>NC_073230.2:154205833-154829166 GCF_029281585.2 Gorilla gorilla gorilla
CATATCTAGTGTGGTCTTTAGTGATTTTTTTTTTGATTACTCGGATGTGCTAATTAGTTGTCACTAGTGAATGTGATCAGTGACAAGAGAACATCATACTCTGATTGTCTGGAATCCCCATCCTGTATAAATTCTGGAAACCATTCAGGACGCAGGTCTACAAGCCTTCTTTACCTAACCTCATGGAGTTTCACTCTTCATGTACACTTCTTATTAGTTTGCAAAGACTTAGGGGACATTCAGAAGATTTTTTAGAGCCCTTTGTCTGCATGGCTCCCTCTTCTCTTGAAGTCCGTCTTACAGCATCTACCCACCTCAGACCCTTTGAATTCTGTGCTCTGTCTGGAATTTCCCTTCCTGCTCCAAGGTTCAGAATGTAAAGTTGGGACAAACGTAGGGCTCATCTCATTCATTTTCTCTCTTACAAAACATTAAAGTTCTGTGCTGTGGCTTCCCAAAAGTCTGTAAACAGTGGTTTTATATATTTTAACCAGTTTTGTTATTAAGTTGGTAGAGTAAATCTGGTGTTTGTTACTCCATCATAGCCACTAGTAGGCGTTAAAAAACAAAAGCAATCTGCAACATTATACTTGTCTAGAGCTATTTCCCAGTGGTAGACGGTGGTTGCCTCATACTTATCATAGGGCCTAGAGTGTGGGAGAGTTCCTCTTCATTTCCTTCTTCACCCTCAGGCCCAGGCAGCCGTCTGAGGTTGCCTGTCAGAGAACATCTCTCAGCACTCTAGTTTCTTCCCCAGGGGTAGATGTCAGCCACTATACATGCAGTGAAGACCAGGGAGTGAGAGTGTTTTCCTTGGATTTCTTATTCCGTCGTTAGAATTAGAAGCAGTACAATGTGTCTTAAAGGAGGTCTCTCTAGGCCGGGCGTGGTGGCTCACACCTGTAATCCCAGCACTTTGGGAGGCCGAGGCGGGCAGATCACAAGTCAGGAGATCTAGACCATCCTGGCTAACACGGTGAAACCCCATCTCTACTAAAAAATACAAAAAATTAGCCGAGCATGGTGGCAGATGCCTGTAGTCCCAGCTACTTGGGAGGCTGAGGCAGAAGAATGGCGTGAACCTGGGAGGCTGAGCTTGCAGTGAGCAGAGATCATGCCACTGCACTCCAGCCTGGGTGACAGAGCAAGACTCCAAAACTCCATCTCAAAAAACAAAACAAAACAAAAAAAGAGGTCTCTCTAAATTTTTACTGCCCTACATCCGGTCTTTCTCATGAGCACTCAATAATGGCTCATGAATGCCAATTGACATAGCTTGCAGACACCTGTCTGTGTATTCGAGGGCTTTTAAACTGCTAGGTAAGCTTACAATTGGCCTTTAAATATGTGTTAAAAGTTCAGTTGCTTTCTTTCTGAAGTAGTCCCACCTTATCTTTGAGGGATATGTTCCAAGACCCTCAGTGGATGCCCGAAACCTTGGACAGCACTGAACCCTATATATACTATGTTTTTTTTTCTATATATGCATATCTACAATAAAGTTTAATTTATAAATTAGGCACAATAAGAGACTAACAATAATTAATAATAAAATAAAACAATTATACTAACATAATAAAAGGTATGTGAATGTAGTCTTTCTCTCTCAAAATATCTGATTGTACTGGACCCTGGGTAACTGAAACCAGAGAGTGAAACCACACATCAGGAAGGACCACTGCACCTGTTTCTATGGTGACTTCCTTCTTCTATGTCAGCTCTGTCAAAGACGAAACTCTTGTATGCCCTTTTATTTTTCTAGTAGGGGCTGTCATTCTTCTTAGTTCATTTGGTTATTTTGTGACATCAGCTCTCTGATGGGCTTAAAATAATCATGATTTTGTAAGATATCCAACTTTTTCTTGTCAGTGTGTCAATAATTTTCTTTGGTAAAATTCCACATGTTAAATGGAAGCAGAATCTCTTCAATCACTCTCTTAACTCTGCTGTCATTAACCCATCATCTTGTCAATCTCTACTCCGGAGGCATGTGTTTGGGGATTTTTTTTTTCCTTTTCCCTCCCCAGATCATAAGGAGATTATTGATTTATTGGTTTATTCATTAATTCAACACATTTTGTTGAGTACTGAAGCTCTAAGAATGTGTGATACTATGCAACATAAATAAATAGGTAATTCCAATCAATATTAAACACTGTAATTAAAGATTCCTGAGTACTACAAGAACAATGTAGAACTCAATGGCAACAACATGTAACGTAAGACATGGTATGTTGAATGTGACTTTATAAAGGCAAATACATGTAAACTAACAACTGAGTAGGAATTACTCAGGTGAAGGAGTGGGTAGTGTCTCAGCATAGCTAAAAGCATTGCTAAAGTGTATGAGAAAAAAGGTGGCTTTTTCAGGAGAGAAATTAAATGTGGTTAGAGGAAAGCATATTTGAGAAAAGAGAGGAGGAATGAGTAGCAAAAAGTGTACCTAATTTGTAACCACAGACCAACTTATGAAAGGGTAATTAAATTAAGTTAAAAAGGTTGGGTTTCAGCAACAAAGAGGGTACTTTACACTTGATATTTGACATTTGGCAATAGCACCATCTGAATCTGTTTCTTCTTGTCTTCTTGTTTTTCTTCCCTATTCCTTGTCCTGCTTCTGATATGATTCCTTAATGGCTTTTAGTTCGGAAAGAAGAATACTTAAAATGTGAATAAACACATCACAGTACTTCAAGTTGAGAAAAGAGTGTGTGGGAAATCATGGAAGAGTCAATGTCTTCAAACAACCACTCAGTGTAGTTGGAGGATGGGAAGATTTTAGGTTACAACTGGCAAAATACATTAGAGATAGCTCACAAAGAGACTATCATTATTATTATCATAAAAGAGAAAACATAAAGTGAAATTTTTTATCTTCACCATTTTTAAGTGTACATTCCAGTAGCTTTAAGTATATTTCCGCTGTTCTGAAAACCTCCACAACTTTTTCGTCTGCAAATCTGAAACTCTATACTCATTAAACAACAGCTCCTCTTTCATCCCTCCTCCCAGCTGCTGCTGACCAACATTCTATGTTCTGTTTCTGTGAATTTGACTATGTTAGAGGTCACCTATGTGTGGGATTATACAGTATTTGTATTTTGTGACTGGCTTATTTTCCTTAACATAATGTCATCAAAGTTCATCCATGTATTTATTTCCCTTTTAAGAATGAATAATGTTCTGATGTATGAATAGACCACATTTTGTTTATCCGTTCATCTATCCATGGTCATTGGGGTTGCTTCTACCTGTTGGCTATTGTGAATAGTGCTGCTATGAACATGGATGTTCAAATGTCTTTTTGAGATCCTACTTTCAATTCTTTTGAATACATACAATGACTTGGGATTGCTAGGTCGTATGTGCTATGGTTTGAATGTGTCTCTTCCAAAATTCAGGTGTTGCCAATGTAATAGTATTAAGATGTGAATCTTTTAAGAGGTAATCAGGTTATGAGGGTTCTTCCCTCTTGAATGGGATTAAACCCTTTATAAATGAGGTTTCATATAGCATTTAACTAGCTTGCCCTTTTGCCTTTTACCATGTGAAGACACAATGTTTCGCCATTCTTGGGGATGCAACTTTCACCAGACTGTTGAACCTGCTGGTACTTTGATCTTGGACTTCCTAGTCCCCAAAACTGTGAGAAACATAATTTCTCTTCTTAACATTTTACATTGCCCAGTCTTAGGTACTTTCTTGTAGCAGTGTAAAATGGACTAAGATAGAAATTGGTACCAACAGTTGGGTGTTACTGTAACAAATACTTGAAAACATGGAAGCAGCTTTGGAACTGAGCTAATGGGTAGAGGCTGGAACAGTTTTGAAGTAAATACTGGAAAATGCCTGAATTGCCACAAATGGAACATTAAGAGGATTTCTGGTTAGGGCTCAGAAGGAAAGAGCTGTAGAAAAGGCCTTAGTTGTCTTAGAAATTACTTATATATGCCCATGACCATAAAGATTATTTTGATGAGTTCTCAGATATGAGGAACAAGGTATTGGAAACTGGAGGAAAGGCCATCCTTGTTATAATGTGGCAAAGAACTTGACTGAATTGTGTCTGCATCCTAGGACTTTGTGTAAGGCAGACCTCAAGAGTGATGAGCTAGGATATTTAATGGAAGAAATGTATGAGAACAAAAGTGTTCAGGATTCAGCATGGCTTCTCTTAATTGCTCATAGTAAAATGAAAGAAGAAAGAAATAATTTAAAGATGAAATGTATAATTGATAGAGAAATAGAATGTAAGGTCTTAAAAATGTGTAGCCTGGCCTGACAAAGAATTAAAAAAATGTATTTAAGAGAGAAAAATTAAGAGTCTGGCCAAGCAAATTTTTGACAAACAGTATTAGTATGGATAAAAGGAAGTCAGGTTCTACTCCTTAAGACAATGGAAGTCAGGTTCTACTCATTAAGACAATAAAACCAAGGCATTTTAGAAATCTTTAAGGCTGCCATTCCCCCTACAGGCCCAGAGGGCCAAGCCCTTGGAGGCAGAAGAGTGTTAGGGGAAGAACTCAGGGCATCTGTGGGATCTTGGGGCCTCTCTGTCCAGGACAGCCTCTGTTCCTCACATTTTGGCACAGTACTTCTCAGCTGCCCTAGCTCTGAGATAGGCTAGCTCAGGTGTGGCTTGGGCCGTCACTCCAAAAGTACAAGCTATAAACCTTGGGCGTGTTAATATGGTGCTCATTCTGCCAGTACGCAGAACGGACAAGCTGTAGAGGCATGGATGCTTCCACCTAGATTTCTTTTTTTCTTTCTTTTTTCTTTCTTTTTTTTTTTTTTGAGCAGTATTTTTGGTAGGGTATGGCATTAGTTATTGTTTTAAGTCATTTCTGTCTCCTACAAACTTTGTGATATTTTGCACATTTTAAACTATTTTTGGCTGGTCATGGTGGCTCATGCCTGTAATCCTAGCACTTTGGGAGTCCGATATGGGTGGATTGCTTGTACTCAGGAGTTCAAGACCAGCCTGAGCAACATGGTGAAACCCTGTCTCTACCAAAAGTACAAAAATTAGCCAGGTGTGATGGCATATGCCTGCAGTCTGAGCTTCCACCTAGATTTCAAAGGATGTCTTGGACAGCCACAGGGCCCAGGCAGAGAACTGTCACAGAGGTGGGTGTGCCAAAGAAAGGCCTCACTATGGCACACACAGCATTTGGCTAGCTTGTCCTTCCATCTTCTACCACATGAGGACACAGTGTTTCCTCCAGATAGTGCAGCTCTCACCAGACAGCCAAACATGTGGACACCTTGGTCTTGGACGTCCCAGACTCTAGAACTGTGTGAAAATATATTTCCGTTCTTTGTAAATTACCCAGTCTCAGGTATTTGGTTGTAACAGCACAAAACAGACTAAGACAATATGTTAGTTCTATTTTTAATTTTTAAGAAGCCTTCATACTGTTTTCTATAATGATGGCACCATTTTACAATCACATCAACAGGGCACAAAGGTCCCAATTTCTTCTCATCACCATCAGCACTAGCTGGTTTGATTCTTTCTTCTTTCTGATCAAGTTTGCTATTTAACCCGTCTAATAAATTTTAACCTTCATTATTGTATTTTTCCAGCCCAGAATTTTTATTTGGTTCTTTGTTAGCGTTTCCATCTGTTTGTTGATATTCTCATTTTGTTCACACATTGTTTTTCTGATTTCATTTAGTTGCTTTTGTTGCCTTTTAGCTCATTAAACTTTTTTATGACAATTACTCTAAATTCTTTGTCAGGCAGGTTATAGATCTATATTTCTTTAGGGTTGGTTTCTGGAGTTTTGTTTCTTCAGTTCGGCTATGTTTCTCTGTTTCTTTGAATACCTTATAATTTTTATTTTTATTTTTTGGCTGAAATGTGAACATTTGAAAAAATAACCCTCTCTCTCTGTCTTTGCATACTGGCTTCCTACAAAGAAAGATCTTCACCAATCCACTGGTTGGAGGTTCTAGGACTTCTCAAACCTTTTCTAATCTCTTCCTCCCCCTTGTATCTGTCTGCAGAGCTATAACTATAACATGATGCTCACCACGGTTTTCAGCAGCTTCCATACTTTGGCACAGATCTAGTCCATTTTCCATATCAGGTAAGACAAAAACAATTCCCTTAGGTGGTTCCCAGACAAGCCAGAATGTTGAATGCATGGTCCACATTTTCCATCCTGAGGGAGAAGTCACAGTACATAAGGTGTCCTCCTAGTTTTTCTACTCTATCCCACATGGGGTGAGGAGCATAAAGGACATGCCAAATGGACAGTTGTATTTGTTTATTTATTTACCTTTTTTTTTTTTTGCTGGAATCCCTTCTTGGTTAACAATAGCATGGGCACTGTAGCCTCTCCATTAAACTGTAGAATTCTCACAGTGGCATTCTGGCCCATATATTGCTGTTGACTTAGTGTCTCCATGGGAGGGGGAAAAACCCTGTAGCTTCCTGGTTTACTGTCTTGATGACTTCCCCAGAAGAACTATTATATCACGGTAAAAAGTAGAAATTTGTTCCTGTAAAAATAAAGGATAAGAAGGTCCTACAGAATGAAGGATAAAGATTCAATCACAATTGAAAAATGGGACTTCTGGTTCTATACTCAATTTGTGGATGAAAATGTCAAGAAAATTAATGACTTTCCAAAGGTGGCCAGTGCGTAATCTCCATATTCTCACTTCTCTTCCTTTTACCATGTTCTATGGTAATCTAAATAATACTTTGTGTACACTAATTTTAATAAGTAGTCAATAAATGTTTAAGAAACTAAAGTTTTCATTACTTAAAACACTTTTATTATGGTTATATGCTCAAATCACTAACTAGATCTTATATAATTCACATCTTTAGAAATCCATTGTTTGTTGAATCATTCCAACAATTGTAGATATTATATTTTTGGTTTTAAAAATACATCTAATGTATTTTTGTATTTTTTGGTTTTAAAAATACATCTAATACATCTTTTATTTTATTTCAACGACTTCGCTAACACATTTGAGGACTTCTCCATACTGATAGGTTTAATATTCCCTAGTGTTCATTACTAATAACTGAAAGGCATAGGTCTAGAATTCTAAAGTACCGAATGTGCATTACTTGATTAGAGTTCTAACACACTTTATTTTAAAGCCTCTTTCTACACAGAGGTCCGGGAGCAGGTGAGCCTCCAGCAGGAGCAGGCGTTCAAGGACGAGGCCCACACGCAGTGGCTCACCCTGCAGGCCTTAGAGGAAGAAGCTTCTCCAGGCTGATGAGTCATCTCCTGCCCTGGAGGGGATCAGGAGAGTTGAGGAAGAACTAGGCCAACTAAAGGCCGTTCTCACAGACGCGGGAGGATGCGGGAGGATGCGGGGGGATGGGGATGCGGGGGGATGAACGGAGAGGTGGGGGGACGCAGGAGGATGGGCCTTCAAACACTCAGATGCCTTAGAAACGCTCCGGAAAAAGACTCGGGGATTGGACTCCAAGCTCCAGCACGTGGAGGATGGAGTCTGTTCTCTGGAGACGGCTTCTGTGCCCCAGACCGAGAGCCTGCAGTGCGCCTTGTCCAAGAGCCAGGAGCTGACGCAGAGCCTGGCCGCCCTGCAGGGGCGCCTGGTGGGCTCAGGGTCTTCGGAAGCAGACAGGGATGGCCTGGCAGTGCGGTGAGGAGCCTGGCCAGGCCCAGCTGGTGCTCCAGGGTGCTGCAGATGAGCTGAAGTGTGTGGGCAAGCTCCTAGCACACGCTGCCCAGCCAGGACCAAGCCCAGGCTGCCCGTCTGCCCCTTCAGGACTTCCTGGACCGTTGTTCTTCTCTAGACAGCCTGAAATCCTCAGCCAGCCTAGTGCAATTGGACTTGAAAATGCTCAGGACTGTCGGAGACAGTTTGCTTGTGTACCCGGCCGGCCACAACAGAACCAACGAGAACAGCCTGGGATCAACCAAGGGTTTACTAGATGACCTGAAAAATAATCTGGATGGGTTGTTTGTAAAGGTTGAAAAGATTTATAAAAAGGTCTCAATGAATTGTGTGTGCAGGGCACGGATTTAAAGCACAATTTCTCATGATCATAAAATGTGTTGTTTTCTCCTATGTACCCTCCCCCTCAATTCCTTGTCCCCTCTGAAAGAGTGGTAGATACAGTCTGAACACCAAGGCGTTGTATTTTGTGCTCAGTTAATTGATTTACAATGATTGCCACACCGTTGGGTTCTAAGGTGCTCTGCCTCTGCGTTTGATTTCCTGAAGCCCAGCCCCAGTGAGTAAGAGGTGACTTTTTAGGAGGGTTGTTTCTAATGTCAGAGAAAAATGATAATGGCTTCAACTCAGGGTTAAGAGAGCTGATTAACCTCAAAAATCTTGTCTGGCTGGCAGATTTTTGAGTAAAACAAAACTGGATGTGGAGGAGTGACACTTTTCTTTCTAATTGTCTTTAAGGAAAATTAATTGTACTTTTTTATACTTCTGACTGAAATGTTTCTGTGATATCTCTCAGTTGTCTTCCAATTTAATCTGGTTTAAAGGCATAGATGTCAGTTGTGAATCAGGAGGGGGAAAGCACCTCCCCATCTTTATTTTAAAAGAATCAGCTACTTGAGGGTCACCACTCTCCTGTGATGTGAGTGACTTTTCAATTCCTGAATCATCCGGTGATATCAAAGGTAGTGATGCAAAGAATCCAGACAGTTCTGAATGTGAAATACAAGATCCAGCAGTGTCCCTGGTGCCCTTCTCTCCCGTGGCTGGCCTGTGTCAACTCTCTGGAGGGTCAACAAATAATGCAGTGGTTTCGGATCCCAGGAAGGGGAGTCCTTGGGTTCTTTCAAGAAATGTATTATGAGAGCTGTCCACAAAGGAATGGGGTGTCTCCCTGGGGAATATAAGCCAAATCTTTTATTTTGTTTTCTGCAAACCATGAAGAGGTTTACTGTTGCGGCAAGCCCCTTTTGTCGGTGAGGAACGTGTGCACTTCATTTCTGTAACTGTTTGCTTTATCTTCCTTGCCTTTGAGCTGTATTGATCTTTAATGCCTGTCTTGCCTGAAAAAGAAGGAGAAGGTGGAGGAGCAGGAAGAGGGGAGGAGGAAGAGGAAGGAAAAGGAAGAAGAAAAAGAAGAAGGAGAAGGAGGAGGAGGAAGAAGGAGAAAGAAAAAGGAAAAAGAAGAAGAACAAGAATGAGGAGGAAGAAGAAAGAGGAAGAGGAAGAAAAGAAGGAAGAAGGAGGAGGAGGGGAGGAAGAGGAAGGAAGGATGAAGAAGAAGAAAGGAAGAAGAAAGAAGGGTGAAGAGGAAGGAAGGATGAAGAAGAAGAAAGGAAGAAAAAAGAAGGGTGAAGAGGAAGGAAGGATGAAGAAGAAGAAAGGAAGAAGAAAGAAGAATAAGCAGGAAGAAGGAGGAAGAGAAAAAAGGAGGAAGAAGAAGGAGGAGCAGGAAGAAGAATAATGAGGAGGAGGAAGAGAAGGAAGTAGAGTAGGAGGAGGAGAAGAGGAGGGGAGGAGGAGGAGGAAGAGGAAGGAAGGAAGAAGAAGAAAAAGGTAAAAGAAAAAAGATTTGGTTGATTTACTGTGAAATAAACTGTAGGATTTATTTACAGTATTTTAAATTCTTAATAAACACTAGTGCTTTGTTAAAAAAAAAAAAAGAAAATAAAAGCCTCATTTACATAGCCAGGAATACTGAAATCATTTTATAGAATCATCAGCTTCAAGTGCCAAATGTCACAAGGGATGGTGAATAATGGCTTGCGGGAAACTAGGAAAGCTGAGTTTTAAAAAAATTTTAAATCACATGTTTTTAAAAATTATATTAATAGTATATTGATAAATAAGGCTCATCTAAGATAAGCTACTTTAAGGAGCTCATTTATTTTGAAAGGTAATTTGCATACAGGAAAAATTATACAGCATGGCAATATGTTATGGATTTTGTTGAATAGAAACTTTCAAATGTGTGGTCCTGTTAAGCATAATAGAGATAATTGTAAAGAGAGCTCTACATTGGTGAGAATCTTCAGGGAAGAGGGAGGAGGTGAAACTTGAACCTGGTCACGAAAGATGGTTAGTATCTAGATACCAAGAAGAAAAGAATGCTGTCCATTTCAAATGTAGAATGAAATGATTAAAGGCTCCAATCAAAAATAGTTATTGCCCTGGGCACAATGACAGTAACTCCAACCTAGTTATAGTGAAGTGATCAGAATAATGGTTGAGCATATAAATTGTGGGGATATAAAATGGAGGCAGTGAAAATATTAAGGCTAAATGTGAGAACTTGGATTTTTCTTTTTAAAATTTTGGAAGGGCCCAAATTTTTATATTAAAAAAAGTCCAAAGAATAGGTTCTATAGACTGAAGGTTTGTATCCCCCCAAAATTAGTGTTAAAATCCTAACCCCTGAAGTGATTATGTCAGGAGGTGGGGCCTTTGGAAGGTGATTAAGTCATGAGGGTGGGGCCCTCCTGGATAGGATTAGTGCCTTTATAAGAGACCACAGAGAGCTCCTTCTCCCCTTCTGCCATGTGAGAAGTCAGCTAGAAGACTGCTATCTATAAACCAGGAAGCAGGTTCTAATCACACATTGAATCTACCAGTACCTTAATCTTGGACTTCCCAGCATCCAGAACTGTGAGGAATAAATGAGTGTTGTTTAAGCCAGTGGTTTCCAACCTTTCTGGCACCAGGGACAGATTTCATGAAAGACATCTTTTCCATGGATCTGAGGCAGAGGGGGATGGTTTCAGGATGACACTGTTCCTCTTCAGATCATCAGGCATTAGACTCTCATAAGGAATGCACAAACTAGATCCCTCACGTGCAGTTCACAATACAGTTCATGCTCCCATGAGGCTCTGATGCCACCACTGATCTGACAGGAGGCAGAGCTAAGACAATAATGCTCACTCACCTGCCACTCACCTCCCACTCACTTCTGCTGTGTGGCCCACTTCATAACTGGCCATAGAGCAGTCTGTGGCCTCATAACAGTCTGTGGTCCAGGGGTGGGGACCCCTGGTTTAAGCCACCCTATGGTATTTTTGTTATAGTAGCCTGAATGGACTAAGACAACATGGCTAAATCAACAAATATTTGATGACTCACACGCATACATATATGCACACATATGTGTTAAAACAACAGCAACAACAACTTCATGATATGGAGGGTGTGATAGTAAGCTGTTAGCTAGCTTAAGCAGTGTAAGAAAAGCTCAGTAATAACAAAATCACATGGGAACAGTTGGAGCTTATCCATATAATTTAGGAAAATATTAATATTTATTTTTGTTGTATTTGTAGGCCATGTAAATGTTGTAATAATTTAGAAATGATATGACATTTGTGCAAATTTTCCAAATTAGAATTTTGGAAATGGGAATTCAGGAGCTGGGATGGATATGAAAATAATGTTTAATATTGTTATTGATTTGCATTATGATACTAATCAATTTTCTTATATTTTATCTCAGTTTATTAACTGGAAGATTGTTTATAATCATAACAGCATTATTTAACAGTAATATAAAAAATTTTATTGCTTCTGTGTTGAAATCTGTTATAAGTTTGTAAAACTAAATAACAATTATAAGTGACAATACTTTAAAAATATAAAGTATATGCATTTATTAATGATGTTATATCTATTTTCTAAACATTTCAAAACAAATTTATCTACCTTTAATGCATATTAAGAAATAGCGTTTCTGGCTGCACTACAATTGTTTAGTTTCATCGGTAGTTAAACACACTCTAGCTGGCTGTCAATAGAAATTTTATTTTATACATTTTAGCTTCTCTAAGAATATCTCACTCCTTATTTTGTTATATACTTAATAGCAGTTCAATTAAGATGTAATTTGGTACTACTGGGGAAATATAATTAGCAAAATCACTTCCCAGCCCAGAAAACCTCTCCACAAGGTTATAAGAGAAGAAAACAATTATTATTGAATAAGCATTATAACAGAATGAGACACATATTACAGGCAATCTGCTTGAGAAGTTACAAAGATAAATATAAATCATACTCTTTTATGTAACCAAGCAGAAGTGTCAATTGTATATGTCTTCTCATGATAAACAATAACTAGTTCTCAAATAAGAGGAGGTAACAGCACTATCTGTTTATTATAAATGTATTTGGTAATTTAGGTGACCATCTGTGTTAGTTAATTGGCTTTATAAAAAAAGGAAACTTTTCGTGCTTTTATGATGGAAGAAAGTTTTGCAACTTGGAGAGAGGCTGCCAAAGATAGGTTCCTATCCTTCCATGGAAACTAAGAGATAGGGCTGCTATCTTCCTTGATGATTTTATTTTAGATATGGTTCCCAAGTCTTTGAGAAAGACAGTCCTAGGTTGTAAACCTGGTAAGAGGCTTATTTACCTATTTAAAAATTTATATAAATTTATGAGGTACAAGTGCAATTTTGTTACATGCATAGATTGTGTATTGGTGAAGTCAGGCATTTAGGGTATATATTACCCCAATAATGTACATAGTACCCATTAAATAATATCACCCACTCCCTCCTATCTACTGACCCTTCTGAGTCTCCACTGTCTATTATTCCACACTCTATGTCCATGTGAACACATTATTTAGCTCCCATTTATAAGTGAGAACTTGCAGTATGTGTCTTTCTGTGTCTGACTTGTTTCACTTAAGATAATGGCCTCCAGTTCCATCCATGTTGCTACAAAATATATGATTTCATGGTTTTTTTTAATGGCCAAATAGTATTCTACTGTGTACATATGTCATGTTTTCTACATCCAACCATTCACTGATGGACATTTAATTTCATTTCACATCTTTGCTATTGTGAATAGCATTGAGATAAATGTATGAGTGCATGTATCCTTCTGATAACAATGATTTCTTTTTCTTTGGGTGTATATCCAGTAATGGGATTGCTGCATGAAGTGGTAGTTCTATTTTTAGTTATTTGAGAAATCCCCACACTGTTTTCCATAGAAGTAGTTCTAATTTATATTCCCACGAACAATGGATATGGTTTGGCTGAGCCCCCACCCAAATTTCTTCTGAGTTCCCACATGTTGTGGGAGGGACTTGGTGGGAGGTAATTGAATCATGGAGGCAGGTCTTTCCTGTGCTGTTCTCATAATAGTGAATACGTTTCATGAGAGCAGATTATTTTGTAGAGGGGAGTCTCCCTGCACAAGCTCTCTTCTCTGCCGCCGTGTGAGACATACCTTTCATCTTCCACCGTGATTGTGAGGCCTCCCCAGCCAAGTAGAACTGTTAAGTCATTAAACCTCTTTCTTTTGTAAATTACCCGGTCTCAGGTATGTCTTTATCAACAGTCTGAAAATGGAATAATAGAGTAAATTGGTACCAGTAGAGTGGGGCATTGCTGAAAAGATACCCAAAGATGTGGAAGTGAGTTAGAAACTGGGTAACAGGCAGAGGTTAAAACAGTTTGGAGGGCTCAGAAGAAGACAGGAAAATGTGTGAAAGTTTGGAACTCCCTAGAGACTTGCTGAATGGCTTTGATAATGATATGGACAATGAAATCCAGCTGAAGTGGTCTCAGATGGAGATGAGGGACTTGTTGGGAACTGGAGCAAAGGTGACTCTTGTTATGTTTTAGCAAAGGGACCACCAGAATTTTGCCCTTGCCCTAGAGATTTGTGGAACTTTGAGCTTGAGAGAGATGATTTAGGGTATCTAGCAGAAGAAATTTCTAAGCAGCAAAGCATTCAAGAGGTGACTTAGGTGCTGTTAAAAGCATTGAGTTCTAAAAAGGAAGCAGAGCATAAAAGTTTGGAAAATTTGCAGACTGACAATGTGATGGAAAAGAAAACCCCATTTTCTGAGAAGAAATTCAAGCTGGTTGCAGAAACTTGTATAAGTAATGAGGAGCCAAATGTTAATTGGCAAGACAATGGGGAAAATTTCTGCATGGCATGTCAGAGATCTTTGCAGCCATCCCTCCCATCACAGGCCCAGGGATTTAGGAGGAAAAAATGGTTTCATGGGCCTGGCCCAGGGTCCCTGTGCTGTGTGCAGTCTAGGGACTTGCTGCCCTGTGTCCCATCTGCTCCAGCATGACTAAAAGGGGCAAAGGTACAGCTCAGGTTGTTGCTTCAGAGGGTGGAAGCCCCAAGCCTTGGCAGCTTCCACATGGTGTTGAGCCTGTAGGGGCACAGAAGTCAAGAATTAATGTTTGGGGACCTCCACCTAGATTTCAGAGGATGTATGGAAATACCTGGATGCCCAGGGAGAAGTTTGCTGCAGGGATATGGCCCTCATGGAGAACCTCTGCTAGGACAGTGTGAAAGGGAAATGTGGCATCAGAGCCCCTCCACAGAGTCCCTACTGGGGCACTGCCTAGTGGAGCTGTGAGAAGAGGGCCACTGTCCTCCAAACCCCAGAATGGTAGATCCACAAACAGCTTGTACCATGTGCCTGGAAAAGCAGCAGATACTCAATGCCAGCCCATGAAAACTGCCAGAAGGGGTGCTATACCCTGCAAAGCCACAACTACAACAGGGTTGTAGTTGTTCAAGGCCGTGGGAGCTCATCTCTTGCATCAGTGTGAGCTGGATGTGAGACATGGAGTCAAAGAAAATGATTTTGGAACTTTAAGATTTCACTATCCCACTGGATTTAGGACTTGCATGGGCCCGTAGCCCCTTTGTTTTTGCCAGTTTCTCCCATATGGAATGGCTGTATTTACCCAATGCCTGTACCCCATTGTATCTAGGAAGTAACTAACTTGCTTTTGGTTTAACAGGCTCACAGGCGGAAGGGACTTGCCTCATTTCGGATGAGATATTGGACTGTGGACTTTTGAGTTAATGCTGAAATGAGTTAAGAGTTTGGGGGACTGTTGGGAAGGCATGATTGGTTTTGAAATATGAGGACATGATATTTGGGAGGGGCCAGGGGCAGAATGATATGGTTTGGATGTGTCCCCACCCAAATCTCATTTTGAATTTCCATGTGTTGTGGGAGGGACCCAGTGGGAGGTAATTGAATCATAAGGGTAGGTCTTTCCTGTGCTGTTCTCATGTTAGTGAATATGTCTCATGAAATCTGATGGTTTTAAAAAGGTAGTTTCCCTGCACAGGCTCTTTTCTCTGTCACCTTGTGAGACATATCTTTCATCTTCTGCCATGATTGTGGGGCCTCCCCAGCCAAGTAGAACTGTAAGTCCATTCAACCTCTTTCTTTTGTAAATTTCCCAGTCTTGGGTATGTCTTTATCAGCAATGTGAAAATTGACTAATACCGCAGTGTATAAGAGTTTCCTTATCTCTGCATTCTCACCAACGTGTGCTATTATTTGTCTATTTAGTAATAGTCATTCTGATTGGGGCAAAATGACATCTCATGTGGTTTCAGTTTGCATTTCTCTGATGATTAGTGATTTTGAGCATTTTTTTCGTATAACTTGTCCATTTGTATGTATTATTTCGAAAAATGTCTATTGATATACTTTGCTCACTTTTAAAATTTTGTTTTTAAATTTAAAATTTTTAATTTTGTGCATACATCCTAGGTGTATATATTTATGGAGTACATGAGATGTTTTGATCAAAGCCTGTAATGTATAATAATCACATAATGGAAGATGGGGTCTGCATCCCCTCAAGCATTTATCCTTTGTGTTACGAACAATCCAATTATAATCTTTTAGTGATTTTAAAATGTACAATTAATTTCTTATTGACTATAGTTACCTAGTTTTGTTATCAAATACTAGGATTTATTTATTCATTCAAACTAGTTTTGTTCCTATTAATCACCCCTACGTCCCCCAACCCCACGCAACTACCCTTCTTATACTGTGGTAATCATCCTTCTACTATCTATCTCTATGAGTTCTATTGATTGTTATATCTCACAAATAAATGAGAACATGTGATGTTTGTCTTTCTGTGCCTGGCTCATTTCACTTAACATAATGACTTCTGGTTCCATTTATGTTGTTGGTGATGACTGAATCTCTTGCTTTTTTATGGCTGAATAGTACTCCATTGTGTATATATACCATATTTAATTTATTTATTCATCTGTTGATGAACACTTAGGTTGCTTCCAAATATTTGTTATTGTGAACAGAACTGCAGCAAATATGAGCATGCAGATATTTCTTCAATGAGCATTTGTGATTGCCTGTCTTTGGAGATAAGCCATTTTAACTGTGGTGGTGTGATGTCTCCAGGTAGTTTTGATTCACATTTCTCTGATGATCAATAATGTGGAGCACCTTTTCAAATGCCTTCTTGCCATCTGTATGTCATCTTTTGAGAAATGTTTATTCAAATATTTTGCCCATTTTTGATCAGATTATTAGATTTTTTCCTATACAGTTTCTGAGCCTCTTGTGTGTTATGTTTATTAATCTCAGACACTCTGACAAGAGTGTCAAATGGGTAGTTTGCAAGTATTTTCTCCCATTCTGTGGGTTTTCTCTTCATTTTGTTGATTGTTTCCTTTGCTGTGCATAGGCTTTTTAACTTGATATAATCCTATTTATCCATTTTTGCTTTGGTTGCCTCTGCTTATGTGGTATCACTCAAAAAATCTTTGCCCAAGGCAATATCCTAGAGATTTTTCCAAATGTTTTCTTGTAGTAGTTTCACAGTTTGAGGTTTTAGGTTTAATTCTTTAGTCTATTTTGATTTTTGCATATGGTGGGAGATACATTTCATTCTGTATATAAATATCCAGTTTTCCTAGCACTACTTATTGAAAAAAATGTCTTTTTTTCCAGTGTATGTTCTTGGCACCTTTATCAAAAGTGAGTTTATTGTAGGTGTGTGAATTTGTATCTGCATTCTCTATTCTGTTCCATTGGTCTATTTGTCTGTTTCTATGCCAGAACTATGCTGTTTGGGTTATTATAGCTCTGTAATGTAGTTTGAAGTCAGGCAATGTGATTCTTCCAGTTTTGTTCTTTTTGCCCAGAATAGCTTTGGCTATTCTGGGTCTTTTGTGATTCCATATAAATTTGAGAATTTCTTTCCTATTTCTGTGAAGAAAGTCATTGGTATTTGCATAGAGATTGCATTGAAGCTGTAGATTGCCTTGGGTAATTTGGACATGTTAACAATATTGATTCTTCCAATCCATGCCCTTGGGATATCTTTTCATTTTTTTTTTTTTGGTCTCCTCTTCAATTTCTTTCATAAATGTTTTATAGTTTTTATTATAGAGATCTTCCACTTCTTTGGTTAATTTGAAGATATTTAATTTTATTTGTGGCTATTGAAAATGGGCTACATTGTGATTTCTTTTTCAGTTTGTTCATTGTTGGCATGTAGAAACTCTATTGATTTTTGCATGTTGATTTTGTATCCTGAAACTTTGCTAAATTTGTTTATCAATTCTAATCATTTTTTGCGCAATCTTTAGGTTTGTCCAAATGTAAAATCATATCATCTGTAAACAAGGATAATTTTACTTCTTTTCCATCTTGGATGCCCTTTTATGTTGCTCTTGCCTGATTACTCCAGCTAGGACTTTCAGTACTATGTTGCATTATACTGGTGAAAGTGGGCATCCTTGTCACGTTCCAGATTTAAAGGGAAGTATTTCATTTTTTCCCCGTTCAGTATGATAATACCTGTGTGTCTGCTTGGATTTTATTGTGTTGAGGTATGTTCCTTCTATCTCCAGTTTTTTGAAGTTTTTTTTTTTTTTATCATGAAGGAATGTTGAATTTTAGCAAATGCTTCCTTTTTTAGCATCAATTGGAATGATTTCATGCTTTTTTTTCCCTTTATTGTGTTGATGATAGACCACATTGATTGATTCGTGCATGTTGAACCCTATTTGCATTTCAGGGATAAATCCTACTTGGTCATGATGAAGGATCTTTTAAATGTATTGTTGAATTTGTTTATTAACATTTTGCTGATGATTTTTGCATCAATATTCATTAGGGACATTGGCCTGTTTTTTTTTTTTTTTGGTGTGTTTTTGCCTGGTTTTGATATCAGAGTAATATCAGCCTTGTAGAATAAAATTCTATGTGTTCTCTCCTCATCTAAATTTTGAAATACTTTTAGTCTGGTTAGTATTAGTTCTCCTTTAAATGTTTAGTTGAATTCAGCAGTGAAGCCCCTGGGTCCCAGGCTTTTCTTTACTGGGAGACTTTTTATTACAGCTTTGGTCCCATTACTTGTTATTGGTTGGTTCACATTTTGGATTTCTTTATGGTTCAATCTTTGCAGTTTGCATGTGTTTAGGAATTTGTTCATTTTTTCTAGATATTCCAGTTTATTGGTTTATAGTTGCTCATAGTAGCCACTAATGATCTATTAAATTTTGCAGAATCAGTTGTAATTTCTTCTTTTTTTTAATCTCTGATTTTATTTATTTGGGTTTTCTCTCTTTTTTCCTTAGCCTGGCTAAAGGTTTGTTAATTTTGTTAAGTTATCAAAAAAACAACTTTTTGTTTCATTGATCTTTTGTGTTGTTTTCTTCATTTCAATTTCATTTATTTCTGCTTTGATTTTCATAATTTATTTCTTCTACTAATTTTGGGTTTGTTTTGCTCATGCTTTTCCAGTTCTTTAGGATACACTGTTAGGTTGTTTATTTTAAGTTTTCCTTATTTTTTGATGTAGGCCCTGATAGCTATAAACTTCCATCTTAGTACTACTTTTGCTATATTCCATAGGTTTTGGTACATTATATTTCCACTATTATTTGTTTCAGGAAATTTTTTAATTGCCTTCTTAATTTCCTCATTGACCCACTGGTCATTCAGGAGCATATTATTTAATTTCTATCTATTTGTATAGTTTCCAAAGTTCCTCATTGTTAATTCCTAGTTTTATTCCATTGTTGTCAGAGCAGATGCTTTTATATTTCAATTTTTTTGAATGTTTAAGACTTGTTTTGTAACCTAACATATGGTGTATCCTTGAGAATGATTCACATGCTGAGGAAAAGAATGTGTATTCAGCAGCCCTTGGATGAAATGTTCTGTACATATCTGTTAGGTCCATTTGGTCTACAGTACAGATTAAATCTGATGTTTCTTTGTTGATTTTCTGGCTGGAAGATATGCCCTATAATAAAAGTGGGGCATTGACTTCTCCAGCTATTATTGTTTCAGAGTTGATCATTCTCTTTAGCTCTAATAATATATGCTTTATATATCTGGGTGCTCCAGTGTCAGGTGCATACATATTTACAATTGTTACATCCTCTTGCTGAATTGGCCACTTTATCATTACATCGTGGTCTTCTTTCTCTCTTCTTATAGTTTTTGTCTTGAAATCTATTTTTTCTGATGTAAGTATAACTACTCCTGCTCTTTTATGGTTACCATTGGCATGGAATATCCTTTTCCATCCCTTTATTTTCAGTCTATGTGTGTCTTTATAGGTGAAATGTATTTCTTGTAGGCAACAGATCAGTGGGTCCTGCTTTTTTAATCTATTCAGACACTCTATGTCTTTTTATTGGACAGTTTAGTTCATTTAAAGGCAGTGTTACTATTGATAAGTAAGGACTTACTCCTGCCTTTATGTTATTTGTTTTCTGGTCTTCTCTCCTTTCTTTCATTCATTCCTGCCTTCATTTCAGTAAAGGTGATTTTCTGTCATAATGTGATTTAGTTTCTTGCTTTTCACTTTTTGTGTGTTAATTGTACTTTTATTGGTTTGAGGTTACCATGAGGCTATATCTGCTTTAGGAGACACTGTAAGCCATGAGGCTATATCTGCTTTAGGAGACACTGTAAGGAACACTGTGGTTCTTGCAGACTTGTAGAGGCACCACCCTGATAGTCTTGGAGAAGATCTGAAAGAATTCTCTGGATTATCAGACAAAGACTCTTGCTCTTTTCCCCTACTTTCTCCAAAACGAACAGAGTATCTCTCTTTGTTCTGAACCACCTGAACTTGAGAGTGGAGTAACTCAACCACCCTTGTGGCTGCCATGACTAGGACTGTACTGTGTCAGACCTGAATCAGCACATGACTGGGACTCAATCAAGGCTTGCTGGAACCATTTCCTGGCTACTGCCTTTGTTCCTTGAAGTTTCTGGAGCTCTAAAATCATCAGGTGGCAAAGACAGCCAGGGCTGTGTCCTTTCCTTCAGGGCAATGACTTTCTCTGGGCCCCGAATGGGTCCAGAAGTGCCATCCAGGAGCCAGGGACTTGAGTCAAAAGCTTTAGAAGTCTACTGGGTGTTCTATTATACTGAGGCTGAGCTGTCACTCAAGCCCTAAGATGCATTCTTTCCACTTTTCTTCCACTTTCCAAAGGCAGAGATGCCTCACCCCTTGGCCACTGCTACCACAGGCCCTTGGGAGTACTGCGAGACTACCACCAATGTTCTCTTAAGGACCAAGGTCCTGTAAGGCAGCTTGTAGTGAATGTTGCCTGGGATGGGACTCATCCTTCCAGGAACTGAGATCTTCTTTGACCTACAGCAGGCTTAAGAATGCCGTCCAAGAACTAAGTCCTGGAATCAGGACCCCAATAGCCCACTTGGTGCTCTACCCACCTGTGGCTGAGCTGGTACCTACTGTGCAAGAAAAAGTCCCCTTTACTTTTACATCTGCTTTTCTTAAACAGAAGGGATCTTGCCCCTTAGCCGCTACAGCTGAGAATGCACTGAGTCTCTCCTAAAACCAGCAAGTCTCAGAGTGTCACCCAAAGTCCAGAATGTCCTACCTGGGTATCATTGATGGTTATTCAGGGCCCAGGGGCTCTTCAGTTAGCAGGTGAGGAATCTTTCCAGGACTGTGTCTTTTCCTTCAAGGCAGTGTGTTCCCTTGTAGCCCATGGTGTGCCTAAAAATATCATCAGGGAGCTAGGGGCTAAAAAGGGGGCCTCATGACTCTGACTGGTTTACTATCTTGCTGTGGCTGAGGTGGTATCCAAGATTCAAGACAAAGTCCTCTCCACTCTTCTCTCTCCTCTTCTCAAGTGTTAGGAAGGGGTCTCTTTTGGAGCCATGAGCTATGAAGCCTGGGGTTAGGAGAGGGGTAATGCCAGCATTCCCTCAGCTGTCCTGGCCAGTTCTCAGTAAATCTATTCCCAGTTCCTCCCCTGTGCCCCACGAGCCCACTGTCTCTGGGCCCAGTTCAGCACTAGGACTCATTTCACCTAGGAGTTGCAGTACTTGTGGCCTTAACTATCTTTCAAGTTCATTTGAAACCCCAGAGACCTTTAGCCTGCAGTGGTGAGGCATGCACTGGGATCTGTGATTCCCTTCTGGCTAGTGCTGGTGTAAATGTTCACTCCATGAGTGGGCGTCAGCTGAGTTTGGTCCAGTTTTCCTTTCTGCTATAACAAAGCAGCACTGAGTTTAATGCCTCATAGTTGCTGCACTCTCCCTCTCTCCAACACACAGAATCACTCTCTGCACCACACCCCCACTGTCAGGGGATAGGGCAGGGGTAGAATTAGCCATTTAAGACTGTTTTTCATACATTTCAGTGCCTCTTTCAGAGACATGAAATTAAAACCACGTACTGTGAGTGCTCATCTTATTTTTGGTTCTTACAAAGGTGCTTTCTTTGTGTAGATAGTTGTTAAACTGATGTTCTTGTGAGGGGATGATCAGCGGAACCACCTGCTCCACCATCTTGCTCCACCCCTCCCTTTGCCCAAATAATAATAAAATAATAAGATTATTTAATTTATTTTTTTATTGTTGAGCTATTTGATTTCCTTGTATATTCTGGATATTAGACCCTTCTCAGATGCATATTTTGCAAGTATTTTCTCCCACTGTGATGGTTGTTTGTTCACTCTGTTGATTATTCTTTTTGTTGAGCAGAAACTGTACATTTAATTAAGTCCAATTTGTTTATTTTTGTTTTGTTGCCTGTGCTTTTGAGGTCTTAGTCATGAATTCTTTACCTAGACCAATGTCCTGGAGAGGTTTCCCTAAGTTTTCTTTTAGTATTTTTATAGTTTCAGTCCTACATTTAAGCCTTTCATTCATTTTGAATTGATCTTTGTGTATGGTGAGAGAAAAGGGTCCAGTTTCATTCTTCTGCATATGATAATTCAATTTTCTCAGCACCATTTATTGAAAAGGGTGTCCTTTTCTGTGTATATGTTCTTTCAAATTTGTCAAATGCAAGCTGGCTGTGAATATGTGGCTTTATTTCTGAGTTCTCTATTTTGTTCCACTGATCTATTTGTCTATTTTTATACCCATACCATGCTTTTTTGGTTATTATAGCCTTGTAGACAATTTGGAATCAGGTAATGTAATGTCTCTGGCTTTGTTTTAAAGATTTCCATACATTTCAAAGAGACAGAGTGTATTAGTCTGTTCCCACACTGGTGATAAAAACATACCCAAGACTGAAAAACAAGTTTAATGGCCTCACAGTTCCATGAGGCTGAGGAGGCTTCACAATCATGGCAGAAAGTGAAAGTCAGGTCTTACATGGCGGCAGGCAAGAGAGAAATGAGAGCCAAGTAAAAAGGGTTTCCCCTTATAAAACCATCAGATCTCATGAGACTTATTCACTACCACAAGAACAGTATGGGTGGGAACACCCCCATGATTCAGTTATCTCCCACTGGGTCCCTCCTACAACATGTGGGAATTATGGGAGCTACAGCTGAAGATGAGATTTAGGTGAGGACACAGCCAAATCATATCATTCTACCCCTGGCCTCTCCCAGATCTCATGTTCTCACATTTCAAAACCAATCATGCCTTCCCAACAGTCCCCCAAAGTCTTAACTCATTTCAGCCCTAAAACAAAAGTCCAAAGTCTGAAGTCTCACCTGAGACAAGGCAAGTCCATCCCACCTATAAGCCTGTAAAATCAAGAGCAAGTTACTTCCTAGATACAATGGGGTACAGGCACTGGATAAATACACCCATTTCAAATAGAAGTAGACCAAAGTGAAGGAGCTAAAGGCCCTATGCAAGTCTGAAATCCAGCAGGACAGTCAAATCTTAAAGCTCCAAAATGATCTACTTTGACTCCATGTCTCACGTCCAGGTCACACTGATGCAAGGGTGGTTTCCCATGGTCTTGGGCAGCTATGGGCCTGTGGCTTTGCAGGGTACAGCCTCCCTCACTGCTGCTTTCACCGGCTGGCATTGAGTGTCTTTGGCCTTTCCAGGCACATGGTGCAAGCTTTTGGATCTACCATTCTGGGGCCTGGAGGACAGTGGCTCCTTTCTTACAGCTCCACCAGGCAGTACCCCAGTGGGAAACTCTGTGTGAGGGCTTCAACCCCATATTTCCCTTCTGTGCTTCCCTAGCAGAGGTTCTCCATGAGGGCCCTGCCCCAGCAGCAAACTTCTGCACTTCTGCCTGGAATCCAAGTGTTTCTATGCATCCTCTAAAATCTAGACAGAGGTTTCCAAACCTCAATTCTTGACTTCTGCACATCCGCAGGCTCAACCTCACATGGAAGCTGCCAAGGCTTGGGGCTTGCACCTCTGAAGCAACAACCTGAGCTGTACCTTGAGTCCTTTTAGCCATGGCTAGAGCAGCTGGGACATAGGCCACCAAGTTCTCAGACTGCACAAAGTAGGGGGGCTCTGGGCCTGGCCTAGAAAACCATTTTCTCCTCCTAGGCCTCTAGGCCTGTGATAGGAGGGGCTGCTGTGAAGGTCTCTGACATTCCCTAGAGATATTTTCCCCATTGTCTTGGCAATTAACATCTGGCTCCTTGTTACTTATGCAAATTTCTGCAGCTTTCTTGAATTTCTCCTCAGAAAATGGGTTTTTGTTTTTTATCCAATCACCAGCCTGCAAATTTTCCAAATTGCCCAAACTTTAATGTTCTGTTTTCCTTTTAGAACTGAATGCTTTTAACAGCACTCAAGTCTCTTGAACACCGCCACTTAGAAATTTCTTCCACCAGATAACACTAACTCATTTACTTCAAGTTAAAAGTTCCACAGATCTTTAGGACAGGGAACTAGAGTCACTTTTACTGTATTTTCCAATAAGTTCCTCATCTCTATCTGAGACCACCTCAGCCTGTATTTCATTGTCCATGTCATTATCACCATTTTGGTCAAAGCCATTCAACAAGTCTCTAGGGAGTTCTAAACTTTCCTACATTTTCCTGTATTCTTCTGAACCCTCCAAACTGTTCCAACCTCTGCCTGTTACCCAGTTTTAAAACCACTTCTACATTTTTGGTTATCTTTTCAGCAATGCCCCACTCTATTGGTATCAATTCACTGTATTAGTCTGTTCTCATGCTGCTGATAAAGACATACCCAAGACAGGGTAATTTTTAAGAAAAAGAGGTTTAATGGACTCACAGTTGCACATGGCGGGGGAGGCCTCACAATCATAACAGAAGGCAAAAGGCATGTCTTATGTGGTGGCAGGCAAGAGAGAAATGAGAGCCAATTGAAAGGGGTTTTCCCTTATAAAACCATCAGATCTCTTGAGACTTATTCACTACCATGAGAACAGTATGGGGGTAAATGCACCCATGCTTCAATTATCTCCCACTGGGACCCTCCTACAACACATGGGAATTATAGGAGCTACAATTGAAGATGAGATTTGGGTAGGGACATAGCCAAACCACATCACAGAGAAAGGAAGCTTTCTATGGAAAATATTCACTGGATATGGTAGCTGGTGCCTGTAGTCCCAGCAATTTGGGAGTCTAAGGAGGGAGGATTGCTTGAGGCCTAGTGTTCAAGACCAGCCTGGGCAACAGAGTGAGACCCAGTCTCTACAGAAAATTTAATAGTTAGCTGGGAGTGGTGGCTTGTGCCTGTAGTTCCAGCTACTTGGGAGGCTGAGTTGGGAGGATTGCTTTAGCCCAGGAAGTCAAGGCAGCAATGAACCATGATTGCACCAGTGCACTCCAGCCTGGGTGACAGAGTGAAACCTTGTCTCAAATATATATATATATATATATACATATACACATATAAAATTTGATATGATAAATTTAAAAATGAGAGGCTTAATTCTCCTTGCTAAAATTAAGAGGAAAGATTCCTGTCCACTTCTCTTGTTATATATATATAAACATATGGCATAGCCAGGCACGGTGGCTTATGCCTATAATCCCAGCACTTTGGGAGGCCCAGGCGAGTGGATCACTTGAGGTCAAAATTTTGACACCAGCCTGGCCAACATGGTGATACCCCATTTCTACTAAAAATACAAAAACTAGCCATGTGTGGTGGCATGGGTCTGTAATCCCAGCTACTTGGAAGGCTGAGACAGGAGAATTGCTGGAACATGGGAAGTGGAGGTGGCAGTGAGCTGAGACCACACCTTTGCACTCCAGCCTGGGTGACAGAGTGAGACTCCATCTCAATAACAAAATAAAACATTGACCCATATATACAACATATATATGGCATTTATAAAACATATATATATATATAGATAGATAGATAGATAGAAATAAGGCATATATATATAAACACATGTATAAAAGGACAGGGACAGGAATTTTTTCTCCTAATTTTAATGAGGAGAATTAGCTTCTTATTTTTAAATTTATGTGCACTTACAGTACCTAGAAGTTGTAATGTTTTTACAAAAAATTTGTAGCAGATTTTTGTTAGTAACAAAAATTTTAATAATCTCATAGTGAGACTTTATTTATAAAATAGGATGAAACCATTATTCTACATTTATGATTAAGAATTCTGATTTCAAAGTAATCTACCCTAAATTGCTTCACAGTGGAGTTTTTATTCAAGTGAAAGGAGTATAGCTAAAGTAGAATGAAAAGGCATTACTTATACTTCTGAAGATATTCTAGCATCTATCAACATTATCTACATTCTTGTCAGAATACATACTTTATGGTTAAGGACTGACCCAGTTTTTGCAATGAAAGATGAGAAAACTTAGATTAATGCTTCCACCTAATAACAGTAACAATTGCTAGAAGAGTATTTTTTTAAAAAAATTATTGTATAAACCAATGAGGAATCAGAAAGACAGAAATCCCAAGGCCCAATATACAAAGAAAATTATGTTAACAGAGACATAATCACTAAATCTACTTTTACCTTGGGGGAACTTGCTGATAAAACTTTCTTGAGCTTTGATTTCATAGCATTACACAGTCCGAAAAAGTTAAGGCCCAGGACTTGGCCAAGGATGAATTCTATAAGATTCGTTATTCCCAATAAAACTGGAACATCAGAGGTCTAAGTGCATTGAATTATGGTATACTAGACTTTATCCCACTCTATTCCCAGATCATCCCTAATCTCCAGGGGTGTCAGAAAAGGCTGCCATGGCTCTGAGCAGGACAGTAGAATAAAATGGAAATGGGAAATGAAGATTTTTGGTCAAGGATCTGCCTTTATATGGATTTGTTCTGTCAGTATGCTTAGGTTAGGGTAACCAAGGATATCTCAAAATATGGACTTTATTTGAAGAGATCCCTGACTTGTAGTGACTGCTTGCATCTTGCAAAAAGCATACGTAAAATGTTTTTGAAATAGGGCTTATTAATATTTTTATTGGTTTTGGAGTCAAAGTTATGAATTAACTTGGTAGGAAAGACATCGTGTGTTGACTTCCTAAAAAAATTGTATGATTTTCGTTTGTTCAAATATTCTTTTGAGTTTTTAGTAGTGTTTAAAATTTTTCTTCATAGATATTCCTTGTTGTTTACTCCTAGATATTTTAAGTTTTTTGTTGTTACTGTAAACAACCTTTTCTCACTTTCTATCTTCTGGACTTTATACATATATATATGTAAAATAGCCTATATATAATAGCCTATATATGAACATATAAGCTGTATATGCCATATAGGTATATATAGGCTATTATTTTATTCAGAAAATTTAAGTTAGCTGGGAATGGTGGCTTGTGCCTGTATTTCCAGCTACTTACTTGGGAGGCTGAGTTAGGAGGATTGCTTGAGCCCAGGAAGTCAAGGCAGCAGTGAGGCTACTATTTTACATCCTATATATACATATATAGCATATATATATATATATACATATATTGCTATATATAGCCTATATATAATATATAGGCTATATATGCTATATATGTATATATATATATGCTATTATTTCTACATGTAAATTTTATAACTTACTGTATTCTTTTATTTTTAGTAATAATTTTTCAGTATATTCTTTGCTAGGTCATAGTCATAATTTTGAACTAGATTATTTGAATTGACTTTTGTTTCCAATGATATTGGCTTATACATACAGTGCTATGTTAAATACTATAGGTGGTAACAAGTATTCTTTTTTTTCTATTTTGATGAAAATTTGTCTAGTATTTATATATATAGATATATGAAATATTCTATAAAATTATATTTGACACAAAAATATGAATAATTTTAAAGTACCCAGTTTTCCTACATCTTTGAGTAATTTCTGTGAAGAATAAATTTTCATTTTTTTCAAATTTCTTTTCAGTATCTATGAATATAATCATATAACCTTTTCATTAGCTCTATTAATTAGGAAAATCTTAGTTTTACATCTCCTAATATTAATACATCCTTGCAATCTGGATGAAGATTCATAATTTTATTATTTTAAATTGCTACAAATTTTTGTTTAGTAAGATTTTATTTAGTATTTGTACATCAATATTTATAAGTATAATTGATTTATCACTTTTTGGGTATGTGAGAACTCTACCTACATTTTAGTAATTATAAAATAACAACCACCAAAAACATACGTGCACAACCACAATTGTTTGGAAAATAATTCAAAAATTTAATTGATTTGTTATGGGCAAAGAAGTGGAACAGAGTGAAGCTATTTTACCTTAATACTTAATATTATTTGGGAGGGATTATGAAAAGGGGGCTCAAGGACTACTTTCGGGTGGGTGGCAAGGAGCTGAATAGGAATTTGTAATTTGCAGATGAGAGGAAGGGAAGAGAAAACAAGAGAGTGACATGATCTAATGAGTTCATGGATGCCTAAACCTGAAGGAGAGTTCTGAGAGGGTGTCTGTGTGATAAACTTGTGAGAACTGAGGTACCTAATATAGTTGTAGAATGATCTAATTCCCCTGACACAGCGCGTTGTCCTCCTTCTTCCATGGTGCCTAACCTTTCTTAATCTGCCAACGTAATAGCCTTGAGTTAGTTATGTGAGCAACTAAGGGCAGGGGAAGTAGAGAGAAATGCAGTACCCTTCACTGGTCCCACTTTGGTAGAAGTATCATCTTGTAGAAGAATCCCAGAACAGGCCAGGCACGGTGGCTCACACCTGTAATCCCAGCACCTTGGGAGGCAGAGGTGGGTGAATCACCCGAGGTCAGGAGTTCGAGACTGGCCTGGCCAACATGGTGAAACCCCATCTTTACTAAAAATACAAAATTTAGCTGAGCGTGGTGGCAGGCGCCTGTAATCCCAGCTACTCAGGAGGCTTAGGAAGGAAAATCGCATGAACCCGGGAGGCAGAGGTTGCAGTAAGCCGAGATCGTGCCACTGCATTCCAGCCCCGGCAACAAGAGTGAAACTCCGTCTCAAAATAAAATATAAAATAAAAAAATAAGAGAGAATCCCAGAACAAGACCAGCCATATAGTGCAGCCCAAGACAAAGAGTTAACACTTAGGAATCCAGGAGCAAGAACGTGAACTAGTTTAGGAATCAGTATGAGACAGACCATCTTATCCTGAACTACTAGAGGAAGGTGACACTTGAAAGGTGAAAAGGCAAAAATGTAGCGGTATGATAATCAAGTCTTCCCTTGCATAGCATTTAAAATCTGAATGTCAAATTCATATGCATAATTTAATTTGAACTTTACAGGAATTTGGTGTGATATAGGCAGAGCAAGCCATATTACTAGTCTCTCAATGAATAAGATTACAGTGTGAGAGGTCACGTTCTCAGTCCGAGTTCATACAGCTAGTAAGAGGTCGAATCAGGCTTACACCTAGGTTTCCTGAAACTTTTTCAGTTTATTTTTCGTAATAATTCAAACACATATAAACCACATATGCCTGAAAGAACACGTCTGCGGTCACCTTTGCTTCCAACCTGAAATGGGATGTGTTTGGCAGTATTTGGCTTTCATTGACTTGATGTGATTCTTCAAGACCTTCCTAGTGGTGACCGAGCAGTGCCCGCTGAACACCCAAATTAAGAAGAGGAATTGAGCCACCAAAAAAGAAGTTGAATCTTGATTTACTAAAACTCCGACTACACTTAAAATGCCATTTCTGTGCACATCGGATATCTCTCAAGGTATTTTCAACTGCAGTCAAAATATGTATGTGTGTTTTCTTGCTTTGAAAAACGATGACTCTGCTAAAAGTAATTCAGTAAAGATCTCTAATCATTGCCAGTTTGACAGATATAAATCAAAATAAACTTCTTTTAGAGGAAGTAAGTTGCTCAATGATTCAGTAAGCTGATCTTTGAAATGTGCTTCTAGTAGTCTATGAATATGATGCTATGCCTGGATGACACCTTAGATTTCCACTTGGCCGCTTGCAAAGATTAATGACCAGTGTCGCAGACAAGAAAAATTGTACAGATTCTAGATAAATGCATAGCACATCTTATACTTTCCCTAAATAGCACTTAAGGTTTTTTTCCTTCTTGTGTGAAAGCTATATTTTTACTCCTACCAATAAATGAGAGCATATTCTAGACTTCTAAAGGGTATTAAGAATAATATAATGTGGCCGGGCACAGTGGCTCACATCTGTAATCCCAGCACTTTGGGAAGCCGAGGCGGGTGCATCACGAGGTCAGGGTTTCAAAACCAGCCTGACCAACATGGTGAAACCCCGTCTCTACTAAAGATACAAAAAATTAGCCAGGCATGGTGGCGTGCACCTGTGATCTCAGCTACTCAGGAGGCTGAAGCAGGAGAATCACTTGAACCCGGGAGGTGGAGGTTGCAGTGAGCCAAGATCGCGCCATTGCACTCCAGCCTGGGCGACAGGGCGAGACTCAAAATAATAATAATAATAATAATAATGATATAATGTACTCTGTTGAGCTATATTTTGTCTCAGTAAGCCCCAATCCCCGTGCCTTTTATTACAAGTAGGGTCACCATCTTGCATTTCAAATTGTTTGACCCTGTACCATGGGATATATTTGACAAATGTACTCTTTTTTTTTTTTTTGGCAATGAATTTTTTTATTATACTTTAAGTTTTAGGGTACATGTGCACAACGTGCAGGTTAGTTACATATGTATACATGTGCCATGTTGGTTTGCTGCACCCAGTAACTCGTCATTTAACATTAGGTATAAGTACTCTGAACACATTTTTCAGAAACAATTCCAGAATATAAATCTTAAACTTGCTGATTGCAGAAAAATAAAACTATTTAAAACTTTTAAGGCATTGTGAAGACTAAGTGCCATTCTATGAAACATAACAGTATTTTTACCGCTGTACTTTTAGGAATTATGTATTTTAAGCTGAAAAGGCAAAGTACTTTTATGTAATCTGACCCTCAATTGCTAGCTCCAGGAGACTAGCTATGATTACAATTATTTTCTACTGATTTTATTTATTGGACTATAGTGGGCATAATCTATGTGAATTTTAATAAAATGCTGATAATGATATGGCCAGTCCAAGTGATACAACCTAATTCTGCTTGTGACAATATGTGAACCATTTATAAGGTTGACAAAATGTAGGATCTACAGAATATAATTTCCTTCTGTACACAGCCAAACTAAACTACTGCATGCTAATGAACCTTACACTAAGGAAGTCCAGATGGCTGAAATAATAGTTTCATTTATGCAGAGAAATAGGGAGATTTTAAATTGGCTGTCTTTGTTAAATCTGAATTAACTTTTCTTTATAAGGGAATTTTCACCCCAATTAAATAAACTCTATATTGTAGTTGATTACTTAAAAATCAACTCCAATTGTTGCTAATTGTAAGAAAATATTTTTAAATTAAATACCTGCTCTAACAAATATAATTGATCATTTTCAAGTATTTTTTTAGTTTTTAGAGTAATTTAAAAGCTATTAAGTTTATATATATATATGAACAGCAAGGTTCTTGAAGGTGGAAACTCCCATTTTTAAAAAAGTTTCTTATGATAGAAAATGGGACATTTGGCCGGGGTGGAGGCTCACGCCTGTAATCCCAGCACTTTGGGAGGCCAAGACAGGTGGATCACCTGAGGTCAGGAGTTCAAGACCAGCTTGACCAACATGGCGAAAGCCCGTATCTACTAAAAATACAAAAAATTAGCCAGGCATGGTCAGGAGGCTGAGGCAGGAGAACCACTTGAACCCAGGAGGTGGAGGTTGCAGTGAGCCAAGATCATGCCACTGCAACAGAGCGAGACTCCATCTCAAAAAAAAAAAAAAAAAAAAAAAAAACAAGAAAAGAAAAAGAAAATAGGACATTTACATTTGGGTTCAATTAATGGTGTGGAGTGGATAAAATGGTGAAGACTAGTGCTCAAAGATCACGTGTGCCAAAATGTAGAAATAGCTTCACTTTTGAAATGCAATCCTTTTATTTTTCTTATGCTGCTCCAAAGGAAGCATTCCTTAGGATGATTCATATATTAATAGCTGTATCTTTTTCAACACAAAACCAGAAATAAATGTGCAGTCTTGAATTATTTTCAGGGTAAAAACCACCAAAATGTTTGTGTGTGTCTGTTGCTTTTCTTTCTTTCTTTTACTTAATTTGGTAAATTATTGTCTTAAAATGATTTCTTCCTCTCTTTGTGTTAACATTTGTGCTCAAGAAAAGCTAGTGAAAGTCTAACATTTAAAATAATGCATCATTTAAGTGTATTGGTATTCAGATAACTGTCAAATGAAGAAACACAAAAACTCTTTACAAAGGATTAGAAGATGGATTTTGGTTATAAGGAAGTTTCATAATTGAGAAAGAAGACAGTAGAAGATGTCTATGTCAAATTTATAAAGGTCAGTTTATATAAACAAGTATTTTGATGTGGAAGAAAACATACTTCCTGTGTCATGGCTTTGGGAGATAAGGTTTGTTTTCTTCACTAACATTTTGAAGAATCATTTTTATTTTATGATTTATTCATTGGCACAAATGTATGGGGTACATGATGTTTTGTTACATGTACATAATATGTAGTAGTCAAGTCATGGCATTTAGGGTGTCCATCACCCAAGCATGGTATATTTTTGTTAACTACAGTCATCCTGCTCTTTTAGCAAACATTAGATTTATTTCTTCTATCTATTTGTATGTTTCTACCCTTTAACCCACTTCTGCTCATCCTCTCCACACCCCCTAAATCACCCTTCTTATTCTCTGTTATCTATCTTTCTACTCTCTACCTCCATGTGATCCAATTTTTAGGCTCCTACATAAAAGTGAGAACATGTGATATTTGTCTTTTTGTGCCTGGCTTATTTCACTTAACATAATGACCTCAGGTTCCTTCTATGTTGCTGCAAATAACATGATTTCATTCTTTTTTATGGCTGAGTAGTATGCCGTTTTGTATATATATTAATTTATCCATTCATCTGTTTATTTTAATCAAAATAGAAATTTGATTTCTTTTCTGAAAGCAACATTTTAGAGTTCTCTGAATTATTAAGACTTCATTATTGTATTTGTTGTGGTCATTTTATTTAAAGGGACATAAACTTTTATTTCCTACTGTTGTCAATCCCTGCCTACCCTATCCCAACTCATTAGCTGGTGGTGAAACCCTCTTCCTAGAGAATTCGTCTCTGAGCTTGCCTGAAATTCACCTGCTAGTAGACACCTATGAACATTACTCGTGTAACTAGCAGACCAAGTATCAATCTTACCTCCCTAGGACATTTGCTTGATGGAAATCTCTGGAATCCTCTGTATTTTGTGACCTTCAGGAAGGTATCATGAGTTTTTCCCAGTTGGGAGGTGCTGCATGGTTTTCTAGAGATTTCTAGTTCCAGGGAAATGGGTTCTACAGTACTTGGCTGGGACCTTGAGAATTATCCTCATTCTTGAAAACTCCTTTTCCCAGAGCAGAGCTCTGATATTCTATCCCAGGAGAACTCTGATATTCCGTCCTAGCCAGGGCCTAGGATCCCGTTTCAAACTTGGTAGATTGCCCGGAAATCTAACGTCTTCCTCTCCTAACAACATTTTAAGCATTATTACTGATGACAGATGCTCATAATTATAGTTCAGCCTGAAGATAGGACTTTTAAAAATATGGTCAACAACGTGTGTTTTTATTTTGCGTTTTGCTTTTGATTTATGATGCAAAGTTGGAAGCATAGCGTATACACACAGAGAGGGCCCACTTTGGCTCTCTCAGATACCATTTCCTTAATACATTGCCATCCACACTAGCATTCCTAATCCTAGAGGAGGAGCAGCTGTAGTGAGCAGACTTACAGCTGTAAGATGAAGTGGGCCAGCTGCAGGATGTGCTATCATACTTTGACTATCACACTTTGACTATCCATATCTAAATAGAGAAGCAGTGAAAGAGAAGAACTAGTAAGTTATCTAAGAGGATTCATGGTCAAACTTTTCCTTTATCTCATTACCTTTGTTCTTTTTCCAAATAGGAACAAGAAATAAGAAAGGACATTTAAAGCAGTAGCCAAAATGATGGCAGGTGTCCCTGACCAACCTGGGTCCTCTGCCAGTATCAGATAGAGGTGACTCATTGCCAATTTGGGAAGCTATTATGGACTGGGGGAACCTCAGGGGATAGTCTCTCCCATGAGGTGGCTTTCTACACTGCCTGAAGTTGCTTTAATGGTTTTTAGGAATAAGGTAGGGAAGGACGGGGAGAACATTCTGTTTTATTTTGATTTATGGTTTCAAGCCTGCATTTATTGCTCTATGACTAGCTCCATTTACATGCAAAAACCCCTGACAATAATCCATTCCTTTATGTGACAGTTGCATTCTGTGCAACTTACGTGCAACCTTATGTGACTAGGTGCATTCTGGTGGATTACTCATGATACCTACAATAAGTATACAGTGTATATACAGTATAAATGGGCCAGTACAACATGGTCCATTGCTTCTTAATGTTAGTGCTCTATTTCTAGCTATAATAGGTACTTAGCAGTACAACCTCTGAAAATGATTTGTATCATATCATTTTTGCTTATTGCACAAGAGTAGCTTACTGCATTTATGTTGTATACTTATGAGTCCAACTCAAGTAGGCAGGATTTTCAGCTTTTAAACATAAGGAGGAGAGTATCTTAATTTTATTGTTTTTGCTAATGCTGTTAACAGCTGTCCTGGCAATAGCTTTTATGAGAATAAATGCTTTCTGACAAAAATTTCCTGTTAGAATACTCTTGTGAAACTGTACATCAGATCAAACTAAAGCAAATTTGTCTCCTACTTGCCATGATGTCTCCTCTGGAGTCTTATTTAGATGCCTGGATCTCTCAGGACAGGCTCTTGTTTTATCAGTAAACACCCTGCTCCAGCAGTCTTAATCAAAATTCCATACAATTAGACTTAACATACAGTAACCTTTAATACATGCAAAAATGCATTCCATAAGAAAGTGACAATATGCATATGTCAGGAAAGTGACAAACCTTTGCCTCTATTATTCTTTATCATTTTTTTTTCTGAGGCAGAAAGCTGGTCCAGGTATTTTAGCCTCAGCTCTGTCTCATATTGCTCTTTGTTGCTTCCCTTGACTTCAAAACACATCAAATTATCTACTAATGAAAAAAAAATTGAAGAAACATGAGCTTTTTCCAGCAGGTATAGGAAAAGGAAAATTTTACCTTGTCTATTTTTTCTTTAATTCTGAAAATGTAAACAGCATCTCATTGAATGTGGAGCATTTCTGTTTGCCCTTTGTATTTTCAGCTGTCCTTGAATCCTTTGTCTTTCTTCCTTTATTTTTGGAAGTTGCTAGTAATGTTATTTCTGAAATACTGTTCGTGATTCACTTTTCAAACATATAAAGAAAAGTCATGTCAACTTGTGCATTTTACATATTAGGGAGAGGAATTTAAAGATGAGATATTCATAAAGTATTTTATAATAAATATTCTCTTACTACAAAATCAATTCATCAAGCTTAGAGGTTTGTTTTAAGTACATAAATGAAAATAACCCCCAAATGGGCAGTCATAAACTTCAGACAGAGTATAAAGTAACATTAAGTCACAGAAACAATAAAAGGATAAATATAATATGGCTAATAAAGTGCAGATATGTTAAAACTGATATGAATACAAAAAAAGTAGAAAAATCAACACATAATAAATAGGCATAAGTGAAAGGCGAAATATTCCACAGAGGGCCCTAGTGAGTGCTACTGAGAGATCATTTAAACCAAATGAGCACAATGTTTTTGAGGATTGCAATAGGTGGTCGCCATAGAATAATAAGTCACAGTCTCTTGGTACTTCCTTCATTCCCTAATTTTGAGTAAAGTGCCTTTGAAAATAGAATTACTTTAAAGCACAGAAACCTCAGTGGAGCAGGGTTTCCTATTGAAAAGTGTTCCACATGAAATGGGTCTTCCTTGGCTTCTTCCAATGGGATTTAAGGAAGAAGTGGCAGGCTTTCTTTATGAAGCACTATTAACATATCAGGTTGTCCCAATACATGGATCCCAAGCACAACTAGTGTGTTAGTATAAAAGTAGAAGCGAATAAAGTACACCTATATAATGTAAAATAATCTATGATAGTCAAAATATTGTGTCTTAACATGGAAGTATTTGTTTAGAAGGACATAAACCATTTATTACATAATTTAAAAATATTATTTGACCTAATAATCCTGAAAAGAAGGCAACCTCAGAATAATCCTTGTTGGAAAAAATAACTGTATGGAATTCTGTGCTGACAATTTATTAAACATTCTATGTTATAGAACATAAATGAAAATACACTCACACACAAATTCCTAATTTCGAGTTTATTATTAGTATTGTACCATAGTCACTTCCCTGCTTCAAATATCTTGCGAAGTAATGATCTTTTGAAAGAGAATATTGTCTTTTTTGTCTTGAGTGAACAGTATCATTTTATTAGAACACAATCATTGTTATTTATAAATGTGATCCTTCTGCTTATTAATCTTTTCAAGAGACTTGTGTCTATGTATCTTTTGTGTTTTTCCAACTCTGGAAATCTTTTTCTCAACACAGCCTAAAGTAATTCAGTTTTAAGCATTTAAAGGTTTAAACTTTAATGGCAAAATACTCAGAAGCTTTTGGAAATCATGTTGAATAAACATCACACTTTCCTAACACTTAATGGTTATTGATGTTAAAGTACTATGCCATTAATAAAAAATTATAAATCAAAGTACTTGCAGAGGAGAGGAGAAATAAAATTAGAAAATAGTCTCAGTAGGATGAATTATTAAATAAAAATATCATCTTAAAACATAATGGATTCTATTTTCATTAGAACTTCCAATGACAAATCAGATTTTCTTTCTCTTATTAAAATTGTTGGAATGTACTAAAGATGCACTTTCTCAAAATATTGAGAGGCAGAGGAAAGAACCAGGCTTACGTAATTCTGACATTTAATAAACTCAGATCATTAACAACCCTTCCCCCCATCCCCATGTGCCTTGACCTTGCTCAACTCCATCACTTCATCTAATTAGTTCTCTTTCTTTAGCATCATGCCCACTTGTGTTGGTTTATCTTCATTTCTATGACCACAACTAGCCTGTACTCTGTCAGATTCTTTGAAATGGAATTTTTTTTCTACTTTGAATTCTCTTTCTTCAGCTATTTGAATAGATGGCTATTCTCACTCTTCATATCTCCATTCAGTATGTCCCTCACTGTGGTAGACTGCTTCCAAATATGGTCACCAATCATTATTCCATTATTTCATTCCTCTTCATGCATGCAATTCCTCCCATTCAATTCCAACAGGTGAACTCTATTTTACTTCCTTTTGAATCTGGGCTGGTCTTAAGATGGGCTGATCTTCTAACTCTCTTTGACTCGTAGAATGCAGCAGAAGTGTCACCTGAGAATTCCTAGCTTAGATCTTAAGAAGACATGTAGCTCTTGCTTTAGCTCTCTTGGGATTCAGACTCCACATTTTGTTAAAAACTTGACACCTTCACGTCGTCAAGGAAAAGAACAGCCTCTTTTGGCATCTTCAGTGGATCAGAAGGTTATTCTTTCCCAGAGATACAAGAAAACAGTTTCTCTATTCTAACGAATACTAATGGGCTGATATATCCATCTCTGAACCAATTGCTATGGGTATGAAAAAGAGCCTCATCTATTGTCTTAACACAATTGGGGTGCAAGAGAATGTGTTTCATTTTAGGAGAATGTAGAACTACCAAGAGATGCATTAGAAGGGGCTAAATTATACCTATATCCTCAAGATTTTGTTTTTAGCAGTTTAATTCATAAATCCTGGCAATGTTTACCCATATTTATCACCCAGAGATTTGTTATTTCCTATTTCTTCTGCCTCAGGCTTTTGACAGAATGCCAGTACAATTTGTAAATCTGGATATGGATTTCTTGGAAATTTGAATTCTTGATTTAACTTATTTATATTAGTTGTCTTTAGGATAATATTTTTCTGTGGTAGGTACATTTTAGGTTATGTCTTTTCATGTTTTTATCTCTAGTATCTAACACAATCTTGCACATAGTAGGAGCATATCTATTTGTTTTGAGAAAATAAGAATATTTTAAGGGCTATGTTTTTTCTTTAATAGAATAAATAAATAAAGTATATATGTATTACTGTTTAAAGCCATTGAAATTCTCCTAAAACACAGGATATTTTACGGAAAGTTGTTCAATAAATCTAAGGTTCCAGAAATAGACGTCTTTTCCGTTAATACCACTTCATCTGTGGGTTCAGTAAGTTCAATAAGTCTTCAGAATGTGAGAGGGAACATGATGATCTGTTCAAGAAGATATGGGACAGAATTTGTGTTCTATTTATTTTGTGGTGTTCAAGGGTAAATGTAATACTTTCTGGATGTTGTTTTGGAGCTTGGAAGCCCCGCAAATTAAATTTATGTTACAGGCATATTTTATTCCTTTGGAGAGAATATTAGTACATCTTTAATTTTTCTTCTATTCTTTTTCTTTTATAATAAAAAGTAATTCAAAACCCTTAGATTTTTACAGTTTCTGTATTGACTGGCTTGAAGCACTCTAAGGAGGCATTTCAGCAGCATAAGTCACTGTATACCATTAGGAGTCAGCGGACAAACTGAGTTGTCACAAACTATTGTAAAACAACCACATTAAACACCTCAACAACATGTTCCTTTATCCTCCCTTCTTGTCATCACTATTCTTTACCCTGCTCTATTTTTTATCCCCTTAAACAAATTTAATACACTTTTTATTTTTGAATAATTTTGTACTTACACAAAAGTTACAAAGATAATTCAGAGAGTTTTTGTATACCCCTCATCCACTTTTGCATATTTTTAACACCTTATATTACTATGGTTCATTTATTAAAACTAAGAAACTGGCATTCCTATACTGTTATTAACTAAACTCCAGAATTTATTTGGATTTCTCTAGTTTTCCACTCACTTCCTCTTTCTTTCCAGGATTAAATCTAACATATCTCATTCCATTTAGCTGCTATATTTCTCCTTTCTTTTCTTTACTTCTCTGCTCTTTCTTTTCTCATGCTTCACTTGACTCACCATTCCCTCTCAATTACAGAATTATTTATGTTATTATCTTAGTTTCCTCAACACCTTTTTTTTTCTCCTTAACTCTCTTCAGTCTAGTTTTGTTCTCAGGTGCTCCACTCTTACTGTTTATTCCCTGAAATATTTAATGAACATCTACTATGTGCCAGACACTGTGCTCAACATTTATTTACAATGATGAGCAAGGCACAGTCTTGAATACAGAGAGCTTACAACCTAGGTTATTCTTAGGTTTCCAACTTTAATACAGTAGTCTTTTCTTACCCAAGTCATCTTTCTTGACCTCAGCTTCTTTTGGTCATTTTCCTCAACCTCTTTTGAAAACTTCTTGTTCTTGGATTTCAGTTGTACCCTGATTAGAAGTAACTCTCAAATAAAGTGACTGGTTTTGACATGAGCCCTATAGAATTAGTCTCATCACTTTATAATTTCAACTTTTCTTCTTGTAATTATGTTCCCCTTTGTCTTTCTTTTCTTTCTTTCTTTCTTTCTTTCTTTCTTTCTTTCTTTCTTTCTTTCTTTCTTTCTTTCTTTCTTTCAAAGGAGAGTCAACAGTTATCTCTAGGCTGATGATTCACAGATATATCACACTCATCTTTAGTGTTCTATTTCCATTTCATCATTGGTTCCTTTGTTCCTCAACATATATTTTCCATTCTCTCCAAATCACTTTTCTAGTAACTTTGGCAACCTTACTTTGAGTATTGTTTATTTAACCTTGCTTTATTAATCTATAGTGAGGATATGTAGATTGTGAGTATGGACAATGAAATTTATATTTTAGTTACATTTTAATCATTTGGAAAGAACTAATATTACAAATCGTTAATTTTTCTATTTTTCTCTTTCATGATAAACAGTATGTATTAGTCCATTTTCATGCTGCTGATAAAGACATACCTGAGACTGGGAACAAAAAGAAGTTTAATTGGACTTACAGTTCCACATGGCTGGGGGTGCCTCAGAATCACGGCTGGAGGTAGAAAGCACTTGTTACATGGCAGTGGCAAGAGAAAAAATGAGATAGAAGCAAAAGCAGAAATCCCTGATAAACCCAACAGATCTCGTGAAACCTATTCACTATCACGAGACTAGGACAGGAAATACCAGCCCCCATGATTCAATTACTTCCCCATGGGTCCCTCCCACAACCCCTGGGAATTCTGGAAGCTACAATTCAAGTTGAGATTTGGGTGGGGACACAGCCAAACCATATCACAGTAAATTACAAACTACTGATGTTTTCATTTACATTGTGTATTCTCTCTTTATTTACACCGTAAATGGTTTCAATACAGAAGATAATTTGATTATATTCACATGGGGATTTTTTAAAATACAATTTTTATTTTATATCAATTTTAGGTTTAAAGAAATAATTTGTGGGCCGGGCGTGGTGACTCACGCCTGTAATCCCAGCACTTTGGGAGGCTGAGGTGGGTTGATCACAAGGTCAGAAATCAAGACCATCCTGGCTAACATGGCGAAACCCCGTCTCTACTAAAAAATACAAAAAATTAGCTGGGCATAGTGGCAGGCGCCTGTAGTCCCAGCTACTTGGGAGGCTAAGGCAGGAGAATGGCGTGAACCTAGGAGATGGAGCTTGCAGTGAGCTGAGATTGTGCCACTGCACTCCAGCTTGGGCAACAGAGCAAGACTCTGTCTCAAAAAAAAAGAAATAATTTGTGAAGATAGGACAGATAGTTCCCATATACTGCACCCCCACAGTTCCCCCTAGTATTAACTTCTTACATTAGCATGGTATCTTTGTTACAATGAATAAAAATGTTATTGATAAATTGTTGTTAAAGTCTATACTTTATTTAGGTTTCCTTCGTTTTCATTTAATGTCCTTTTTGCATTTCGTGGATCACTGCCAAGATATCATATTAGATTTAATCATCATGTCTGTTTAGGCTCTTCTTGTTTGTGACAGATTCCAGACTTTCCTTGTTTTTGATGCTTTGGCAGTTTTAAGCAGTCCTAGTCAGCTATTTTGCCCTTTAATTTTGAATTTTATCTTTTTCTCATGATTATGCTGTGGAGAAAGACCACAGAGGCAAATTGCCATTTTAACCAAATTCTATCAAAGACACATATTATTAACATGACTTTTCACTGTTGATGTTGAGCATGGTCACCTAACTAAGGTAGTATTCTTCAGGTTTCAACATTTATTCATTTTCTCCCTTCCTATTCTGTATTCTTTGGAAGTCTCTAAGAGTAGCTAACACATAAAGAGTGGAGTGTATCTATATAAATTATTTGGAATTGTTCTGCACAGGAGATTTGTCTTTCTCCCCCATTTGCTTATTTAATCTTTTAATTTATATCAGTGTGAACTCATGGATATTTATTTTATAATTTGGATAACAAACCAATACCACTTTATTTTTTTGCTCGAGTTATTTCATCTTTGGCTATTCTTTTAGTTGGCTTCTGTGTCCCTTTGACATACCCCAATCATCGTGAGTTTTTTTTTAATTTGGCATTTTCTTACTTTCTGGCACTATAATGAATGCTCCATGCTTATTTTGCATTTTTTTGTCCCAGTCCTAGAATCATCTATTTTTCTAAGAATCTCTGGTTTCTGTTTTCTTTGCTTTTGAGAATGGCATTAGAAAACAAGACATGGATATACTCAGTCATTTTCGAAAATAATCTCTTGGATTTTTTTTATCTTTCCTGACCAATATTAGTGCCATCCCCTTAGACTGTGGTCCAACATACAATATTTGTGGACTTTTATATTTTCCTGCTAACAGCTTCTAGAATAATATTTCCAAGATTTTTTCAAACATTCCACTGAGTACTTACATCTGTGTCATCATACACATTGCCTTTGTGACCAGAGCTAAGCTTTTCAATATTCATTAAAGAATGTGCATCATTTAGTCCTATGGTACTTATTAAATTTTATTCTCTATCTTTCTAAATACCCAAACTGTTTCCTAGTTGGGCTGACCATTTCGCAGCCTCTCATAAGTACAGTGCTCTTTCCTGTTTCTGCTTTTTTAACACAATTTTCTTATGTAGGATTTTCTCACTTTCAGATATAATTCCAGACTTATCTCCATATATTAATTATCAGATTTTGTTAGAGTAATTTGAATGTACTTAGACATCACCAGCTTGTATGTACAAATGAGGTCACATTAATATGTGTGCCCAACTATAATTGAGTGACTTTTACTCCTACATGCAAAGTGTCTCCTCTACATTTTTTTTTTTTTCAGATGGAGTCTTGCTCTGTCACCCAGGCTGGAGTGCAGTGGCTCGATCTTGGCTCACTGTAAACTCTGCCTCCTGGGTTCAAGTGATTCTCCTGTCTCAGCCTCCCAAGTAGCTGGGATTACAGGTACGCACCATCCTGCCCGGCCAATTTTTGTATTTTTAGTAGAGAAGGGGTTTCACATATTGGTCAGGCTGGTCTTGAACTCCATCTGCCTCGGCCTCCCAAAGTGCTGGGATTATAGATGTGAGCTACCGCACCCAGCCATGTCTACTCTATTTTAAATGTTGTGGTTTTTTTTGTTTTTTTTTTTTTTTTGTCTCTCCTATAGACTCTCAATAGGTCCTCAACCTGTAACATTAATACAGTTAACTTCTTGGGATACTTCTTCTTCCAGGGAAGTGTCTCAACCTCTGATCATGACTGCGGCTAAACATTTTCCTGTGTAATGGTTCGTCAGTCACCTAGCTCCAGCATTGACCATTTTAGAGTCATGCCACAGCTGGGTTGCTTGGGATTTAAGGTGTCACAGTTTATACACTGGCTGAGATAAAGGGTATGATACATTAAAGTTAAGAATACAGAAGTTCCCCCTTATCCTCAAGGGATACATTCCAAGACCTCCAGTGGATGCCTGAAACCATAGATAGTACTGAACCCCAGATATACTATGATTTTCCTATACATATATATTTATAACAAAGTTTAATGTATAAATTAGGCACTGTAAGAGATGAACAACAATTAGTAATAAAATAGGACAATTATAACAATATGTTATGTGAATGTGGTCTCTCTCTTTCAAAATATCTTATCGTACTGTATCCACATAGTTTTGGACTATAGTGACCAGCAGCAACTGAAACCATGGAAAGTGAAACTTAAAATAAGGGTAAACTATGGTAAAGTGAGGCCCTTGTATAAGTTAAGTTCAACCAGTAAAAATGTTCATCAATATCATTCAAGGAAGGCTTTTTTATAATAGGTCTTGTGGCAGAGGTGTGAGCAGGGTGTTAAGGATCCATAGTAGTTAAGGAACCTAGACCAGGAGCAGAGGGGCTGCTACCACACCACGGGTAGCCACAGAGACAAGGGGTTGGAGAGTCACATCAGGCAGGCTGCTTGAGTGCAGCAGTGGCTTTCAGAGAGAGATGGCCAGCATGAGGCAGTCTCTCAGGGAAGGAATAAATGATTTGCATGGTAAAGATACTGGACTCGAAACAATAGAGAATGGAGTAACTAAAAGCTCACGTTCTCCTCTCTTCCTCTGTTTCTGGAGTCCTCACTGGCTGGCTGAAGACAATCGGAAGTGAGAGGAAATGGTTATCCTGTTAATACAATCTATACAGGTGAGCCTCAGAGAAATGAGAGGATGGAGAAGGGCAGAGAATGGCTCTAGAGCAGAAAATGGACATACATGGCACAGCCACACTTGACTATTCTGCAAATATTGAGCAATCAGATTTTTTTATTTTAATACTAAATGACAATTGTCATAATTAGCCTCAAACATTATCAGCGTGTCGTACAGACTGAATTTTATATCAATACTCTTGAAACTTGAGAGAAAACAAAATTATCACTTAATAAAAACAATAATGCCTTGTACTTTGCATTGGTCCTTGTAATTCTAAGTACTTTTGCATACATGGTCTCATTTAATAGATATTAATGAAATAAATAATATATTTTGTACTATATTCTGGGTGCTGTTCTGAAGGATTTATGTCCTACAACTCTGTAAGGTAGTCTCTTTTATAGATAAAGAAAATGAGACGCAGTTAGGTTATCTAAGTTGCCAATAGTAAAGCCTGGATATAAACACAGAACCTGCCCTCAAAACTAATGTACATGTCGCTTTTGATACGTACAATAAAAATTGATTGAATAATAAATGTGAGTTAATAGAGTTATTTTGCATAAGAAATAAATGAAGGCTTTAAGAGTATAAGGTGAAGTGCTTTGAATTCTTTTAAGTAAATAATTTAGCAATGGGACAGTAGTCTTAGTTCAGAGCTCTTTTCATTATTTCGTATTTGTAAGGAAGATTTCTTTAATAATCATAATGAGTTCATGTTTCAAGATCTTGTTAGAGCTAATGCAAAAAAATCAAATATAGGTTGCTAGTTGTACAAAGCCACATTCTCATTGTTATTAAACACATACAAATATGGAATTGAACTTACTCCATTTAGAAATGATTGATCACTTGTTGATGTCAGAGGTCCTCTGGCAATGCTTCCAAATTTCCTGTGATGATGAAAGGTCATAACATCACTTTTATGTCACTTATATCACTTGTTTTCCTTGGAGAGTGAGAGGTGGCACTACCAGGTAACACAGGTGTCTACAGCTGCAGAATCTGTGATGTTCAGACGCACTATGCTTTTTAATATTCCACTTGGGCAAAATACTTTCAACTATTTCTGTCAGGGCTGCTGTTGATCACAAGTTTTTAATCTTGCAGCCTGAACATGGATAGTTTGAATTTATATTTGGCACATATGTTCTTTACTTTTTAATATTCTCTGTTGTCCTCTAGCCCAGTATCCTTAAGATTCATCGGTGTCCCTTAAAAGGCATGTGTACCTTGAATCCTTTACCCTTGTATATATTTTTTTTTGCTTTCCACGTTCTTTTTTCTTTTTTTTTATTATTATACTTTAAGTATTAGGGTACATGTGCACATTGTGCAGGTTAGTTACATACGTATACATGTGCCATGCTGGTGCGCTGCACCCACTAACTCGTCATCTAGCATTAGGTATATCTCCCACTGCTATCCCTCCCCCCTCCCCCGGCCCCACAACAGTCCCCAGAGTGTGATGTTCCCCTTCCTGTGTCCATGTGATCTCATTGTTCAATTCCCACCTATGAGTGAGAATATGCGGTGTTTGGTTTTTTGTTCTTGCGATAGTTTACTGAGAATGATGATTTCCAATTTCATCCATGTCCCTACAAAGGACATGAACTCATCATTTTTTATGGCTGCATAGTATTCCATGGTGTATATGTGCCACATTTTCTTAATCCAGTCTATCATTGTTGGACATTTGGGTTGGTTCCAAGTCTTTGCTATTGTGAATAATGCCGCAATAAACATACATGTGAGTGTGTCTTTATAGCAGCATGATTTATAGTCCTTTGGGTATATACCCAGTAATGGGATGGCTGGGTCAAATGGTATTTCTAGTTCTAGATCCCTGAGGAATCGCCACACTGACTTCCACAATGGTTGAACTAGTTTACAGTCCCACCAACAGTGTAAAAGTGTTCCTATTTCTCCACATTCTCTCCAGCACCTGTTGTTTCCTAACTTTTTAATGATTGTGATTCTAACTGGTGTGAGATGGTATCTCATTGTGGTTTTGATTTGATTAAAGACTTAAACGTTAGACCTAAAACCATAAAATCCCTAGAAGAAAACCTAGGCATTACCATTCAGGACATAGGCATGGGCAAGGACTTCATGTCTAAAACACCAAAAGCAATGGCAACAAAAGCCAAAATTGACAAATGGGATCTAATTAAACTAAAGAGCTTCTGCACAGCAAAAGAAACTACCATCAGAGTGAACAGGCAACCTACAAAATGGGAGAAAATTTTCGCAACCTACTCATCTGACAAAGTGCTAATATCCAGAATCTACAATGAACTCAAGCAAATTTATAAGAAAAAAACAAACAGCCCCATCAAAAAGTGGGCGAAGGACATGAACAGACACTTCTCAAAAGAAGACATTTATGCAGCCAAAAAACACATGAAAAAATGCTCACCATCACTACCCTTGGTATATTTTTTAAAATTTACCTAATTCAATACATAACATCTTTATTTTTTAAAACTACAACCCATTTGTTTTCTTTCTCTGGCATATTGTGTATTTCAAAAGAATGATATGAGCTTACCTTGTATTGAACATGAGTATCCTATAAAAGTTCATTTTTATAATATAAACCTTTCTACCCTTGTTCTATGTCACACTGTGAGAAACTTTATGTGTGCACGTATGAACACAAAACTTACATGCCCAGTTTCTTTCCATACATCTGGCTCCTTGTATTTAGTGGTGAATGCATCTGTGGCATGAACGTATCTCAGAGAGTAGACATTATTAGTGTGTACTTGTCCTAAATGCAAGTTTGGGATATTTGAGCAATGATTTCTGGTTATCATACAGTCTAGAAAGGGATGAGTAAATTTCAAGTGGCTCATTACTTTGACTTACAGATGTTTTACCCTGTGCAAAAGGGTATAGTCAGAAGAGAATGCAAGCCAAAGTCAAGTTACCCAAAGTTCAAGGAACAGGTTAGGTCAGTAACTAAGACCCTTCTTGGATCTACTGGTGAACTGGCATTCAGAGTTTATTAAGAATTTCTGCTTTGCAAATAAATCAAGAAGTGTATATTTTCTTCATCTAGAACAAGAATTCAATGGAAGACTTTAAAATGTGTATGTCCATTCATTTTTTATTTTTATACATTTTACAATTTAAAAAATTATCATTATTACCAAAAGTAGAAACTGGATTCCTAGTAATGAGCGTCACTGTCTCTATATAACACAGAAGGTGAAAATAACATTACATTTGATTTTTTAATGTGTCATTTCCATTGCTTTCAAAAAAATATTTTTGGCTGGGCGCAATGGCTCACACCTGTAATCCCAGCACTTTGGGAGGCCGAATTGGGCAGATCACGAGGTCAGGAGATGTAGATCATCCTGGCCAACATGGTGAAACCCCATCTCTATTAAAAATACAAAAATTAGCTGGGCCTGGTGGCATGTGTATGTAATCCCAGCTACTCAGGAGGCTGAGGCAGGAGAATCACTTGAGCTAGGGAGGTGGAGGTTGCAGTGAGCTGAGAGCGCACCACTGCCCTCCAGCCAGGCAACATAGTGAGACTCTGTCATATATATATATGATATATATGACATATATGATATATATCACATATGATATATAATAAAATAAATATTTATTTATTATGTAATATATAAAAAATAGAGAATGGAGCAACTAAAAGCTCACATTCTCCTCTCTTTCTCTGACTGTTTCTGGAGCTCTCATTGGCTCGCTGAAGACACTCGGAAGTGAGGGGAAATAAATAAATATTTATTTACTATATGTAAAATATAATATATTATATATAAAATATATTTTATATAACTATATATTATATATAGTTATATAAAATATATTTTCTATATAACTATATATAATATATAGTTATATATAATATATATAATATACAGTTATATATAATATATGTAATATATAATAAAAATTATATATTATATATAGTAATATATATAATATATAAAGTATATTATAGATAATAAAATATATATAAAATATATTTTATTATATATAGTATGTGTGTGTGTTTTATATGAGTTTGATGGGTTTGGACATAGACATACATCCATAAAACCATGACCACAATCAAGGTAATGCATGTGATCACCTCCAAAATTTCTTTGTGACCTGTCTTACATATTTTTCATATATTTTTATTTTTTTCTGATTAGAATACTCAACTTGAGATACACCCTCTTACCAAAAAATTTAAGAGCACAATACAGTATTGTTAACTATAGGCGCTACATCTTACTCATCTTGTATATTTGAAACATTTTACTTGTTGAACGGAAACTCCCCATTTCCCTCTCTCCTGCCGAAGATTTCTTAGATACGACATAAAAAAACATAGACAATAAAAGCACAAATAGACAAGGGAGACTGCATTAAAATAAAATTGTTTTATTGCAAGGGAAACAATCCAGATAAGAAAAGGCAACCTACAGAATGTAAGATGATATTTGTAAACCATATATTTGATAAGAAGTTAATGTACAAAATGTATAAGGAATTCCTACAACTCAATAGAAAAAAAACACAAAACATATTTGAAAACCTAAAATAAACGTGTAACTTCCTAGAAACACACAAGCTACCAAGACTGAATCATGAAGAAATAGAAATCTGAACAGAACTGTAAAGAAGAAAGAGATTGAATCAGAACCAAAAACATCCCACCAATGAAAAGCCCAACAGTAAATGGCTTCACTGGAGAATTCTACCAAACATCTAAAGAATTAACACCAATTTTTCTTAAACTCTTTCAAAAAATTGAAAAAGAAGAAATACAAATTCAGTTTACAAGGCCAGCATCACCAAAGCCAAAGATATCACAAGAAAAGAAAACAATAAATCAATCACTCTGATACAGATGCAAAACTCCTCAACAAAATACTGACAAAATGAACCTAGCAGTACCTTAAGAAGATCGTACCCCATGACCAAGTGGAATTTATCTCTGGAATGCAAGAATGGTTTAATATAAACAAATCAAATAATGTAATAAACCACATTAAGAGGATAAAAATCACATGATCATCTCAAAATATGCAAAAAAAGAATTTGACAAAAATCAACACCTCCATAATAAAACGACTCAACAAACCAGGTCTAGAAGGAATTTACTTTAACATAATAATGGCCATATATGACAAGCCCACAGCTAACATCATCCTCAATAGTGAAAAACTAAAATATTTTTCTCTAAGATCAGGAGTTAGACAAGGATGCCCACTATCACCACTTTTATTCAACACGGTTCTGGAAGACCTTACCAGAACAATGAGGCAGGAAAAAGAAATAAAAGACATATAAACCAGGAATAAAATAAAATTACTTGTTTGCACAAGACCTGATCTTATATGTGGAAAACTCTAATGACTAAACAAAAAACTCTTAGAACTAAAAAACAAATTCAAGCAATTTGCATAATACAAAATCAACATACAAAAATCAGTTGTGTTTCTATACACTAACAACAAACTATCTAAAAAGCAATTTAAGACAACAATTCCACTTACAATAGTATCAAAAAGAATAAAACCCATAGAAATAAATTTCAGTGAAGAAGCTCATGTATAGGAAGAATTAATTTCATTAAAGTGGCCATACTGCCCAAAGCAATTTACAGATTAAATGCTCTTCGTATCAAAAGACCTATGACATTCTTCACAGAACTATAAGAAACTATTTTAAAATTCATATGGAACTGAAAAAGAGCCCAAATAGCCAAGGTAATCTTAAGCAAAAAGAACAAATCTGGAGGTATCATGCTACTTGACTTCAAACTATTCTACAGGACTGCGTTAATCAAAACAACATGGTACAGGTACAAAAACCAACACATAGATCAATGGAACAGAATAGAGAGCCCCAAAATAAGGACACACACCTACAACCATCTGGTCTTCGACAAAGCTGACAAAAACAAGCAATGGTGAAAGAATTTTCTATTTAATAAATGATGATGGTATAACTGGCTAGCCATATGCAGAGGACTAAAATTGGACACCTTCCTTACACCATATGCAAAAATTAACTCAAGATGGATTAAAGACTTAAATGTAAAACCCCAAACTATAAAAACCCTGCAAGATAACCTAGGCAATACTGTCCTGGACATAGGAACAGGCAAAGATTTCATGACAAAGACAGCAAAAGCTATTGCAACAAAACCAAAAATTGACAAATGGGAGCTGATTAAACTAAAACAAAGTAAACTATCAACAGAATAAACAGAAAACCTACAGAATGTGAGAAATATCTGCAAATTGTGCATCTGATAAAGGTCTAATATCCAGCATCTATAAGGAACTTAAACAAATTTACAAGAAAAAAAACCAAACAACCCCATTAAAAAGTGGGCACAGGACATGAACAGACATTTTTCTAAAGAATACATACATGCAGCCAACAAGCATATATATATATATATATATATATATATATATATATATATATATGCTCAATATCACTGATTATTAGAGAAATGCAAATCAAAACTGCAATGAGATACCATCTCACATCAGTCAGAATGGCTATTATTGAAAAGTCAAAGATTTAACTGATGCTTGTGAGGCTGTGGAGAAAAGGGAACTCTTGTACATTGTTGGTTGGAGTGTAAATTAGTTCAACCATTGTGGGAAGCAGTATGGTGATTCCTCAAAGAGCTAAAAGCAGATCTGCTAAAAGCAGATCCACCCAGCAATCCCATTACTGGGCATATACCCAGAGGAATATAAATCACTCTACCATAAAGACACATGCATGCAAATGTTCTCTGCAGCACTATTCACATTGGCAAAGACATAGAATCAACCTAAATGCCCATCAGTGATATATTGGATAAAGAAAATGTGGTACATATACAGCATGGACTACTATGCAGCTATAAGAAAGAACAAGATCATTTCTTTTGTGGGAACATTGATGAAGCCAGAGCCCATTATTCTTAGCAAACTAACACAGGAACAGAAAGCCAATACTGCAGGTTCTCACTTATTATTGGGAGCTTAATGATGAGACTTCATTAACACAATGAAGGGAACAAAAAATACTGGGGAATACAAGAAGGTGGAAGGTTGGAGGAGAGAGAGGAGCAGAGCAAACAACTTTTGGGTACTTGGCTTAGTACCTGGGAAATGAAATAATCTGTACAACAACCCGCACTGTGACAGGAGTTCACTTGTGTAACAGACCTGTACAAGTACCCCGAACCTAAAATAAAAGTTAAAAAAAAATTCAAGAGGAAAGACATTCCTTGTTTACAGATTGAAAGACTTAATATGGTTAAGATGTTCATACTACACAAAGGATCTTATGTATTTCAATATAATTCCTATCAAAATTACAATGGTATTTTTTTCAGAAATAGAATAAACAATACTGAAATTCATATGAAGCACCAAGGGCCCCAAACAGCTGAGACATCTTGAGAAAAACAACAAAACTAGAGGGCTCCTACTTCTCGTCTTCAAAACATATTGTAAATCTACAGTGATCAAACCAAGATGGCACCTGCCAAAAGATAGACACATGGACCAGTGGAACAGAATATAGAGAATATACAGACCAGAAATAAATCTAGATGTTTATCATCAAATGATCTGCCACAAGAATGTCAAGACTATGCAATGAGGAAAGGATAGACTCTTCAACAAATGGTATTGGGAAAACTGAATATCTAAATGCATAAGAATGGGATTGGCCCCTGCTTTACACTATGAAAAGTTAATTCAAAATGGATTAAGGACTTAAACATAGATGTTTGAATATTTGAAAGATGCAATGACCATTTGTTTTCATTTTGTAAAAGCCTCAAAAAACCTGATGTCCATCATCAAAAGTCAAAAGAACTATAGTGACATTAGCAAAGTTGAGTACCTCTGAAAACGTAGATTGTTTGTGCAAGGATGAGGATAAAATTTCTCAAGGTTTGGGAACAGAAATCCTTCAGGAAGGGTGTAGGAAAGTCAGTATTAATATTACATAACATGAGGTCAAAGGCAGAACTTTTGGGACTACATTCTTTTAAAAAAGGGTCTTCAAGAGTCTTCATCACAATAGGGTCTAGATTTAGGTAAAAATTGATAAGACAAGATAATTGAAAGTATAATGAAATTCAGAACTAGAGGTGATATTGAAGTCATCTTTAGAAAGGTCAGGAAATAGCTTGGGAGAGACTGAAATTCTCAGACACAACAGAGCCCATAGAAGCTACCTCATGATATAATTTTCTGAGTGAATAAGGAAAAAAATTGATGGTCATTGTAGGGGATCTGAGTTTTTTAGAAATTGTGCCAACCATGAAATTTGTTACCAGACTTTTGTTGCAAATTTAGAAACCTTCTCTATAATTGTTCATTTTCATTTTATATTAATTTCTTAGTAGAATTCTTATATTAGCCAAAGTTTTTTGTTGAAAGCAACAAAGTTTGACTCAGAGAAATTCTCACGTAAACTTAATTTACTGAAAGTTATTTCATAGCTTGTAGAAATTTGGAAAAGTTTGAAAAACCTGGCTCAACAGTAGATAGAAATTAACCAAAACTAGAGAATTTATAAGAGCCATCTGGGAAGAACAATTCTGCCTCATTCTTTGAGATACTCACTCCAGATTTAATGGGTATGGTGGTATGTTTGGCTGAGCTGAGGTCCCATGCCCATGCGCAAACAACCAGACAGGCAGAAAAATACATATTTTAGACATTTTAGCTTCTGTATTTTGAGGCACATCTTGCTTCCCACAAGATTCATATATTCGGATGCTGAGATATTCACTTAATAATGACTTTCATTGCTTTAAAAAGAAAACATCTATTTGACTACCTGAAGAGAAAAAGATAAAAGATATGTCTATACTTGGACACACATAAAGAGCGGTATCAGAGCTTCCTGAAAGCAAAAACATTGTCTTATCAGAGTGTATATCAACAAGAAATCCAGGGAAAATGAGGGAAAACAGTAGTTAGTGAAGCAAACCTTAGAGTGGATATATAGCCATGATTGTTGTTGTTTTTCCATAGTGTGCAGTAAAGGATTGACTCATCAGGCCTGGTTTGCCCAAACCCTGCACATTCTAAAGGCCTTCAGGATTGGCTCCTAATTGACTTCCGGAAGATAACTTCTGAGCCCTTGGAATATTCTGCCTTATAAAAATGTATTAGTATACCTGAGACCTTGCGCCACACCAGGTAGGTTATGCTAACAGTATGAGTTATGGTGATTGTTTTTGTAAGAATTTCTGGGTCTTTGAACCACGATATATTAGTTGACCTCTTGGGAGGCTTGAGTGTGAGTAGCTAAGGTCAGTCACACAGGCAATACATGCTTAGGAGACTGACTCCCAAATAAAATCCCTGGACACCAAGGCCCAGGTGAGCCTCCCTTGTCACACACTGTTGTTGGGAGAACTAAGTATTGACTGGGTGGCTCCCCCAGGAGAAGCCAACTGTATGTAATGCCTGGTTTCTTCTGGACTTTCCTTCTATACCTTTTTCCTTTGCTGGTTTCAATCCCTATACTTTTCCTATAATAAACTATAACCATGAGTATAATACATTTCTGGGTCCTGTGAATCCTTCCAGTAAAGCCTCAAATCTGAGAGTGGTCTTGGGGACCCCAACACACATGGGAAATGAGATTTAAAGAGTTAATCCATTCTCTCTAGTTACCAACCTTTTGCCTAGGGATTGCTATTGTAATGTGTTACATGATATTATGTTCTATTTTTATTCAAGATAAATATAATGCACATTGGATAGAAGGAAGAAAACAATAAGCTGGAGAATTAGTAATTGACCAAATGCTTCCAAAAACATTGTGTAATAATATAAGAAGCAAGACCAATAAGAAACAAACAAAAAATGTTTGGAAGTTGACATTGTTCATGAACAGCAAAGCAATAATCCAATACTTCACATCATTTCCTTCTCAGAACACAGTTAATCATACACTGTTTTTGCATAAATTGTTTTTTTTAACTCTCCCTTTTTCTACCTTCTGTAAATGCCCCTTATTTCTTTATGGGGTTGAGTTGGCAAGATGTGAGTTACAGTGACAAAACAAACATGATAAATTTCTGCTGCCCTGTGAAATTCTTTCAGCGTGGCGTTCTTTTGCTGTTTAGAATCTTAATGTTACGCTCAAGCAGGCCTTTCTATCCATCAGATAGCAGGCTGCCATCTGTAGAACTGCCAGTGTACTAAGATTTATGTGTTACTATTTAAGGAATTTAGGTTTGGCAATTTCATGCTGTTCATTTGGCCAAACAATAATATGCTAATTAACCTGCTTGACCTAAATTATACAGTACTTGCGGATGTGTGGCCAACTCAATTGCTCAACTGGCTGAGCATTCTTGACCCTACAGTTTTGCATATAAGAAGCTTTACTTCAAAAAACAGTTATTGGACTGCTGCACTTCATCATCTGAAAGGAAATTTATTATCTTCAGTTTACTAAAGGAAATTTATGTTTCATTTGGTTTGTTATGATTATACCAATATTTTACAATTAATGTGCATTGTCAGGGACAAAAATTTTACTTTCCCAGAATCATCTATATTTTTTATTTGGCTAACGTACTGATAACAAAGAGTAGATATTTATATTTATTTTTGCTTGCACCTAGGACATGAAATTAAAAATACATATGTAGATTTCAGGTTATATAAACTCCCAAAAGCTACGTGCAAAAAAAAAAAAAAAGTATGTGTTAATGGTATTTTACTGGAAAAGGTTTTCTTAAGATTCTCACAATGGATTCTTGCCCCCAAAATAAAATTTTAAAAAATAGTTATTGGAATTAAAATTAGAGATCTTTTTTATAATAATTTCTTTCTGTGGGCACATATCTCTGGTTACTTACTCATCCTGTAATGCTGGAAATTCACTGTGGTATTTCTCATTGCTCTCTCCACCACCACCAAACTGTTGATCTGCTGTTTTAGCAGAACTCAAATATATGAAACTCTCAGATAATCAGAAATAATTAAAAACAATAGGGAAATCAAAGAAAATTATCGCAGGTAACCCCTTTAAGCATTAAACTCCCTAACACACCAGGTATTAAACTGCTCAGATCCCAAAGATTAAAATCTTTTTTTAATTTTTTTTTAGAGACGGAGTCTTGCTCTGTCGCCCAGGCTGGAGTGTAGCGGCGCGATCTCGGCTCGCTGCAAGCTCCACCTTCTGGGTTCACGCCATTCTCCTGCGTCAGCCTTCCGAGTAGCTGGCACTACAGGCACCAGCCACCACGCTTGGCTAATTTTTGCATTTTTAGTAGAGGCAGGTTTTCACCGTGTTAGCCAGGATGGTCTCGATCTCCTGACCTCGTGATCCGCCTGCCTCGGCCTCCCAATGTGCTGGGATTACAGGCGTGAGCCACCACGCCCGGCCCCAAAGATTAAAATCTCTTGATATCGTGATGACAGAAGGAAATAAAAAGCTTAGAAAAACATGCAGTAGGGAGATGAAAACGAAAGAACAGAGAGAAAAAGAAAAATGACAAATGGAAGATAATGTAGAAAAATGTACAGAGGATTTTTTTTAATGTAAACAGTGTATGCATGTAATAAAGAAGCAACCAAAACAAAAAACTGGGTGTATGGTCCTGTAAATCAGTGCTTTGCAAACTTTACAGGGCACAGAAACTATCTAGGGCTCTTGTTAAAATGTAGATTCTGACTCAGTAGCTCTGGAATGGAAACTTCCATTGTGCCTTTTTTTTTTTGAGACGAAGTCTTGCTCTTTTCCCCCAGGCTGGAGTGCAATGGCATGATCTTGGCTCACTGCAACCTCTGCCTCCTGGGTTCAAGCAATTCTCCTGCCTCAGCCTTCCGAATAGCTGGGATTACAGGCACGTGCCACCATGCCTGGCTAATTTTTGTATTTTTAGTAGACATGGGGTTTCACCATGTTGGCCAGGCTGGTCTCGAACTCCTGACCTCAAGTGATCCACCCGCCTTGGCCTCCCAAAGTGCTAGGATTACAGGTTCCATTATGCATTTCTAACAAGCTTGCAGGTGATACTAATGATGGTCACAGGCCATATTTGAATTAACAAGCCTGTAAGCTGTCAAATTCTACCTACTGCCTGAATTCTACAATATCTGTAAAGCAAAATCAAAGCTAAGAGACTTTCAAAAAATTGTGCTAATAGTAAAAAAATTATGTCTTTGCATGTACTGAAAGGGAGCAAGAATAAGTTCAGTAGAAGAATGCAGTATTGGTTCATCTATGCTAAAAGGCATTACGTAATGAATGCCTGCTATCTTTGAAGCACACTATCAGGTAAAGATGGTGTAGTTCTCTAATCAATATGATTGAATTAGTGCAAATGAGAAATATTATTTAAGTGTTTTCCATTAAATGGTCAGTTAAATGTATGTATTTTTGGCCTAGTGCTTGCTAAGAAAGCATAGCTTTAATTTTTTTTTTTAATTTTACTTTAAGTTCAGGGATACATGTGTAGAACGTGGAGGTTTGTTACATAGGTATACATGTGCCATGGTGGTTTGCTGCACCTTTCAACCCTTCATCTACATTTTAAGCCCCACATGCATTAGGTATTTGTCCTAATGCTCTCACTCCCCTTGACCGCAAACCCCCGGCAGGCTCTGGTGTGTGATGTTCCCCTCCCTGTGTCCATGTATTCTCATTGTTCAACTGTCACTTATGATTGAGAATATGTGGTGTTTTGTTTTCTGTTCCTGTGCTAGTTTGCTGAGCATGATGGCTTCCAGCTTCATCCATGTCTCTGCAAAGGACATGATTTAAGCTGATAAGCAACTTCAGCAAAGTCTCAGGATACAAAATTAAAGTGCAAAAATCACATGCATTCCATACACCAACAATAGACAAGCAGAGAGCCAAATCATGAATGAACTCCCATTCACTATTGCCACAAACAGAATAAAATATCTAGGAATACAACTTACAAGGGATGCGAAGGACCTCTTCAAGAAGAAGTACAAACCACAGCTCAAGGAAATAAGAGAGGACGCAAACAAATAGAAAAACATTCCATACTCGTGGATAGAAGAATCAATATCATGAAAATGGCCCTACTGCCCAAAGTAATTTATAGATTCAATGCTATTCTCATCACGCTACCATTGACTTTTTTTCACAGAATTAGAAAAAAATACTTTAAATTTCATATGGAACCAAAAAAGAGCCCATATAGCCAAGATAATCCTAAGCAAAAAGAACAAAGCTGGAGGCATCACACTACCTGACTTCAAACTATGTTACAAGTCTATAGTAACCACAACAGCATGGTACTGGTACCAAAACAGGTATATAGACCAATGGAACAGAACAGAGGGCTCAGAAATAGCGCCACACATCTATAACCATCTGATTTTCGACAAACCTGACAAAAACAAGCAATGGGGAAAGGATTCCCTATTCAATAAATGGTGCTGGAAAAACTGGCTAGCCATATGTAGAAAACAGAAACCGGACTCCTTCCTTACACCTTATACAAAAATTAACTCAAGAAGTATTAAAGACCTAAATGTAAAACCCAAAACCATCAAAACCCTAGAAGAAAACCTAGGCAATACCACTCAGGATATAGGCATGGGCAAAGACTTCATGACTGAAACACCAAAAGCAACTGCAAGAAAAGCCAAAATTGACAAATGGGATCCAATAAAACTAAAGTGCTTTAATTTTTTAAAGACTATTTACCAAGCACTGTAAGTGGCTTTAAAGTTCTGCCCCATTTTCCCAGTACTGTAGCTTTTTTTTTTTTTTTGCAGGTGACTAGCTTTATTAATACACAGCTTCTTTGCTCAAATATAAGCAGAGAAATATGTAATCTTACCATTTTCTCATATAAATTGGATACCATACATTCTCTTCTAGACTTTGCTTTCTTCATATATACCATATTTTGTATACCTTTCTATATAAGTATATAAGATAGGATGCTTTTATTCTTTTTTACAATGGGGAAAAACAAGGGTTTATTTAACCAGTCTCCTATTGGTAGATTATTTTCCTACAATTTGTGACAAATTGTACCCAAGATATTTCACATATTTCCATATATTCTTTTGTCTAATTTGGATTTGTTTTCTTTCTCTGTTTGAATGATCCATATATTTATGGACTAGCGCCATATGGCTTCAAATATGGAGGCTTTGTATGTGTAAATTTGGGGGAGGTTTAAACCTTCTTCATTGTTCCTTTTATAAAAATGCACTGAATATTCTTATTTATTTTTGCTAAGAACTTTAACATCTGCTTATATAGTATAAAAAGTTTATTCTTATTTAATTGAGTTTATTTTAAATGTGTAGGATAACTTATAGATGAAAAATATTTATTTTATGCCTAAGATGTGCTAAGCACTGTTCCAGTGCTGGGGATACAGCAGTGGAGGAAAAACAAAAAACATAGATGTACTTAAAGACGTTGAAACATAAGAAAGTTATGTTTTTGTGATGTTATATGTACAATGAGAACGATAAAATGAATAAATAGCATAATATATTAAAAGTTTTTAGTGCTATGGACAAAACTGAATTAGAGAACGTAGATACAGAGTGTGAGATGGGATGAATGTATGGGATATTATCAATCAATCAATCAATCATCTATTTATCTGCCTGATAATGAGCGTATCTACCCAAGAACCTGGGACACTTTTCTATTTATAAAACCTTTTGTGTCCGTCGGTGCCTGTTTATTCAACATCTGTTATGTACCAGCCTATTTCTACTTGATTGGGATTAACTGTGTTTATGATGCTTACATTTTGGTGGAGGGTGAAAAACAATGAAGAAACTATAAGAAACAAAAGATATAGTGGATTCAAAGTGAATACGTGATTAGGGAAAAGCAAGGCAGGAAAGGAGGACAGAACCAGATTGCCTCTGTGTGTGTGTGTGTGTGTGTATGGTTATGTATGTGTTGGTGAGGAGGGAAAGCAGTATAGATGTATTTTTATTATGCAGTGTTTTTGATTCAAAATCATATATACATTTTCATTTGATCAATTTTTATGCCTTTCAATAGTGTTTTAAAATATACTACATATAGCTCTTACATATTTCATGTTCAGTTACACTTAGGGATTTTATCTTTTGTTTTTTCTATTATTACTGGCAATTTTTCCCACTGGATCTTTGAAAGAGTCACATATATGTGTATATGAAAGCATATACTAAATTTAGATTATTATTAACTTGATGCTTTGTCATGAAAGTGACTCTGTGTATGCTTTTTATATTTATAACTCAAACTAGAGTTTAGCAAGCTCACTTGTTATAGATTCATATAGGATATACACATAGATATGCTTTTATGTATGTTTATGGATGATGTATATATATGTATGTACACATAAATATAGATATTTTAGAGAAAAAGGAGAGAGGACAGAGGGAGAATCTTACAAAAAACAATGCAAAATATCATTCTACAGAAAAAGATCTATTGAAAAATTTAAGAAGATATCAAAAAATGGAGTAATGTACTATATTTCTAGATAGAAATTTTAAAATGTCAACTATACAAATTCATATGTAGCTTTAATGCAATTTAAAGCAAACTCTTACATTTTAGAAGTACTTGATAATCTGCTTTTACAATTCAGTTGGAAGAACAAAGGCCAAAATATTCATGAATAGAAGAATTAATGTCAGTGACATGATTTACCAGATATCAGGATGTATCATAAAGCCAAGGGTACTAAATGTGGCACTTCATCTGCTGCACAGATAAAGACACTGGTATTCAGAGACCAGAAACTGATCTCTACATATAAAAAATTTTATTTAAGACTGATTAATAGAGTTAGGATAGAATGTTCTATAAATGTCCTGATACAGTTGACTAAAAGTTTATGTCCATGTGTCTAAAAATATACAAAAGTCAATTCAAGACACATAACTTAAATATAAAAAACAAAGCCATATGACTTTTGGAAGAAAAATAGAAGACTCTCTTTATGACTTCTGATTAAGTAAAGATTTCTTAAACAACACTTAAGCAGTGCTAAGTAAAATAGAATTGATGGAACTACACTAAAACCATTATAAAGAAAATAGAAATACAAGCCACACATTCAGTAAGGATATTAACAATATGCATAAGATGAAAAAGTAAAAAAATCCAGAGTATATGAAGAACAAATCAATGACTTAGAAAGACAAACCAATATAAGCACATGCCAAAGCAAAAAATTGAATTTAAAGAAAACAGGAAACTCAACTTCATTAGTCATAACCAACTAAAAATTAAACCATAAATAGACACTATTTAAATGCTACAAATCACTCAAATTTAAAAAGTCTGAAAATCCCACATGTGGACAAGGGTATGGATCAATGGGAACTCCAATATATTACTGGAGCAAGTGTAAATGGAACACAATTTATTATTATATAAAACTAAACATATGTGAGTCAGTAATTATGAAACTTTATCTACAATTCTTTGACAATTCCATGAAAGTCATTTGGAGAACCTTCGAAATGTATTTATTCTGTGACTTCACCAAAGAGCAACTAATTCAAGACTCTTATAAATGACTGTGCAAACATCAGTATTTCTTAGTAGCTCTTTTCATGATTGGTATGTACAGTTAGGTTTGAGGAATACAGTCCTAGAAAGTCTCTCATATGTGACCCAAGAGACACGAAGGAGAATGCTCATTACAACTTTGTTTATTATTGCAAAATACTATAGTCAACTTAGATGTCCACAAACCATAGAGTTAAAGAAACTATCAATCATCTGACAGAATGCTTTATAGCAGCAAAAAATGAACAGACTACAGGCATACGTGTCATCATGGATTAGCTTCAAATAAACTTGAATGATATCATTGGTTAGAGTCCTCAGAAAACTAACTATAACTTTGACATTTGTGCTTAGATTTATTAGGGAGTGCTCTTGGGAACAGTACCCATGTGCAGTGAGACATGCAGAGTTGGTAAGAGGGAAGTTGAACCATGATGCAGTTGTAACAAAAGCCTCAGCCAACCCAAGGGGGATCTTTGTCTAGGATGGCCTTTCCACATTGTCCCAACTGAGGCAAACCAGACTGAGCATTACCAGATTGAACATTACCTTTGATGGCTGTTCATCTCTCCTGACTGTGGAGATGGGTTCTACTGACTACCTCCATAATCCTTTGAGGGCCAGATACCCCTGGATGATACTCTGACCATGTCACTCACTGTAAGCATTATATCCAATTTGCTTCTAATAGTTGAGTTCCTTCTGACTGCCCTTGTTTAAGAATCCCATCATTGTCTTTGCTAACATCACCCAGTTCTGTAATAGCATCTCTTACCTTTAGCTCTGGACTACAAAGAAAAGCTATTTCAGTGAATAGAAGAATGGAATGTTCTCTGGGTTTTATGGTGGGTTTGATGACTTTAGAATTTCTAATCTCTGAGCCTTTTGATCTCTTCCTCTACTGTTTGCTATGGAAGTTCTGGATTCCTAATATTCTAAGTTTGAACCATTTCTTTTTCCAAGCTTTTCTATGCCAATCTAAAAACATATTAACACACTATTTCATGATATTTGTTTGCCAGGATATTTAATTCCATAGCATTGGAGAGAGCTCTCATTTCAACAAATCCTAATGGTATATTTGATCTCTCTTATTCCAGCAGCTAAAAGATCCAGTCCCTTATGTACTCTCCCCATTCCTGCTGGGATGTGTTGGCTAGGTCTTGCAACTCCGTTGAGGATGTAGTCCCTTTCCTTTCTTAGCAGACCCAGACATTCCATGGCCAGATTTTATCATGACTTTATTCTAGTTGTTGGTCTAGTATCCAGGGTAGAGAAGTGGATCTTGAGTGGGACATATGTTGTCTTGAAAAGCAGAAAACTCTGACATGGCTTCAAGCCAGAATGGAGTACTTGTCTTCAAAAAGAATGAGTGAGCTACTTACCAGGTTCAGAGTATTCAGGAGAATCTGAGATTCAAGATACTGAGGTTGTTGACACAGATAACCCATTCCCAGTCTTTGCATCCCATTTCTTGCATAGCAGAGCCCTGATGTTCCTATGGAAATCCTGTCAGTGCTACAAGTTCAATCTTCCACAGAACACTTTTCCTCTCAAAATAGAATCCTCTGACTGACCCTCAGCTTTTCTGCCCCCTTGGAAGCTCAGAAATTCTTTACATGCTGTGAAGAATACTTTCTAGTTTTCACACTTTGCCTTATGTAGACAATTCATAGCTTCCAGCTTTTGCTATCTTCTTTAACACCTTGATAGGCCCAAGAAACTTATCCAATTCCATAGTCCTCATGATTCCTGTTTCCCTCATACTTCTTAAACACCTGAGATATTGCACCTACTAATATGTTCTGTTTAACCAGTATTCCATTTGAGTTCATCACTGATGAAAGTTTAACAAATTCACCACTATGATATACCAGTGATAATCAGTGCTTTGTCTGCTACAAGTGTTGGGGATCCTCATTATCAGCAGCCTGGGTGGTGACCAGCTTCAGCATCTCATTTTAGAGTCTTCCCCTTGAGTACAACATTGGCACCAATTGTCATTGATTGTATTCTTCCAGAAACACTCTGACATTTGTGTGCAGGAGGTTTATTGAAGAGGGTCAGTGAGATCAACACCTATGAGATTTAAGACAAGCCACATAGAGAAGAAGTAAGAAGTTGGCATGTGATACGATTCCAGCAGATACTATAGGAAGATCTACAGTTAAGATGTCTTTTCAATGTTGCCCATTTGAGGCAAGAAGCCCAAGCATTTGCTCCTATACAAGTTTGGTAAAAGCTAAAAATTAAATTGTCATCTGTCTCTGCATATACATATTTCTTATATATATATACACATATATATACACGTGTATATATATATTTGTGTCTGTGTAGGTTGAACAGCAATAAAGGTAAGCAAGGAAATAATTTATACAAAATGTACTGTTTGCTATGGTTTGGCTGTGTCCCCACTCAAATCTCACCTTGAATTGTAATAATCCACACATATCAAGGATGGAACCAGGTGAAGATAACTGAACCATGGGGGCGGTTTTCCCCATACCGTTCTCGTGGTAGTGAATAAGTATCATGAGATCTGATGATTTTATAAATGGGAGTTCCCCTGCACAAGCTCTTCCTTGCCTGCCGCCATGTAACACGTCCCTTTGTTCTTCCTTCATCTTCCATCATGATTGTGAGGCCTCTCCAGCCATGTGGAACTGTGAGTCAATTAAACATCTTTCCTTTATAAATTACCCAGTCTCAGGTATGCCTTAATTAGCAGCATGAGAACAGACTAATACACTATTATACTCAACTGGATGGAGAGAGGGATTGGTTATCAGGGAGGTCACACAGGAGGTTAAAAGAATAAAGTATTATTATTATAGTTTTATTAATACTATTTAATAGTAAAGTATTATTAAAGTATGATTATTTTTTAAAGGAGGAGGTTAATATAAAGTATTATTTCTGAAGCTGAGTGCTCGATACATGTATGTCCATTTTATTTTTCTCTAATATATACATTTAAATTTTATGTATTTATATTTTTATTAATATCTTTTTTAAAGGAAAAGATAATGAAAATGATTAATTTTTTTAACATTACATTTAAAACAAGTCAAGAATGTGGTGTGAGTACTAAAAGTGTTAAAGAAAGGGATTCCTAGTATCTCAAATAAGGGGATAGATAATGCTATCTTGTGTGGCCTCCGTCACTGAACTTGAAGACTGCTAGGGACTCCAACCAAGGCAAATTCGATGGGGAAGAAATTATGAATTCAGCCATGAATATCTTCTCTAGGGCAGGAAACGCTTTATCTGGACATTTGTGCTTCCTTCAAACATTCTTTGTAAAAAATTCTGTTCTGCGAAAATGTTTTTGACTTCTCATGATGGTATGAAAAGGTGAAGTCAGAGGCAATAGGAAAATCAGAAGTAAAAGATAGTTGGTCTTACAATAGGAAGAAATTTCAAACCAAACACCAAAGACAGAATTAATTCATTTAGAAAATTGTATGTTTGCTGTCACTGGAAATGTAAAAAAGTAAGCTGGACCACTACTTGATCTGAATATTATAGAGGGAATTTAAGAAAAGAAGCAGTTAACTCACTCTTTCATTTATTCAACAGATATTTATTGAACATTGTGCCAAGTGTTGGAAATAAAATGTTAAATACAAAAGACACAGTCCCTGCTTAATCATCCTAAAAATCTGGTTTTCAGGCATTCAGAACCAGAATACTTTTATTTAAATGAAATTTATGCACAGTTCCAATATTTAAAAGAGATGAATGCAAAATACTTCAACTGAAGTGGAAGCAGTGAATCCTGTTCGTTGACCCCTCCTCCAATATTTTCTTCTGGCAACACACACACACATACACACAAACACACATGCAGACACACACGCACACACGCAATGCAGACGCACACACGTACACATGCACATGCACACACACGGGCACAGACACACACATGTGCATGCACACACATGTTCATGGACACACGCACGCACACACACTTGCGCATGGACACACGCACACACGCGCGCATGGACGCGCACAGACACACACACACGGACACACACGCACACGCACGCACACGTGCACGCACAAGCACACACACGCTCACATGCATGTGCACACGCACACAAGCGCACACACACAAGCACACACACACGCACGTACATGCACACATGGGACATAGAGAATCATCACAAAAATTAGGGATTTAAAAATTCTTGTTTTTATTAAAGGACTACATAGTATTTATGATTATTTCTAATTTTCAGATTTGATAATAAAAAGGTTGTTACATGTAATTGTCACATGCTCAACTCCAGAGTCTCATTAATTTTGAATTAAATAGTCATTCTCTAAAAATATCGAAATATATTTACATTTTATTTCATTTATTTGATCACATTCTTTGATCACAATTAATAAAATCTTAAGCAAAGTAACCATTAAAATTTTAATTGATGTTTTTACAGATTGCATAGTAAATCTAAACTATTTTGATTTCTTAATGATAAAAAATTTGGTGAAAGCTAATTTGTGAACATCAATTTCAGCAATAAATATTGGTTCTATATAAGAAGAAATCTGTGGGTAATTGGTCCATTATGTTTAATAAAATAATTTAATGGAGGCACAGAATAAATTATAGTGAAATTTAATATTCTAATTAATGTCTGTGTCTTATACTTGTTTATTTAACAAAAACAGAAAAAGACAGTGAGTTACTGTTTATTATAATGTGTAGGCGTTCATATTCTTATGTCCTTTTCCTCTTTTCCCTTTCTTACATCAGAGGAAATGGTATAATCTTAATATTTCAGAGCTTAGGTCAGGACTAGACAGGAAAGCAAAATTATCTGAATAAATAACAGGTTGCCACCAAATGTCACTATGGAAACACAAGAATGAATGTTTCCATAGGAACTCTAAGCCTCCCTACTATACTTAATGATGGTATCTATTTATGGTAATACTAATTTTTGTTGTTTTTATCATATAGAACAAAAATAAGAGGTACTCATGATAGAAGAGTTGAGGCCATAAATGTTTCATGAGTATGACCTAAGGAGAATCTATTCATCCATCCAGCCAGTCATCTATCTGTGCATGTATTCAATAAATAGTGTCTCCTGGTTTTGCCAGGCACTATTCTATGTCCCTGGGGTACAGTAGTCAATAAGAAAGATAAAACTTCTAAGCCTTGAAAATTTAATATTTGTAAGAGTAATTTAAAAATAGAATGAAATCAAACATAATTCAATTGTCTGGTTCCACATAGGGCTAAGAGCTCAGAATTAATGACACAATTTTGGGTATATTAAGTGTGCACTCAAGACATTTTATTTTTTTTCCGGCATCTCCATCAAACTAACCTATTTACCCTAATTGCTTACTTAAGTACTTACCTACTCCTCAAAACCAGGGCTGTTTGTCAGAAATATCATTTTCTCTCCTCTTTTCCAAATGCCCCTAATGTTATATGTTAACATTTCTTTACCTTATTTTCTGAAATAATATTGCTGTTTGGTTAATTTTTCACTTTTTCACTAGAATGTGAACTTTGAGATGGGTGGTGATATGGGATCCCAGGAATAATAAGGAGGAATGCTATACTTTCAAGGCTGATCTAGGACATTTGCTGGAAAAATGGAGAATAATGTTAAGAATTGCCCTTGACTGCAATCATGATTACTATGCTTCAAGTGCAATTTGTGTAGGCGTTAGAGGAATATGTGTGGATTAAGTATAACAACCCAGGATATTTTCAATAGAAGCCTGTAATATCTTAGAATTTATTGTTTTCCCTTCTATTTGTAAAAATAATAGTTAACACTCATTTAGTGCTTATAATGTGTCAGGCATGTTTAAATGATTTTTATATGTTAATTATTTTTCACAATATCCCTAAAAATTAGGTCCTTTTGATTTCTATTTTACTGCAGAGAAAAATTAGGCATAGAGCTACCAAAAGTCATGTAGATATTAAATCTCAGAATAATAACCAAATCCAGTCATATTGGCTTGAGAATCTTTGTTCTAATGGCTATGTATACTGCTTCTCTCCCTGTAAAGTTAAATAAGAAAAAGGTAGAAAGAAAAAGGAAAAGGAACAATTATATTAGTTGAGTGTCCCCTCTGTGTGAAACTCTTTAAAATGCATTTTCTGATTTAATGCTCATAGTAATATCATAAATTTATTTTACTATTCTTATTTTTAAAGTTAGAGAACTGAAACTTGGAAAGGTCACATAATTTGCCTAAAGAGACATTGCTAGAAGTTAAAAGAATTAGTATTAAAACTCATGATTGCAAAGTCTGATCTTATCATCACAGTATCTTGGGGTCCCAACAAATGGAGGAAAGGGTTTTTTTTTCTTATGTATCATCCCCTTCATCTGCATTTTCTGCCTAGCCCCGGAATCCCTTTCTTATTCATATACATACAAAATGAATTATGGATCTAATGGTAAACTAGGCTAATAATTGTTCTTCTTGAAGTTCTCTAAATGGAAAACATGATACCATATACTTTTCTCTCAAAGAAGCACGCTTTGACCGAGTGTATCATGGTATTTAAACTACAGGCCATTGACTAATTCCAGTGCTATGCTTAGTGTTCATCAGTGTAGGCCACTTTATCGTAAGCCATTTATATGTACCGGGAGGCATATTTTACTTCTATATTTTGCAAGGACACATTACGGTTAATTGACTCTACATGACTAAAATTAAAGATATGTTCTCTTAAGAACTCAGTTTGGCAGTCAGAAAGAAATCAAATAAACAGAGACTGGCAAAAGTTAACTTTCATTTCTACCTGTTAAATGCACAGTAAATTGTTATATAGTGACAACGCTTTTCTTCTGTGTCTTCTTGGACACTAGAAAATAAACCCATAAAGGAAACTTGAACTGGGGTTCAACTTTCAGTACTCATAACTGAGTAAAGTTGAGTATGCTTCAAGGGAAAAAAAGAAAAAGAAAATAAATATCTTCTTTATATTAAAATATGTTTTTATCTCGCTAATTTCTAAAGGCATATTAACAGTACAATTTTGAAAGTTTACTTTCTCTCTCTCACACACACAAATACAGGAAGATACATGAACACACACTCTTCTATAAAGCGATAATATGTACCCCAAAAGCCTAAACTCTTATTTGAATTTTACAGGTTCACCACTGGAACATGAAGCTTTATCTGAATGACAAAGTATAAGGGTCTCCTTGCTCTACAAAGGTTACTTTGAAAATAGAACTAACATTTGGGCAGATATTATATTTTTCTCCAGCATCATGCATTGAATTTCCAAGGGGAACAACCATTTTTTTTAAGTTATTCTCAACAACGTCGTTTACTGGCACACCATAATCCTTCTATATTACTGAAGACAAATCATTTCCAGACATGTCTAATAAGAGAGAGTCACTCATCTGTAGTAGTTACAAAGCCTATTGATATCTTGACATTTTATTTTCATTACTTGCGAATACGCCCTCCACTAACTGAGCAAGGCCACCTCTGACCACAAAGGTTAACTTGTTTTTCTTGGACTAGAGTTAATGTAGCCTGTGAACCCATGATTCATATCTGTGAAAGACAGAGATTGAAAGAGGCTGGTCACAACTAATTGTGATGAGACAGGCAACTATGTCATCAAGACCACAGTCCACAACTCACTTCTGGAGGCAGTGAGGTAATTTTAATGAAGATAATGTAATTGCAGAAAGAAATATTTTTCTGACCTCCTTATTTGATGGCAGTGGATACATCTGGGATTCTCAAAGCGATTCTCAAGCCATAGGAAGCACTCTGAGTGGCAATTTCCCGAAATCTTTAGAGAATTAAGAATCTCTAAGACATATCAAAGCATATACATTTATTATATCTGTAAAATTTTATAATATATTCTACATGCCTGACAATCAGTATTTATAGCTTTTTAATATGTGTCTCTGTTTGCATTTGCCGATTGTGATTTTTCTTCTTACTCACTACACTTGTATCTCAATGACTTTTTACAGTTTCTAAAAATGAAAAACACTCTTATAAGTAATAATTTACTATCAGTAAAGGATATCAAAGACCCCAAAGCAGCTGGAGTTGTCCCAAACTTTTTTAAAAGGAAAAAATATCAGTGTCATTGGAATAGATGCATAGTTGACTAAGGAAACTACTTTAAGGACATAAAGAATTTGTACCTAAAATTTCTAAAAATTTGGTAAAGAATTTGACCACATTACCTTAAATCTTAGCATGTCTTAGCTTGATTCATTCTCAGTCAGTTTATCAGCCTTTCTCTGAAAGTCATTTCAATTCCATAGATATTCTCTCGGTAATAATCAAAAGATAACTCTGAAGCATGCCTTCCTAATGCTGGTAATTGCTTGTTCTGCTCATGACTGAACTTTGTGTTCTTGAATTTTTAATCTGGTTTTGCAGCCTTATTTTTTGATATTTGAAATGATGAATGCCAGGGAAAGAGTGACCTATATGACCATAGGCGTAAACTGTAAGATCCTTAAATTGCTTTTAAATCATCGTATTTCAGACTACAGGTCTGATTCAGCACCTAGCCATCAAGGCAAGCTGACTGTGGCCTGTAAGCATCATTGGTATGGAAGGCTTCTCTTATCTGGAGTGTAGTACTTTGGAAATACTGCTTCAGGTTATTTTGCCAGAATACATAGAAATCAATGTTGGGATCCCAAGCAAAAATACTCTTCCTTGAAAATACTAAATTTTCATGCATGCATGTGGCTTTGCATGTCAGGGGACAGATCAGAATCTTTATCATAATTGTTTATTTTCTTTCAACTAACTAATAAGTTCCTGAATATAAGGTGTTGCCAACAATCTATCACACAGGTTTTCAATCACTGGTCTCACATTCTACAAATAAATACCAATTCTTTTGGAGAGGTAAATTCATGACAGCATTTAGTTATCATTATTTTCTGTGAAACTAAGAATGAGTAACCATCAGAAGCATTCTTAATGGTAAACAGAGGAAAATTGTGAATTATAGGACACATCTATCGTGAACAACCATGTAATTATAATTTTTTAAATTTTTTCTCCAAGAATTATGAATTTGATAACTCTCCAAGACATAAGCCAAACTGTTACCAAAAAAGGGTCCTAATTCAGACTCCAAGACAGGGTTCTTGGATCTCACACAAGAAGACATTCCAGGTGAATCCATAAAGTGAAAGCAAGTTTATTAAGAAAGTAAAGGAATAAAGACTGGCTCCTCCATAGGCAGAGCAACCCTGGGGGCTGCCGGTTGCCCATTTTTATGGTTATTTCTTGATTATATGCTAAAGAAGGAGTGGATTATTCATGCCTCCCTTTTTTGGACTATATAAGGGTAACTTCCTGACATTGCCATGGCATTTGTAAACTGTCATGGCGCTGGTGGGAGTGTCTTTTAGCGTGCTAATGTATTATAATTATCATGTAATGAGCAGTGAGGATGACCAGAGGTCACACCCATAGCCATCTTGGTTTTGATGGGTTTTGGCCAGTTTCTTTACTACAACCTGTTTATCAGCAAGGTCTTTATGACCTGTATCTTGTGCCAACCTCCTATGTCATCCTGCGACTTAGAATGTCCAGCCTCCTGGGAATACAGCCCAGTAGGTCTCAGCCTTATTTTACCCAGCCCCTATTCAAGATAGAGTCACTCTGGTTCAAACCCCTCTGACAAAACCACTCAAATGCACTTGGCTATCAAGTGATATTTGACTAACCTTAACATTTAATTCTACCCCAAAATGCTACCTTGTAACATTTAATTCTACCCCAAAATGCTACCTTGTAAGATAATTTTCTGCAATTATGTGGTGTATATCTTTGTTTATACTACAGGAGAGAGGAATGTTTTTATGGTATGTTTCCTACAGGGCAGATTTATTATGGGACTTGAGATACTGTGATGTTTGAGAAAAGGAAGAGGAATACATGATGGAAAATACATTCACATTTTACTTCAGGTAAAACATTCTTCAACACCTTTTTGGTATTTGGCACATTTTTGTAAGATAATTCTTACTACATTGAATGTTCATGTCTAAGTTTTCATAAGATCATTTCCAACCTTCAAAAATATCAAACTCATTTAAATTATTTTTTCTGTAGCTTGAATTTGAATGTTCTTTATTGCTTTCATCGTGAGGAAAACTCATGTTAAACATTTCTATTTATTTATATGTAATACATAAACCCATGAGAGATAAACCCAAAGATAAAGGATTTTGTTGTAATCCATTCCAAAGGTTGTCAGATTTATTATAATAAGTTATGTTAAAATAGAAATCTATTTTCACTGTTTACCTTTTTCATAAAAATACCCTGTCTTCTCAATAAGAATTAAATCCTGAAGAGTAGATTGATGATCTTATTGGAGATCTTATTAAAGGGCAGTCAGACATGGGTATGTCTCTTCTCAATACATCACACTCTTCTCAATACATCATTAAGCCATGCATTAAGCTATGTTTTAATGCATCTACAATAAGTCATTCAGGTGTTGAGGATTATGTCAGAGTCTGTTTATGCCCTGTCCAGTTCCCCCTGGCTACGTTGAAGCACCATCCCTGGCTGCTGCCAGTGTTCACTGCTGATACCTCTCAGATGCACACATCTCTGGAGGATTGTCTTGGGCTGCCAGGTGCAGCCTTGCCTGGTGATCCCTGGAAGGTTATGCACTCCCACTCTGGGGATGAGATGCAGCCATTAATTAACCAATGTAGGGATGTGACAGTTTAGCCTCCTTGCTTTGGGCAGTAGAAAATGTGATGCAACTCATGCTCCAGAGCTCCCTAGGGCATCAGGCTGAGTTTGACTTCCCCTAAAATCACATCTTTTTCTAGCTTCTTCCCCTCACTCTCCTCCTTTCCTCATTCACTTATGGATGTTTCTTGAGAGTAACTTGAAGCCACTATGAATACTCTATTCTCTAGCAAAGTGAGCGTAATCCCTGCAAGCAGATTTAAAGAAAGAAGATGGGAGCATGAGGACACAAGGCCTCTAGTGGTGGATGCATGGATTTAAGGGTTGAGGAAGGTTAAAATCAGTATATATGTTTTTTAGGCTTTCTGAGGTTAATGTAATTTTTGCATTTACTATTGTCTATATAACCCTCCTTTCCCTTACTGTATAATAAACAATAATAAGTGGAATAAACTTATCCATATTGTTTCCAGGGATGGCCACATAAATAATTTTTGTGTTTTTCTGTTAGTTAGAAGCCAGAATGGTAAAGTAGCCACCATTTTCCTGAGAGTGTATTTCTCTGCTTTTCCCAGAGGATGCTGCCTGAGCAGGCTGTCGTAGAGAGATTCTTGGGATCTGGAAGCTACATTAACTACTTCAAACCTTTTGGGTATTATTTAGTACAATTTAGGACTAGTCTTAGCAAATTCCAAACTGGTGAATTACTCTTAATTGTACACTAGAGACCTGAAAGAGTTAACACAAGCGTGTCTCCTGAACAGGAGAGCAGCTGGCACCCCAGAAGAAGCTAGCTCAGCATGTGTGGGTCATAAGTTCCAGAACAGGACAGAGCCGCCTTGACCCTTTTTGAGCACGGAGTGATTGTGGCTGGCTTCATCACGTTCCCTCATTTGTGCCATGGAAGCATGTCTTACTAAACGATTATCTTGGTGTCTGATGGAATTAATGGAGTTTCCATTTATTTAGAAATGGATGAGACACTGTCATAGTCTGAACCTGTGATCCAAAAAGGAAGATAAATTATTTGCACCTTTAAACAAAATCTAGTGTATTTTGAAGCTTAATGCAAAACATTTGTATTATTAGTTTGCTAGAACTGCCATAAAGAACATCTCACAGAATGGCTCAAACAAAAGAAACTTATTGCCTCGTGGTTCTGGAGGCTAGAAGACTGAAATCAAGGTCATCAGGGTTGGTTTGCCTTGAGAGCTGTGAGGGGAAAATCTGTTCCATGCCTCTCTCCTGCCTCTGGTATGTTGCTGGCAGTTTTTGGTGTTCCTCGGCTTGTAGAAATATCACTTGTTCATTGCCTTCATGGTCACCTCACATTCTCCCAGTGTGCACACATGCCTCCAAATTTCCCCCTTTTATGACACCAATCATATTGGATTAGAGCACACTCTAATCATTTTATTTTCATTTGATTATCTCTATAAAGATCCTATCTCCAAATAAGATCACATCCTGAAATACTGGGAATTAGAACTTCAACATGTGAATTTTGAGGGACACAGTGCAATCCATAACAGCATTATTTAAAGATAATTTTGGGTTGGCTGATGTTATGGTTTGAAGTCACTTTGTCACTGTTCTCAATATATCAACATTCTGCTTTCAAGTCAGAGGCACAACCTCAAATTGTCTACATGGACCTGGCAAGTGGCTCAAATAAGCCAGGTGTAATAAAGCAAAACAAAAAACATAAACAAATGCGCCATCTTTATTAAATGAGGGTTGACATTTGTTCTCAGGAGATTTAATTAAAGCAGTCTCACTTTGCTCACTGCAACTCCACCTCCCAGGCTCAAGCATTCTCTTGCTTCAGCCTCCTGAGTAGCTGGGATTACAGGCGTCCACTACCATGCCTGGCTAATTTTTGCATTTTTAGTGGAGACACAGTTTCACCATGTTGGCCAGGCTGGTTTCGAACTCCTTGACCTCAAATGATCTGCCCACCTCAGCCTCCCAAAGTGCTGGGATTACAGGGGTGAGCCACCACACCTGGCCAAATTAGTCTGTTTTTAAGTATCTTATTGGTTCACAGGAGTAGTTACATATACTCAATCATTATGGCATGTCTTTGTAAGTTATTCTTTTTTGTTTATTAGATGTTGCAAACTATCCCATTATATAATTTAAATGTGATACAAATTGACTGCAATTACAACTGAAATTTTTAAACAGATGAAAGATTTCATGAAGTCAATATAAGTGATATTGATAAATAAGAATATGGATTAGTTCAATCCGTTGATTAAAAAAGAATAGAAAATTGACAAGTAGAACTGGTTCTTCTATAGATACTAATTTGCATGTCTAAGGGACAGAGTTCCTTGGGGAAATTGATAACATGTATCAATACTTTTCTTTTTAAAAAATGACACTCTTTATGACTGGACTGTGAAAGTCAAATGTTAAGTATGAACTTCATGATGTCATATAATTATGTCAAAAATTATAAATCTACAATAATTCATACATTATTATATGATTATAGTTTGAAATTATATGATTAATTTGAATAAATATGAGGTAAAACAAAGTAATTTACCATGATTTATGTTTTATTTTGTAACATAACATATTTTTTTCAGATTTAACTATGAAATTTTGTATCTTGTTTTAAACTGATTTACTTAGAAAAATTATTTGTAAATGCTACCAAAAGGTTCCTGGAACTAATAAACAAATTCAGCAGTTTCAAGATACAAAATCAATGTATAAAAGTCAGTAGCATTTCTATATACCAGTAACGTTCAAGTTGAAAGCCAAATCAAGAACACAATCCCAGCAACAACAGCCAAAGAAAAAGTAAAATATTTAGGAATACATCTAATCAAAGAGATAAAAGATCTTCACAAGGAGAACTACAAAACACTACAAAAAGAAATCATAGATGATGGTAACAAATCAAAAAAAAATCATGCTCATGGACTGGAAGAATCAATACCACTAAAATGGTCATATTACCCAAAGCAATCTATAGTTCAATACTATTTCTATCAAATTGCCAATATCAATTTTTTCACAGAACTGGAAAAAACTAATCTAAAATTTATATAGAATCAAAAAAAAAAAAAGCCCACATAGCCAAAGGAATCCTAGGAAAAAAAGAACAAAGCCAGAGGCATCACATTACCTAACTTCAAACTATACTACAAGGTTACAGTAAATGAAACAGCATGGTACTGGATCAAAAATAGGCACAGAGACCAATGGAACAGAATGGAGAATCCAGATAAAGGTGCACATCTATAGCCACCCAATCTTTAACAAAATCAACATAAATAAGCAATGAAGAAACACTTCCTATTTAATAAATGGTGCTGGGATAACTGGCTAGCCATTTGCAGAAGAATGAAACTGTACCCCTACATTTCACCATATATAAAAATTAACTCAAGATGGATTAAAGATTTAAATGTAAGACCTCAAACTGTAAGAATCCTGAAGAAAGCCTTGGAAACACCATTCTGGACATAGGCCTTGGGAAATCATTTATAACTAAGTCCTCAAAAGCAATTGTAACAAAAATAAAAATTGATATGTAGGACCTAATTAAACTAAAGAGCTTCTGCACAGCAACAGAAACTATCAACAGTGTAAACAGATAATCTACAAAATGGGAGAAAATATTCACAAACTATGCATCTGAGGGAGGTCTAATATCTGGACTCTATAAAGACATGAACTGACACTTCTTGAGGGAAGACATATAAGCAGCAACAAACATGAGAAAATGATCATCACTAATCATCAGAAAAATGCAGATTGAAACCATAATGAGATACCATCTGTATTAGTTATTTCTCACATCTCTATAAAGAACTTCCCAACACTGGGTAATTTATAAAGAGAAGAGGTTTAATTGACTCACAGTTATGCAGGGCTGGGAAGGCCTCAGGAAACTTACAATCATAGCAGAAGAGGAACAGACATGTCCTACTGCATATGACTGCAGGAAGGTGAAGTGCAGAGCAAAGTGGGAGGAAAACCTTTATAAAACCATCAGATTTTGTGAGAACTCACTCACTATCATGAAAACAGCATGGAAGTAACCATCCCCATGACTCAATTACCTTTCACTGGGTCCCTCCCCCAACACATGGGGATTATGGGAATTACAATTCAAGATGAGATTTGGGTGGAGACACAGCCAAACCATACCATTCTGCCCATGACCCTCACCAAATCTCATGTCCTCACATTTCAAAACACAATCATGACTTCCCAACAGTTCCCCAATGTCTTAACGCATTTCAGCATTAACTCAAAAGTCCAAGTTCAAAGTCTTATCTGATACAAGACAAGTCCCTTCTACCTATGAGCCTGTAAAATCAAAAGCAAGTTGGTTACTTTTTATATACAATGGGGGACAGGCATTGGGTAACTATATCCCTTTCAAATGGGAGAAATTGGCCAAAACAAAGGGGCTACAGGATCCATGCAAGTCCAAAATTCAATAGGGCAGTCATTAAATCTTAAAGCTCAGAAATAATCTCCTTTGAATTAATGTCTCACATTCAGGTCACGCTGACGCGAGAGGTGGGCTCCCAGGCCTTTCAGCAGTTCCACCTGTGGCTTTGCAGGGTACATCTGCCCTACTGGCTGCTTTCATGGGCTGGCATTGAGTGTCTGTGGCTTTTCCAGGTGCACAGTGAAAGCTGTCTGTGGATCTACAATTCTGGGGCCTGGAGGATGGTGGCCCTCCTCTCACAGCTCCGTTAGGCAGTGCCCCAGTAGGAACTGTGCATGGGGGCTCCAACCCCACATTTATCTTCTGCACTGCCCTAGCAGATGTTCTCCATGAGGGCTATTTCATAATGGTGCTGGGAAAACTGACTAGCCATATGCAGAAAACTGAAACTAGACCCCTTCCTTAGACCTGATACAAAAATTAACTCAAAATGGATTAAAGACTTAGACATAAGACCTAAAACCATAAAAACCCTAGAAGAAAACCTAAGCAATACCACTCAGGACATAGGCATGGGCAAAGACTTCATGACTTAAACACCAAAAGCAATGGCAACAAAAGCCAGAGCTGACAAATGGGATCTAATCAAACTAAAGAACTTCTGCACAACAAAATAAACTAGCACCAGCATGAACAGGCAATCTGCGGAATGGGAGAAAATTTTGCAATCTACCCATCTTACAAAGGTCAAATATCCAGAATCTACAAGGAACTTAAACAAATTTACAAGAAAAAAACAACCCCATCAAAAAGTGAGCAAAGGGTATTAACAGACACTTCTCAAAAGAAGACATTTATGTGGCCAACAAACATATGAAAAAAAGCTCATCATCACTGATCATTAGAGAAATGTAAATCAAAGAATGGTGATTATTAAAAAGTCAGGAAACAACAGATGCTGGAGAGGATGTGGAGAAATAGGAACACTATTGCCCTGTTGGTGGGAGTGTAAATTAGTTCAACTACTATGGAAGACAATGTGGCGATTCCTCAAGGATCTAGAACTAAAAATACCGTTGACTCAGTGATCCCATTACTGGGTATATACCCAAAGGATTATAAATCATGCTACTATAAAGACACATGCACATGAATGTTTATTGTGGCACTATATACAATAGCAAAGACTTGGAACCAACCCAGATGCCCATCAATGATAGACTGGATAAAGAAAATGTGGCACATATACACCATGAAATACTATGCAGCCATAAAGAAGAATGAGTTCATGTTCTCTGCGGGGACATGGGTGAAGCTGGAAGCCATCATTCTCAGCAAACTAACACAGGAACAGAAAACCAAACACCGAATGTTCTCACTCATAAGTGGGAGTTGAACAGTTTGAACACATGGACACAGCGAGGGGAACATCACACACCAGGGCTTGTCAGGGGTGGGGGCCAAGGGGAGGGAGAGCATTAGTACAAATACCTAAAGCATGTGGGGCTTAAAACCTAGATGACTGGTTGATAGGTGCAGCAAACCACCATGGCACATCTATACCTACATAACAAACCTGCATGTTCTGCACGTGTATCCCAGAACTTAAAGTAAAATGAAAAAGTAGAGGTAATAGTTGTAGGCTTTTAAAAGATAAGCTGATAAAGAAATCTGCTTATGGAGATATTTTATTATTGTTAAGTGTTTGATATTGTACCATATGTTTATGATGTCTTGTTACTGCTCGATGATTTTTAATTTTTTAAAAAAATTTAAATATTAAATAAATAGGAAAAAGTATAAAAAAGTAACATGCCAATGTACTCAACACCTATATCTAACAGATATTTACACATGACTGTATTTGCCCTTGGTTGACTTTTTTCTCAGAAGTTGGTATTTCTGATCCGCCTTAAAAGACGTTCTCTTTACTTTTCACCACCTCGTTGCACAGAAGTGTCCCCATGCTGAAGTATATATGTTCTTAGGTATTTGTATCAGTTTCCTAGGGCTGGCAAGGCAAATTATCAAAAACTGGGTGATTCAAACAACAAAAATGTATTCTTCCACAGTTCAGGAGGGCGGAAATACAAAATCAAGGTGTCAACAGCGTTGGTTTCTTTTGGAGGCTCTGAGAAGTATCTGTCCTATGCCTCTCTCTAATCTCCTGGTGGTTAACAGCATCCCTTGGTGTTACCTTGGCTTGTAGATGCCAAGGACTTGAGATTGAGATCACCTCAGTCGCTGCCTCTGACATAGCATGGCCATCACCCTCATGTGTCTGTATCTCTGTGTCTTCCCATGATCTTCTTGTAAGGAAGAACACTCAACATAGATTAGGAACCACCCTAATTCAGTATGACCTCATCTTAACTAAGTACACTTGCAATGACCCTGTTTTTAAGTAAGGTGACATTCTGAGGTTCTGGATGAACATGATTTTGTGGGGTCACTATTTAATCCGTAGAACATGTTTTAAATTTCTTTTAATAGATAGGTATGTAATTATTAACAACTCATAATATAAATTTAATGTGCTTTCAAATATACTTAAATGTCCTTTTGCAAAATTTTTGCTCTTGTATTTTAAACTTTAGCAAGTTGATACATGTATATCAGTTGCATTAATTTCAATTAATATATATTTCATTTTCTGAATAAAATAGGTTATCAATCAATGCTGTTATTAATGAAAATATCGCTTCCAAGTTTTGTCCCTACAAACAGTACTGCAAAAAATCCTCATTCATGTTTCACTTTATACACCAGTAAAAAGTCTCTAGATTAGATATCTATGAAAAAAATAGGGGGGTCAGAAGATAAACAAATTCTGTCTTTCTAGAGCCACACAAAGACTACATTTTCAGCCTTTCTCATATTTAGATCGAAGTCACATGACAAAGTTCTGACAGAGAAATGTGAGTGACTTGTAAAATGCCTCTGGAGCCTCTGTGCTTTTACTCCCTCATCCCCACAGTGGAAAGCAAAAGACCAACATGGCAAGGCCACCAAATTGAAGAAGCGTGTGCCATTCAACAGCCACTTAAGAGTAGACCTCCCAGGAGAGTTGCCTGATCGAAGATATCCACATATTTTTGGCATTTAAGTCACTGAGATTTGGGGGTTGCAGAGCAGCTAGCATTATTTATGCTAACTAGTACATAATTGGCACTTTAGGATGAGAGACTGCCCTAATGAAAGTCTAGGTAACAAGGATACTGTTAACAAAGCCTGGGGAGTTGGGGATCTGTGTTGGCAAAGCTTTTAGTACAATTGTTGCCTTCAGAAACTTGGACAGCTGCTCATGTTCTGACTTAGCTTGTGTGTGTAGGGGAGGTAGATGGAAAAAATAAACTTCTGTGCACGTGGACTGGCTACCATTGATTTTATTACAAGTAAAATATGATCATAGCAATGAAGTGGCTGATTTATAGGAAGTAACTGAAGAGTTACCCTAAAACTATGGAGTCTTGCAAGGTTGGAAAAGCCTACCATCTCCGTGTTCTTAATAAGAGGAGTTGGAATTTAGATATATTTTTAACTAATAAGGCCCTAATTTTATCAGTTTAATACAATTATTTAGGCTAATGATAAAATCAACAGCTGGGCTTCCCAACCAATTGTTTTTCAAGATAGACAAAATGTAAAGAGAGAGGAAGAGAGGGAAAAAAAAGAATAAACACTACTAGATACTGGCACACTGAATAACTATAAGCAAAGAGATCAGAAGTTTATGGAGTTTTTGAGGAAGCTATATTTTTGAAGAACCCTCAAACTCTGGACTAAAACCATTGCATTTGCAGCTTCAAGAGTTAAACTTCTTTTGAGCTACCAAACTTCCATGAAGAGGGGGTAAGTTTTCTGGTTGTTAAGACTACAAAAGGGCATGCACCCACACTTCTTGAATAATGAACAGTAAGTACATCCAGAGATCATGGAAAACAATGCACCAAGAAGCTATGTCGATGAAAACTAATCTTGTTTTCTGTTGCTGTACTGTCTCCCATTAGAAGCACATGGCTTGGTTCTGCCAGTTGCATGTATGCAGAGCTTTTATATGCCACCTCCTGGCCTCACTCCAGGAACTTCCTGTGTGACCTTCCATACTGTATTCTCCATCTGTGCAGCTAGACTAGAAGCACTCTGTGTTGGAGGAGCCACAGAATACAGATGCCAAGTGTCCTTTGTCACACTATGTAGGAGAGCTACCAGGAGTGTAGTCCTATGAGGAACATTTGTGTAAGACTTGTTATGGGATTTGAAGACTGTTGCAATAACTGGCATTAATTAACTTGTTTAACCCTCACATTGCCAATCTTCCTAGAACTTACAGATTGACCTCCAAAATAACTATATTGATTTATATAGTTCACTCACTCAGGATGATATCAGACTTTTTCATGTATGATAATCTTATTGGAGCTGTTTACCCTTTCTATGTAGATGTGCATACCCTACCTTTATGGGACATTTTCTTAAATTATTTTTTCTTCCCCTTTAATTTTTACATTCTTTCTTTTTTTGGAACTGTTTTCCCCAGGTGCATTCTGTATAATTTCCTTATAGTGTTGCATAGTTAGTCTCTTTTCAAATGTTTAATATGCAGCTTAACTCATTCACTGGAGTATTTTAAAAAAATTGTAATGGCTCTATATTTTGTTCATAAGAATTATATATTTTTTCTTTTTCATTATATATCCATTCTATTTTCACAATGCCCTTTTCTTTTCATATGTCACTTTAAAACTTACTTTCTATTTTTAATAATTTTGGCCAAAGGTATTTTTATAGTCTTTGGATTTTAAACTTCAAGTATACTTTTACCATTTTTGTGCCTGCTTAGTTTCACTTACAGTTTCTTATTTTCTCATCAGTTTTCCCATTTTTTACTTATAATTTTCAGAAGGGAATTTTTTTTTTGGTAAAATAACCTGTAGCCTGTTTTAGGAAGAGTCCCTTTAGACTGATTTTGTATCCCAGAAGTATCACTGGCCTTCTAGAAAAACGTTTGGACCATAATTTCTCAGCCTAGGTATTCCTGTATCACACACGTAGTACAAATTCAAACTACAAACCTCTTCATTGAGTAGTGATCTCAAGAGACACATTTTTCCTCCATTCAGTAGTTTGGATGATAAAAGACTCTTTGAAACTTCCTTAAGGTATTTCTGGTCCTATGTATGTATTGAAATGTTTCTAGCACTCACCTTTACTGGGATTTGAATGTTTTTGTTAAGTGTTGTAGTTTTTGCAGAAATCTCACTTTCAACTTTCTATCTCGTTAGGGATCAATGTTTTGTCTACCGGCTATCTCTGAGGGAGTGCAGAAAGCCAAAAGAAGTATTGAGCATTTGACTACTATACAGAAACATGATAAAAATCTTAATGTAGGAATCCATAACAACAGGCATTGTGGGGATGTAGCAACAAATTAACAAATTTATAGTTTACACACTACTGTGAAAAATACTGCTCTTTCTCCACAATGCAGCACTTTTGCTTTGGTAAATGTATGCTTGAATTTACTATCTACACACAGACACACACACACACACACACACACACACACACACACACACACACATTAACTATCAGTGTCAACCAAGCCCTCACGTTATACACCCGTTCCTGTATGGCAGCTGACACACCTATCTTTCAGACAGTACCATTCAGGGACAGTCTTATTTTAAGGTCCAAGATGCAGATTTGATTGGGGGAAAGGTTCCTTAGAGAGTGAATGAGAAAATCTAGAAGAAATGGATAAATTCATCGAAACATACACTCTCCCAAGACTAAACCAGGAAGAAGTTGAATCTCTGAATAGACCAGTAACAGGATCTGAAATTGTGGCAATAATCAATAGCTTACCAACCAAAAAGAGTCCAGGACCAGATGGATTCACAGCTGAATTCTACCAGAGGTACAAGGAGGAACTGGTACCATTCCTTCTGAAACTATTCCAATCAATAGAAAAAGAGAGAATCCTCCCTAACTCATTTTATGAGGCAGCATCATCCTGATACCAAAGCCAGGCAGAGACACAACCAAAAAAGAGAATTTTAGACCAATATCCTTGCAAAAATCCTCAATAAAATACTGGCAAACCAAATCCAGCAGCACATCAAAAAGCTTATCCACCATGATTAAGTGGGCTTCATCCCTGGGATGCAAGGCTGGTTCAATATATGCAAATCAATAAATGTAATCCAGCATATAAACAGAACCAAAGACAAAAACCACATGATTATCTCAATAGATGCAGAAAAAGCCTTTGACAAAATTCAACAACCCTTCATGCTAAAAACTCTCAATAAATTAGGTATTGATGGGACATATCTCAAAATAATAAGAGCTATCTATGACAGACCCACAGCCAATATCATACTGAATGGGCAAAAACTGGAAGCATTCCCTTTGAAAACTGGCACAAGACAGGGATGCCCTCTCTCACCACTCCTATTCAACACAGTATTGGAAGTTCTGGCCAGGGCAAGTAGGCAGGAGAAGGAAATACAGGGTATTCAATTAGGAAAAGAGGAAGTCAAATTGTCCCTGTTTGCAGACGACATGATTGTATATCTAGAAAACCCCATTGTCTCAGCCCAAAATCTCCTTAAGCTGATAAGCAACTTCAGCAAAGTCTCAGGATACAAAATCAATGTACAAAAATCACAAACATTCTTATACACCAATAACAGACAAACAGAGAGCCAAATCTTGAATGAACTCCCATTCACAATTGCTTCAAAGAGAATAAAATACTTAGGAATCAGACTTACAAGGGACGTGAGGGACCTCTTCAAGGAGAACTACAAACCACTGCTCAATGAAATAAAAGAGGATACAAACAAATGGAAGAACATTCCATGCTCATGGGTAGGAAGAATCAATATCGTGAAAATGGCCATACTGCCCAAGGTAATTTATAGATTCAATGCCATCCCCATCAAGCTACCAATGACTTTCTTCACAGAATTGGAAAAAACTACTTTAAAGTTCATATGGAACCAAAAAAGAGCCCGCATCGCCAAGTCAATCCTAAGCCAAAAGAACAAAGCTGGAGGCATCATGCTACCTGACTTCAAACTATACTACAAGGCTACAGTAACCAAAACAGCATGGTACTGGTACCAAAACAGCGATAAAGATCAATGGAACAGAACAGAGCCCTCAGAAATAAAGCCGCATATCTACAACTATGTGATCTTTGGCAAACCTGAGAAAAACAAGCAATGGGGAAAGGATTCCTTATTTAATAAATGGTGCTGGGAAAACTGGCTAGCCATATGTAGAAAGCTGAAACTGGATCCCTTCCTTACACCTTATACAACAATTAATTCAAGATGGATTCAAGACTTAAATGTTGGACCTAAAACCATAAAAACCCTAGAAGAAAACCTAGGCATTACCATCCAGGACATAGGCATGGGCAACGACTTCATGTCTAAAACACCAAAAGCAATGGCAACAAGAGCCAAAATTGACAAATGGCATCTAATTAAACTAAAGAGCTTCTGCACAGCAAAAGAAACTACCATCAGAGTGAAAAGGCAACCTACAAAATGGGAGAAAATTTTCGCAACCTACTCATCTGACAAAGGGCTAATATCCAGAATCTACAATGAACTCCAACAAATTTACAAGAAAAAAACAAAAAAACCCATCAAAAAGTGGGCAAAGGACATGAACAGACACTTCTCAAAAGGAGACATATATGCAGCCAAAAGACACATGAAAAAATGCTCATCATCACTGGCCATCAGAGAAATGCAAATCAAAACCACAATGAGATACCATCTCACACCAGTTAGAATGGCAATCATTAAAAAGTCAGGAAACAACAGGTGCTGGAGAGGATGTGGAGAAATAGGAACACTTTTACACTGTTGGTGGGACTGTAAACTAGTTCAACCATTGTGGAAGTCAGTGTGGCGATTCCTCAGGGATCTAGGAATCCCTGATCCTAGACCCAGCCATCCCATTACTGGGTATATACCCAAAGGACTATAAATCATGCTGCTGTGAAGACACAGGCACACGTATGTTTATTGCGGCACTATTCACAATAGCAAAGACTTGGAACCAACCCAAATGTCCAACAACGATAGACTGGATTAAGAAAATATGGCACATATACACCATGGAATACTATGCAGCCATAAGAAATGATGAGTTCATGTCCTTTTAGGGACATGGATGAAATTGGAAATCATCATTCTCAGTAAACTATCGCAAGGACAAAAAACCAAACACCGCATGTTCTCACTCATAGATGGGAATTGAACAATGAGAACACATGGACACAAGAAGGGGAACATCACACTCTGGGGACTGTTGTGGGGTGGGGGGAGGGGGGAGGGATAGCGTTAGGAGATATACCTAATGCTAAATGACAAGTTAATGGGTGCAGCACACCAGCATGGCACATGTATACATATGTAACTAACCTGCACATTGTGCACATGTACCCTAAAACTTAAAGTATAACAATAATAAAAAATAAATAAATAAATAAAGAGACAGTGAATGACTGTTCTTTATAACAGCAGACAATCCCTTACTGGTCCACTATGCTTGTGGGAGGAAAGGCACCATGCATCAGAAATCTCCTTCCAAGTACCTTTTGAATATTTCACAATGAAGAGCTAAGGATGTTCTTGTTGGAGACTCACTCTCCCTGATCTGAGTGAAAACCAAAGTGTGTGTATGTGAGTACATGAGGTAATGGGGGGAGAGGGAAGTAGTAGGTGTCTTTTATACTTGAAAAACTGCATTTTGTTCCCATCTGTCAAATTCATCTTTCCTCTTAATTAATTTCCCCTAGTCAGTTAGTGTAGGCATATAGGAAATACAGACTAGAATTGATTTTTAATATTGTTTACTATTTTAACTAGATTTTTTACTATCATGGAGCAAAATCAAGTGTTCAACATGTAAATCAAACATTGTATCAAAAACGAATCCCTGTCTAGTCTCTAGAAGACATTTGAGAGTTTGTATTTTCAAGTAATTAATTCTTCTAGATAAAATTATCTTGACCTCTGTTTTACCTGTCATTAGGCTATAGCAATCTGAAACTCACCTCAAGGCTTTGCATAGAATTTTACATTTTATAATTTGTTGAAACTAAGGCTCATGAATTTATATTAGTCTATGTAGCCCACCTACTAGGAAATCATGAGTTTGTGAAGGCATATGGTTTGGGGTACTTATGTTCATAAACATTTTAAATAAAGTATTTTTAAATGATTAATCAAGAAATAATGTCAAAATAATTTAAATGGTTTAAGTTATTTCCATTAATTTAATTTAAATAACCAACATGACCCCTTTTGGAATTACCTTACTCTGAATAAGTAGGTTAACTGCAAACAAACAAAAATAAATCAGACTATCTACTTGCTATTGCAAGAAGGAGGAGGAAGTGTCATTAGGAAAATGAACTAAGCAGTGATGACCTCTGCCTTTGGCTAGCAGCACTTTCGGGTGATGTCAATTCCTATGGAAATAAATTAAGACAACTACAGGCTGTGTTTCAGAATAAATTCTATTTAACTTGGTCCCTAGATACCTCATCTCATTATAGTAGCAATCATTTTATTTACTGCATTGCAGAGTAAAGTGAAGTTAAAATAAGGAAATGTATCTCTTCATATCAAAAGCAGATTCTTATACTTTCTTGCACTGTATTACTTAAAATATATGATACAAAGATATATTATCTAAAATGGTTTTCTCTTCTGTTCTTTGTAAAAGACATGCAGTGTTTCCATGTTTGGTCAACTGGAATACTACAAAATAATTCACTTCGAGACTGTCGCTTCATTCTCAAAATGGTATCCACAGAAAATAAGCTCTCTTCTTAGTCTACTTGAATCATTGAAGGAATTACAAGTAATATTGAGCAAAGTTATTCAGATAAGCTCCATTATAATTTTGATGGATCTAACATACGATAATCTTGGTATTCACCAAAATTTGTGAATTTTTTTGTCTCAAAAATGAAATTTTCTTCATTATGAATGTCACTTCTTATACCCCCAAATTAATATCTACATAATTATAGAATCTCACTCATTATGTCTAGTCTAATTTCTGAATGTGTATATACAGTTCTAAAATAAAGAGTAAATTTTTAAAGCTAAGCAATTTAGTTAGAAACCAAGGTTTATATTTTTCAGTTCAGTGCACACCAGATTGACCTTAATAAAATAAAAATTTGCATCATCTACAACCAGGTATTAAAGTATGAGGATCTGTGATTATAAAGTTAGGTAAAACCAAAGAGTTATATTGCCATATTTTTGTAGTTTCTAGACTTTCTCCACTTTAGTAACTTCAATTACTTACCTAAGCAAATTAGCCTATGAAAAGATGTTCAAAATCATATGTCATTAGGGAATTGCAAGTTAAAATGTCAATGAGATACCATTTCACATTTAGTAGGATGGCCAAAATCCAAAACATTGACAATACCAAATGCTGACAAGGGTATGAAAGAACAGGAACTCTATTCATTGATGGTGGATATGTAAAATGGTAGCTCCACTTTGCAAGACAGTCTAACAGTACCTTACAAAACTAAACATACCCTCACCATATCATTCACAGATCATATGCTTTGAATTTTGCCTAAATCCATGGAAAACTTATTTTTAAAAAAAACTTGCACATGCATGTTTAAAGCAGCTTGAATCATAATTGCCCAAACTTGAAAACAACCAAGATATCCTTCAGTAGATGAATGGATAAATAAACTGTGGTACATCTAGACAATGGAATATTATTCAGCACTACAAAGAATCTCCATAAAAAGAGATGGAAGAAACTTAAAAGCATATTATTAAGTGAAAAAGCCAATCTAAAGAGGCTATACATATTGTAGGGTTCCAAATATATAACATTCTGGGAAAGTCAAAACTATGGATTCAGTGAAAAGATCAGGGGTTGTTAGGGGTTGGGTTGCGGGGAGAGATGAATAGCACGGCCACAGAGGATTTGTAGGACAGTGATACTATTCTGTACGATACACCCATAGTGGATAAATGGCACATGCCTTTGTGAAAACCCAATGTATACACAATGCCAGCGTTGAACCCTAATGTAATATTTGGGTAATGATGTGTCTGTGTAGATTCATTGATTGTTAGAAATGTGCCACTCTGATGCAAGATCTTGAATGTGGGGAAAGCTGTGAGTGTGGGTAAGGGGGTATGTACTTTCCACTCAATTTTCTTGTGTAGCTAAAACTGCTCTAATAAATTCTATTAAAAACAGACATTTAAAATGTTATAAGAAGATAATATGGGGGAAGTGACATTATGTGATCTTCAGAGCACAAGCCTCAGGAGGCCTGATTATTTCTGCTTCCCCTTCATGGAATGCTGGTGAATTCAAACAAACATTTATGGAAACTATAATAACAAGTCCAAGCAAGTAAAGAGGAGGAAATGCTTCCCAACTCATTTTATGATGCTAGTATTATGTGATACCAAAACCAGCCAAATGATTTCACAAGGAAAGAAAACCTCAGACCAATGTCTCTTATGAACATGGATGCCAAAATCCCCAACATTTTAGCAAGTGAAATCCAACAATGTGTAAACTTTGCACTATAAATAACTTAAGTCAGATTTAACACTTGAAAATCCATCAGTGCCATTCACAATATGAGCAGAGTAAAGAAGAAAATTAATATGACTTTATTAACAGATACAGAAAAACATTTGACAAAATTCAAAATTAGTTTCTAATGAAAATTCTGAGCAGTTTAGGAATAGAAGGAAACTTCTGCAAACTGATAAGAACATCTATGAAAAAAACCATAGCTAACATCATACCTAATGAAAGACCGAATGCATTCCCCAAAAGATCAGGAAGAAGGCAAGCATACCCACTGTCACCACTTCTGTTCATCATTGTACTAGACATTCCAGCCAATGCAAGTGGGGCTAGTGCAATGCCCTGAACGTTCCCCCATGCCAAAATTCATGTGTCCAAACCCTAATCCCAATGTGATGATATTAGGAGGTGGGACATTTGGGAGGTGATTAGGTCATGAGCGTGAAGCCCTCATCAATGGGATTATTGCCCTCATTAAGGAGACCCCAGAGAGCTCACTAGCTCTCTTTCTGCCACATGAAATACAAGAAGTTGGCAGTCTGCAACCTGCAAGAGGACCCTTGCCAGAGACAGACCATGATGGAGCCCTGATCTCAGACACCCAGCCACCAGAACTGTGAGAAGTAAATTTTGGTTGTTTATTTATTTATTATTATTATACTTTAAGTTCTAGGGTACATGTGCACAACATGCAGGTTTGTTACATATGTATACATGTGCCATGTTGGTGTGCTGCACCCATTAACTTGTCATATACATTAGGTATACCTCCTAATGCTATCCCTCCCCCTCCCCCCACCCCACAACAGGCCCCGGTGTGTGATGTTCCCCTTCCTGTGTCCAAGTGTTCTCATTGTTCAGTTCCCACCTATGAATGAGAACATGCAGTGCTTGGTTTTCTGTCCCTGTGATAGTTTGCTGAGAATGATGTTTTCCAGCTTCATCCATGTCCCTACAAAGGACATGAACTCATCCTTTTTTATGGCTGCATAGTATTCCATGGTGTATATGTGCCACATTTTCTTAATCCAGTCTATCACTGATGGGCATTTGGGTTGGTTGGTTGTTTATAAGCCACCCAGTGAATGGTTCTTTGCCACTGCAGCCCACGTGAAGACAGCAAGTAAAACTAATAAAAAGTATACAGATTGGAAAAGAAGTAAAACCATCTTTATGTGCAGGTGACATGATTGTCTATGTAGAAATCCTATGGTAAGTAGTATAAAGAAGTAACTAGAATAATAGATAACTTTAGCAAAATTTCAGGATAAAGTATAAAAATCAGCTGGGCGCAGTGGCTCATGCCTGTAATTGCAGCACATCAGGAGGCTGAGTTGGGAGGATCTCTTGAGGCCAGGAGTTCAGGACTAGCCTGGGCAGCATAGTGAGGCCCTGTCGCCACAAAAAAAATGAAAAGAAATAGCTAGGCATGTTGATGTGTGCCTGTAGTCCTGGTTACTCAGGAGGCTGGGGTGGGAGGATCACTTGAGCACAGGAGTTTGAGGCTCATTGTCACAAATAAGTGTCAGAAGATATAGTGAAAAATGACCCACCATTTGTAATAAACACAAAATGTAAAAATAGTTTTGAGGCATGAAGAGGGCTTCACAGCACTGACCAACATTCTGTTTTTTTTATTTGAATGGTTGTAGCTTAGATATAATATTTGAGGCTAAATTACTGAACTGTATTCGTGTTTCATGAACTTTTAAAATATCATCCAACATTTTCCTTCTTTTTTTTTCTTGTATTTCATGTATCCTGAGCCACGTGCATTTACAAATAAGAATGAAAAAATAAATGTAACTAAAAATGCTAAAATATTTTTCTCATTTTACAAGGAATCATCTTGTGCACTCTCTGAATTGCAGCAATTTACTCTGAAGATGACTGGATTAGACAATGGTAACTAAATTTGTATAGAATTTGTATTTTATCGAGACATCCCACTTAAGACAAATTCAATATATCTTTATGATAATGTTTCTTGCATCATTTAACCCTTTTTCTCCATAATAGAGACTGCTATTTTCTTCCTGAAAATAAGTGGAGTCTTAGTAGAATATATGATGATAGGAAATAATTGGAATGAAGTGAATATATTTTCAACAACACTGAGTTTTATTTTAACACATCCAAGAAATAAAAAGCATGAAGTGTAAGTATTTAGTATTATTATTTTTCAATTATACTTTAAGTTCTGGGATACATGTGCAGAACGTGCAGGTTTGTTACATAGGTATACACGTGCCATGTGGTTTGCTGGACCCATCAGCCCGTCATTTACATTAGGTATTGCTCCTAATGCTATCCCTCCCCTAGTGCCCCACTCCCTGACAGGCCCCAGTGTGTGATGTTCCCCTCCCTGTGTCCATGTATTCTCATTGTTCAACTCCCACTTACAAGTGAGAATATGTTGTGTTTGGTTTTCTGTTCCTGTGTTAGTTTGCTGAGAATGACATTTCCAGCTTCATCCATGTCCCTGCAAAGGACATGAACTCATCCTTTTTATGGCTGCATAGTATTCCATGGTGTATATGTGCAACATTTACTTTATCCAGTCTATCATTGATGGGCATTTGGGTTGGTTCCAAGTTTTTGCTATTGTGAAAAGTGCTTCAATAAACATATGTGTGCATGTGTCTTTATAGTAGAATGATTTATAATCCTTTGGGTATATACCCAGTAATGGGATTGCTGGGTCAAATGGTATTTCTTGTTCTAGATCATTGAGGAATCACCACACTGTCTTCCACAATGGTTAAACTAATTTGAAGTGTAAGCATTTATGTTTGGGTATTATAGAGTTTAGCTGATCTTACTCCTTTTTATTGGCACATAATTAACATTGGTTCATGCAAGGTCTCTTCTTTATTTTGCTCTGTTTGATTTCATTGTATTTACTATTTGCCCTCACTCCTTAATACGATTACAATCCTGTTTTGTTATTTGGTTTTTGCTTCTCAAGAGTGATATCTCATTATTCTTCTTACTATTCACAATATTTCCAAGAAGTAGACTTTATGATATGGAAAAATTATTTTTAGCATTACATGTGAGTGTGTGAATGTAAATATCCACGTGTACAGGTATATATGCCACTGCAAGATCATCCAACATTTTCCTTCTTTTTTTTCTTGTGTTTCATGTATCCTGAGCCACAATTTTTTGGTAGGATAGTTTTCTAGCTTAACATAAGGATTTTGACCCTTTGGTAGGGAACATGATTGAATGTGTTCTTCACAGTGCAAAGAATTCTTACCTGGGAAGCTGGGCTGGGTTCCAATCAGGATATGTCAAAAACCTACAGCGAGAATTGGGGAAAAGTAGTTCTTCATTTTGAGCCCATTTTCTCACTCATCTTACAGACTAGTTGGTTCAAAATATTTGTAATACAATGGTTCCAGATGTTAGGATTTCAAAAGCAATTAAGATCAAGAAAAACTTGTAGGCCAACATATGATTGCCAGTTTATAAAATTGTGCTAAGTCAACATATATTTTCAAAAATATGTGTCACCACCAGTGGTATAATTTTATGGGGCAACATCTTCAAACCCAACTCCTATTTCCTCTACATATTCATCCATTTCGCAGCCTAACCAACATTTACAACTTTGAGTTCTGGAGTCTCCTAACACATGACCTCCCAAAATTATTCAATTTCATTCTTCTGTAGCCTTGTTTGATAAATAATATCACCATTCTGCCTCTTAAGTTTGAAATGTCCAAGTATTTGCCTTTTTCTCTCTTTTACCATCTATTAAAACCTTTACAGTCAGAAAATCCTCTTAATTCTACATAAAACACATCCTTTAAATTGCCTCTCTTCACCCATCCTCACTGCCACTGCTTTAACCTTCTTCTTGAGTATTTTTCATCTCTGTTATTCCAGCAATTCCCTAATTGTTTCTGCTCCTCTCTCCTCATGTGCATTTTCTGAGCTGTCATTTTTCACAATATGGAATCTGATTACGTCACACATATGCCTAAATTTTCTGCTGACTGATTAGTAAGAATTAATATTCCAAACTCCACAGCTTGGCATATTGGATCTTTAAAAGTATTTTCCTAATTTGCCTTTCCAGTTTTCATTTCCAGTTTCCCAACTGACACCCTATGCCTTTCTCATAGCAAATTTTTTTTTTTTATTTTCTGAGCACAACGCAATGATTTTTCCCATCCTGTGCCTGGTTTATTCTTCCTGGTATGTTGTTTTCTTCTCTTTGCTGGCTAAATTTACTCTATTAATCAAATAATTCAGATAAATATTTCTTTACTTTATAAACTTGCATAGGATTAATCATTTCTTCCTTAATTCCCTACCTGCATTTGGTTCTGTGATAGTCTGAGAGAAGGAACAATTTTTTTTCACCATTGTGTCCCAAGAGCCTTTTATCACCTAGAAAAATCAGATAAATTAAAAAATATATGTATGCAAAATATTGCATAAATATCAAGTTGTTGAATGGTCTTGCCTTTCATATGTAAAATAGTGGGGCTGAATATTAAGCTTTTTGAGGTCAGTTAAGTAAGTATTGAACAATGTTATATCCTCTGTACTCAGTGCAGTGCCTATCACATAGCAAATTCTCAATAAACATTTTTGAGCAACTGAATTACTAAATAAGTGAAGGCTGTGAGCATAACAGAATAAACTCTTCATGAAAACTGAGTTGGAGGGCTATGAGAGAAGTTCCATTATCCTTAAATTCCACACCCATTGATTGGCCTGAGGCAAAGGCTTACCCAGCAAAGCTAGTAGACCACTGACCTCCCAGGCTGGTAACCGTACGTTCACACCATATATTCTTGGTTTCTTCAGTGGGCAAAATTATGACTGAGCAGCTTTCCATGTAAGGTAATTGGTAATTGATTTATTAAGGCATGCTGTTTTTTGTTTTTTTCTTTTAAACCTTATCATGAATACTAACAAATCACTTCCACTGATGTTACCTGCTGAAATGGCTTCCAATAAGGTATACAAGAGAAAACTTTAGATATGGGAATAGGTAGATACAGGTCTGGAGTCAGGAAACTTCTTATAAAAGGGAGGCATATCACATATGTGGGGATTATGAAAATCTTTCAAAAAATGCAAAGATTATTCTTATGCATATTAAAAATTAATCACTGTAGTCTAAGAGTGAGGACTGAATATGGCCCTGGCTAGGATCAATCCCAAAGAATGGATTTTCCCCTAACAAGTTTTGGCATTTATTTTTACCAATCTTGGAGAAGTCTTAGGAGAGTCAACAAGTATTAATATAGCTTTGAAAGTATTTAATTGGAATAAATAGAATAACAAAATGTCTCTTGAATTTTTTATTGGAAAACTGGTGAAGAGTTCATCTCTATCAGGTTCTGGAGGCTCTGCAACCACCCAAAAATATTATAGAATTTTGCGTGGGATTGATAGTTTGACAAAAACATTTAAAGGGAGAAACAACAAAACACACAGAAAAGGAAATTTTGTGCACACACTAGAATATCATTTGTTGAAGTTGAATACAATATAGAGATGAATCTCTAAAAACTTTAAAGAAGAAAACTTTGAAACATTTCTTTGGGAAGAAAGAATTGCAACTCAGAGCAAACACACAGATCAGGTGGTTTTTAGTATGTTTAAAGAACAAAGAGAAGGTTAGAGGTTTTACAAAGAAAGGAGAAATGTTGCATGGTGTTATTCCAGAAAGTTCATTGGCACTAGTAACGTTTTGTGAAGCTGGCAGGTTCTGGCTGGTTAACTGACAGTGGTGGGTAAAGCTAGTCTTAGAGTGGCAGCAGGTTGTTTCCCAGCCATTAGATAAAACTGGTTTCAGGTTCCAGCAGGCAGCTTCAGCAGCCAGGCTTGCAGAGAATTACATTCTTGGAGCAAATTCATGTGCCCCAAGTGCTTTTCCCCCAGGTTTTGACTCTGTTTTAGTTGGGTGTGACAAGAATGATGCAATTTGTATGATCAATTTTAACATATTGATACCTCACTTTGTGGTTTATAACACATGTCATTAGTAACTAGTTAAGGATTAGTTTATCAATAACCATTAGTTTAAGTATGAACAAAGGAGACAATATATATACAAAAACATTTTAAAATCCTCAAATCTATTATTATATGTTCCCTTTTCAAGAAATAGATGGAATTGGTCTCAGCCAATAAAAAGCAAATTAGAATGTCATCAGCATGATTTAGATTCCTTTGGGTATATACCCAGTAATGGGATGGCTGGGTCAAATGGTATTTTTAGTTCTAGATCCCTGAGGAATTACCACACTGTCTTCCACAATGGTTGAACTAGTTTACAGTCCCACCAACAGTGTAAAAGTGTTCCTATTTCTCCACATCCTCTCCAGCACCTGTTGTTTCCTGACTTCTTAATGATCGGCATTCTAACTGGTGTGAGATGATATCACATTTGTGGTATTGATTTGCATTTCTCTGATGGCCAGTGATGGTGAGCATTTTTTCACATGTCTGTTGGCTGCATAAATGTTGCACATGTATGTTTATTGCGGCACTACTCACAATAGCAAAGACTTGGAACCAACCCAAATGTCCAACAATGATAGACTGGATTAAGAAAATGTGGCACATATGCACCATGGAATACTATGCAACCATAACAAATGATGAGTTCATGTCCTTTGTAGGGACATGGATGAAGCTAGAAACCATAATTCTCAGCAAACTATCACAAGGACAAAAAACCAAACACCGCATGTTCTCACTCATAGGTGGGAATTGAACAATGAGAACACTTGGACACAGGAAGGGGGACGTCACACACTGGGGCCTGTTGTGGGGTGGGGGGAAGGGGGAGGGATAGCATTAGGAGATATACCTAATGTAAATGACCAGTTAATGGGTGCAGCACACCAACATGGCACATGTATACATATGTAAAAAAACTGCACGTTGCACACATGTACCCTAGAACTTAAAGTATAATAAAAAATATATATTAAAAAAACAAAAACTTCCGCCAGTTTTAAAGCAAAAAAAAAAAAAAAAAAAAGAATGTCATCAGAAAGTTCTATTTTAGTTTATTGTCTAATGAAAGGCAGAATAACGTAATATAGTTCTAACCTAAGGTATTAACTCCATTTGAAAATTTACTTTCTGGCCGGGCGTGGTGTCTCATGCTTGTAATCCCAGCACTTTGGGAGGCCAAGGCGGGTGGATCACAAGGTCAGGAGTTCAAGAACAGCCTGGCCAACATAGCAAAACCCCATCTCTACTAAACATACATAAAATTAGCAATATGTAGTGGTGCACACCTGTAGTCCCAGCTACTTGGGAGACTAAGGCAAGAGAATCACTTGAACCCGGGAGGCGGAGGTTACAGTGAGCCGAGATCGTGCCACTGCACTCCAGCCTCAGCAACAGAGCAAGACTCCGTCTCAAAAAAAGGGAAAATTTACTTAATTTACTTTCCAAAAGTTGATTTAGAAACCTTGCAAATATGTTTAAGGAGATTTCTTATTAAGTCTAAGATTGATCTCTTTTTAAATTTTCCCTTACCCGAGAAAAAGTCACTAGATCCCATGAAGTCTTAGTAACCAGAAAACTTTTGTCATGACTCTAGTGGAAATAGAGATGGCATAGCATTTCCAAGTAATTACTTTGAACTAGGCTTTAACTAATTAATTAATTTTAACAATTTTTTTTCCTTATGCTGTCTCATTGAGTCAGTTCTTCCAGAAACTCAAATTAAGAACAAAGATAAATTGTTTACTTTTTTAATATATTCAAGGGGTTTGATTTTTTGTTTGAAAATCAGTAAAAGTTTGTAGTTAGAAGGTTGCTACCTCTTCTGGGGACTGTTGTAAGATACTGACTAAGATATTTGAATTCACAAACCTCTTCGCTATGGAATCTTTGCGGCAAGTGTCCTAGATAACCCCTTGACTTTGAACTATTTTTAGGTTTACAAATGAGGAAACTACATCCAGATAAATTTTTATCCAAGGCTATAAAGAGGGTGTTGGGACTCTGAGCCAGAAGCAGGTCTCAAAATTGTTTCCTGACTCCCAGTCCTGTGTTTTGCAAACCCCCGAACATCACATTTCAATGAAATTTCTCATTGTTTCCATACCAGAATCCCTTTATAACTGTTGAATTTCCGCCACCAAATCTTCATTCAGAAAGTTACAGAAGAATCAGAATTAGATACAACATTGCAGGGCATTTGTTTTAAACACAACTTCTCTGATCTAAATTAAATAAGGGCTAAGTTATTTTCTGAAATCCCAAATACAATAAAACCAAAAATAAAAAGGCTACATTATCTTCTGAAATGACTTGTCTGTAACAATACTTCAGTAAAAATGTTTTAAATAATCTTTTCCTATTTTCACAGAGAGAGTAGGAGAGAAAATGAGGATACTGGAAAAGACATCAGTAGAGGTAAGAAGACACAGAAAGTACTAAAAACAAAGTTTAATCAACATATACTTTCAGTATTATTTTTGTAAAGTCATTTCTAATCCTAAATTTAGGTATGCGTGTTTTTTGTTTGTTTACCAAGTTTTCTTTATAAACACGTTGACTAAAATTGGTTCATATTCTACAAAACATTAAAAATTCTGTAGTACTTTTAAGCTGACAGGACTTCTCTGTATAAGGCAGAGTTAAGGGTTGCCTATTTGGTTAGTGATAATATACAGCTGCCCTATCTAATAAACACTGATTTACCTAGCTCTTTATGATTGAAATCTAAATATAACTGGACACCATGTCATTTTCTAAATGAAAAGTTATATAAATCCTTAGAAAGTAATTCAGAACTGATAATATTTCGTTTAAAATGAAAATAAAGAGGGAAAAATATAACAAAATATATGGAAAATCACACTAGCATTTAGAATGTTTTATTGTAAATAATCTATTGCTAAAGTTTATATTTATTAAAGTGGACGATCATGGAAAGGGCAGTAACTTTGGAAGAAATAATTCAGCAGTAAAATTACAAAATAATTCTACATAATTTGTTGATCATTTTCCCCCACAGAATACCTAGCAAGTAGAATATGTATAACCATATTGACATTGTAAAATGGGTAATATAGTTTTAGAGTGCTTTATTGAAATATTTGTCAAAGTTACTGTACAGCTGACCCTTGAACAACATGTATTTTAACTGTGCCTCTTATAAATGGATTTCTTCCACCTCTGTCACCCCTGAATCAGCAAGATCAACCCCTCCTCTTCCTCCTTTTCCTCATTCTACTCAACATGAAGACAGCAGGATGAAAAATTTTATGATAATCCATTTCCTGTTAATACAAGTGATATGGTTTGGCTCTGTGTCCCCACCCAAATCTCATCTTGTAGCTCCCATAATTCCCATGTGTTGTGGGAGGGACCCGTTGGGAGATAATTGAATCATGGGGGTGGTTTCCCCCATACCATTCTTATGGTAGTAAGTAAGTCTCATGAGATCTGATGGTTTTATAAGGGGTTTATGCTTTTGCTTCTCTCTCATTCTCTCTTGCTGCAGCCATGTAACAGGAAGGGGAACATCATACCCCGGGGCCTGTTGTGGGGTGGGGGGAGGGGGGAGGGATAACATTAGGAGATATACCTAATGTTAAATGACCAGTTAATGGGTGCAGCACACCAACATGGCACATGTATACATATGTAAGTAACCTGCACGTTGTGCACATGTACCCTAAAACTTAAAGTATATTAAAAAAAAAAAGAAGTGTCTTTTGCCTTCTGCCATGATTGTGAGGCCTCCCCAGCCATGTGGAACTGTTAGTCTATTTTTCTTCTCCGTGTTAGGTATGTCTTTATCAGCAGCGTGAAAACGAACTAATATACCTGGTAAATATATTTTTTCTTCCTTGTGGTTTTCTTAATACCATCTTCTTTTCTCTAGCTTAGGTTTGGGGGAGCCAAAAGTTATACATCGATTTTCAACTGCACTAGGGGTTGATCCCCCATATCGTTCAAAGGTCAACTGTAATTAGTGAAAAAGCAAGCCAGGAACAGAACATTGATGGTTGGAATAAAATTAGATCTTGAATTTAGATATTCTGATCCTAAATCCAATGTTCCTTGCAATAATATAACAATGAAAGTTTTAAAATACTCTTGGGAAGATGAAGTAACATGAACCAGACTTACACCTGAAACAATTTAAAAAATCAGACAAAATATATGCAACAATTATTTTCAGGCATTGAACATCACATAGGGAAGAACAGTGATCCCTGCGAGAGGAGAAACACAGAAAGTGAGAGAACAAGGAGAGACCAGAATACTAGATGAAAGTGAGAAGGAGAGAAAGGGGGTGGTAGGGGAGAGAGAGGGGGAGAGAGGAATTTGCAGAGGTTTTCTTTCAAGTCTTCAGTTAAGTACTGATAAATGCATGTGAGGCAGCTACCTGAGGAGACAGAAGGTTCACTCAAAAGAGTTAGAGGAAACAATTTACAGAGATCACAAAGTGTGGGAATAGTTCTCTGTCTTACTAATAAATAAATTGTAATTTTGTAATTAGGAGACATTGGGTAGAGTACACAGAAGCATATTGCCTCTCAGCAGTAGAGCAAAATTAGCTATTGAATAAGTCAAACTTGTTCCCATCCAAAAGAACATGAGAGTAAGCCTCGAAAGGATAAAACTGCTTCCAGATAACTTCAAATTACCACAGAATAAAAATCAAGAATAGTTATAGTAACATTAAAAACATACAGGTTACAAAAATGCAAAATTTACAATGTTTGACATCTGATCCAAAGTTGCCAGCATGCAAAAAAGGGGAAAAATATGACCCATAATGAAGAGAAAAATCAATCAGTAGAAATAGACACATAAAGAATACAAATAATAGAACTGACAGACATGCATATTAGAACAGTTATACTTATTATGGCATATATGTAAGAAAGGAAAAAAGAGGTTATGCCTGTTTAGTAGAAATATGAATGATATATTGATTCAAATCAAGCTTCTAGAGATAAAAAATACAATGTCAGAGGTAAAAATATAATTCATGGGAATAACAGCATATTAGATACTACAGACAAAAAAAGAGTATGAGCCATATGTCAGGAATAGCAAGTACCTGAACAGAAACACAAAAAGAAAAGAGACTAAAACAAAGAAAAGGCACTAAAACATCATTCAAAAATAAAGCTGAAGTAAGGACTTTTTACTCATACAAAAGCTGAAAGGATTAACTATCATTAAACCTACTCTAAAAGAAATGTGGAAGAAAGTTGTTCAGCATAAGGAAAATTATATTAGATGGAAATATGGATCCATATAAAGAAATGAAAGTTGTCAGAAACGGTAGATATGTGTATGATGGTTAATTCTATGTATCCACTTGACTGGTTCATGGGGTACCCAGATATATAGATAAACATTATTTCTTTGAGAGTATTTCCAGATGAGATTGGTATTTAAATTGGTGAACTCCATAAGGTAGACCACCCTCCCCACTGTGGAAGAGCATTATCCAATCCATGAAGGGTCTGAATAGAACAAAAGGCAGAGGAACAGGGAATTCATCACTCCTATCTGCCTGTTTGAGCTGGGAAGTTGGTCTTCTCCTGCCCGCAGACTGAGACAGCATTGCCTCCCCTGGTTCTCATGCTTTTGGATTCAGACTGAAGTACGCCACTTGCTTTCCTGGTTCTCTAGCTTGCTGATGGCAGACTATGGAACTTCTTAGTCTCCACAATTGTGTAAGTCAATTCTCCATAACAAATCACATATATTCTATTGGAGTCTCTCTCTCTCTCTTTCATTTATACATATATGGTATATGGATCTGTTGGTCCTATTACACTATTATTGTCATACTTATTGATACACACATTATAAACCCCATAATCCATTATTATTCTTATTTTAAACAGTTAATTGTCTTTATATCATCTTAAAATAAAAATTTTCTTTTTATACATATTATATTGGTCAGGGTTTTCTGGAAACAAAATCAATAAAATACAGAATCAATATAATCTCTCTGTCATATATAATCTTTCTCATCTCTCTCATATATGTATATATGAGAGATTATATGGATTATATTGATTCCCAAATATATATGAGAGAGAGAGATTATATTGATTCTGTATTCTATTGATTTTGTTACCAGAAAACCCTGACCAATATATTTATTAAAAACAATTTTTAAAAAATTCAAGATGATATAATTGTTTAAAATAAGAATAATAACAATGGATTATGGGGCTTATAATGTATGTATCAATAAGTATGATAATAATGGCATAATGGGACCAACAGATCCATATGCCTGCTCTGTAGTAATAGACCAATCACACTGAGAAAGCTGGGTTTACAGGAGAGAAAAAGGTTCGTCATCACAGGGTACCAAACAAGAAGACGGGAGGAAACATTCAAATCCATTTCCTTGAGGAGTTCTGAGCTGGAGTTTTTAAGGGGATTGTGGATGATGAGGGGCTGGAAAATTGGGGCTGTTGACTGGAAATTGTGAGAGGGATAACATTGTGTCCAGAATTGGTGCGTTCTTGGTCTCACTGACTTCAAGAATGAAGCCACGGACCCTCGCAGTGAGTGTTACAGTTCTTAAAGGCGGCGTGTCTGGAGTTTGTTCGTTCTGATGTTCAGATGTGTTCGCAGTTTTTTCCTTCTGGTGGGTTCGTGGTCTCGCTGGCTCAGGAGTGAAACTGCAGACCTTCGCGGTGAGTGTTACAGCTCATAAAGGCAGTATGGACCCAAAGAGCAAGCAGTAGCAAGATTTATTGCAAAGAGCGAAAGAACACAGCTTCCATATCGTGCAAGGGGACCCAGCAGGTTACCACTGCTGGCTCAGGCAGCCTGCTTTTATTCCCTTATCTAGCCCCACCCACATCCTGCTGATTGGTCCATTTTACAGAGAGCTGATTGGTCCGTTTTACAGAGAGCTGATTGGTCCGTTTTGACAGGGTGCTGACTGGCGTGTTTACAATCCCTGAGCTAGACACAAAAGTTCTCCAAGCCCCCACCAGATTAGCCAGATACAGAGTGTTGATTGGTGTATTTACAAACCCTGAGCTAGATACAGAGTGCTGATTGGTGCATTTACAATCCTTGAGCTAGATACAGAGTGCCGATTGGTGCATTCACAATTCCTTAGCTAGCCATAAAGATTCTCCAAGTCCCCACCAGATGAGCTAGACACAGAGGGATGATTGGTGCATTTACAAACCTTGAGCTAGATACAGAGTGCCAACTGGTGCATTTATGATCCCTTAGATTCTCCATTAGATTCCTTAGATTCATCACAATCCCTTAGATTCTCCCTTAGATTCTCACAATCCCTTAGATTCTCCTTTAGAATCCCATAAAGATTCTCCAAGTCCCCACCAGATTAGCTAGATACAGAGTGCAGATTGGTGCATCCACAAACCCTTGAGCTAGACACAGAGTGCTGATTGGTGCACTCACAATCCCTTAGCTAGGCACAAAGGTTCTCCAAGTCACCACTAGACTCCAGAGCCCCGCTGGCCTCACCCAGTGGATCTCGCACGGAGGCCGCAGGTGGAGCTGCCCGCCAGTCCTGCGCCCTGCGCCCGCACTCCTCAGCCCTTGGGCGGTGGATGGGACCCAGCACCGTGGAGCAGGAGGTGGTGATCGTCAGGGAAACCCAGGCCGCGCAGGAGCCTATGGCGAGGGCAAGTGGAGGGAGCAGGCTCCGGCTTCGGCCAGCCCAGAGAAGGGCTCCCACGGTGCAGCGGCGGGCTGAAGAGCTCCTCAAGCGCGGCCAGAATGGGCGTCGAGGCCTAGGCGGCACCGAGAGTGAGCGAGGGCTGTGAGGGCTGCCAACACGCTGTCACCTCTCAACATCATCAGGAATGCATGTGGAAACTGCATTGCTTGGTGAGTCAGCTTCTTGGGACCTTCAGACCAGCTGGTGTAAGTGGCATCCTTCAGACGAGCTGGGTCAGTAATTTTTTGGGTAGGTAGGACTTGAAAGAATATCTCAAAGGGAAAATTTAACATTTTATAATGTTGAAGTTATTTATGGAGCAGTTAAGAGGAATTATAATCTTGTAACAGGGTCTACGTAATTACAGGACAATAGGCAAACAACTATGAGGAAGAGGGTCAGAGAGTAAGCTAACCTAATGATTAATGCTGAATGTGTTGCAAGTTTGATTTGTTTTTATTTTCCCTCTTGCTTCTTCCCTGCTTAAATTTATAAAGTATATAGGGATGGTTTCAATAGCACCAAGACGGAGAGGGGCATATGGAAGCACAGTCTTAAACGATCTTTTTCAGATAGAGTGGTGTCATATTACTTGAACATAGGCTGTGGTAAGTTAAAGTGTGTACTAAAATATTAAAGCAACCACTAGAAAGAGAAACTAAATTGTTTTAGGTAATAAGCCAATTAAGGAGATTAAATGGACTCCCTAGTAATACTCAAACCAGAAGAGTACATAAATAACAACATATGGGAAAATGATAAAACAAATACCAAGATTATAAATTTAAATCTAACCATATATAAGCAAATTAAATGTAAATGTTTCCTCCCCCAATTAAAAGGCAGAATAACCACACTAGTTAGATTCAAAAGCAAGATGTATGAATATGCTGACTAAAAGAAACCCGATTTAAATATAAAAACACAAATACATTACTCATACAAGGATGGAAGAAGATTATCATTTTAACACTGATTAAAATGTAGCTATATGAATATAAGAAAAAGTGGATTTTTCATGAAAGAATATTACCAGCAATAAGGAGAGTCACTTCATAATGATAAAGGAGTTAATTTTTCAAAAAAGCATAAGCATCCTGATCAAGTTTGGATGTTGTCCCCTCAAAATCATGTTGAATTGTGATCCTCAGTGTGGGAGATGGGACCTGGTGGGAAGTGATTGGATCATGGGGTCAGATTTCTCATGAATGGTTTAGCATCGTTCATTTGGTGCTGCCCTCCCAATAGTGAGTGAGTTCTCGTAAGCTCTGGTTGTTTCTCATAAGCTCTGATTGTTTAAAAGTGTGTGGCACCTCCTCACCAGTCTCTTATTGCTCCCACTCTCACCATATGAGACACTGGCTCCTTCTTTGCCTTCTACCATAATTGTAAGCTTCCTGTGGCATCAGTGGAAGCCACACCATGCTTCCTGTACAGCCTGTACATGGATGCTGACACCATGCTTCCTGTACAGCCTGCAGAACTATGAACCAATCAAACCTGTTTTCTTTATAAATTATTCAGCTTCAGGTGTTTCTTTATAGTGATGCAAGAATGGCCTATTATGCATCGTGAATGTTTAACTAACAATAGATTTTCAAAATGCATGAAGCAAAAATAGAGAAAGCTCAAACATTATCACTCTATTTTACTTGACATTTATAAGGTACTTTCCCCAACAATGACATATATTCAATTTCAGATGAAACATTTATCAGGGTAGTCAAGTTTTGGACCACAAAATAAATCTTAATAAATTCTAGAAGGGCTCAATTTATACAAAATATATGTTCAGATCTTAATGGAATAAAATTCAAAATAAATAATAAAAAGATAGCTGAAAAAGTGCAGATATGTGAAAACTAAGTGGCACAAGTCTAAGCAATTCATGGGCCAAAGAAGAAATCAAAAGGAAAAACTTAAAATCGCTTTGAACTTAATGAAAATGAGAACAGAAGCTATCAAAAATTATCATTTGCAGCTAAGGCAGTGCTTATATTGCAATTTCCACACCGGGGCCTGTTGTGAGGTGGGGGGGAGGGGGGAGGGATAGCATTAGGAGATATACCTAATGTAAATGAGGAGTTAATGGGTGCAGCACACCAACATGGCACATGTATACATAGGCAACAAAGCTGCACGTTGTGCACATGTACCCTAGAACTTAAAGTATAATAAAAAAATAAAAAATGAAAAATAAATATATAAAGTCAGAAAAGGACTGAAATTAATGATCTCAACTCCACTTTAAAAAAATTAGAAAAAGAAGGGCAAATTAAAACCCCAAATGAGCGGAAGAAAGACAAGAACAGATATAATAAATTAGAAAAACAATACAAATACTTAAAGACTAAATGAAGTTCTTTGAAAAGAAACCTCTAGCCAAGTTGATTTGGGGAGGAGGGAAGACAGGAAACTAATTTCCAGTATCAGGAATGGGAGGAGAGAAATTAGTACAGAGCCTATAGAGTTTAATAGGCGAATAAGGAATATTGTGGGTAGCTTTATACTAATATATTACAAATAGAAGAAGTATAAAAATGTCTTGAAAGATACAAACTGCTAAAGCTTCCTCAAAATAATACATAAAATAGATAACTTTATAGTGCTTTTCCTACTAAACAAATTGAATCTGTAAACGAAGAAAATTCCAGGTAAAAGCAGCTTTAGGGGTGACTTCTGTCAAACATTTAAAGGTGAAGCCTATAATATGTTAGCAAATAACTCAATAAGAAAATTGGAAAAATATGAATAGACATTTAACCATAAAAGATACACAAATTCAAGATAAGCACATTAAAAGATGAGCTGTATCAGTAGCCAGCAGGGAAATGCAAATTAAAACAACAATGAGATATAATTACATACTCACTAGAATGGCTAAAATTAGAAACTTGACCAAAAAAATTTGGGCAAGGATGTGGAACCACTTGTCCTTTTATATCCTGTTACTGAGAATGTAGAAAGGCACAACCATCTTAGAAAACATTTACACACATACTAATAACATGACTTGGCCATGCCACTCCTAGGTACTTAAGCCGGGAGTAATAAAAGCATGTTTCCACATAAAGATATGTACACAAATGTTCATAAAAATTTTATTTGTACTAGCCTCAATCTGAAAGCAACCCAAATGCTCATCAATAGATGAATGATTAAATAAATTGTTATATTCTTGTAATGGTATACGAGTCAGCCACAATAAATAATTTACTTTGTTTATATGCAACAACATCAATGAATCTCAAAATAATTTTTCTGAAATAAGCCAGATAAAAAAGAAGATATACTCTATGATTTCATGTATATAAAATTCTACATAATTTAAAGTAATCTATAGAGACAAAAAACAGATTCGAGATTCCCTGGGGATGGTGGTGAGGAGTAAAGAGGGAGGATGAGTGATTTCAAAGGTATACATGTAAACTTTTGGGGGTAATAAATATTTTTGTTACTTTGTTGTGATGGTTTTGTTGTGTGTGTGTGTGCGTGTGTAAAAACTGATTTTAAAAAGCATGCAATAGGCTGGGCGCGGTGGCTCACGCCTGTAATCCCAGCACTTTGGGAGGCCGAGGCAGGTAGATCACGAGGTCAAGAGATCGAGACCATCCTGGCTAACATGGTGAAACCCCATCTCTACTAAAAAATACAAAAAAAATTAGTCGGACATGGTGGCGGGCACCTGTAATCCCAGCTACTGAGGAGGCTGAGGCAGGAGAATGGCATGAACCCGGGAGGCGGAGCTTGCAGTGAGCCGAGATTGCGCCACTGCACTCCAGCCTGGGGGACAGAGCGAGACTCCGTCTCAAAAAAAAAAAAAAAAAAAAAAAAAGCATGCAATATATATGCAGTTAATTTTATGTCCATAAAGCTATAAAAACTATTCTTGCCACTTCCTTGATGAGAATATTAGAAAGGTTAATAATACATTTCTGAACTAATGGCTGAAGAATGAACACTATACGACTTAAATTGACACGAGACATAAAATATTACTTATCTTACATGATATTTGCACTTGCCAAACTGAGAGTGACTCAAATGTCCATAAATAGGTGAAAGATTAAACAATGTATGGCATATTTTTACAATGGTATACTACACCGCTGTAATAAAGAATTAACATTGGTTAAATGTAACAACATGCAATGAATCTCATCATTATGACTACCATCCCCAAATGCATAAGAACATTTGAGTAACAGGGTTTTCAAAAATAGTGAATATTTTAATGATGGTATTTTTGCCAGCCTGCTTCCCATGAAAAGGATGCATTCAATGACATCCCAACAGAAAAAGCTAAACAACCTCTGATTATATCGGAGTGGAATCTTAAATATTATTCAGTATAAGTTGGAGTGATATTAGTGTTTGCATTACTAGAATTGTCTTGTTATATTTAAAGTGAAGAGGATTTTTAAAGTTCAATTCAGTACTGAAAGTTTAAGTGAAATTGATGAGTAGTAATCTGACTAATTTGCCACCAAGTTATTTTGAGAATATATGGTAACTTTTAATATAAGATATATCTTAATTATAGGATACTTGAGGTTATTTTAAGATATAAAATAGACTAAAAGAAATAATTTTGTGTTTACCTTCATTTTGAGAGGCTGCCACCTATGTATTTGCTTATCTCTGTGTTTTAATATCTTACCAGTGATATGAGTACATAATAACACCAAGATTTTGCAGCTTTAGAAACATTATTATCATTTCAGGCCTAGTTTTAATCACAAATACTTGAGGACAAATTTTGTATCTAGAAGTGTAGCTTTTCCTTTGTTCTTCATTTCCAGAATTGTCTTGGCTACATTTAGATTCTTGTTATTACACAGGATCTTTTGAATTCATTTTTCTAAATACATGAAAAGTACTATTGAGATTTTCCTTTAATTCATTAACAGGTAAAATTTTTATCATGCTTTTGAGTATTCCCATTCACTAACTTATTATATTTCATCATTTATTCATGTTCCTTTAATGTCCTTCAATACAGTTTTGTATTTCTTTCATATAGCCCTTGCACATTTGTTGCTGCTGTCATTGAAATTATTTCCTGTTTCTTTTCCTGTATGTTTCCAGTTAAAGTAAGTGTTAAGATAGATTCCTAAGTGAGATTTGCAGGAAGGAATGAAAGTATCAGCCTTTTTGTAACATAACACCTGTTGCATTTTACCTGCTACCTCACATAATGGAGCATTCGCCTGTCCTGCAAATGCGCCACTTACCCTGGATCTTTTTGCAGCATTTTCGCCACCTGATCCAGAGGTGCATTCAGTTCCGTCCTGATGGACACCAGCTTCTTCTGCAAAGAAGCTTCTATTTTCCTGGCTTTGAATTGAAAGGCTGGATTAGAGATTTCAAAGTCAGTTTCTATATCTAAAAATTAATAATGATTTTATCTTAATACTCTCATGTAAAATATTACTCATTTATAATTACATAATTTATTATGCAGTTAATGTGGCCACTAAAGTAAATATTATAAATGATCTAACTCTACCATGTTAGCTTTCAGATGTCCCCTACCCTCCAGATCACAGGCGTCAAGACTGAGACACAGGTTTTAGTCCATCCTTATGGGTTCCGGCTTACGTTGTGGTTTCAGGTTGTCCTTGCTGTCCTCTACTTATATCCATTTTCTCTTTCCAAAACTTTTCTTGTAGACTTTAAGCCCCAGTATCAGACTCTGAATTTACACACACAATTTTATACCTCTATCTATCTATCTACCTATCTATCTATCTATCTATCTATCTAATCTATCTATCTATCATCTATCTATCATCTATCAGTCTAGGCTTCAGCCATCTACTTATATCCATTTTCGCTTTCCAAAACTTTTCTTGTAGACTTTAAGTCCCAGTATCAGACTCTGAATTTACACACACAATTTTATAACTCTGTGTACTCTATCTATCTATCTATCTGTCTGTCTATCATCTATCTGTCTAGGCTTCAGCCACTTTGAGGAAAGTTTCACTTTTTATAATGGGTTCTTGATCTCATTTCTTGGGTGATAAAACTTTTAATTATACATTCACAATGCCACTATCCATGGAATACTGCCTTAACCATTTCAAAGCCCACATGTTAATTTAGGCTATGTTATACAGATAGAAATCCCTAGCACTGTATGGAACAGAGTAGATTCAAATATAGCAACCTAAACTAAATACATTATTGTTATACTTTAAACTAATGTATTTTATTATGTCCCAGCCACTAGTACATTTCACTCTTCAGTGGATTTGTGTACTTAAGTGAGTCATTGGCTTTAGTTACTCCACAATTTGTAAGGCCAAAATGTTTATAATACAATGTGGTTTTTACTTATATTTTAACATCCCTTTATTCTTTGTGCAAAACCTTGAAATTAGCCCTCACTGTCTTCATTGTTTTGCTAGCAGAGCGTATTATTCCTTTTGGCTTGCAGTCTTTGCAATTTAACTTAATGCTTAAGACGGTAGAACATGCTTCTGCCAGTTCTGCCCCTAGTATCAGTGTAGATTACTGTGTAAATGAAGGAAGAAACCATGTTATGCATTCAATTTGTGTTTCCAATTATTCATCCTATCATAGGAGTCAGTATTTGTTAATGTTGCCAAAGTACAATTAAGGTCCACTGAATTAAGTCAGGAGTTTACAAGGGAGTGACTGTTCTTGACCTCATTCTCTTCCTCCATTCTGTTTTCAAATATTGGGCATGAATAAACAGTTTTAGGCACAGAAATTCACCAACAAATTAGGACTGTTTTGTTGTAAACCTAGCTAAAGTTAAGTTAAAAATTAAGTATTTCCTCATAAGGGGTGTGTCGTATGTGAGTGTGTCTGAATGCAGGTAGGTGTAGTGAAAATGGAGCTTCTGTTCTGGGAGAACCATTTGCTCTGAGGATCTCACCCACTTCTGCCCAGTTTTGTGCCTATCTTGGAAGGTCTCAGCCGTCAGTACCACTTTTCCATCATGAGAACACCAAGGACGACTGAGCACTGCAGAAGGAAATTTCAGTGTGAATCAAGCCTAGAGAAAGGCTAAGCTGTTTGTCATTAATTTGGATTGACTCAGATACAGCTGGAACGTCCCTTGACTAACTAGACTCCTAACTATACTCCTTCATGCCTTCCTTTGTTAGAGATAGGAACAGAGAAAGCCTGTCTGGAAAGTGTTGGCATTTTTTTACTACCCTACCTGATTTTGTTGGTAATCTTGGTAATATTAATAATTTAAAGAGGTAAGTGTTACTATAATATTTTATTTTTCTTTTAAGACGTGCACTCTGTTACTAGTTATTTTACCTGGCCGAGAGGAGCACACAAAGATAGCATCAGGAGGAATAGACTCAAATTTCAGATTTTCAACTTTATTTAAACATGTCAATTACTGTTACTCTTTCTAATCTTCTGTTTCCTTGGCTGTGATTGAAAGGCTGGATTAGAAATCTCTAAGTCATTTACTATATATAAAAAGTAATAATTCTTTCATCTTAATACTCCCATGTAAAATATTCCTCATTTTAAATTATAATTTATTATGCAATTAATATAGCAACCAAATTAAATATTAGAAATGAACTTTGCCGTATTAGTTTTCAGGTGGCCCAACGTCCAAAATTATTTTGCCAGCTCTCAAAACTCTTATCTGCTTTCTTCACATTTATCAATGTTATAACAATGAAACACAGCTCAGAGAGAACATTGGTAGCCTGGAGAAGTATAAAAGGGAGATGAGTTGCATTTTCAATTTTATTAAAATTCTTATTTTCCACTAGCTATATGTTTTTTATTCTTGGCCTAATTTCCTTTTGGCTGTGGGCAACTTTTCATGGGTTTTACAATCTCTTCATAAAACACAACCTATTCCATTATCACATTACATACCTCTACAGGCATGTCATATTTTTCTCAATTTGGAGGTAGAGAAATAAAGGCAATAACAGTTTTCAAGGTTTTGAACTTTTCATTAAAGTGCAATTTATTGGTTTTTGCCCCTAGTCACATGTTAACCAATATGCATGATAAAATATTTCAAACATTTTTATTTACTGATTTACATAAATCATTTACATAGGTAAGAACTTTTTAAGATAACTACCAATCAGTACATTATAACATAATTTTAATTTTAATTTTTGTAAATTATATATATGAATTGATACTTACTCTATTAACATATCAAGGTAAAAAATTCACTCTTTGTTCTCAGCTGTGCCAAACAAAGTGTAGATTTTATAATCTCTGATTATTGAAACTCCTCTCCACAGGATGAAAAGAAAACTTATACTTGATGAAGTTCTCTGTTTCCTGGGTTAATAAGTTTCTTTTTAGACTAAAGAGTCTACTTAAAGCTTAACTGTTTATGAGAGTTGGCTTTATGCAGTTACTTTTTGGTTGTTTGTTTTTTGCTTTTGTTTTTGAGTTGGAGTCTCATTGTGTTGCTCAGGCTGGAGTGCAGTGGTGCCATCTCGGCTCACTGCAACCTCCATCTCCCAGGTTCAAGCTATTATTCCACCTCAGCCTCCCAAGTAGCTGGGATTACAGGCACGCACGCACCACCACGTGCAGCTAATTTTTGTATTTTTTTTTTTTTTTTTTGGAGAAACGTGGTTTTGCCATTTTGGCCAGGCTTGTCTTGAACTCCTGACCTAAAGTGATCTACCTGTCTTGGCCTCCCAAAGTGCTGGGATTACAGGCATGAGCCACCATGCCTGGCCTATGCAGTTACCTTTATGTTCATCATTCTCTTTAGGTTATGAGTCTTTGGCGTTTCATCCTTTTTACTGCTGCCTTCAGGATCATGACTGGGTAAGTGAGTGGGCCACTGCTTAAGGGTCCTTTGTGGATGGGGAAGGGGTCTGGGGTTAGCATATTGCTCTTGGGATTTTGGATGCTGGCAGAATTTATTTAGACCTTGCCACGAGAGACTGAGGTTCCCCTTCCTCACCGTCTGTTGACCAAAGGCCTCTCTCTCAGCTTCTAAAGGCTGCCTTCTCATGTGCTCCCTTCATCTGCAAACCAGCACCAGTGTGCCAAGTTCTTCCCACACTTCAAATCTCTGATGCCTTCTGTCTCCTTCCAAGGTGAAAGCTATAGGCTTTTAAGGGCTTTAATCTGACTGGATCAGGCCCACCTGAAGGTTTCCATATCTCAAGTCAACTGATTTGGGACGTTACACCAGCAAAATCCCTTTAAAGCAGTAACTAAATTAATATTTGAAAAACTGGAATCATGGAAGTGTCATCTTCAGAATTTTAGCTGTCACAATGTGCCTTCTCATCCCCAAATAATCATGTCCCTCCTGAAACCAAAATACATTTACTCTTTCCAAGGTTCTCAAAAGTCTTATTTTATGACAGCATTATTTCAGTTACAAATCTCATCTGTACCGTATCAGCTCAAAATTCTAATCATCTCATCACCATCTCATCATCTACATCATCAGAATCAGATGTGGATGAGAGGCTAGCTACCTTCCTTTCTGGCTTGGAGAGAGAATTTGTTTCCAAGTTCATTCAGATTGTTGGTGGGACTTAGTTCTTTGTGGTTGTAGGAGTAAGTCCTGCTTTCTTGCTGGCTCTCCACCAGGGCCTGCACTCTGCTCCTAGAGGCCAGTGTCACAGCATCTGTCAAGTCCCTAGTGCTGTATAATCTAACATATCCATGCTTGTGGAGCGTTTTCCAGCACCAACAACCAATTCTCTGATTTTCCAAGCACGGGGTGTTCAGTAATTCAGTTTGATGCCAACACTACCTACCAGGAGTTATCGCAGGCCCCACAGCTTAAGGACTCAGTCCCACAAGACTGCTACCAACTTCAGACACCAGTCGCAAGTCCTGGGCCTCCCAAACTTTTAAGTGACCAGCTATAAATCAGGGATTTCCACTACCTCCTCCTAAGGTTGAATAATTTGCTAGAATGTCTCACAGAACTCAGGAAGTCAGTTTCTGGGTTAATTATAAAGGATACAAGAACAATCAAATGGAAGAGATGAATAGGGTGAGGTATGGTGGAAAGCACACAGAATTTTCATGCCCTCTTTGGGCACACTGCCCTCCCAGCACCTAGGTGTATTCACCAACGGGAGAGTTCTTCAAACCTCATTGTTCAAGAGTTTCATAGGCTTAATCTGCAGTATCCCCTCCTTTTCCCAAAAGTCAGTAGATGGGGCTGAAAGTTTTAATGCCTAGTTGGTCTTTCTGGTGACTGGTCCCATCTGAAGCTATCTAGGTACTCCCACCCTAAGTCCGCGCAGGAGCATAAACACAGGTGTGATCAAGTGAGGCTCATGAAGAATAATAAAACGTAGTCCTATCACTCAAGAAATTTCAAGGGTTTTAGGAGGTCTGTGCCAGGAGCTGGGGACAGAGATCAAACACATTTCTTATTGCAGTTGGCCCTTCGGATTCATGGTTCCACATTTGGTAATTCAACTAACTTTGGATCCCCAATTTTTCCATCTAATTGTTTTGATCCACAGTTGAGACTTGAACATCTGTGGATTTTGGTATCTGTAGGGGGTCCTGGAACCAATTCTCTACAGACCCGAAGGGCTGACCAATGACAGCACAGTATCTCATCACATTCAGTTTCTGGGGGTTGGGGCAGGACAACTTTAGCAGCCATTTTGGAGTTCTGCCTACTGCAGGTGGGATGCTTCTGAAGGATTTCTGGAGCCCTTTCTGCCCCCTCCCCACCCCTCGCTACTCCTGATTAACCAAGCCTCAATTCTGAATATTTGTGGATTTTCCCATAGATATCTACTAGTCCTGAGAAGCAGGAACTCAGTTCAGATTTGTTTATCCCACCTTATTTTTCTTCTTCTTACAATACACTTAAGTCTGACAGTACAGACTTTTCGTTTGCTCCCCCTATTGTGAGTTTTCTTAAAGTGAAACTCTGCAATTATGTTTGCCAAGTTTGGTTCTTATTACGGTTGTCACAGGACAATTTGGTTCTCAGGAGTAAGATGTTCAAATATGACTATACACTCACTTTGCTCTGATGTGGGTGAGGGAATCTAATCTCTATATCCGAAATACACAGAACATATACACGAGACAAATGGAGAGCCATATTATTGAATAAATACTGCTATGAGTAGGTAACAGGAATGAAACATAATACCCCAGGGGAAGAAATGGCTACCATCGTTTATCTAGTACAATAGGTGGGAAGGCAGAGAATACGAACACTGATACTACCGGCTGGCAGGTTAAGATGGTCATGGCTTCAACTTTCACAGTGAAGTAGGAAGCAAACTCTGAGAATGAAGAGGATGGAAGAAGCGAAAAAAGTTTGTTTGAATTAAACTAGAGAGAAATTAGATGAATACATGCAGGATTTTTATTGCTGTTGCATATTATATTAATTGTCCTGTAATGCTTTTACATCTGACTTCGTTTAGCTTATTTTTGACATCTTGTGGTAGAACTTTGAGACAATATATTGTTTTCCAAGAGTTTTTTCAAGTGCTTTGGTGTGCTGAAATAGTATTCTATCAGTTCCAGAAATCAGAGTATTCTCTGTGTTAGGTATTTGCTTTTTTTCTTTTGAGACGGAGTCTCGCTGTGTCCCCCAGGCTGGAGTGCAGTGGTGCGATCTCGGCTCACTGCAAGCTCCGCCTCCCGGGTTCACGCCATTCTCCTGCCTCAGCCTCATGAGTAGCTGGGACTACAGGCGCCCGTCACACGCCCGGCTAGTTTTTTGTATTTTTAGTAGAGACGGGGTTTCACCGTGTTAGCCAGGATGGTTTGGATCTCCTGACTTCGTGATCCGCCCACCTCGGCCTCCCAAACTGTTGGGATTACAGGCGTGAGCCACCGTGCCCGGCCAGGTATTTGCTTTTATGCTACAACGTACGTAATTTATTTTTTGTTAAGGGCTCTTAGTCACTAGGATTAATTTTTGTTTCTAGCATAGCTTTTTCTTAGGATGTCAGAGCTCTTTGTGACTAAACTCTTAAACACTGTACATAAAGAGGAACCAAATATATCAAAGGCAAATTAATCACCATATTTCTTCCAGCAACAGAGTAATACTGTGATGATAATGGACAAGAAGAAAGAATCTTGCTATCATAAAATAATGCTGTATAAAAATTAGTCAAATCATGGAATTCAACTCATGTATATAAAGTAAAAATCAAGGCATTCAAGTAAATGCTGAACTAAAAGATAATGTTGTTCAAAGCATGTCAAATTCCTAAAAACAGACTTTGGGGAACTAAGTGGTTAGGCATTTAGACACTGTACAGAAATGTTTTCTCTATCTAGTCTTATTAAGAGAAAGACATTTATAAAAAGAATTTTACAGGTATCTTCATGTTTTATTCTCACAATGTAGACACTAAATCTAAATGCTTACTATAATTTTATCAGTAAACTCAAAAGCTGTTGTTAAAACACCATAGATCAATAGTTCAAGCTTAGCGGCACCATTTGAGTGAGAGAGTAAATGTCTATATGTATTTGAAGTTATGTGTTAAGGAAACTACATACTATATAAAAGCTCATTAAACAAATAACATTAAATGAAATAAACTGAATTCTTTCCTTAGATATAATGATGTATTCTGTTATTATAAGTAAATAGCAAATTTCTATGCTATAGCCTTCTTTGCTATATGCATTTCTTTTAATTTTCCTATGAATTCCAAATTTACCAACATGAACAAATATTATCTACTCCAATACCCTGTCCATAATTGATTTGCAGCTGCATGTTTTTTCCTTCCCCACATCCCTCTCTCTTTCTCTCTGTTTAGAAAATTATTCTTGCTTTTAGGGGCACAAAGTAGTTTAGTACTGAAGGAAAGCCAGAGATAATTAAAGCACAAATACAGATCCAGATAGACTCAAAAGGACTTAGACATTTACAACAAGTAAAGAAAATGCAAACTATTTCTAGAAAGTGGTCTAAATTTAAGTACATTAAAAATTGTATGCATATGGCTGGGTGCGGTGGCTCACACCTGTAATCCCAGCACTTTGGGAGGCCGAGGCGGGCGGATCACAAGGTCAGGAGATGGAGACCGTCCTGGCTAGCATGGTGAAACCCCGTCTCTACTAAAAATACAAAAATTAGCCAGGCGTGGTGGCAGGCGCCTGTAGTCCCAGCTACTTGGGAGGCTGAGGCAGTAGAATGGCGTGAACCGGGGAGGCGGAGCTTGCAGTGAGCCGAGATTGTGCCACTGCACTCCAGCCTGGGCGACAGAGCGAGACTCTGTCTCAAAAAAAAAAAAAAAATCTTATGCATATAATAACAAAACAATTCATGCCACCCCAAATAATATGTACTTCTGCTAGGCAATATTTTGCTAGTGGTGACTCATAAAGCCCAGAGGCAAGGTGTGCAGGCTACATAATTTAATTACAAGTGTTTTAACAATTTTTGATTTTCCTAAAAATATTGTTAAGAAATGTTGTTCACCTAGTGATCAAATTGCTATTAGAAATATTTCTGTGTGTATGCATTTAATTTTCTCTCTCATGTTTCTCAGCTAAAGTTAAGGATGATTAACTTGTATTGAACTAAGTCAAAGGTTTTAAAATTATTTCTTACAGGTTAAATAAAAGTGTGAGCAACCAGTACTTCAGAAGGAAGTACATATTTTAAATATAGACTAGAAAAATTACAAATATATATAAAGAAAATGAATTTTACTGATGACATATAGATTTATTCTTTTTTTTTGTTTTCTGTGTGACTTTGTACATATTCATAATTACACTGTCATTGTTTGCATGCCATCTTGTTGCAAGGCTTAGATATTCTTGCAGGTAAACCCCATGTTTATTGCTCTTCATATTTTGATGTGGCATACTTATGGTTTTTAGCATGTAATACAGGGATTATAAGACCTATGACACATACTGACCAATAAATGAAAAACATTTGGGATAGATACAAAGAGAACTAAACATACTTTGAAAAATACGTTTATATTGGAATCACAGCCTGTAGAAGGTAGGTTGAAACTTAGGGAATGAATTTACCCAAGCTAATCTATTGCCAAGATAAAAAATTGTCACCATTCTCTATAGAATTTAAATCGACACGGAGTCTTGATGTAATATCTAAAATGCCCAGACTAAAATAAAAGTTCCTTAGTCTACAAAAATCCACGGAAATATTAACTGACATAGAAAGAACAATCAACACATGCCAACACCAAGATGACGCAGATGCTGAAAATAATCTGATAAAGACATTAAAACAACTTTCCCCAAACTGCTTGAATAACAATCATGAATGTTTTTTAAACACATGCTAAAATAGAAAGTCTCATTAAAAAAGTAGAAGATATAAAAATAAACCAAATGGACAGAAAATACAATAACTGGGGGAAAAAACCTCACTGTAAGGACTAAATGGGAGAATTAAGATGACAGACAAAAGAGTGAGTGAATTTGAAAACAGATTAATAAAAATTATCAAACATGAGTAGAGATTTTTTTTAAAAGGCTAGAAAAAACAAACCAAATAACCAATAAATGCACAAACAGAGCTAGAAGAACCTTTGAGTCAGTAACACAATGTCCAACATCCATGTTGCTGGAGTTCCAGAAAGAGTGTAGGATTCAAAAGTGTTTGATAAAAATGAAGAATGAAAACTTTTCAAATTTGGCAAAGACATAAAACTATAATCAAATAAGCTGAGTAAATTGCAACAGGATAAATTCAAAATGATCTACATTCAGACACATAATAATCAAACCACTCAAAACAAAGAAAAAAACTTGGAAGCCCCCAATGGAAAATGACACATTACCTATAAAGGAACGCAGATTCTAATGAGTAAAAGTCACATTAAAAGCCATGGACACCAGAACAAAGTGGTACTCCATTTTCAAAATGCTGGCAGAACTGTTAACCCAGAATGCCATAGCCACTGTAAATCAGGAATATGGGTGAAACAAATATTCTCAGATAAAGGAAACTTAAGAGAAGTTGTAGCCAGCAGAAGCGGTCTACAGTAATACTAAAGAGAAGTTTCCAGACAAAAAGGAAATGATTTTGGAAGGAAACTTGGAACGTCATTAAGGAAGGACACACAACAGAAATGGCAAATATTGCACGCATATAATGGACTATTCTTATCTTGAGTTCTTTAAAGTGCATGTAATGGTTGCAGTGTATGTGAATATGATTTATATGACAATTATAGCATATGGGAGGATAGTAAAGATACCTATATGATGGCAATGTTTATATATTAAAATTAAAGTTGTAAAATATCAACTATAGGCTGTAAGTATGTACTTTATTATCACTAAAGTAACTGTTACAGTTATAAAATAGTCAAAGTCACAGTATATAAATTAAAAATGGAATACCAAAAATGTTTAAATAACCTCTTGAATGAATGAATGAAAAAAAACAGAGGAACAAAAATACTGCAGAGAGAATAGAAGAATTAAATGTTAGACTTAAATATATTGAAAATAACTTTAAAGGTAAATGGACTAAAACACAAATGCAGAGCTTGACAGTACGAATTTTATTAAATATTATTCATCAAAACTGTGAAGTTTTCTACCGTTAGTTTTCAAGATTTCTGTCCCGTTGTCCTCCTCTTTTGGGATTTGTATTTGATATATGTTGGTACACTTGATGTTCTCCCACAGGTCTCTGAGATTCTATGTATTTATTTCAATCCTTTTTTCCTTTTTTTGTACTGGATAATTTCTATTGATCTATATTCAAGGTCATTGATTATTTCTTATGCCACTTTAAATCTGCTATTAATTCCATTTAGTGAATTGTTTATTTTAGTTTTTATGCGTTTCAACTCCAGAATTTCCATTTGCTTCTTAGTTTCTATTGCTTTATTGATAATCTCTATTAGTTAAATCATTGTCACTATATATTTCTTTATTCCTTTAAACTTGGCTTCTTTTAATTATTTAAAAATTATTGTTGTAGCTCTTTGTTTTCCTCAACCTCTCTTTATTCACATAACAATATACATTGGAGATTGCTCAAAGTATATTTTTTCTTTCTTTTTCTTTGATTTTTGTGTAATTCACATAACACAATTAACAATTTTAAAGTGTATAATTCAGTGGCATTTAGGACATTCACAATGTAGTACAACCACCACCTGTGTCTAGTTTCAGAACATTTTTCTTACACCAAAAGGAAACTCCATACCCATTAAGCAGTCCTTGCCTGTGTGATTCTGTTTTGCATTGATATAAAATAATAACTAAGGCCGTGTAATTTATAAAGAAAAGAGGTTTACTTGGCTCATGGTTCTGCAGGCTTTGCAAGAAGCATGGCACTGGCGTCTGCTTCTGGTGAGGGCCTCAAGAAACTTCCAATGATGGCAGAAGGCGAAGGAGAAACAGGTACGCCACATGGCAAGAGGGGGAGCAAAGGAGAAAGGAGAAGAGGTGCTATGTTCAACAACCAGCTCTTGCATGAATGGAGTGAGAACTCACTCATTACGATGAGGGAGGGCACCAAGCCATTTATGAGGGATCCACCTCTGTAACTCAAATACTTCCCACCAGGTCCAACCTCCAACACTGGGGATTAAATTTCAACATGAGATCTGGAGAGGACAAACAAACTATATCACTCCCAGTTATTCACCCTCCAGCTTCTAACAAGCAGGGATTTGCTTTCTGTCTATAGATTTGCCAATTCTGTACATTTTGCATAAATGTTTGGCTTCTTTCACTTAACACAATTTTTAAAAGTTCATTTATATTGTAACGTGTAGCATTTCTTAATTTCTTTTCATGGTGGTGTAGCTCTTTTAAAGTCTTGACTGCTAATCTAACATCTCAGCCCACTCAGTGGCAGTTTCTGCATATTTATCTTTTTTTCTGGAGCAGGGGTCACATTTTGCTATTTCTTTGGATAGCTCATAAAATCTTGTTGAAATGTGCATTTTAGAAAATATTTTAGCAACTTTGGATCCTTATTTTTTTTTCCTTGAACATTACTGTTTTTGTTATTTTGTTTACTTATTAACCTGAAAAGTAATTTGCCTAGACTGGTCTATGGACTCTCTCTGCTGTGTTGTATAGTCACTGTATTATTGCTTTGTAAAAAAATATTATAGTTATCATTTTACTTAGTTTTCTAGAGGTGTTCACTTCTTTGTGGTCAGCTACTGATGCATTATAGTTTGTAATGGGCTGAAACATCTTAAGAAATAAGGTTCCATCCTCTGCTGATGTATCAAAATGTGGATGTGAAAGTGCGTTTGAATTTCAGGTAATTTTTCAGCTCACCTCAGTATTTAGTTTCGTTTGGTTCTCTCAGATCTTTACTATGTGTGTACGTACCTGCACAGAAAGCCCAAGGCTTGTGAAAGATCATAAGGACCCTGAAAATTTCCGACAATTTCAAGATCTTGTTAAATTTCTGGCCATTCCTCTATTTTACTGTATCACCTAATGTGGAATGCAATCAGGCTAAGGGAGCTGTTGGCTTTCCCCAATCATTATCTAATGAATTTGCTACTTGTACTGACAATGCCCCTGAGTGTCAGGGCTCTACCTGCCAGTCCAAATTAAGTCAGCCCCCCTCTGGCTGCTTTGCCTCTGTTGTTCATAACCAGCCACGGCCTTGCAGAATCACCATGCTGTCCAAGTTGCTATGGTGATTGTGGAAGCCTTAGGCATAAATGCCCTAGCTACCCACAGGTCTTACCTGAAGTTTAGCAGTTTTTTTTTTATTTATTTTCTTTTAGTAAATAAATGTTTCTCGTTGTGTTTCTTGCCTTAAGTCGATTCCCATGTACTTGATACAATTATTTTGAACAATTTCGTCCAGTTTGATAACTGTTTTGAGGGGAGAAAATGCACCAAACTTCTTACTTTTTTCAGAGATGAAAGTCGTATCCTCTTTAATGTTATTTTTGTCTAATATTGAGTTCATTCTCATTAGTAACCCCTTCCAATAGTTGTTATTACTATTTTTTTTTGTCTTGCTCTGTTGCCCAGGCTGGAGTGCAGTAGCACAATCCTGGCTCACTGCAACCTCCACTTCCCAGGTTCAAGCCCAGCTAATTTTGTTATTTTTAGTAGAGACGAGGTTTCTCCATGTTGGTCAGGCTGGTCTTGAACTCCTGACCTCAGGTGATCCACCTGCCTCAGTCTCCCAAAGTGCTGGGATTACAGGCATGAGCCAGCATGCTCAACCTACTATTGTTTTTCTTAATGCTATGAATACAGCCAATGTTAATTTGGGCTTATCCCTATCACTACCAATTATTTTCACCATTGCTTATTTTCTGAATTAATTTTTTATTTCTTTTTCAAGTACAGCCTTTAGTAGTTCCCTCAGTGAGGTTTTCAGTCAATTCTCAGCAATCCTGAGATGTTTACTTATGGGCTTTTAAATTTTTATTCAAATATAAATACCTCCACTGAAGGTACCTGCCCCCTGTTTACAAAGCCCTGTTACAAAATCATCTTCCTACTGAATTCAGCACCAACATCATTTTTCTTATGCTCTCAGAAAATCCAGAAGGAATGAATCAACCCGTCTAGATCAGGGTTCATTACCTGGCAAGCTACAGTTGGAGTACACTAGGTAGTGAATGTATTTTGTGTGGGAGGCATAGTGTTAGTATTTTTGAAATTTTATCTTTCATTGCTACATAATATTTGTACATATTTATGGGGTACATGTGATATTTTGTTACATGTATAGAATGTGTAATGATCAAGTCAGGCTACATAGGACATGCATCACCAGGAGCATTTATCATTTCTATGTGTTCAGAACATTTTAAGTCCTCATTTCTAGCTATTTTGAAATGTACTCCACATTGTTGACTATAGTCACCCTAATCTATTATCGAACATTAGAATTTATTCTTTCTATCTGAAAGTATGTTGGTACCGATTATTCAACCTCAGTTCATCTCTCCTACCAACACAAATCCATATATTTAACAGCCTGTGGTAACTATCATTGTACTCTTTACCTACATGAGATCTTTTTTTTTAGCTTCCGCATATGAGTAAATACATGAGATATTTGTTTATCTGTGTCTGCATTACTTAACATAATAACCTCCAGTTCCATCCATGTTGCTGCAAATGACATGATTTCATTCTTATTTGTGGCTGAGTAGTATTTCGTTGTGTAAATATACCACATTTTCTTTATTCATCCACTGATAAATGTTTAGGTTGATTATATATCTTTGCTATGGTTAATAGTGCTACAGTAAACATAGGGGGCACATGTATCCCTTTGATGTGCTGTATTAGTTCATTCTCACACAGCTATGAAGAAATACCCAAGACTGGGTAATTTATAAAGGGAAGAGGTTTAATTGACTCACAGTTCAGCATTGCTGGGGAGGCCTCAGGAAACTTAAAATCATGGTGGAAGGCAAAGGAGAAGCAGACACCTTCTTCACAGGGTAGCAGGACGGAGTGAGTGCAAGCAGGGGAAAGGCCAGAAGCTTATAAAACCATCAGATCTCCTGAGAACTCACTCACTATTATGAGAACAGCCTGGGGGGTAATAACCCCCATGATTCAATTACCTCCAACTGGGTCCCTCCCACGGCACATGGGCATTATGTGGATTACAATACAAGATGAGACTTGGATGAGGACACAGCCAAACCCTATCATATACTGATTTCTTTTCTTTTGGTTAGATACCCAGTAGTGGCAATGCTGGATCATATGGTAGTTCTATTCTTAGTTGTTTGAGAAACTTTCATATGGTTCTCTATAGTGGCTCTACTAATTTACATTCATACTAACAGTGTATGAGAGTTCCCTTTTCTCTGCATCCCCATCAGCATTTGCATTTTTTTTTTTGTAATTTGATAATACAGTTCTAACTGGGGCGAGATGATATTTCATTGTGGTTTTGATTTACATTTTTCTGATGATTAGCAATATTGAGTGTTTTTTCGCTTACCTGTTGGGCATTCATATGTCTTCTTTTGATAAGTGTGTATTTAGATCCTTTTCCCACTTTTAAATAAGATTGTGATTTGCTATTGAGTTGTTTACAAACTTACATATTCTGGATTTTAGGCCCTTGTAAGATGAATAGTTGCAACTATTTTCTCCCATTTAACAGATTACCTCTTCAATCTGTTAAATGGGAGAGTGTTTCCTTTGCTGTGCAGAAGATCTTTAGTTTAATGTAGTTACATTAGTTTATTTTTGTTTTTGTTAATTTTTATATATTTAGAGAGATAGTCATCTAGTTTCATTCTTCTGCATATGGATACCCAGTTTTCCCAGAACTGTTTGTTGAAGAGGATTTTCTTTCCCCAGTGTATGTTCTTGGCATCTTTGTGAAATAGCAGTAAATATGAGGGTTTATTTCTGGGTTCTTTAATTTGTTCCATTGGTCTCTGTGTCTATTTGTATACCAATATCCTGCTCTTTTTGTTACTATGGCCTCGTAATTTCAGGTAGTATGATGCTTCCAGCTTTATTCTTTTTTTCTCATGATTTCTTTGGTTATTCAGGCTCTTTTTTGGTTCTATACAAATTGTAGGATTGCTTTTTCTGTTTGTGTGAAAAATGTCATTGGTATTTTGATAGGAATTGTGTTAAATCTGTAGATGCTTTGGACAGTACAGTTATTTTAACAACATTAATTATTCTAATCTACGAGCATAGGATGTCTTTCCATTTCTGTTCTCTTCAATTTCTTTCATCAGTGTTGTGTACTTTTCCTTGTAGATGTTTTTCACCTTATTAATTAAATTTATTTCTAGGCATTTTATTTCTTGGTACCTATTGTAAATGTGATTGTTTTCTTGATTTCTCTTTCAGCTGGTTTGTTATTGATGTGTAGAAACACTACTCATTTTTATATGTTGATTTTGTATCCTTCATCAAATCTTTATTTATCAGATCAAAGAGTTTTTTGGCTGAATCTTTAGGTTTCCTAAGTATAAGATTATATTGTCTGTAAAGAGTGACAGTTTGATCCCATCTTTTCCACTTTGGATGACTTTTATTTCTTTCTTTTTCCTGGTTGTTCTGGCTCGAACTTCAAATAATATATTGAACAGGAGTGGTGAAAGTGAGCATCCTTGTCTAGTGTCGATGCTTAGAAGAAAGGCTTTCAGCTATACCCATTTTAGTATGTTAATTGTGGATTTGTCATATATGGCTTTTATTATTTTGAGGTATGTTCCTTCTATGCTTTGTTTAGCATTTTTGTCAGGAAAGAATGTTTTTATCAAATGCTTTTTCTGTATCTATTGAAATGATCATATGGCTTTTTTTCTTTATTCTGTTGATGTTATGTATCATGTTTGTAGATTTCTGTATGTTGAACCATACGTGCATTCCTGGCATATATCCTACTTGATAGGTGTATTATATTTTTGATGTGCTGTTGGATACAGTTTGCTAGTGTTTCATTTAGGATTTTTGCATCTATGTTCACCAGCGACATTGGCCTGTAGTTTTTTTTTTCTTGTGTCCTTGTTTGATTTTGGTATCAGGGTACTACGAGATTCATATAATAAGTTAGAAAGAATTTCCTTCTCTCCAATATTCTGTGATAGTTTAAGGATAATTTGTATTACTTCTTTTCATGTTTGGTACAATTTGGCAGTGAAGTGATCTAGTCCTTGGCTTTTCTTTGTTGAGAGACTTTTTGTTACTGATTCTATCTTGTTACTCCTTATTGGTCTGTTCATGTTTTTAATTCTTCTGATTCAATCTAGTAGGTTGTATGTGTCCAGGAATTTATCCATTTCTTCTAGGTTTTCTAGTTTGTTAGTGTTTGGTTGTTCGTAGTAGTCTTGATGATCTTTTGTATTTTTGTGGTATCAGCAGTAATGTCTCCTTTTTAACTTCTAATTTTGTGTATTTGGGTCTTCTCTCTTGTTTTCTTGGTTAGTCCACCTAGTGGTTTTTGAATTTTATATATCTTTTTGATAAACCAAGTTTTCATTTTGTTTATTATTTGTATTGCTCCTTTTAGTCTCTGTTTAGTTCTGCTCTGATCTTTTTTTATCCCTTCTACGAATTTGGGGTTTGGTTTTTCTTGCTTTTCTAGTCCCTTGAGGTACATTGTTAGGTTGATTATTTGAAATATTTCTACCTTTTTGATGTAGGCATTTATTACTATAAATTTCCCTAGTAGCACCACTTTTTTTTCTATATCTTGTAGGCTTTTGTATATTGTTTCCATTTTTGTTTGTTTCAAAAAAAAGTTTGATTTTTGTTTTAATTTCTTCACTGACCCAGTGATTGTTCAAGAGCATGTTGCTTAATTTCCATGTATTTGCGGAGTTTTCAAAGTTTCTCATGTTACTGATTTCTTGTTGTATGCTATTGTGGTCTGAGAAGATATCTGAGAGGATTTCGATTTTTAAAAAAATTGTTGAGACTTATCTTGTCTAACATATGATATCTCTTGGGGGATTTATCATATGCTGATGAGAAGAATGTGTATTCCCGCATCTGTTGGATGAAATGGTCTGTAAATGTCTGTTTAGATCCATTTAGGCTAATGCAGTTTGAATCCAATGTTTGCTGATTTTCTGTCTAATCAATCTATTCCAAGGAGTGGAGTTTTGGAATCCCCAACTACTATCTTGCTGGAGTCTATCTATCCTTTTATATCTGTGAATATTTACTTTATATATCTGAGTACTCCATTGTTAGGTGCATTATGTGGTTTGGATGTGTCCTATGCAAATCTCACCTTGAATTCCCACATGTTATGAGAGGGACCCTATGGGAGGCACCATGTGGGAGGTAACTGAATCATGAGGGCAGATCTTTCCCATACTGTTCTCGTGATAGTGAATAAGTCTTATGAGATCTGATAGTTTTAAAAAGAGGAGATCCCCTGCATGAGCGCTGTCTCTCTCTCTCTCTCTTTTTTGCCTGCTGCCATCCATGTAAGACATAACTTGCTCTTTCTTGCTTTCTACCATGATTGTGAGGCCTCCCCAGCCATGTGGAACTGTAAGTCCATTGAAACTCTATCTTTTGTAAATTGCCCAGTCTTGGGTATGTCTTTATCAGCAGTGTGAAAACAAACTAATATAGTACATTTATATTTGGAATTGTTAAATCTTCTTGATGAATTGATTCCTTTATTATTATATAAATACTTTCTTGATATCTTTACTATTTTTGACTTAAAGTGTGTTTTATCCTATATAAGTATATGAATTCTCGCTTGCTTTCGCTTTTTGATTGAGTGGATTGTTTTTTTTCCATTCCTGTACTTTCAGTCTGTATGTGTCTTTAGAGGTGAAGTGAGTTTGTTGGACACAGCATATAGTTGGGTCATGTAGCATATAAATTTTAAGTGGAAAGTTTAATTCGTTTACTTTCAAGGTAATTTTGATATGTGAGAATGTATTACTGTCATTTTGTTAATTGTTTTCTTGTTGCTTTGTATATTCCTTGTTTCTTTCTCTCATCGTTTATGGTTATGGTTTGGTAGTAATAACATTTAAGTTCTTCCTCTTCCATATTGGTATGTTTCCTATACCAGTTAGTTTGCACTTTCAAATGTTTTCATGACTGTGAGTATCTCTGTTTAGCTTTCAGGTATAGGATTCCCTTGAGCATTTTCTGTAAGGACATTCTAGTGGTAAAAAATTCTCTCAGTTTTTGCTTATCTGGGAATCTTTATTTCTCCTTCTCTTATGATGATAACTTTGCTGGAAATGGTATTCTTGGTTACCAGTCATTTTCTTTCAGCACTTTTGATATATTGTCCCATTCTGTCCTGACCTGCCAAGTTTCTGCTGAGAAATCTGTTGTTAGTTTAATAGGGTTTCCTTTATATGTGAGTAGATACTTTTCTCTTGCCGTTTTTGCAATTCTCCTTGTCTTTGATCTTTGACAATTAGACAATAATGTGCCAGGGAGAAGTTCCTTTGGGGTTGTATCTATCTGGGGACACCTGAGTGTCCTGTGTCTGGATGTGTAAGTCTCTTACTAGTCTTGAAAATTTCTGGGGTGTTATTTTTTCAGTTTTTTATGCCATTAAACTTCTTTTCCTTTTCTGGGAGACCCCAAATTGAGATATTTTGTTGCTTTATCATGTACCATATATCATGTAGGCTTTCTTTGTTTTTTTTTTTCATGTTTTAAAAATCTGGGTAGGTTATTTCAAAAGACCTGTCTTCAAGTTCTGAAATTCTTTCCTCTGCTTCATTTAGTCTGTTATGGAAATGTGCAATTGTATTTTACATTTCATTTATGAAATTCTTTAGTTCAAGGATTGTGTTTTATTCTTTTCAATAATATCTATCTTTTCTCAAATTTCTCATTCATATTCTGAATTTTTTTCTGATTTCTTTGTATTGCTTATTTGTGTTCTCTTGTATCTCACTGAAATTCTTTAATATCATTATTTTGAATTTTATCTCAGGTATTGAGTACATTTCTTTTTGTTGGAATCTGTTGTTTGAGAATTATTGTGTTCCCTTGGAGGTGTCATTTTTGTTGTTGTTGCTCTTTTATGTTTTTTGTAGCCCTTCATTGATGTCTGTCCCTGAGGTGTAACAGTTACTTCTTCTAATTTTTTTGAATTGGCTTTCATTGGAGATGAGTTTTTCCTGTAGATCTACCTGTGGTTTCATTTGTGTAGGGCACTTTAGCTTTGATTTTGGATCCTGGCAGTAGTGTCGTTTTTATATGATTGCTTTGGCTGTAAACAGTATGAGTGGTGTCTGACTTTTTCAGTGATTTAGCGTGCAGATATTAGTGAAGGCTGAAAGGAGCTTTTGCTGGGAATGGGACACCATGTGGGCCAATCTTCAGGACCCCATGGTGGCAGCAATAGGCCAACTATGCGTATCCTTGAGCCCCGGTCTGTATACATATACACTGGCACTAGCGGGTCCAAGCAGGACTATCCTTGGGCCTCCAAATGCTTGCTTGAGTGCCAGAAGTGGAAGCAGGTGGTCAGGTAGGCTCGGGAGTCCTTGGACCCCTGAGCAGTGTGTGTGATGTGGGCTGTGATAGTAGTGGTAGTGGGACAAATGCTTGGGCTTTCAGGTGGCACCTGCTGATGTTAGTGGTGGCTGTGACAAGCCAGCCATGTCTGTCCTCAAGCCCCCAGGATAAGCTTCCAGATGCCAGCAGTGTTCAATAGGATGGGGCAATCTCCAGGCCTCCCGACAAGCATGCTTGGGTATCAGTAGCAGTTATTTCTGGACTTGTTCTTTGGCACCCTGGTGATCTGCATGTGTGCCCAGTGACCAATTGGGCGGGTTGATCACTGAACCCCCAGGTAGCAGGCTTGGTCACTATCCTCAGGATCCCCAGTGGCAAACACAGGTGCAGGCTGTGGTGAGCAGGGCAGGGTGATCCCTAGGCCCTGGTGGTGTGCTTGTGTGGTGGTGGCAGCAAAAGCAGTGAGTGTTGAAATGTTGTCTCTAGGGCACATGCACGTATGTGGCAGCTCTGCTGTTGAGGGGGCAGCATTGCCGTTAGTGACAATGGCCCCACAAAGATAAGTTTTAGACTCTGGGGATTATGCATTTAATTTTCCAGTGGTGACAGTGGCTGCAGGAGATGGTGAATAGAGTCTGTCCCCAGAGTACTTGGACATGGGTGGCATTCCTGTTGCTGGAGGGAGGCAGGGTTGCTGTTGGTGATAGTGGCCCAAGACATGTGGGTTTCAGACTCTGGGGAGTATGCTCTTTGGTTGTTTTTGTCCTGGAAACAGCCTCTTTATTGCTCTGCACTGCCCATCTCCTGGCATGTAGGAAACTATGTGGGCTAGATTGCTAGGGCCCCTACTGCTCTGCTGGGTCTAACCAGCATCTCACCACTATAGCCCTCCAGGTGGAGGTAGGAGGATGTCAGTGGGGCTTCAGGGATGTGGAGATACACAGGCTCTTGGGCCTCATGTCAGGATGCAATCTGCTGGGGTTTGGGCTCTCAAAATGGCCCTTTGCTGCAATTGTATGGGACTCAGGGATGGTGTGGGACCCAGTGTGAGCTCCCTTTCTGGAGCAATACCATCATGCAGACTACAGGGAAATCCCTACGCCAGTCTCAGAGATTACAGGGGTTGAGGGACTCTCCTGCAGCTAGGAGTACAGAAGTCTGCAGTGGGAATGTGAACCACTACAGATCTCTTCTTGCCCTCTCCTTGCACTGGGGAGCCTCTATGGGCTTCCAGCCCATTGCAGCTGGGCTGTCCCCATCACCTCCCTCTTCCCAGGTATCTCAAGTATTTCCTGCCTCTTCTCTGCTGAATCCAGTACTCTCTCTTAGATGTTTTATTCAAAGTGTGATTATCTACTCAGTATTTTGGCTCTTCTTTGTGGAGGGGTTGAGTGTCCTGTGCCCCTAGTTAGTCATCTTGGAAGACCGCCAACATTATTTATAAATACATTTAAGTACTTAAAATACTGAAATTTAAAGCACTCTACAGACCTAATAACCAGGCAAATTCATACATTGACATAATTTGCTTAGTGTCTGCGGTAATCAGATTTCGTGCCAGTTAGATTAGGCTGGGGTTTCTTAATAGTGATTCAGCTCATACCTTTATGGGGCATTTAGAAAGCATGTAAGAGGGTGTGGTGTTAACAATAGTTGAAGACTGGGGATGTTAGATGCTCTGCAATGTAGGCAGCACTTCTGATTAGCAAAATCTTGCTTCTTTAACTGTAGAGATAACTTCTCTACAGTTATCTCTGCAAAAGTGAGAAATATATTTATGTTTGAGGTGAAAATTCAGCTCCATAGTAAAAATCAACATAAGAAATAGTTTTTGTATTGTTTTTATATATCTTTGTAGGAGTGCAAATGTTGTATAAATTGAGAAAAGAGGTACTTTGTTTTGCTAAGTATACTATGAAAATTTGATTATCATTTTGACAAATTATGAAAACAATGACATTCTAATTCACGAATTTTAAATGGCCAATGCAACATGCCTGTAACAGACTGTACTTGTAGCTATAGCACTGGGGAGATTACACATAAGTAGAATCATCTGACTATTTCATTATATGTTTTAGTGTACTCATGCTCAAACTTTGATTATAAATCAATTTCCTTTTATTTCACCTTTATTATGCAGTAAGACCACTATACTGAATTAAAAATTCATATGTAAGTAGCTTTTTATCATTTATGAATTCATTTCAGAATAACAACTAGAGTGTTATAATGTGTTTCTTACAGTAAAAATGTGCATTATATTTAAATAGGTTGTGAATCATGGCATAGACCTTCTGATATGTGTTTGTTTCAGTTTGTTTCCCAGATTTCTTACAATTTTGAAGAGGATTTTGTGGATGGGTTGGCGATCAGACTAAAATATTAACAAAGGAATTCTAGTTTTTCTATTAGGCAGTGGATCCATACATTTAAATGAACTAAGGCCTAACCCACTTTCTATGGGAAGGATGAGAAAAATGACCTTGTTTTTTATTGAAAAACCTACAACCAAAAGCAAACATACAAGCAAGACCCCAATTAATTTATCAGTAGCTTATTTTAGTGGAATTACTGGTACTAGGGTAGAGGTTAAAAGTACCAAATATTAGTCATATTCCTTTCATAGGTCAAGTAGCAAATAGATATATGTAATAATTTCTATACAATTTGAATATAAATTTGATAAAATAAAGCACCCAGTTTAGATAAAACTCTAAAACAAAACATCATTAACTTAAACCTCATTTCTTATAAAACTTTTAACCAAATGGATCCTGAAATTAAATGTAAAATTTTAAACTATATGAAGCCATTGGAAAAAACAAAATATGGGAAAATCTTTGGGACCTAGGGTTATGTAATGAAGTTTTAGAAGTAATACTAATTCTTTGAAGAAAAATTGATAAATTGCATATCATCCTGATTAAAAAAAAACACCTTTTGGTCTTTGAAAGACTGTAAAGAGGATGAAAAGAAAAGCCACAGAGTGGACAAGTCACAATACCAAATGCTGGTAAGGATGCATAGAAACTGGATCATTCATATATTGCTGGTGAAAATTCCAGCCACATTGTCAGCCCCTCTAGAAAACCATTAGGCAGATACTTATAAAACGAAATATCTACATAGCCAGGGCCAAGACTAAGGTCAGGTAAGTGAGGCTCTCACCTCTGGTAAATGATTTAAGGAAAGGTGCCAAACATCAGTAATTAAGATAAATGTCACTTTAATGCAATATTTTAAAAAATAAAAATTAATGCAAAAAAACCCACGATGAACAAACTTCAACATTTTAAATGAAGATAGGATTACGTGATCCAGCAAATACACTCCTGGAAATTATCCCGGAAAAATGAAAACATGTTCACACAAAACCTGTTCATGAATGTTCACAGCAGCTATGGTCCCAAACTGATATTATAACACAAATGTCCTTCAAAAAGATAAAGGGTTAAACATATTGTGGTACATCTACACAATGGAAACACTATGCAGTAATAAAAAAGGACAAACTGCCAATGCACATTACAAGTTGGATGAATTTCAAAGACATCATTTTGAGTGAAGAAAGCCAATCACGTGTTTGAAGGTTTTGTTTTGTTTTGTTTTGTTTTTAATAAAGAATACCCCTTCAATGATTAGAAGAGACCCAAGATGGAAATAAATATTTTATTAATTACAGGTTCTGGGAGTGAATGACATGCCTGAAGGTCACATGGAGGTTGGTCAATGAAAAAAGAGAGGGAGGGACCCACAGGCCGGTGCCTTTACTGGGGCCCAGGGCATGATCTCAATAGGTTTCCTGGGGGAAGCTTTAATTGATGGGTTTAAAGAAAGCAGGCACAACTTTTAGGAGGTCACCTGTGACTGAGAGGTGGTCACTGTGGCATATCTGCACAGTTCATATGGGGTATGAGGGTTAGCAGGGCCAGTCAAGTGAGTTGTAACTAGCTGTCTCATGGGAAGGTGGTCACCAGGAGGCAGTTGTATAAGACAAATATTTGGACCCCACCACACTGGGGACCTGGGGGAGGAGTAGAGCTGGAAACTGTCAAGGGTGACTAGGCCCTGCTTGTGGTTTGAGAAAGTTAAACCTACATTCACAATGGTGGCTGACACAACATAAAATTATATGAATTCACTATATAAAAAGTGACATAGAAGCCAAATTCTCAAGGTTACCCAAGAAAAGGAAGAAATTTAGTAACAAAAGAGATACCATGTTTTTCTTGCATATATTTGCAAGAATATATTAATTTGTTATTAAAAAATTACTAGTGTATTGGCCCCTCCTCTAGTTCTTAGCATGACAACAGAATCATATGGAGATGTTTTTCTTTCCTAAAGCATATTTACTATTAAAAATTGAATGCATTAGGCTATTTGAATACAAATTACTGAAATAAAATTAAGACATTGCTTTGAAAAATTTGTATGCTATGTGATTCCATTTATAGAAAATTCTTGAAATAAAATCATAGAGATCGGAGAGAAGTTCAGTAGTTGCTAGGGACAAGAGACGGTGGCTATAAAGGGGTAGCTCATGAGAGCTCCTTTGCAGGGATGGAACAGTGTAATATTTTTATTTTCATGGTGGTTACACAAGCACATATGTGTGATAAAATTGTATAGAACTATACACACTCACAAAGAGTGCATGTAAACTGGTGAAATGTGAATAAAGTCTGTCATTTAGTTATCGTCATTGACTCAATGACAATTTCTGGTTTTGACATAATACTATTAATTATACATGTTGTTAACATTAGGGGAAGCTGGGTGAAGATGAACAGGACTCTATTATTTTTGCAACTTTTAGTGAGTCAATAATTATTTCAAAATAAATAGTTAAAAAATAGAAGGATAGTTTCTTAATAAATGTATCTCGACTGGTTACATCATCAATGTGGAAGCACCCCTAAATAGTTCTGCCTAATGTGGATCCTATTTAGTAGACTTCAAAAAGAGCTGTTCTATTTTATAAATATACTTTGTATTGCTTCAGATGGTATGTTTCCTTCCATGGTGCTGCATGTTTTCAGAGCTCTTGTAAAGAACTCTTTCACCTCTGGGTGAATGCACTACATTAACCAAATTCGGAGTCAGAGAAAAGCTCTGCTCACAGCAGGCCTCAGCTGCTTTGCCTCACTGGAAGGAACTAAGGGTTGCGCCCATGAGAGTTGGATGCTTTGAGTCAGTGTAATGGTGAAGACTGAGTGATCAACACAGAAGAAAAGGAGATGATCCCACATCTGAAAGAGTAAACATGACCAATTACATTTAAAAAGATACTAAATTGCTTGCAAGATAGTGAAGATGTTTGAATTATAAATTGGCATAATTAAGACACACCGAAAGATTTAAAGAAAACTTTCATTATTTTAGTGTCTTTGTTAGATTATGAAGGCTACAGAGAAGCTCTTCTTTTTCTTATGCTTTAGTAGCATGTTAAAGGTACTTTCATTCACTGCTGTAGTCATTCATAATTTAGTTCATATTTTAACAACTGCGAGAAAGACATCTTCAGGTGAACTTGCATTGTCTTCAATATGAATTTTAGAAAGTAGTGTTAGCAGCATGAGAATTATACCCAAAATAAAATTTCTTAAAAAATGATAGAATAGGTTTATTAAAATAAGGCCAATTATAGCTCTTTGCATAGTTATAACAAAAGTAAATGTATTTTATGTATGATTGCATAAATTTCCCCAGGATTATAAAAGTTTTGCAAATGGCATCTCCTCACTCTAGTTTTCAGATGGTGGTAATTAGAGAAGATAATTATTTAGGAAATTTCTGTGTCATTATGAATAGAATTAGATAAACAAATCATGGTTTCCTTTTGGGAATAAAGATAGGAGAATTCTAAGGATAATTCTTCTACCATCAGAAATGGTACTATTACGTCCTGCCACAGTTTTTTAGCCTTCTCCAAAAATTGATCACCCTTCAATGGTTTGCTCAACATTTAATTAGTTAGATGAACTAAGAAACACATTATCTATCACTAAAAGTTTTATTCCTGTTCAAATAAGAAATTTTTTACTGTAAATTTTCTGAACAGCTTCTCAGGAGGAATTTTAAGATCGATCTATCTATCATCTATCAATCAATCAATCTATTTATCTACCTTATCTAATCACACACATTTGCAATCTTCATCTGCCCCTAGTACACCACCACTACACCATCCTTTCTGTTTCTTTATTTCTCAGGCTGTCAGCTGCTTGGAAATAACAATTTAAAAGGCAGTCATCTGGCCAGTGCATTCTGTATTACGTATGTTCGAGTGTGATTCCATTTATATTTGCCAGTTGTGCAAGATGTCATGTATGGAAAGCTTATTAACTGATATCCCATTTCCAGTATATTCCACTGATACAAATTTGCCTACTGGAAAGCTGCTAGTAAATTAATCCTTAATTTTGTCTTCTTTCTGCCCTTGGTTGTTTTTCTTTATTCTGTTTATACTATGAAATTGTTTATTGTGTAGGAAGTAGAGAGAATAAGAGCATGAAGAAGCTGTGTAGATGGCTGCATAGCTGGTTACTTGGCTGTACCAAAGTGATGTTATTTATAGGGACTCTGGAAGTTCAGAATTATACTATGCCAAGCTGCCAGCAAGCCTAATTCTCAAGAAACTCTAAGCAGTCTTGTCTAGCCAGTTACTAAGGATGCAGTTACTAGGAGAGGTGTAGAGCTGGAAACTGTCAAGGGTGACTGGGTCCGGTTTCTGGTGTAAGAAGGTTAAACCTATACTCACATGGGGACTGAGACAACATAAATCGTGTGATATGAAATGATTATATCACATCAGAACTATCACTTCATTCATAGTTCTTCCAGGGGAGACAAAAACCATTGCTTCCGAGCATTCCATCTTTCACTCTGGAATAAGCAAAATAATGACAGAGTAGAAAACTTACGTATTTAAATATATTATATCCAAACCCATTTCTTTTTCACTGAAGGTCCACCATTTCTAATGCTCAACCAAGCTTTTGATCAGAGCCTGAGGTCACCAGAACCCCTGGAATAGTATAATTATAAAAGGTTTAAGAAGTAACAGAGAGCTGGGCACAGTGGCTCACGCCTGTAATCCCGGCACTTTGGGAGGCCGAGGCAGGCAGATCACGAGGTCAGGAGATCAAGATCATCGTGGCTAACACGGTGAAACCCCATCTCTACTAAAAATACAAAAAATTAGCCAGGCGTGGTGGCAGACACCTGTAGTCCCAGCTACTCAGGAGGCTGAGGCCAGAGATTGGCATGAACCCGGGAGGCGGAGGTTGCAGTGAGCCGAGATTGCCCCACTGCACTCCAGTCTGGATGACAGAGAGAGACTCCATCTCAAAGAAGAAGAAAAAAAAAAAGTAACAGGGGTTGCTATCTGAATGTAACTGTTAATGATGGCAAGAAAGTAGTGCAGGGTGTAAAGAAAAGACTGCCCCAGGGATTATAATTTAGCCAACTGAGACTTTTAACTGCCTTATTACTATTTTAAGTGTTTAATGCCACTAAGTTTGAGTCACGTGTGGCTACTCTGAACACGAATTGACTATTTAACAAGCATCTCACTTGATAGATATATATGTAAAATTAGGCAAAGTGAAAAGAGCTAAGGAATGATTGTTCTAAGACTCTAACGGTAGAACATCTATAATGGTACTTCATTTTATTTTGTGTTGAAGGCATAGTGTGGATAAGAAAGAAGAAAAAGAAAATGTCTTCAAGACATCTTGGATGACTAAACCAATAGTGATGGTGGAAATTAAATATATATACTTACATATATTTTTGCGGGTTTAATGAATATTCGTCATTTATGAAATTAAAAGCAACTGACAGTTTCAGGTTTTAATAGTTTATCACATATTCTTTTGTCAGTATTCAAAACTTTTATCAATGTGTGTGAGTGTGCTTGTGTGTGTGTCTATGTGCCAGGCAGCTGTTAAGCAATTGCAAAATTTTTAGTGATCCCTAAAACATACTTTACATGAGAAAAATATTTTTCCTTTAGGGGAAGAAATACAATTAAAATCAATTTTATTCCTGCATTCTCCTTGGACTTATAATATTTTAGTTGTCTTCCTTTTTATTAAAAAACCTGAATTTTTATCAGCTGAAAAAAATTGGAGCATAGAAATATTTTATGCAATATTTGAATTGCTAATTAAGTGTGGGATTTATTTTAGGACTGTAGTTTCTGAATCAGTGGAAATAACAGCTGTGACTGTTCATGTGGCACATTTGAGACTCCATACTCTTAGGCAAAATGTGTAGAGTATAAAATAGACTATCTCTAATATGGGACACTGGAATTCATTATACATTTCTTTTTACACTGAGAAAAACTGACTGAGGTTCTTATCTGCTGTTAATGTTCATCACAAGACACTTCCCTCCCTGCCACCCCAGCTCTGCTATGTAGGGGAGTTTTATAAAAAGAGCAGTTGACTTCCTAAGTATTTTCTTCAACTTTAACCCTGTAGAAACTGATTTAAAACCTGAAAGCAATTCTACAGGAAAATATAAAATTGTTTGTAATGTGATCTGCATTTAAAAATGGTGAGTATTTTTCAGGAAATATCTAAAAAATTATAAGGCTGCCTTACATTTACATAAAACAGGCAGTAAATAGGACAAAGTAATGTAATCTGCAAAAGACATTCATTTGATTCTACTTTTACCACTATGTGTTCATGGGAATACCTTAAACTCTGTCTTAGTTTGGCCTTATCTGCAAAAATAGGAATAATAATAACTAAAATACAAAAGATTTTCTAAGGAATAAATAAGATGATGTGTCTGGAAGTGATTTTTAAAAGCTTTATTGTGATAGAAGTTACATACATAAAGTCCATCAGTTTTAAGTTCACAATTCAATGATTATTTATATATTTACATAATTGTGCAAACACCACCTCAATCTCATGTTTAATTAAACGATTTCTGCGGTTGTCACAATTGTCAGATGGCTCTCCATACCTCCTGGCCCTTGATGATTCGATCAAGCGACTAACCTAGGGACAGCCCTACATCAGCTGACCTTAGGATATGAACATTATCTGAGGAGGCCTCATATGAAAACACAGGTCCTTTAACAGCGCAGTTTACTCTGGCTGGTGACTGAGGAAGTAGTTTAGAGAGATTCCAAGTATGAGAGGGGCTTGACCTGGCTGATTTCTCCATTGCTGAAGTGGAGGGGCTCCTGGGGCAAGGGACAGGCAGTGGCTTCTATGAGCTGAGAGTGGTCCCTAGCCTGTGGCCAGAAAGAAAATGGAGACCTCAGTCCCTAAAATAAGAATTGAAGTTCAAGTACTTTTGTGGGGGAAGATGTGGGGTGTGCCAGCAGAGGATTGGAGGTTTAGTAGCCGCTAACAGGTGCTTTTTCAAATCTAGCTACCACGGGGGGTCCCTGGAACTTAGTTTCTTAGGGGCAACCTGAGGCCAGGGCAAAGTCAAGTCTTAGGACTCTCCCATCCAAGAGGAGAGAAGACTGGGGTACTGTTACACCAACTCCAGTAAGCCATTCATTGAGGACTGTACCCTGACAGTAGTAATAAGCTGGCACTTCTGGTGTCTCCTGCCCATAAGCAAAGTATTGTTCCAGGGCTTTGAAGAATGAAAACAAACAAACAAACAAACGGTATTTAGAGAGATGCCAGAATTGGCAGTGAGAAGTCAGAAGGGGTACATAAAGGTCTCAGGAATGATGAGATATTGACAGATTCTATTACAGGTGCATTATATTTTTTCCATTTTCAGTTTTTTTAAAAATGTAAGCTATGTCCTGTGGTTTTGAGACATTGTTATCTTTCTCCCACTGTAACTCCTCCTTCTGGTGAGGTGTTCCTGTTATGTTGTTTTGGGGCTTAGATCCAAGGAAGCCGTCTTTGGACATTTGACTAAGAGAAAATCTTGCCTGATTATCAGACATCTAGTGTATGTTTACTGGACTATTTTCCTGAATAATTGATTTTGTTTTCTGGTGTATTTGCTTGTATCTCTAACATTTGCATTGCTTTCCAATTATTCTTGCTTTATTTTTCTCAACATTGTAGGCTTCCTGGTTACTGGATGAATCTGGAATTCTTTGATTCTTTGATGTTAGTTAATACTAACCCATGGCTTGCCATGTTCTATTTTTTTCTCTTGATGCACTTTTCCCGCCTCTGATTAGTCTTGGATATATAACGAGTTTCACTTTACCCCCAGCCACTAGAGTAAATGGGTAGCAGGAGGGATCTTTGCTTATCAGGCTGGCAGTTCTGGTTTGAGGTGTGAAGCAGAATCTTCCCAATCATTTCCTTCCACACATATAACTAGTTGAGTTTCAGACTAGGGGAGCTTCACCGTAAGTATTTTATTTACTGTCAAAATAACGATTAAAATACCCCATTTGGTTTGCATACATATCATAGAGGAATATTTAAAAGAAATAAAAACAAATGATTCCACTGGAAATATGGTTTTTGTATAATAATCAAAATTCAAATTATGTGTCATTCTAAAGGTGAAAAACCTGTTGTCTTCAACAAATAGGGAGAGTTTGAAAACAGAGGTATGATAAATCACATTTATTGTAGCACTGTTTGCAATAGTGAACATAGTAAAAATTGGAAAATTTAAGCTAATATAGACATGGATAATTAAATTTTCTTAACAAACAGAAGATTTATTCATTACAACATGGTTCAATCTCTAAAAAATCATGTTTAAATGCAAAATGCATGTTGCACAATGAACATTTGCAAATTCCTCTTCTGGTTCTCAACTGTATCAGTGTGTTCTCTTGCTGCTATAGAGACATACCCGAGACTGAGTAATTTATAAAGGAAAGAGGTTTAATTGACTCACAGTTCCAAAGGGCTGGGGAGGTCTCAGGACACTTACAATCATGGCAGAAGGGGAAGCAAACATGTCCCTCTTCACAAGGCAGCAGGAGAGAGAAAAATGAGAGCCAAACAAAGGGGGAAGCCCCTTATAGAACCATCAGATCATTTGAAAACTCCCTCATTACCATGAGAATAGCATGGGGGAAACCATCCCTGTGATTCAGTTACCTCCCACTGGGTCCCTCCCACAACACGTGGGGATTATGAGAACTACAATTCAAGATGAAATTTGGGTGGGGACACAGTCAAACCCTATCATCAACCGTGCTCATTAAATTCTTGCTGCCACTTTTTGATTCTTTTCTTGAACTCATCACTCATGGCCTGTCTTAGCTCTGCATTTGCCGTTACCTCTCTCTAGGAGACTTCTCCACAGCTGCTGTGCTGTCTCTCTTCTGTACATTATTCAAATCTTTGTTCATCAGTCTAAATGTTTTAGCACATCCCACTCCAACACTCTTTATTTCCTTATCTCTCTCTCTATTTTTTTTTTTTTGAGACAGGTACTCTCTCTGTTGCCCAAGCTAGAGTGCAGTGGTGTGATAATAGCTCACTGCAGCCTCAAACTCTTGGTCTCAAGAGATCTCCCTGCCTCAGCCACCTGAGTAACTGAGACTACAGGCAAGTACCACCATGTCCAGCTAATTTTCTAATTTTTTATGGAGACAAGGTCTCACTACGTTGTCCAGGCTGCTGTCAAACTTCTGAGCTCAAATGATCCTCCCACCTTTACTTTCCAAAGTGCTTATCCTTTTTAAAAAGCAATTATCACTTCTTCATAGCATATTGTAAATTTATGTGTTTTGTTCCTCAACTATAATATAAGTCTAAAAAATACAAACTTTGTATCATTTTTCACTGTAAATTCAATTCCTGGATTATTGTTTAGCACACAGAAAGTGCCACAAACAAGGTTGTTTAACTAAATGAATGAGTATCTATATTTTAATGTCATTTATTAAAAAATTAAAAGATTATTTCCACATATGAATTCATATGTATGAATGACACAAGCTTCCATAAGAGACTGAAAAATAAAACTCCTCATCGCAAAGAATGAAAGAAATGACATAGGGAGGGGTACTCATGTGGTATTGACTCCCTAACTAATGTGCTTTCAGTTTAAAAAATCTGAAGTAGATTTGCCAGATGCCTGGATTGGCTAAAGCAGGGTGATAGGTACTCATGTGTTCATTTTATTAGTCTTTAGATTTTGGGGTGCTTGGAATAATTCAAAATTAAAGCAATTAAATAAAAGACTTCAAGAGAATCAGAGATTGGCTATGGTAAATTGCTGACTTTTTTTTTCCTCATCTTGCTTTAAATTAACCTTTTTATTGCCTTAGTGATGAAAGAGTACATTTAGTTTTGTGTGAAAGTGAGCTATAATGAAGATATGGGAATAAAAGAAAGGAAAGGGCTTACACAAAATTAAACTATTGACCTTAAAGCACCAGTAAAGTACATTTTCTGGCAACAGCATTTTCTGTTTTAAAGTGGAAATCACTACCTATATAGAGAAGTAAAACAGAAAAGAAAATGGAAGGTTTTACCCTTTCCCCCCGAAATTGGAAGAGGTATTTTGTAAATTCTGGTGATGATTAATTAGAAAAGGAATATAGTCAGTTTTATTAATTTTTAATTAAGACAGCAGGAAAATGTTACATTATGGTTATATAGTTACGTGTTGCTCAGATTTCATTCAGAAGTCTGTGAAAATTTAAACTAAACAAAATTTCTCCTGATTAAAATTCTATGTTTGCATTTCTTTGCTTTAAGCCTTGTGGAAAACTAACAAGAAAAAAAAAGTTTAGACAATGTTTCTTGGAAATCAGAGACTGAAGCAAAGTTAACATTCTCAGGCTTTAGTGGGGGCAATCCCAGGGCTCTATGTGTGAGGGAAGGAGGGAAAACAATTATAAGCAAATGTGATTTGGGATTTGGTGTATTACCAAGACAAACAGCCTTAGGAGTCACAGAACTAGTTGCTCAGTCATGTGGAATGTCCCCAGCAGAGGGCTCCTGGAACAGTTTGTCCGTGGTATGGAGGAAGGAAGAATTTATATGTCAGACATTTATATATTCTGACTTGCACCGGTCAAAATTTGCACAAAAAGTGTTAACTCCTTTGCACTCATTGGCTTTGCTGTCTGGTCCAGCGGGCAGCAATAGGCAAGCCAGAGTTTCTGGAATTCCAACTGGGTCCAACCTGGGCCCTGGACTCCTGATGCCTTTGCTGCAGCATGTGCGATGGCATCCTGTGGCAGTGCTGTCTTCATGACTAGGAGAGCTGAGATACTCTGAGGCATTAGATAATGAGGAGATGGTGAGGAGAAAGAGGATGGATGGTGATGGCCAGGGCTCTTTGAGCAGGAACGTGAAGCTGGGGGGACAGCTGGATATAAGAAAACCTACCAGGTCACAAAGACTGTGACCTGGATCGTAAAGAAGTTGAGAGACTTAACAAATGTTAATGGACAGAATTTACCTTAGCTTAAAACTTAAATATGTGGTAATTTCCCTGTGAAAGCAGACTGTTACTTTGTTTAATTGGGTTACCGCATAATGAAAAAAAAAAAACTAGGAGAGATATTAATCTTGTTGCTGAAACCAAACACTTTAAGCCAAAAAAAAAAAAAAATAGTTTGTCAAATGAATTTTTTAGTGAAGATTTGAATTAGGCTCGGGTTCCATTGTAACTAACCTAGTAGATGACAGTTTCCAGAAGGATTCTGGTAGGGCTCTTTGAAAGACTCATGCAAATTACACTTAATTTCTGCAGTGTGAGGTAAGGAAGCTTCTTTCTGAGGAAATGAATTTCTTTTTTTTTCTCACAAAGATCTAGAAATCCTTTCTGTACATCCTCTGGAACCACTTCTGGTGTTTCTTGAGAAAATATTCAGGACTACCTGCTAAGAGATATCATCCAAATGAACTGACTAAGCCAAAAACTTAAGCTCGGTATTGGCATTTTGTCATTGACAGGCTCCCTGAGATGATCTACTCTATATGTTTTTTTCTACAAAGCTTCAACTGCAATATTATATAATAGGGTTAGAATCACATTTTTCAGAATAATTGGAAGAATACCTAGAGAATTTTAAATACAGAAAGGCAAATGGCTGAGTGCATAGGCTTTGGGGTTCTAGTTCCACCTCACTGGCTGAGTGACTTTGTGCAAATTTCCTTCTCTCTTAGCATTTGAGGAGTAGGAAGAGAATTATATTTAACTCCGATTTATTGTGAAAATTAAATGAGATGATTTATATATAGTGACATACATAAGTCCTTGATATAAGTTGATTTTCTCTACTAAACAATTCTTTCCACAAATTCTTAGTGTCTTGGATTAATCTTGACCAGTTTTAATCTTTTATTTCATATTACTTTTCACAGAAGCATAGACTGCCATGATAGGGAGGGAGTTTTGTGTAAATTGGTTCATCCATTATTTTATTAAAACGTTTCCTAAATGTTTCCTATATTACATCATTACATTTTTGATAAGTGGTCATCTAGTCTCTGAATATTTCTTATGGCAATGAGCTCACTACCTTTTATTGCTGCCTATTGGGCAAGGTTTCTTTTATTCTACTAAGTACAATTGCTGTATGTCTCTAACGTGAATTATATTATATTATAATTTCATGGTCATAGTAGTTAACTACATTATATTTTAACTGACTTGTTCATGAGCAATTCCCACTGACGTTTGAAAAATAAATTTTTCTTGATGGCAATGATAAAGAGAAAGAAATGAAACTAATTCATATAGTAATTAGTTTTTGATTGTGTACCATTAGTATTTTCAAATTTTTAATGCCTGGAGTTGAGAATAAGGCTGCACGGTTGTATTATAAGTTCTAATTTGCAAATATCCTGCAAAATTTGGGAAATTATTCTTAGATCAATTCTATCACCAACAATAAAAACAGAACCTCCCATACTGAACCATAGTCACAAAAGAAACCTTTTTCTTCTGACCTGAAAAGTCCAGAATATATTGCTTTGATTGTTCCCATTCAGTATCTACAATAGGAAGATAAAATATCACCTTCCTCCAGGTATAAAATAGAATTAGGGAAAATAACTTGAAGGAATGCCTCTCTTAACATTATCACATTTTTCAGCTTGCATTACCCATTCACTATGGAAATGTGTGGTATATTTTTCTTCTAATAGAGGGTAAGCACTGACAGCCCATTGTACTGAAGGTTACGTTATTAATGATTGCTATGAGGGCTGGAGAGAAAGGAAAGGAATCTTGTACATATAAATGTAATAAACTTCCTGCTCTTTCAATCTTCAGCAGGTACAGAATTCTCTATCCGGAGGCCTGAAATGTGTAATTGATTCTGATAGGAATTAATTGCAAGAATAGCATACATGCAGAAAATGCTTCAACATTTCTAATGGTTTATCTCAAAGCCTTGCTTCTGATTATGTATCTTAAAAAAATACCACTCACAGGGGAAGAAAAAGAAAAGAACGGGCTGAATTCTGAAAGTAACTATAAGGTTTTCTAAGTATCCAGATTAACACAAAGAGAAATTGAAACATTATACTAATGATTGGACTGGTATTGTCAGTAATAAGCAGATCTGCCTATTTACAAATGACAGCCTCTAGCAGCATACTTTAAAGCATATGCATCTTATTTATTACAATTAGAGTAGATTGGGAGGATGATTATTGTGTGCATAATTATTTTCTTTTCTTATAAAGAATTAATTTAAAAGGCCCCTGATGTGATTTGGCTCTGTGTCACCACCCAAATCTCATCAAAAATTGTAATCCTGACGTGTTGAGGGAGGAACCTGGTGGCAGGTGATTGGATCATAGGGTGGTTCTCCCATGGTCTTCTCCTGATAGTGAGTGAGTTCTTGCAAGCATTGATGGTTTTAAAGTGTGGCCCTTCCTCTCTCTCTCTCTCTCTTTTTCCTCTCTCTCTCTCTCTCTCTCTCTCTCTCCCCTGCTACCATGTAGGAGACACGTTGCTTCCCCTTTGCCTTCTGCCATGATTGTGTTTCCTGTGGCCTCCCTAGCCATGCAGAACTTTGAGTCAGTTGAACCTTTTTTGTTTATAAATTACACAGTCTCAGGTAGTATCTTCATAGCAGCGTGAGAATACAACAGCCAAAATGTTATTGGGTAGCGTTTCCGATGCATGCATGAGGGCAACTCATGAATGATAATAGCCTTGTTTTCATCTCAGTATCTCCCTCTACTAGTCCTATGAAATCAAAGAAGTTTCTCAACTCGGAGTCACTCTATTATTTCTTTGTGAAATAAAGAGAGCCTGTGTGCTGCTTATATCCCTGGGCTTTTGAGATCAGATGACTTCACATATGTTAAAATGCTTTGGTGTTGAAAATAAACCTAGATGATGTTAAAAGGATTTTATGTAATTGAATGTTCGACTCAAAGCAGCTAGACTTTTGGAATTTTATCACCTGGAAGTATTATTAAAATTTAAATATTTTAAAATGAAATTTTCTACCAGATTAATATTATATTGCTATAACTAGACAAAATGAGTATTAATATAGCCTGAATATGTGTCCCCACCAAATCTCATGTTGAAATGTAATCTCCAATGTTGGAGGTAGGACCTGCTTGGGCCATAAGGCTGCTTGGTGCTGTCCTCATGACAGTGAGTGAGTTGTCATGAGGTCTGGTTGTTTAAATGTGTGGCACCTCCCCCCAGTTCCCTTTATTTCTCCTGCTTTTGTCATGTGATGTACCTGCTCCTACTTCACCTTCTGCCGTGAGTAAAAGGCCTCCCCAGAAGTTGAGAAGGTGCAATGACATTCTTATACAGCCTGCAGAATTATAAGCCAATTAAACTTCTTTTCTTTATAAATTACCCAGCCTAAGTATTTCTTTATATCAATTCTAGAATGGCCTAACGCAGAAAATTGGTACCAGATGGGGAGTCTTGCGACAAAGGTATCTGAAAATGTGGAAGTGACTTGGAACTGGGTAACAGACAGAGGTTGGTAGAGTTTGGAGGTCTCAGAAGAAGACAGAAAGATGAGAGGGAAATTTGGAATTTCTTAGAGACTGGTTAAATGGTTGTGACCAAAATGCTGATAGTGACATTGATAGTGACATAGATAGATTATGAGGTCTCAGATGGAAATGAGGAACTTAATGGGAACTAGAGCAAAGGTCACGCATGTTATGCCTTTGCAAATAACTTAGCTGCATTCTGTTCATGACCTAGGAATCTGTGGAAGTTTGGACTTCAGAGCGATGACCTAAGGCATCCAGTGGAAGAAATTTCTAAGTCACAAAGTGTTCAAGATATGGCCTGGCTGCTTCTAACAGCCTATACTCAGAGGCATGGGCAAAGAAATGGCTTAAAGTTGGAACTTATGCTTACACAGGAAGCAGAGCATAAAAGTTTGGAAAATCTTCAGCCTGGCCATATGGTAAAGAAAGAGATGCTTTTTCAGGAGAGGAGTTCTAGCAGGCTGCTAGATAAATTTGTATAAATAAAAAGCAGCCCAATCCTGATAGCCAAGACAATGGGAGAAGGCCTGAAAGTCATTTCGGAGATCTTTGAGGCAGCCCCTCCCATCACAGGCCCAGAGATCCAGGAGGACTGAATTGTTTTGGGGTCCAGGCCTGGGGCACCACTGTCCTGCACCATCCCAGGAGTTTTCTCCTTGCATCCTGGCAACTCTGGCTCCAGCCTCAGGCCAAAGGGGCCCATGTACAGCTTGGGCTGCTGCTTCAGAGCATACAAGCCATAAGCTACATGGTGTTATGCTTGTAGGTGCACAAAGTGAAGGAGTCTTGGCAGTTTCTGCCTAGATTTCAGAGGATGTATAAGAATGCCTGGGTGCCCAGGCAGAAACCTGCTGTAGGGGCAGAATCCTCACAGAAAACCTCTACTAAGGCATTGTGGAGGAAAAATGTGGGATTGAGGGCACTGCCTAGTAGAGCTGTCAGAAGGAGGTCAGCCCCCTCCAGTACCCAGAATAGTAGCTCTACTGGAAGCTTTCACTCTGTGCCTTGAAAAGCCACAAGGACTCAACAACCTGTGAGAGCAGCCATGGGTACTGAACCCTGCAGAGACACAGGAGCAAGAGCTGCCCAAGGTCTTGGGAAGCCACCCCTTGAATCAGTGAGCTCTAATGTGGGACATGAAGTTAAAGGAGATTATTTTGGAGCTTTAAGATTAAATGACTACCCTGATGGGTGTAGGACTTGCTTGGGTCCTGTTGCTCCTTTCTTTTAGCCGATTTCTCCGTTTTGGAATGGAAATGTTTACCCAATGCCTGTAATCCCATTGTATCTTGAAAATAAGTAACTTGTTTAATTTTATGGGCTCATAGGTTAAAGGAGCTCATCTCCAGATGAGACTTTGGTCTTTTGGGAGACTGTTGAGAAGGCATGATTGTATTTTGCAACGTGAGAAGGACATGAGATTTAGGGGGCCAGGGATGGAATGATATTGTTTGAATATGTATCCCCACCAATCTCATGTTGAATTGTAATCCCTATTGCCAGAGGTGGCACCGGGTGGGAGGTGTTTGGGTCATGAGGACAGATCCCTCATGGCTTGGTGTTGTCCTTGTGATAGAGAGTAAGTTTTTGTGAAATCTGGTTAAGTGTGTGGCACCCCCCACTCAACACCCTCTCTTTCTCCTGCTTTTGTTGTGTGATATGCCTATTCCTGCTTCACCTTCTCCCATGAATGAAAGCTCCCTAAGGCCTCCCCAGAGGCTGAGCAGATGCCAGCGCCATGCTTGCACAGCCTGCAGAACCACGAGCCAATTAAATCTCCTGTCTTTATAAATTACCCAGCCTCAGCTATTCCTTTATAGCAATGCTAGAATGGCCTAACACAATTATATCTCTAAGTACATAGCAAGTTATATATATTGAAGTATACCTACATTTTTAGGTTTCATTCATCTGTGACATTTAGTAACTTCTTTTACCACCCACTTTCCTATATGGTATCTTAAAACAATTTATTTTTATATTGAGTTTATTTAAAGTTACTGAAAAGTCTAGAAAAACTGCTTAATATATTGCAAATTGTTCAAGATATACATTACTTGCTTAATTTCTCCATCAATCTTATGAGATAAAATATGTTAATAATGTAGTTTATAGATTATGATACTGTGGCTATCTTTATTCTGGCCAAGAAAAGAAACAGTATATACTATTTGTTAAACACAAGATACACAGAATTTATATAAGATATGGAGAGATAAAATTTAATTTCTACTTTAAAGAAAGAATAAGATATTGTATATAATGTTTGATTTCTTCAGATAATATGTACTACATAATCATAAAAGTATTTGAAAAATAAATTAACATAAAGTATTGGAAAAGGAATTAAGATATCTAAATATGATTCAATAATGCTAAAACAACAATGGTAAAACAAGAGAATTTTCTGTACAACTGTATGTTGAGAATAAATAAATATGTGATAAATATATGCTGAGAGTATCTTTCAGATATTAAACATAGACAAAATAGTTCTGATTACAGCATTATGAGAAATAAAAAGGGTAGACATGAATATTCCAATGCAATAGCCTTAGTTTCGTTTTGAGCATTTCTGAAAGGAGAAAGTTCTGAAAGGAGAAAGGAGAAAGAATGAAACACTAATTAACTAATTTTAAGTAAATGAAGAGGATAAGACATAGAATAGATTATCTCCCTCGATCCCCTCTACCTTCATATTCCTATATTTCAGATAGGGGCAATGGTCATTAGTTTACAAGGAGGTAATGCAAAGACTAAAAATAAAGAACTTAAAAAAAGCCATAACCAGAAAATTGCTAGAAGATTTTTATTGGCAGGTGACTAGGCTTCTATAGTTTTCTTTACAATAAATTTGTGCAAACTTTCTTTCTGCATGCTTGAGGCCAAGAGTGAGAACAATCATCAAATATAGTAAACAGCTCTTACCTAAAAACATTTTCTATATGTGAAATGTGGATGATGGTGCTGCCTGTCAGAACTTGAATTTGTTTGTATCTTAAATTGGAAGACATTTTAATTTTTAGCCTTGAGTAAATATTAATATAACTTGGTAAGAATAGACTAGTTTTACAACAATAAAATAATTACAACAACTATATAACAGTTTCCAGTGGTAATTTATCTTTTTGTTACTATTTTTCTTTTCTTTTTTTTTTTTGCTAGCAAATAGAACTCAATTTCAGATTTCTTTTTCCTGCAATTTTTTCAAGTAACTCAAAGTTTTCTGATATTGTTCAACTAAAGGTAAACATTTTTGTATAATTTCAAAAAACTTTTTCTTTCCAGACACTCTATAAATGGGCTATATCCTCTTACAGTCCCAGGGCAAAATAAAGTATGGGAACTGCTTTGTTGAGTAACTCTGAGACCCATATAATCACTGCAGAAAACTCTTTAGCCAACCTAGTGTTCTGTCCCTTTAAGAGGACTGCAGAGAGAAGTTGGTTCAACTGGACAGCCAGCTGAAGTGGCAGAGTAGACCAGAAGCAAGGGAGGAATAGCAAGACAGGAAAATGGAAGAGGCAGAGAGAATCTCAAGGTCCAGCATTTTTATATGGTTTGCAAAGTGCTCAGCTTTGATGTCTTCAGTGGAATACCAAAACTATGCCCCAAATTTCTTTTGAAGTTTGGCTCGATAGTTTCACAATTTATTCTTTTGCTGTGCTGATTTCATGCCTCATCTCCTATGTTTTACCTGGACAAGTTTAGTAAAGCCTTATTTGTTTTATGAGACAGTTGATTATCACTACAGTAGTTCCTCCTTATCCATGGCTTCACTTTCTATAATTTCACTTACCCACAGTCAGCTGCAGTATAAAACTATTAAGTGGACAATCCTAGGAATAAAAAGTTCATGAATTTTAAATTGCACACTGCTTTGAGTAGTGAAACGAAATCTCCCACCTGAATCATTCTTTTGTTTGGTGTATCCACACTGAAGATGCTATTCACCCATTGGGCATCAACATTGTCTGTTCCTGACATCCACCCACCAACATCTTCATGGTTGGATAATTCAGGATCACCTAAAGCAGATGATGCTCCTTCTGACATGTCATCAGAAGGTCAATAGTAGCCTAACACTATGTCAACTCACTTCATCTCATTATGTAGGCAATGTATCATCTCATCACAAGAAGAAGGATGATTACAATACAATAAGATCTTTCCTCATCACAAGAAGAAGGGTGATTACAATACAATAAGATCTTTTGAGAACTCAGTCACATAACATTTATTACAGTATATTGTTATAATTGTTCTATTTTATTGTTAGTTTTTGTTGTTAGTCTGTTACTGTGCTTAACTTATAAGTTAAACTTTACCATAAGTATGTATGTATATAATGTTTGTATGTATTAAAAAAGCATAGTGTATATAGGATTCAATTGTATTCATGGTTTCAGCCACCCATTGTGGTTATTGGAACATATCCCCCAGATAAGTGGGGGGGACTACTGTATAATTTTATGTAATTGATTAATACTTTATTTATGTATTTATGTATGTGTTTATTAATTTATTTATTGTTACAGGGTCTCACTCTGTAGCCCAGCCCAGAGTACAGTGGCACAAATATAGTTCACTGCAGGCTTGAACTCCTGGGCTCAAGCAATCCTTTTGCTTCAGCCTCCCAAGTAGCTGAGACTACAGGCACAGACCGCCACACCCAGGTAAGTTTGTTGTTGTTGTTGTTTAAGAAATGAGCTCTCTCTATGATACCCAGGGTGGTCTTGAACTCCTGGCCTTAACAATCCTCCCACTTCAATCTCCCAAAGTTCTGGGATTAACAGATGTACGCTACCATGACTGGCCCAGTGGTATATTCTTAAATGTTAACTTTGTCCTGGTTTGGAAATTTAGTTCTTTACCTGACCCTGAAGCCCCAGCTTCATCTCTCTTCTCTTTCTGTTAACAGAGAATGAAACGAATTTGCAATTTAAGAACAATATGCTACCAGCTCTGAACTCAGCTATTATGCCTGTGGCAGGTTCAGATTTACTAAATTGAATACCACTTTAGGCCTAGCAATGTGCTATAAATGTATCCTGGTGATTTACCTCATAACTCACGCAACACAGTCTGGTGGTGAAGAGCTTGATTTCTGCACTCAGCTTGATCTGTGTGAATAGTAAGGAGTTCTTAAAATTTTTTATCCTAAAGTGCTTTACAATCCATAATCCTATGTTTGACCATTTACTCTCATCATCTCTTCACTCCTTTTTGCTTGATATTATTGAATTATAAAAATTACCTTGGCCTGTTGCTTTACAAATGTTTTCAAGTTACATAATAAGCTCTTGTTATTTCTTTTCTGTGCTAGATTATAAATTCCTTGAAAATAGGAACTATTTCCTCTTTTTATTGAATATTACCAAATAGATTCTAGGACAGCTTATGAACTCTTAAACCCTGAATCAATACATTTTCGTTTAGTTAAAGAAATGAACCTCATTACTGTGATTCCTGAATTACTCACAAGTTTAAATTTAAAAGTTAATTATTTGTGATATGGTTTTCCTTTTAAAAAGAAAAAACTCAAATATGTACATGGAATAAGCAGTTGATCAATTCTCTAGTTCGGCTAAATGCTATATATAACATAAGAGTTATTTCAATTTTAAATACTGATGCTCTCTCTGGGTGTATTGTGATATTCTATCTTGTTTGGCCATTCCAAAGGAGTTTAGAACAGTCAAGAGTGTGTTTTTGTGTTTGACTGTCTCCATTGTATTTCATACTTACTTTTAAATACATCTAATTGGAGCGTGCAAGTTTGTGCCTTCTTTGATCATTACTTACCTATGACATTATGCTAAGTCTTATCTTAAGCCTAGCAGAGTGAATGGCAGGCTGAATAGTGCCACAACAGCTATTTCTTTTCCTTCTGAAATATTGATGCTCACAGAGCTTAATGCTGTGCTTAGCCTTGAACTGTGATCACAGCCTCCTCCAACTGAAGCTTAATGGGGCTAAGGGCTTATTGACTAATAGGAAAGGTGTGTGTAATAACCCATTGACAGGGTTTAAGTTTCTAAGAATAGTATTACGAAAGCAAATTATTAATACCATTTTGGAAAATTAACCCAGAGAGATGTCCAAGATGACTTCTTTTCCTTTGTAAGAAATGTGGATGTGCAATAATAAAAGAATGCTGCACTCAAACAAATCAGAAATGATTCATGTGCAAACCAAAACAATTAACACTGAAACGAGCAACTTTATTCAAATGCTGGTAAATTTTAGAAGGGAGAGAAAAACCTAAAACAGACAACAACCAGTCCAGCATAGCTGCCAACACTAAAATGCTGCTCAGCCAGCATCAAGCTAATAGTGAGAAGTGGAGGAGTGTATTAAGTTGAGCAAATACTGAAGAAAGTGCCTGCAGAAGGTGAACACAGTTTATTCAACTCTTACTACTCCCTTTTCCTTCCCCACCTACTAATTTACTCTTTTGGATGTTTAACAGATATTTGTTGGATGAATAGTTTTAAAAAGTATACTCCTGAGTTGCTCTGTACTTCAGTACATTTAGTACATTTTAGTTTAGTACATTTAGTAAAGTAAACACTTACTGATGTTTACTTTATTTGGAAAAGGATTATATGGATGTAAAGACAAAGACAAACTTCCAGTTATAAAATACGGCATGAAAGAAAACCTTTTTTTTGTATTATTTAAGCCATATACAATACTGCACAGACACCATGCATGCTTTTTTTCTGTTTCTATTTTCAGATCTACTTTGTATAACATGAGCGTGGCTGACATGTGTTTTCAAGACATCTATCATTTTAGTTTTTTAGACTGTTCTGTTTTGATATTTATCCCTGATTCCTGTGTTTACTTACATACTGTGGAACATGGAGAACAATTTAAAACAAAGGAAATGCCTTTGCAGGAGCTTTCCTTTACCTCAAAGAAGTTTTGTAAGCCTTTTGACAAGGTTAGTGTCAAAGAAGAATTTATCAGAAAATAATTTTAGTGGACAATATAGAGGCCACTGAAGAGCCTGAAGTAGAGAGTCGGGAGTATTGAATTTTATGACCGAGGTACATACGTGCCATTATAGAGGCTAATTCTGCATTATAGATGTCATGAAAATATATTGCCATTAATCTCCTAATGTGAATTTTACAAAAAGACCTTGGGAAGATGCATGAAAGCACAAACCAGGGAAACGTGCAACAGTTTGCTTGGATTACAGTTCCCTGGAAGGATTAGAGACTTGTTTCACTCGATGGCCTCTTTTAACACTACATTTGCAAAGAAAAAAAAAAACCAAAAAACAAAAAAAGACAAAAAAATATAAACTGAAAAAATTTTCTAATACCAATCTTACCAGTGTATTAAGTTATCCAATTTTAATGTTGAGAAAGATCTTTTTTTAATGGCAGGTTTATTTATTCATGCCAATGATGAAATTCATTCTATCGTATCTTAAACAAATGGATAGTTGGCAGCTCAGAGTTGGTGGTAAGAACACACATGTCACTTTGAGTGGGGAAATTTGGAGTTTAAGTCTTAGCTGTGTTGCTTAAACCTTTCTGAGTCTCCCTGTTCTTATGAGTAAGCATTCTGAAAAATGTAATAATTAAAGAAATCCTGTAAGGGTAGTAGGTTAGCAATACATTGATGTTCTTTTTTACACTGTCAATTAAAATAGTCTTTTCTTTTGGAAAAAGAAAATAGCTCAGCAAAAGACTGCTGTTCTATAAATTTCACTATTTTTTGAAATCCTGTTGTATTATAAAGAATTACTCCTCCTCATTCACTTCATGACTTCTTTTAAATATTAAGAGGCAGCCATTAATCCTTGTTTTATTGTCTGTAGATGAAACACTTGTAAGGGCCAAAGGAAAACTTCCCTTTAGCCCTTGGAAGTTTTGCTGAAAAATCAGAAAACCTGGCTTCATCAATTCAGATTCTATCTACAGATGCAATTTTTCCCCACAAAGACAGCTTTGTAGGGCTACTTCTGTTTGCAGAGCTTCTGAACAGCCATCTCAAAATGTCAAAAAAGTATATTTTATGGTAAAACATTTTGATTTCCTTTACTCACAAACAACCCCTACCCCCAAAACCCACGACTGCCACCACTAACAATAAAAACCCTGTTTCTCAAGCATTCCTCACAGTCTTTAAATCCTTCTAACTCCTCCATATGCATTTAAATAGTAAAATTCACATCCTGACTCAGAGACACAGAAGAATGGAAGAATAATTTTGACACAGAATACTTCAGAGGTGTCATTTTACAGAAATAGCAAATCGTGTGGAGGGTGGGATGCTGAGAGATTGCTGAAAAGTTATCTGGGAACTAGATTGAAACAGGTGTCAAGTACCATGCTAATTTATTTAAGTAGTTTGATTTTTTTTTTTAATGGAGGTGGTATTGATGTTTTTCTAAAGGGGGAAATGATGTATCTGAATTTGTGTTTTTTGCATGAGCTATGCTAAGGGGTAGAGAGGAGAACAGATTGGAGGTGGAGGTTGTAGGCCACAGAGTAACCAAGAGTTAAGAAGTTTCTGCAATAGTCTGTATAAAAGTGATGGGGTCTGACCAGGAGCATGACAGTGAACATGGGAGAAGAGTCGTCAAGAGAATTACAAGAGGGAGGAGAGGAGAGGGAAAGTTAATAATTTTCCTATTTGAGCAGGTGAACAACTGGAGATATTTTTAAAATTGTCTTTTTAATTTTTATATGTACATAGTAGGTTAATATATTGTATTAGTACATTCTCATGCTGCTAATAAAGACATATCCAAGACTGGGTAATTTATAAAAGAAAGAGATTTAATGGACTCACAGCTCCACATACAGCTGAGGAAGCCTCGCAATCATGGCAAAAGGTGAAGGAAGAGCAAAGGCACGTCTCACATGGCCGCAGGCAAGAGAGCATGGGCAGGGGAACTCCCCTTTATGAAACCATCAGATCTCATGAGACTTATTCACTATCACTCAAACACCACGGGAAAAACGCACCCTCATGATTCAATTCCTTCCCACCAGGCCCCTCCCATGACCCGTGGGGATTATTACAATTCAAGGTAAGATTTGGGTGGGGACACAGAGCCAAACTATATCATATATTTATGGGAAACGAGATATTTTGATACAGACATATAGTATCTAATAATTACATCAGAGTAAATGAGGTATCCATCACCTTAAGCATAAGTCATTTCTTTGTGTTATAAACATTCAGATTGTACTCCCTCTGTTATTCTAAAATGTACAACAAATTATTGCTGACTGTAGTCACCTTGTTTTGCTATCAAATGCTAGACCTTGTTCATTCTATGTAACTATATTTTTATACCCATTAACCATTCCCACTTTCCTTCCCCCACTCCCCACTACCCTTCCTAGCCTCTGGTAACTGACATTCTACTTTCTATCTCAGTGGGGGACTCTAACTACAATTGCATTAGGGTGATTAGAGAATAGGGGAAGAGTAGGGTGGGTAAGCGAGCAGAGGGTGGTAACATAACTTAGAGACAGTTTCTGTTTGAAATGCCTATGGAACATCATGGCACAAAATTTTTTATCAAATGTTTTACTGAAATAATGAAAACTATATCTATTCAATTTTTATTAATTTATTTGGAAATATTTTAATTTCAATATTTACTTCACTTGAAAAAAATATCACGTGGCATTTATCATATATTCTGGAGTTCAGATAAAAGGTCAGAGAAGCAGTGTTTATGGAGCTAGGAGTCCCTAAGGGTCCACTCTCTTGTGATACTTCCTCCTAGATGCATTTGGTTCTCACAGAAACAAAAATGTATAAGGTACAGACATTAAACCATATTCACACATTATATCATTACTTATATCTACATGGCTAAATCAATATTATTTTCTGTGTCTTTGTGATCACAATAAATTACCAACATTTGAATAATAAATTTTGAAGCATATTGGCATATATATTCATATATAATCCTTGCAAAATCTTTTTATTATTATTATTATTATACTTTAAGTTTTAGGGTACATGTGCACCATTTGCAGGTTAGTTACATATGTATACATGTGCCATGCTGGTGTGCTGCACCCATTAACTCGTCATTTAGCATTAGGTATATCTCCTAATGCTATCCCTCCCCACTCCGCCCACCCCACAACAGTCCCCAGAGTGTGATGTTCCCCTTCCTGTGTCCATGTGTTCTCATTGTTCAATTCCCACCTATGAGTGAGAACATGCGGTGTTTGGTTTTTTGTCCTTGCGATAGTTTACTGAGAATGATGATTTCCAGTTTCTTCCATGTCCCTAAAAGGACATGAACTCATCATTTTTTATGGCTGCATAGAATTCCATGGTGTATATGTGCCACATTTTCTTAATCCAGTCTATCGTTGTTGGACATTTGGGTTGGTTCCAAGTCTTTGCTATTGTGAATAGTGCCACAATAAACATACATGTGCCTGTGTCTTTATAGCAGCATGATTTATAGTCCTTTGGGTATATACCCAGTAATGGGATGGCTGGGTCAAATGGTATTTCTAGTTCTAGATCCCTGAGGAATCGCCACACTGACTTCCACATTGGTTGAACTAGTTTAAAGTCCCACCAACAGTGTAAAATTGTTCCTATTTCTCCACATCCTCTCCAGCACCTGTTGTTTCCTGACTTTTTAATGATTGCCATTCTAACTGGTGTGAGATGGTATTTCACTGTGGTTTTGATTTGCATTTCTCTGATGGCCAGTGATGGTGAGCATTTTTTCATGTGTTTTTTGGCTGCATAAATGTCTTCTTTTGAGAAGTGTCTGTTCATGTCCTTCGCCCACTTTTTGATGGGGTTGTTTGTTTTTTTCTTGTAAATTTGTTTGAGTTCATTGTAGATTCTGGATATTAGCCCTTTGTCAGATGAGTAGGTTGCAAAAATTTTCTCCCATGTTGTAGGTTGCCTTTTCACTCTGATGGTAGTTTCTTTTGCTGTGCAGAAGCTCTTTAGTTTAATTAGATCCCATTTGTCAATTTTGGCTTTTGTTGCCATTGCTTTTGGTGTTTTAGACATGAAGTCCTTGCCCATGCCTATGTCCTGAATGGTATTGCCTAGGTTTTCTTCTAGGGTTTTTATGGTTTTAGATCTAACGTTTAAGTATTGAATCCATCTTGAATTAATTTTTGTATAAGGTGTAAGGAAGGGATCCAGTTTCAGCTTTCTACATATGGCTAGCCAGTTTTCCCAGCACCATTTATTAAATAGGGAATCCTTTCCCCATTGCTTATTTTTCTCAGGTTTGTCAAAGAACAGATAGTTGTAGATATGCAGCATTATTTCTGAGGGCTCTGTTCTGTTCCATTGATCTTTATCTCTATTTTGGTACCAGTACCATGCTGTTTTGGTTACTGTAGAGTTGTAGTATAGTTTGAAGTCAGGTAGCGTGATGCTTCCAGCTTTGTTCTTTTGGCTTAGGATTGACTTGGCGATGTGGGCTCTTTTTTGGTTCCATATGAACTTGAAAGTAGTTTTTCCCAATTCTGTGAAGAAAGTCATTGGTAGCTTGACGGGGATGGCATTGAATCTATAAATTACCTTGGGCAGTATGGCCATTTTCACGATATTGATTCTTGCTACCCATGAGCATGGAATGTTAATCCATTTGTTTGTATCCTCTTTTATTTCACTGAGTGGTGGTTTGTAGTTCTCCTTGAAGAGATCCTTCACGTCCCTTGTAAGCTGGATTCCTAGGTATTTTATTTTCTTTGAAGCAATTGTGAATAGGAGTTCATTGTTGATTTGGCTCTCTGTTTGTCTGTTATTGGTGTATAAGAATGCTTGTGATTTTTGCACATTGATTTCATATCCTGAGACTTTGCTGAAGTTGCTTATCAGCTTAAGGAGATTTTGGGCTGAGACAATGGGGTTTTCTAGATATACAATCATGTCATCTGCAAACAGGAACAATTTGACTTCCTCTTTTCCTAATTGAATACCCTTTATTTTCTTGTCCTGCTGAGTTGCCCTGGCTAGAACTTCCAACACTATGTTGAATAGGAGTGGTGAGAGAGGGCATCCCTGTCTTGTGCCAGTTTTCAAAGGGAATGCTTCCAGTGTTTGCCCATTCAGTATGATATTGGCTGTGGGTTTGTCATAGATAGCTCTTATTATTTTGAGATACGTCCCATCAATACCTAATTTATTGAGAGTTTTTAGCATGAAGCGTTGTTGAATTTTATCAAAGGCCTTTTCTGCATCTATTGAGATAATCATGTGGTTTTTGTCTTTGGTTCTGTTTATATGCTGGATTACATTTATTGATTTGCATATCCTGAACCAGCCTTGCATCCCCGGGATGAAGCCCACTTGATCATGGTGGATAAGCTTTTTGATGTGCTGCTGGATTCGGTTTGCCAGTATTTTATTGAGGATTTTTGCATCAATGTTCATCAAGGATATTGGTCTAAAATTCTCTTTTTTGGTTGTGTCTCTGCCCAGCTTTGGTATCAGGATGATGCTGGCCTCATAAAATGAGTTAGGGAGGATTCCCTCTTTTTCTATTGATTGGAATAGTTTCAGAAGGAATGGTACCAGTTCCTCCTTGTACCTCTGGTAGAATTCGGCTGTGAATCCATCTGGTCCTGGACTCTTTTTGGTTGGTAAGCTATTGATTATTGCCACAATTTCAGAGCCTGTTACTGGTCTGTTCAGAGATTCAACTTCTTCCTGGTTTAGTCTTGGGAGGGTGTATGTGTCGAGGAATTTATCCGTTTCTTCTTGATTTTCTACTTTATTTGCATAGAGGTGTTTGTACTATTCTCTGATGGTAGTTTGTATTTCTGTGGGATCATTGGTCATATCCCCTTTTCATTTTTTATTGCGTCTATTTGATTCTTCTCTCTTTTTTTCTTTATTAGTCTTGCTAGTGGTCTGTCAATTTTATTGATCCTTTCAAAAAACCAGCTCCTGGATTCATTAATCTTTTGAAGGGTTTTTTGTGTCTCTATTTCCTTCAGTTCTGCTCTGATTTTAGTTATTTCTTGCCTTCTGCTAGCTTTTGAATGTGTTTGCTCTTGCTTTTCTAGTTCTTTTAATTGTGATGTTAGGGTGTCAATTTTGGATCTTTCCTGCTTTCTCTTGTGGGCATTTAGTGCTATAAATTTCCCTCTACACACTGCTTTGAATGTGTCCCAGAGATTCTGGTATGTTGTGTCTTTGTTCTCGTTGGTTTCAAAGAACATCTTTATTTCTTCATTTCATCATGTACCCATTCCAGAGCAGGTTGTTCAGTTTCCATGTAGTTGAGCGGTTTTGAGTGATTTCTTAATCCTGAGTTCTAGTTGGATTGCACTGTGGTCTGAGAGACAGTTTGTTATAATTTTTGTTCTTTTACATTTGCTGAGGAGAGCTTTACTTCCAACTGTGTGGTCAATTTTGGAATAGGTGTGGTGTGGTGCTGAAAAAAATGTATATTCTGTTGATTAGGGGTGGAGACTTCTGTAGATGTCTATTAGGTCCACTTGGTGCAGAGCTGAGTTCAATTCCTGGGTATCCTTGTTAACTTTCTGTCTTGTTGATCTGTCTAATGTTGACAGTGGGGTCTTAAAGTCTCCCATTATTATTGTGTGGGAGTCTAAGTCTCTTTGTAGGTCACTCAGGACTTGCTTTATGAATCTGGGTGCTCCTGTATTGGGTGCATATATATTTAGGATAGTTAGCTCTTCTTGTTGAATTGATCCCTTTACCATTATGTAAAGGCCTTTTTTGTCTCTTTTGATCTTTGTTGGTTTAAAGTCTGTTTTATCCGAGACTAGGATTGCAACCCCTGCCTTTTTTTGTTTTCCATTTGCTTGGTAGATCTTCCTCCATCCTTTTATTTTGAGCCGATGTGTGTCTCTGCACGTGAGATGGGTTTCCTGAATACAGCACACTGATGGGTCTTGACTCTTTATCCATTTTGCCAGTCTGTGTCTTTTAATTGGAGCATTTAGTCCATTTACATTTAAAGTTAATATTGTTATGTCTGAATTTCATCCTGTCATTATGATGTTAGCTGGTTATTTTGCTCGTTAGTTTGATGCAGTTTCTTCCTAGTCTCGATGGTCTTTACATTTTGGCATGATTTTGCAGCGGCTGGTACCGGTTGTTCCTTTCCATGTTTAGTGCTTCCTTCAGGAGCTCTTTTAGGGCAGGCCTGGTGGTGACAGAATCTCTCAGCATTTGCTTGTCTGTAAAGTTTTTTATTTCTCCTTCACTTATGAAGCTTAGTTTGGCTGGATATGAAATTCTGGGTTGAAAATTATTTTCTTTAAGAATGTTGAATATTGGCCCCCACTGTCTTCTGGCTTGTAGAGTTTCTGCCGAGAGATCTGCTGTTAGTCTGATGGGCTTCCCTTTGTGGGTAACCCGACCTTTCTCTCTGGCTGCCCTTAACATTTTTTCCTTCATTTCAACTTTGGTGAATCTGACAATGATGTGTCTTGGAGTTGCTCTTCTCGAGGAGTATCTTTGTGGCATTCTCTGTATTCCCCGAATCTGAATTTTGGCCTGCCTTGCTGGATTGGGGAAGTTCTCCTGGATAATATCCTGCAGAGTGTTTTCCAACTTGGTTCCATTCTCCTCGTCACTTTCAGGTACACCAGTCAGACGTAGATTTGGTCTTTTCACATAGTCCCATATTTCTTGGAGGCTTTGTTTGTTTCTTTTTATTCTTTTTCTCTAAACTTCCCTTCTCGCTTCATTTCATTCATTTCATCTTCCATCACTGATACCCTTTCTTCCAGTTGATCGCATCGGCTCCTGAGGCTTCTGCATTCTTCATGTAGTTCTCGAGCCTCGGCTTTCAGCTCCATCAGCTCCTTTAAGGACTTCTCTGTATTGGTTATTCTAGTTATACATTCGTCTAAATTTTTTTCAAAGTTTTTAACTTCTTTGCCTTTGGTTTGAATTTCCTCCTGTAGCTCGGAGTAGTTTGATCGTTTGAAGCCTTCTTCTCTCAACTCACCAAAGTCATTCTCTGTCCAGCTTTCTTCCATTGCTGGTGAGGAACTGCGTTCCTTTGGAGGAGGAGAGGCGCTCTGCTTTTTAGAGTTTCCAGTTTTTCTGCTCTGTTTTTTCCCCATCTTTGTGGTTTTATCTACTTTTGGTCTGGTGATGTACCAATGGGTTTTTGGTGTGGATGTCCTTTCTGTTTGTTAGTTTTCCTTCTAACAGACAGGACCCTCAGCTGCAGGTCTGTTGGAGTTTGCTGGAGGACCACTCCAGAATCTGTTTGTCTGGGTATCAGTAGTGGTGGCTGCAGAACAGCAGATTTTCGTGCACTGCGAATGCTGCTGTTTGATCCTTCCTCTGGAAGTTTTGTCTCAGAGGAGTACCTGGCCGTGTGAGGTGTCAGTCTGCCCCTACTTGGGGGGTGCCTCCCACTTAGGCTGCTTGGGGGTCAGGGGTCAGGGACCTACTTGAGGAGGCTGTCTGCCCGTTCTCAGATCTCCAGCTGCGTGCTGGGAGAACCACTGCTCTCTTCAAAGCTGTCAGACAGGGACATTTAAGTGTGCAGAGGTTACTGCTGTCTTTTTGTTCATCTGTGCCCTGCCCCCAGAGGTGGAGCCTACAGAGGCAGGCAGGCCTCCTTGAGTTGTGGTGGGCTCCACCCAGTTGGAGCTTCCTGGATGCTTTGTTTACCTAAGCAAGCCCGAGCAATTGCAGGCGCCCATCCCCCAGCCTCGCTGCCACCTTGCAGTTTGATCTCAGACTGCTGTGCTAGCAATCAGCGAGACTCCGTGGGCTTAGGACCCTCCGAGCCAGGTGCAGGATATAATCTCCTGGGTGCCGTTTTTTAAGCCTGTCAGAAAAGCGCAGTATTAGGGTGGGAGTGACCCAATTTTCCAGGTGCTGTCTGTCACCCCTTTCTTTGACTAGGAAAGGGAACTCTCTGACCCCTTGTGCTTCCCGAGTGAGGCAAGGCCTTGCCCTGCTTCGGCTTGCGCACGGTGCACTGCACCCACTGACCTGCGCCCACTGTCTGGCACTCCCTAGTGAGATGAACCTGGTACCTCAGATGGAAATGCAGAAATCACCTGTCTTCTGTGTTGCTCACGCTGGGAGCTGTAGACTGGAGCTGTTCCTATTCGGCCATCTTGGTTGCCCTCGCAAAATCTTTTGAACAAATCAAAACAAGGCAAGAAAATGCCATTGCTTGTTAAACAAAATATAAAAATAGATAAAAGAAAGGCTTGATACATTTTCTACGTTACTGAAATATATGTATGTATATATATGTGTGTGTATATATGTATGTATATGTGTATATATGTATATGTGTGTGTATATATATGTATATATGTGTGTGTGTATATATATGTATACACATATATATTTGCAAAACTTGAATTTGCACCTGGTTCTCCAGATTAAATTTAGTACTATTCTTAAATTATGAAAAGGAAGAGTTAATAGATGCACAGAACTTTCCAAGGGAAAACAAAAATCTCCACCATAATAATCAGCAAAATTCTTATACTGCCATGATCACTGCAGAAGGCAACGTGGAGTGAGAAGACCACAGCAGCTAGGTGGACCTGGGTTCTGATGGAAACAATAAAAGGAGAAAATCATCACCATAGCATTGGTGAGGCTTACTAATTCCTGGTAAATTTTACTGCTGAATTACAATATTATGAAGATGTCTCATACTAAGGACTTTTTCTAAGGACTCGTGGAAGGCAAAAGTGTATTTAATTAGAATTGACAATTGATGAACCAATTTACAATGCAGACATAATTACAGGACAACACATTCAGGGTTAAGGTCCCAATGTGTAAAGAGGAAAATAGAGATTATAAATAAGGCACTCTGGCTGACAGAATAGACAGACTAACAGAACAGACTAGAGAGGCCAGAATAGACTCATATAAATACAATCAAATAATCTTTGACAACGAAGAAAAGACAATATAATGGAAAAAATAGAATCTTTTCAACAAGTGGTGCTAAAACAACTGGACATCCACATCCTAAAATAAAAATTAAAAAAAATCTATACACAGATCCTATACCTTCACAAAAATTAACTCAAAATGGATCATAAACCTAAATATAAAACAAAAAGCTATAAAACTCCTAGAAGATAGCATAGAACAACAGTCTGGATTACTTGGGTATAGTGATGGGGTTTTTAGATTCAACACCAAAGATCGAATCCATAAAAGACATAATTGAAATGGTTTCGTTTAAAATAAGTACTTCTGCTCTGCAAAAGATACTATGAAGAGAAAGAGAAGGCAAGTCACAGCTTTGGAGAAAATATTTGCAAAAGGCTTATCTGATAAAGGACTATTATCCCAAATATATAAAGAGCTCTTAAAACTCAGCAATAAAATATATTTAAAAATAGGCAAAATACCTGAGTAGAGCCCTCACCAAAGAAGATGTCCAGAAGGCATATAAGCATATAAAAGGATGGTCAATATCATATGTTGTTAGGGAAATGCAAATTAAAGCAACAATTACACACCTCTTAGAATGCGCAAAATCCAAAACATTGACAACACCAAGAGTTCACAAGGATCTAAAGCAACAAGAACTCATTCATTGCTGGTGGAAATGCAAAATGGTACAGCCACGTTGGAAGACAATTTGGCAGTTTCTTACAAAACTAAACACATTGTTGCTATACAACCAACCAATCAGTCTCCTTCATATTTACTCAAATGAATTAAAAACTTATTTTTATACAAAATCTGCACATTAATGTTTATAGCAGCTTTATTTATAATTGCCCAAACTTGGAAGCAACCAAGTGTCCTTCAGCAGATGAATGAATAACTAAACTGTGGTACATCTTAACAAAGGACTACTATTCAGGATTAAAAAGAAATAAAAAGACATGGAAGAAACAAATGCATATTACTAGGTGAAAGAAGCCAATTCGAAAAGGCTCCATAATGTAGGATTCCAGCTATATCACATTCTGGAGAAGATCAAATTATGTAGGGAGTAAAACTATCACTGGCTGCTAGGGAAAGGATGGATAGGTGGAGTGAGGGGATTTTTAGGGCAGTGAAATTATTTTGCACGATACTACAATAACGGACACGTCGTTATATATTTGTCAAAATCCATAAAATATACACCAAGAGTGAATCCAAATGTAAACCATGGGTTTGAGTGATGATACAGTTTGGATTTTTGTCCACTCCACATCTTGTGTTGAAATATGATCCCCAGTGCTGGAGGTGGGGTGCATCATGGGGTGAATCCCTCATGAAGTGCTTGGTGCCATCTCTGAGGTAATGAGTGAGTTCTCTATTTATTCATGTGAGAGCTGGTTGTTTAAAAGAGCCTGGCCGCTCTCTTGCTCACTTTCTTGTCATGTGACAGGCCTGCTCCCTCTTCACCTTCCATCACGATTGTAGCTTCCTGAAGCCCTCACTAAAAGCAGAAGCTGACTCTGTGTTTCTTGTACAGCCTGCAGAACCGTAAGCCACAGTCAACTTTTCTTCATAAATTACCTAGCCTCAGGTATTCATTTACAGCAACACAAAACAGACTAACAGAAGTGATAATGATATGTCAGTGAAGGTTCACCAATTGTAACAAATGGACCACTCTGGTGCAAGATGCTGATAGACGAGTAAGTTGTGTCTTTGTGGGGGCAGGGTGTATGTGGAATATCTCTGTACCTTCCTTTCAATTTTGCTGTGAACTTAAAACTGCTCTAAAAAATAATATCTATCTGAAAAATAAGGCACTCTGGATTATTTGCTGAAACCAGTGAAGCCTGTTATCTTAAAACTTTGTGATGGGATTGCTGAAAAATTAAGTATTTCTCCTCCCTCAATCTACACTCCTTCATTCAAGCAGTTGGTTAGCCACTTGCTCCTGGACTAGGAAAAGGAATTCAGTAACATGGAAATTAGAAATATTCTGCAAATATTATTGTCTTTTGTTCCAAAAGCCTAAGCCCCAAGAAGAAATGGTATTTGGAATTGGGGCAGAGAAAAATTGTTTTAGAAACGCGAGGTGGAAAAATTGGCTAGAAAAAACAAAGTCCCTTCCCCACCTTCCCTTAGTCTCCTCTCTAATGTAGTTGGAAACAGACGCAGTAAAGAGAAGTGATGAAAAAGAAACGGAGTGGACAGACACAGTGGTATGCTGGATCCAGCTTAAATCAACTCTCATGAGCTAAATATGCACATTTGTGGGTTCAATGACTTTATATTGGAAGCTTGAAAATGACTATGGACTATGGTGGGAGTATTTACACCACAGAAATTGAAAAACGCTACAAATGAGAGCTCTGTGTGTGTGTGTGTGTGTGTTGGTTTACTAGTAACATCCTCTGGTTTTTAGTGAGCTGGTTTATTTCTACACATTCTTTCCAGCAGCCAACTGAGGAACTAACAAGACCAATATGACTTTGAAGAGTATTTCAGCTATGTTCCCATGCCCAGCATGGTGTATAGGATGCAGCATGAAAAGGTGCTGGACTCGAAGCCATGTTTAGGTGGTGGTTTATGTTCATGTTGGCTTTAGGATGGATAACTTGACCTGCTGGCCTCCTATCCCTTTGTGCCTTGAGAGTATATATGCTACTCCAGACCCTGACAAAACCTAAGACATTAGATATCAGGACAAATATTTTCTCCTCCAAAGACTAAGATTATTGTCATATTAACCCAGTGAAATAGTGGTTCAAAATTAAGTTGAAATAATAGAACAGAACCTTAAATTTAGTTTACATCCAAGTCTGTTAACTGAGAGGCATACCTGCTATGCCTCCTACTAGTTTATAGATTAAGGAAATTTAGAGAAGCAATTTTTAGATAAATTTAAAAAAACTGTTGTATGTTAATTGTAGAATAACCATAGAGAATTGCAGTAAAAATATTATCCAAACTCTAACAGATGTATTCAGTGATTATAGCTATAGGTTTGGAGTATTAAGAGCTTGTTTGGGGTAAGTCCAAGGGCACGTACCACTATATTTTTAAAGTTCACATGGATATTGATTTATTGATGCTACATAATAATATAGAAAATTATGAAGGTTAAGTTATCTCCAATGTAGAGAGGCCTGCTTTCTCCATCTCTTCTTAAAGCCGTCCCTTTCTAATATGTGTGGCATATCTCTGGGACTATACAGAAGTATACTCCATTACAGGTAAAGTTATGCATCTGAATTTCCACCAATAAATATCAAATGATTGAAAGACGAAGAATGAATGGACAAACCATCTCTACCTCCAAAAAGACTAGTGAGAGGGCTGTTACAGACTCAATAAAGTCAAATTAGAATAATGTGAGAAAAGAATGGACTCTCACTAAAAATTGATGAGCATATGAAGTAATGCATCTGTTAATTAACTTGATTTAACCATCCCACCATGTATACATATTTCAAAACAACATGTTGTATATGATAAATATATACAATTTTATTTGTCAGTAGAAAAATAGATAAGTAAGAAATTTTAATAGAGAATAGACTCACATAGTTATAACTTTTGTGGTTAGAACACTTAATATCCACACTCCTAGCATTTTTTAATAATATATCATCATTAACTATAGTCATCATGCTGCACAATAAACCTCTAGAACGTATTCTTCCTATCTAACTGTAATTATGTGTATTTTGACCAATATCTCTCCCTGACCCTCAACCACCCCAGGCTTTAGTAGCCACCATTCTATAATCGAATTCTATAAGATGAACTTTTTTAGATTCTACAAATGAGTGAGATTATGCAGTATTTTTCTTACACTTGGAAACGTTGTATATGATAAACATATATCGTTTTATATGTTAATTAAATTTGAAAAAAAGAACAGACTCTACAGAAATAATTAAGTGATATTTGTCTCTCAGCATGTTTTTTGCACTTTCAATAACGCTATGGTTTGGATGTTTGTCCCCTTCAAAACTCGTGTTGAAATTTGATCCCTAAGATTGGAGGTGGGGCTTCGTGGGTGGTGTTTGGGTCATGGCGGTGAATAGATTAAGGCCCTCCTTTGGGGGTGAGTGAGTTCTAACTCTATGGTTCCCAAGAGAGCTGGTTGTTAAAAAGAGCCTGGCATCCCCCCACCCCCACCACCTCTTGAGTCCTCTCTTGTCATGTGATCTCTGCACATGCTAACTCCCTTTCAACTTCCACCACCAACAAGCCTGAGGTCCTCACCAGATGCATAATCTTGAACTTCTCCAGACATCAGAGTCATGAGTCAAATAAACCTTGTTTCTTTACAAATTACCCAGTTTCAGGCATCCTTTTATAACAATACAAAACAAACTAAGACAAATAACATATTCATAATAAGATACCCAGGGATTTTTCTTCTTTAAAAGAATAAAACTGTCTTATTCACTGTGTCGTTTCTGCATTTAAGAGTAACATGTCAGGTGCCTTTCCACCAGGATGCCTATTTGAACCTCAGTGGTATAAGAATCATAAGCAACTGAATGAAAGACCTTCACTCCAAGAAGGGATCTACTTTTTACCTTTCACCAGGTCACTATCTAACATTAGATATCTCTCTTTTTAACAAGCAAAAATATCCAGCTTTATTTAGGCCTTGTAAAAAAAAGATTTAAAGTCAGCTAATGAAATGTCAAATTCTATATTTTTGTTAAAGGGGCAGTAGAGAAAAGGAGTAGGATAAAAGCCAGATGCTGGTTTGTGACCTCTAAACATATTCTGAGCAAATGAATATCCCAATTACAAGTAATATTACTGTCATGGATCATATGTGAAATTATAGCAGATAAACTTTCAGATGTTCTTATTTCTGTATGTGTGCTATGTGACTTTTTGTGTCTATAGAGCATGCATGCACACATGCACCATTGTCTTGGAATAAGTCACAAAGGCAAGCATAGGTTCTTGTGGAAGGATTCCCTACACTGATTCCTCTCAGAAAGGCAAATGGTTGTAGAATACCAAAAAACGCATGCAAAACGGAAAGGAAAGAAGCTTTTTAATGATATTTAAATTGTAATTATAAATAGAAAATCGATTTCCTAAAGTGATCTGGTGGGTTTTAAACATCTTTATTCACTCTCAGTGACTTTTACATTGAATGTTCTCAGTTTATAAATCAAAAGATCATTTTTAGTTGCCAGTATTGTAAATTCCACCTGCAATCTATTAATCGAGCTATGTTCCTTTTCTCTGACATCATCAGCAGTAATAAAGATTCTGCAAATGGAACTCAGCTGACAGTGTTGTAGTTGATGTATGAGACAAAAAGAATCCAGCTTGCTTTTTCATAACTGCATTGATTCAGCAGGAGGTAATGGTGTTAAAAACTTGCTTCCTATTACTGAGGTAAGTAGATATTAGGCCAAGACACCCAGGGAGAGAAAAGAGTGTTGAGTGAATCTTGGCAAAATTCACCATCTGGCATCAGCCATCCTTACCGTTTGCTTCAGTTTATGTGGTCCCCTAACCATTAAGTTGTATTTTGTTTCATTATAATAAAAGTGCAGATGGAAAGGCTGATAGGCAAAACAAAATCACAGGATTCCCCTCCAATGTGTAGATTCATAACTCTTTATAATGGATTGTCACTTCATTATTGTAATTGAATAATCAACCAACACAAAATGTTCATTACATGGCTCAAGAGAATGGCCCAACCCAAATTCCCATGGAATGTCTAAAAGGCAAGAATGTGTTATAAAGGAAAGGCAGGTGAAATGTGTACAGTTGGAAAATAGAGTCACAGACTAATTTTAGGAAGCATCGAATTCAACCTCTAAATTACAGATATAAATAAAATAAGACTGTTAGATGTCCCAAGTTCAAAAGCTGGGTAGTGAGAACATATCTGAATCTGAATTTTAAGACTTTTTTCCAATATTAATTTCATCACACATCGTTTTCATGTAAACCTGAATTTTAATCCTTACTGCACCATTTATTAGCTTTGCACTGTGAGCAATGTTTTTTTTCCTCAGAGTTAATTTCCTCCTGTCTCAAGTGAAAATAGCAATATATAAATATAAAATTCATAAGGCTATGTTGAGGGTTACATAAGACTGCTTATTCAAAGTGCCAAGAATAATTCCTAAGACATCTTAGGTGCCAAATGAAGGTACTATAATTAGTATACATCACCATCGTGATGGTTAATTTTATGTGTCAACTTGGCACAGGCTATGTTGCCCAGTTCTTTGGTCAAACACCAATCTAGATGTTACTCTGAAGATGTTTTGTAGAAGTAATTAACAATTACAATCAGTTGACTTTAAGCAAAAGGGATTACCCCTGACAATGTGGGTGAGCCTTATCCACTCAGCTGAAAACTTTAAAAGACAAATGTGAAATTTCCAGGAGAGGAAGCATTTCTGTCTCAAAACTGTTACATAGTCATCCTTTTTGAGTTTATAGTCCAATACCCTGCCCTACAGATTTTGGATGTGAATTTGCTAGCCACCACAATCACATGATTCCTTAAAATAAATCTTTTTTTTTTTTTTTTTTTTTTTTTTTTGAGACCGAGTCTTGCTCTGTCGCCCAGGCTGGAGTTCAGTGGTGCTATCTCGGCTCACTGCAAGCTCCGCCTCCCGGGTTCATGCCATTCTCCTGCCTCAGCCTCCTGCGTAGCTGGGACTACAGGCGCCCACCACCACACCTGGCTAATTTTTCATATTTTTAGTAGAGACGGGGTTTCACCATGTTAGCTGGGATGGTCTCGATCTCCTGACCTCGTGATCCACCCGCCTCGGCCTCCCAAAGTGCTAGGATTACAGGCGTGAGCCACCACGCCCGGCCTAAAATAAATCTTAATACTTCTCTTCTCTCTCTCTCTCCCGCTACCCCCAATTATTTGTTTCTCTGAAGAACCTTGACTGATACAATTATAAAAATAATTTTTAAAAGAAGGAAGCTGATGTACCCTCACACAAACATTTTATTAATCTGAGAACAATATCTGACTCTGTACTCCCCCAACTTGCTTTGATGTAATCATTTTATCCTTACTTCAATATACAAAATATCAGAGTTTTATCAGGCATGGGCATTGCCGATCTTAGTTGATGCTCTTCATTTGCAGATCAATAAACAATATCACCACTCTTCTTAGAATTTCTCAGAGAGAGAACTCTGCCAGGTCTCCTAACTAGTTTTTCAGTAGGTCACCACTTTCAAAACATAGCGTTTCATGCTTAGATTACTTACTTAATGACTTGATGTGGCAATTTGAGTATATACTATGTAGTATACATCTTCTATATTTTAGCAAATGGGATGAAATAATATTTTCATACCCTTTAAACATCTAGATTATTTTGAACTCATGATAAACAGGAATAATTTTAAATAAGAGTAGATAATTTAAAGAATAACAAGCAACTGCACTGGATACCATTGTCACAGTTGTTTTTATCTCTCCTGCCTCCGTTATTGTCTTTCCTGAGAAAAAATGCTGACCCATTAATGCTATTTCTGGATACTGACATTTATGATAGCAAAGAGATTTACAAAAATGAGTTGTTTTCACTTTATATTTATCTTTTAAAATATTGTGGTCATTTCATTTATCCTCATGGACTTATTTTAAAATATGGCATGTTTAGGAGTTGGAGATATTTTAAATTGGGGTACAGCATGAATTTGAGTTAGTAATCTTCACAAAGAAAAAAAGGCTATATTAAATTTACAAATAGTTAGAAACCTGTGTTCCACTAGAGTCAGAGAATTGCCTCATCCATCCATGAGCAGTACCCTTTCTGAGGCTGCCAAAATTTATCCAGCAGAATGAGGCATCCCTTCTCTTGACCTCTGAGTTAGTGTCAGAGGAGGCCTAGAAGAGAACCAGAACTTTCACTGCCACCCCAGCCTAATTGTAAGGAGGCCGTATCTCCTTCTGTCCCTTTCTCCTCTCTTCCCTGTCCCCTGTGTGTCAGTAAACGCCAAGTGAGGGCAGTAATGTGAAGTATTCCTACTCTTCCCAGCCAAGGGTGTATCAGCTGAAACCAAGTGGGAGCCTGTACTTCTGTTCCCATCTAGAAGGAAGGAGATGGCATGACTCCCTCCTTCAGTAGAAGTGTCAGAAGAAGCCAGCTAAAACCAGCTTAAGATTCTCATAGCATAAAGCCCCTGATGATTAAGATGATAGGGCTATGGTTATACATTGGGTGTAGGAAAGAGTATCATTGTCCAAGCAATTCACGTGCAGCATTCCCAGCCTGGGAAAGGCATGGCAAACAGGGTTTCAATAACTTTCAGAGATGAAGTCTTCATCCCACCTCAGGGAAGACACTGTGGCCAGCCCCAGGTAGGTACAGCTGAGGATAAGGAACATTTATGCCCAAACATCCAGGCATCGGTCTAAAATCACCCATCCTACCAAGAACCAAGAATATCTCAGCTGGAATGGAAAAAGATAGTCAATAGACACCAACACTGAGATGACGGTAATGTTTAAATTATTCGACAAAGAAGTTAAAGCAGCAGTTATAAGATGCTTCAATGAGCAATTATGAATATTCTTGAAACAAGTGAAAACAATAGCAAGTCTTGGCAAAAAAAAATAGAAAGTCGTGATAAAGAAAGTAGAAAATAAAAATGAAAAATAACCAAATGAAAATTTTATTACTGAAAAAATGGAATAACTGAAATTTTCATAAATGTAATGGATGGGTTCAGAAGCAGAATGGAGGGGACAAAATCAAAATAGGAGAGTAGAAATTACCCAATCCTAACAACCACACGAAAGTGACTGAAAATAAAAAAGAAAAGAAAATGTCGGGCGCAGTGGCTCACGCCTGTAATCCCAGCACTTTGGGAGGCCGAGGCGGGTGGATAATGAGGTCAGGATATCAAGACCATCCTGGCCAACATGGTGAAACCGTGTCTTTACTAAACATACAAAAATTAGCCGGGCGTGGTGGTGGGCGCCTGCAATCCCAGCTACTTGGAAGGCTGAGGCAGGAGAATCGCTTGAACTTGGAGGCTGTAGTGAGCCGAGATGACACCACTGCACTCCAGCCTGGCAACAGAGCGAGACTCTATCTCAAAAAAGAAGAAAAGAAAAGAAAGAAAGGATCTTCAGGGACCTGTGAGAAAATGAAAAATGTCATCAGAGTCTAGAAGGAGAGGAGAAAAAGGGCAGGGCTGCAAAAATACTCAATGAAGTAATGGTTTCTCAAACGACATAAACTTAAAGGTTTGAGGAGCCAAGCAAACTTCAAATAAGATAAATCCTGAGAAATGCACATCAGGATCCATCATAGGCAAACTGCTGAAAACAAAAGTCTAGTTTGAGACTAGGCTAGATTTTAGTTTTTGTAATGATTGTTGTTTTTCCTCTGCTATATTCTGGTCATACAGGGTTGAAAGAAAAGGTTTGATACTGAATGATAAACCAGGAAATAGTTCTGCCAGTAAAGTGAAAGGGAACAATGGAGTAGGAATGACAAAAATCACAACAAAGAGAGTAGAGCCTGGAAGCAGAAAGAAGGCTGCAGTGAGGAGTCACATACATTGGCAGGTGGTCTCTCTCTCTCTGTCAGGGACTGTGAACCCTCCCATTTGCCATTAATTGCCTTTGCTGCTTAGGTTTGTTTGTGAATTTGGGGTCTTGGTGAAAACATACATGATTTAACTCCAGTATTTTTCTATTCAGACTTAGGAACTGATTCAATTATGGTCAGATTCTATGATGAACAATAATTATTGAAACTAATACCTTAGTGTAAAAAAGAAAAGGAAGGAGGAAAGAAAAGGAAAGAGATAAGAAGAATGTGGAGAACAACAAGAGGAGAGAGGTAAAAGAGAGGAATGGAGAAAGAAATAGAGGGAAGGAAAGAAAGAGGAAAAAATCTGAGAGAGTAAAGATATAGAAAAAAAATTTCCATATAGAGGAACTGAGATAATGTATTAGTGTGTTCTCACACTGCTGATAGAGACATACCTGAGACTGGGTAATTTATAAAGAAAAAGAGATTTAATGGACTCACAGTTCCATGTGGCTTGGGAGGCCTCACAATCATAGCAGAAGGCAAAAGGCACATCTTACATGGCGGCACACGAGAGAATGAAAAACTAAGTGAAAGGGGAAACCCCTTATAAAATCATCAGCTCTCATAAGACTTATTCACTGCCACGAGAACAGTATGGGGGAAACAGCCCCCATGATTCAGTTATCTCCAGCTGGGTCCATCCCACAACAAGGAATTATGGGAGCTACAATTCAAAATGAAATTTGGGTGGGGACACAGCCAAACCATATCAGATGACAAGTATTTTTATCTTTGAATCCTTAAACATCTATTTTTGTGAACATTTAATACCCCATCTGAATAGTCAGAAAAAAGCACAATCCTACTACATATACCAGCATCTCAGAGATATTGTGGGTTTGGTTCCAGGCCACCATAAACAAAACAAACAGCACAATAAGGTGAATCACACAATTTTTTTATTTCCCTGTACATATAAAAGTTATGTTTACAAGATACTGTAAGTAAGTGTGCAATAGCATTACATCTAAATATATATATGTATATATAGTAATTTTAAAATACTTTATTGCTAATAAATGCAAAGAATAATCGGAGCTTTCAACAAGTCATAATGTTTTGGCTGGTGGAGGGATGGTCTTGCCCTGACATGGATGGCTAGCTGATCACTAATCAGATTGGAGTGACTGTGGCAAATAAGATAACAATAAACTTTGCTGCATAAATTGACTCTTCATTTCGTGAAAGATTTATCTGTAGTATGTGATGCTGTTTGATAGCATTTTACTCATAGTAGAACTTATTTCAAAATTGGGGTCAATCCTCTTAAACCCTGCTGCTGCTTTATTAATTAGATTTATGTAATATTCTAAATCTTTTGTTGTCATTTCAACAATGTTCATAGCATCTTCATCAAAAGTAGATTCCATCTCAATAAACCACTTTCTTTGCTCATCCATAAGAAGCAACTCCTCACTGTGAAAGTTTGATCATGAGATTGTGGCATTCAGTCATACCTTCAGACTCCACTTCTAATTCTTGTCATTAATGAGGATTGGAATCAACTTCTTTCAACCTCCTATTAATGTTGATATTCTGACCTCCTCCCATTAATCACAAATGTTCCTAAAATCTAGAAAGATTTATCCTTCCCAGAAGTTTTCAACTTACTTTGCCCGGATCCATCAGACGAATCGCTGTTGATGGAGCTATAGCCTTATCAATGTATTTCTTAATAAGATATGAAAATCACAATTACTCCTCGGTCTGTGTGCTGTGGAATAGATGTTGAGTTAACAGGCATGCAAACAACATTAATATTCTTGTACATCTCCATCAGAGCTCTTGGGTGAATAGGTGTCTTGTCAATAAGCAGTAATATTTCAAACGGAATCTTCTTTTTGAGCACGAGGTCTCAACAGTGGGATTAAAATATTTGATCCAATTATAGAGCATAGGCAGAGTAGATTGACCATGAATCTTAAGGTCACGAGAATTTTCAGAATGGTAAATGAGCACTGGGTCTTCAACTTAAAGTCACCAGCTGCATTATGCCCTAATGAGAGTCTGCTTGTCTTTGACGATTCGAAGCCAGGCATTGACTTCTCTTCTCTAGCTATGAAAGTCCTAGATGGCATTATTTTTTAAATAGAAGGCTGTTTTGTCTACATTGAAATCTGTTGTTTCATGTAGCCACCTTTATCAGTGATCTTACTAGATATTCTGGATAACTTGCTGCAGCTTCTTCACCAGCACTTGATGCTTTACCTTGCACTTTTATGTTACAGAGATGGCTTCTTACCTTAAATCTTATGAATCGACTTCTACTAGCTTCAGACTTTTCCTCTGCAGCTTTCTCAGCTCTCTCAGCCTTCATAGAATTGAAAAGAGGGGCTTTCTGTGGATTATTAGCCTTTGGATTAAGGGAACGATTTGGCTGATTTGATCTTCTATCCAGACCATTAAAACTTTCTCCATGTCAGCAATAAGGTTATTTCACTGTTAGGCAAAAAAGGCCTAGTTTTTGGCCTGTCTCAGCTTTCAAGGTACTTTCCTCACTAAGCTTAATCATTTCTAGTTTTTGATTCAAAGTGAGAGAAGTGTGACTCTTCCTTTCACTTGAGCACTTAGAGGCTGTTGTAGGGTTATTAGTTGGCCTAATTTCAATATTGTTGCATCTCAAAGAATAAGAAGTCCTGAGGAGAAGGAGAGATGAGGGAATGACTGATCAGTGGAGCAGTCAGACCCACACAACATTTATCCATTAATTTTGCTATTTTATATGGGTGCAGTTTGGGTACCCCAAAGCAATTACAATGGTAACATCAAAGATCACTGGTCACAGATTACCGTAACAGATACAATATTAATGGAAAAGTTTAAAATATGGTGAGAATAACCAACAAGTAATACACAGACCTGACACAAACGCAGGCTGTCGGAAAAATGGCACTGTTAGACTTGCTGGAGGCAGGGTTGTCATAAACCTTCAATTTGTGAACTACGCAGTATCTGTGAAGTGCAATCAAACTAAGCTCAATAAAATGAGGTGTGCCCGTAGATCATTTCATAAAGATTTCTGAGTGAATACTGTGGCTAAACTTACATAGAGGAAACAGTCTTGGCTTTGACTTCCATCTGACCTACTATCCAGCTGCCAGAGAGAAACTAGATATTATTATACAGACATTGACGATTACAGAGGTTAAGGAGGTATGCGTTACTTAGTCTACCAAGAGTCTTTCACATCTACAAGGAGAGATTATGCCGTGTTGCTAATTTTGAAGTCTTTCCCCAAAGAAAATGAAGCTAATATGAAATAAACTGAGAAAATACTTAGAATTTTCTGTAGAGTTAACAGACATGTTATATTCTGTAATGATGGGACCCTGACAAAAACATTTTAGAGGCGTGGAAAGGTTGAGGAAGAGTTCACTGTATGTCTAATCATTGCCTAATTTGAATCTAGAAGCACACGGAGGCAAAGATAACATCACAAGCAGCTGAAGGACAGGAGGCCAAGTGCATGTGGTGCCAAACACACCTTCACTTACAAAGGATCTTCCCTCTAGGAGTGGAAAGAAGCGGTATGATGTACCATGTACAAACTCCATGGAATGAGGTCAGAAAGGGTGGATGCTCTATTGGAGACTGTCCTCAGAAAACATGCTTCTTCCTGGAAAGCTGACATTTCCTCCCAGCTTTCAGCAGGAGAATAAAAAGAGGCAAGCATTTTCAGGAGTGTTGGGATGGAGGATTGTGGAGGGGTTAGAAAAGTCAGGGTAGGATGGGTGCAAAAGGCAGTTCTAGAGGGTGAAAATAACTGCAGTCTGCGTGGGAGAAAGAGAGGACTGAGGGCTTGATTTTGGGAGAAGTGAGAGAAAGACTGCTAGCTAGTCAAGAAAGTGTTAAGACTATGCTGGGATAAGGAGTTTGGGCTTGATCTAATAAGTACTGAGATTGCTATTAGGAGGAAATAGATAACATATGTGAGAGCACTTAGTATGTAGAAAGACTGTATGCTAATGTGAGGCATTACTACAGTTATTCTCATCCACTGCAGGTTCCTGGGCAGGGGAGTAACATGATGAAAGCTCTGCTTTAGGAGAGTAGTGTGGGAATAATGTGCAGAAAGGCCTGTAGAGGAGAGAGAGGGAGAGGCAAGGGGATCTGCAGGCCTCTGCTGACACCAGCAGAACTGAGACTTTCAAAGTATTCCTTGAAAAGTGAATGTCCTCCTCTGTCTCCTTTCCCTCCCCACCATGCCCTGAGGAAAGCCTCCTTTTTGCCTGAATGCAATTAGATCCTGTTTCCGTTTTTTAGATAAAGACAAGAGTGGTAAAGGGTGAGGAATTTTACAAGTGCTGGCCGTAGTAGTGGTCTATCTGTGCTGCTACTTCTGTATTTGGCTGAGCGCATCTATCTCTTCCTCCTTCTATTCTCATTCAAGAGAGATGGGTGTCACAGTGGTAACACAGATCTGTTTGTCGTTCTACAAAGAGAAACTGAATTAGAGCAGAAGCTGGACCTCTGATTCTCACTTACTCATGGCTTGGGGGATCCTAGATACACACCTTATACTACTAATCCAATATAAGGTGAACTCAGCATCTTGTTTCTGCTTCTTCCAAAATTAAGCTTCTAGGCTGGGTGTGGTGGCTTGCGCCTGTAATCCCAGCACTTTGGGGGGCCGAAGTAGGTGGATCACTGGGGGTCAGGTGTTCGAGACTAGCCTGGCCAACGTGGTGAAACCCTGTCTCTACTAAAAACACAAAAGTTAGCGGAGCGTGGTGGCAGGTGCCCGTAGTCCCAGCTACTCAGGAGGCTGAGGCAAGAGAATCACTTGAACCCAGGAGGCGGAGGTTGCAGTGAGCCGAGATCGTGTCACTGCTCTCCACCCTGGGCCACAGAGCAAGACTCCGTCTCAAAAAAAAAAAAGTAAGCTTCTAAACCAAACCCCCTGTGGGCCTTATAACAAATTTTAATACCTCGTTAACAACAACAAAGACATAATGAAAAAAAACCATGCATTTTTAAACAAGATAAGTCCTTAGGGATGGAAAAAGACCTTAAGACCTATGTATATAGAAAGGAGAAAACATTACTTAGAATAAAGGGTCAAGATGGATAATACAAAACTTCAATTCAGAGAGAAAAATGAGTGTCCTACAGGTTGAGTGATGGATTGCTGGTAACAAAATTAGAAATCAATATGCTGTATAGAAATTAGTCAGTGTAAGACCAATAGCAAAATACAGTAATCATTTTTAGAGATGAGATTGAGAATAAAAACAGAAGTATTTGGATCAAAGTGGAAGTCACCACACATTTGTCAAGGGAAAAAAAGCAAAGACTGTCAAAATATCATAGTCTTTTCTTTTTCCTTCTTTCTGGGAAAGTTTAAATAAACAAAAAGCCCCCAAGCAATCAACCCTTATAAGTGGATCAGAAGAAGAACCACACTAACAGTAACATCTGCTGGTAAGCAATAGTATTTGCACATATCATTTGCTATTTACGTCATTGCAATAGGCATCTTTTTGTAGGCTGTCTTGGCACGCTAGTCTGATTATCAGCATGTGCTCACCGTGCTTACTGTGAAGCTAGGAAGAGTGGCTGATGAGGTCTGAGCCTTTTAATGTAGAGTCTTTCCAAACACGTGCATGTGAGCGAATGCACGCGCACACAACACACACACACACACACACACAACCAACTACTCACCCTGTCTTTACTCAAGGAAAGTGTAAAAGACATTAGCTTCTAGACTTTCTTACTTCATAATGCTCCACAGTGAAGTGCTTTATAACTTACCATCATTATGTTTATTTATGAAATAGCAAAAATGAGTAAGAAACCCTGAGATTCTTTACTGTAACCATGGTGATGTTGTAGGGCTAGGGAATTGTGCACTTCTGTTATAGAAAGCAAGAGAGTGTGCTCAAGATCACAAGGAAGGCAAAGATAAAGGGAAATAATGAATCGCCTTATAGTGAAAGAAAAGACGAATGCTGGAGCGTAAAACATGCATGTGCTTCAGATCACATCTTATCATTTATAGATCTTAAGAGGGAGCAGTTGTTTTGTTCTGATAGTGCTCTTGTTCTTTCTGTCCTGGATTCAGGATGGAGTGGTTTAGGTAGACAAAATGATGAGCCTAGGGCTTATGGATAAGGCTTTGTTGTACATGAAGCTCAATCTGTGTTATCCTGGATGGAAGAATCCTCTAAAACGAAATAAATATATCCAGCTTGAGGTCATACTGGCCCTCTTGATTATTTAAGTATGTGATAGGAGTAATTTGAATGTAAAGATAGGGCTTAATATATACAAGTGTCATAATTGTATGTATATAATCGTACATATTATTTTTTCTTCATACCCATACTAATAGTCTGTACCCATACTAATGTGTATGAAGAAAAAAGATTAATAATGTGTAATGGTCTTCTGACTCACTTGGGTAGTCTATTGACATTTAGGGATGTAGATGAGGACCAATAGGTAAGATAAAAACAGAAACTGTATAGGAGGTGATGAACCTATGTAGGGTGGTATGGTAGAGGTAATAAGTCTTCAAGGGAACCAGTGACTGTATTACTTGACAAAGTCAAGCTGGTTTTTCTGAAAAAGGAAGTATGGGAAGTAGACGTGGAATTTCCCCAGTAGAGATAAAAACATTGGGAATGATGTTAAAAAAAAAAAAGAGAGAGAGATGTTGGGTAAAATATAGTGAAGGTGGAACAGCATTGGGTCTACAGAGAGAAGATCAGCATGAAAGCTGGTGAAGTGTTCCATGCCTGCTGTGACAACACAGCTTACTACAAATGAAAGGTCTTACATTCAAGTCCACTCTGTAGCCTGAAATATAAAGAAAGGAATGCTATCCTGCCACATACTTTCTAATAAAGTATTTGGGGCCTTCCTAGCTCAACCTACGTGCTTTGGTTGCAATTAGATTCGAATATGTAGTTTGAGGAATGTGCATGTTTTTCAATATTTTTAGGGTTTTTATTTTATATCTTGAAAATGGTTATGTTTTATAATAGTTCTCTTTTTTCCCCCAACAGATTCACTAACAAAATGGACACATTAACTTTACACTATGTTACAGTTATGGATTATATTTTAATATCAGACAGCTGTTTTTGTATTATGTATAGTTCCAAAGAGGGCAGTAGGAAATAATGCAAATGGCTCTGTTAGCCAGTCCCCAAATGCTGTAAAGGCGCTCAGAGCACAAGGCCTTTTGTGGATGTGTGTGAGTCAATGATATCATTTCTAAACATTAAAGATAAATTGAATTTAAGGATAATGAAAACCTTGCATTTTTAGTTATGGTAACGCCTCACTTTTTTAGAGACCTCTATTTACAACTTCAAATGTTTAGAATACAGTCAATTAACCTGTAGTGAGCAAGACAAGACATCACCAGACCTCTGGGATGTTATTAAAGTAATTTAAGTTCACTTAATTTTGGTGAGAGCATACATTTATATAACTGCTGAAAAAAGAATTTGGCTGCACGTATCTAGAACCTAAATTTTTTAAAATCTTAGAATTTGAATTCACAACTACAAACCCATGTTGAAGTTTTCATTGGAATAAGATGCTTTTCATAGAATTATAGATCAAAATGGAAATAAAATACCAACATTATGTGAAACAAACAGAAAATGTTCAACAAACCATGACATAGTCACATTAGGAAGTTTATGCAGAAATAAAAGTCGTCTTTGAAAATGATTTATTGACAGGGAAAAATATTCCAATTTAAATGATAAGTGAAAAAAAGCAGGATACAAGCTGTGGCATTAAAAATAATATTAATAATAATGATAATCATTCTAATAATAATATTAAAACATATAATATAAAACATACTAAAATGTGGAATTATTTCTGGCAGTTGAGATTAAGGTTCATGTATTTATTCTGCATATTTAAACTCATGTACATTTTATAATTTTAAAAATAATGAACATGCTAATTTTACAGTCAGAAAAAAATGACAGAGAACAAACAAATAACTTTTGTAAAATGCAAGCTCATATACTTTACTTTTGAATGATCTCTCATAGCCAGCAAATTCTTATTTTAAACATTTAATGATTGGATTTCAAGCTAACAGCAAATTGGTAGCAGAAACTTAAAAGGAGGGATGATGAAGAACTACTATAAAGAGACACAGTGACAAAAATATGAAAAGTAAATGACAACTCGCTACCCATGAGAGAAACAGAAATATTATGGGAAAATGTGCAAGTCCTCTAAAATCATAGCACACTGAGGCCATTTTAAGTAAAGACTAATGAGCTACCAATCCCAACAGCCTTTCAGAAAATCAATAAAATGTGAAAGAAAAGGTGTTTGCTGAAAATTAAAGTAACTTCATTTTAGTTCCGGGTCCTGACATTTCCTAGCATGTGACTTTTAAGAAGTTTATGGAATATCTTTAAGACTCAGAATTCTCAGCTTCTAAATGGAAAAAAAGCAAGTAATTTTTATTAGTTTGTACATCTTTTTCACAATCCACTGAGGTCATGTAAAAGTGTTTCAAAAATCCCTTTTGCACATTTGGGATGCTAATAGTATGTGGTATATTAACTAATGCTAATAAGTCCAAATCAATAAACATTAAAAATTTTTTTTATGTGTAGTCTAATAGAAATAGGTATACTATGCTTTAGAAATACACACACACACATATATGTGTATAATCTTACACATATATATGTATAAGATATATATGTGTGTGTGTATATATATGTGTGTGTGTATTTCTAAAGCATATATATATATACTTGCAAATAGATTACAATGAATATATTTTGTCTATCTCTGGAACGTCTCTTGTTTTGGGAGATATTGTGGCATGATGGAATGACTTGGGGTTTGGGGCCAGGCAGATTTGGCTCAGGTCCTGGGCTATTTTATCACTTAGCTAAATGGCCTTAGGTAGGTTTATTCTCTCTGAGTTTTAATGTCTTCATCTGAAATGTGCTGAACTCATGTAAATAGTAGTCAATGCTCAGTATCTAGTAATTATTTCATTTTTTAAAGTAGTAAGAGTCGGTCATCTTGAAAAAATTATTAGGTGGCACAGTTTGATCTCAGAGAATTTTGGATAATAAGGTGCATCTGCATTTCAGAATTCTACAGGATCAACCTGAGGGTGTATTACCTGTCATTTCAGGTAATAAAATATGACCTCATTTACCAGACAATAACTAGATAATGCCTCTACCTCTGAGTGCACAGTGGTAATAACTGCTCTGGGAAAAACCTTGTCACTGAGGAGATTGAAACTATTGGTTAGATTACATTTTAGACTATTTGTAAATTACAATTATTCATTCATAATTAGGTGCCAATAAGAGATGTTAATGGCTTTATTATCATGGCTTTAAAAAATGCTGCATCTTCGAGTTGGAGAAGAGAACCAGGAGTAGTCAAGAAAATCTGAATAGTCATACTCCTCATTAAAACTGAGCACAGGTACTATCTTATAAACTTAATAGAACTAATACTGCCTGTTTGGAATGCAGATTTTCTTGAATTTTAATAATATAAAAATATTGCTTAGAATAAATGTATTCTAAAGTTATGAATATCTGTGGAAGACATATTTCATGATGATGCAAATTCTAAGCTGGTGAAACACAGTAGAAAAGGGAAATAGACTGGGAATAAAAACATCTGCTTCTGTTAAGTTACACAGATGGTTCTCCAGGAAATCTCTTTTTTGAGATTGATTTGAACCAGTTCTCCCAGCCTAGTACGTGTGTGATGGGTCAATATTTTCTTCTTATTTTTCTGCTTTCTTTTGGGGACAATAAGTCTGCTTTAGGATTCTGGAGTTGGAAAAGACACCGTGCAAAAAATCTAAATGCGATTTTCTATTCTCTAACCATTGATTTTTGTTTTCAAAATCATATTAGTTGTGGATATCACAGAACAATCTTCCACATAGTAGAATTCTTCACTTTGAACTCAGGGAAATGCTGGGTTTAAATGTATACTTGGCTTGAGGATTTTGAGCTTCCCTAGAAGCCACTGCAGTCTCTCCAGTCTTCAGGTGTGCCTCTCCACATTGCCATCTGTGGCATACAGCCTTGAACTTGGCCCCCAATGACCCCCTCTTACTGGTAATCATGCCCTTGTATTATACCCTCCTTTTGAGTAGATGCTGGACCTAGTAGCTTACTTAAAAACAAATAGGGTAGTGGCAGAAGTGACGATATGTCACTGACAAAATTGGGTTATTAAAAACTGTGCTTCCATCTTGGTATTATTCACTCTGAGGAAGCCAGATTGCATGTTGTGAGAACGTTTAGGAAGCCTGTGGATAGACCTATGTGGCCCAAACGTCAATGGAGAAATTAACTCTACAAAAAACTATGTGAATGACATTAGAAACTGTCCTCCTGCCCTGATTGAGCCTTGAGGAGACTGCAGACAGCTTGACTGCAGCTTCATGAGAGACTCAGAGCTAGACCTGCCCATCAAAACCATATGCATGCTCATGACCTTTGGAAACAGTGTAAGACGATAAATATTTGTTGTTTTAAAATGCTAAGTTTTGGGGTATTTTACTATTGTCCTCCATTATTTCTTTATTAAAACGGGAATAATAATAGCTCCTGCAAGGAGGTGTTATGAGGATTAAAATATGGTAATGTATATAGACTGCTTCTTTGCAAAGCACTTTTCAAATTGCATTGTTGGTTAAAAATTTTAGTCCAGTAAATGGTTTATCTGTTTTCAGAATAAAATCAATTTGAAAAATAAGCTATTCAAATTTTGGTTATGATGAAGAACAATTTTGAGAGCTATTTAAATTAGAATTTTATATACAACAGAGCCTCATATGGGAAAATTATTCATATATATATACAGTATTGCTAAATATGGATATATTAGTTCTACACACAGGGATATGTTTTTAAGAAAACGTAGTTATAAAATAACAGGCAAGAGAAATCTGATTAATTTAGATTGTTGTTGACAACAAACTCCAGCTAAACCAGAGAAAGAATCATATGAACCCCAGATGTTCTTTCAGCTGGTGAAAAAAAGAAAGACAAGCAGAGTGTACTTTATTTGGACTTACCTGGAGTCATACTTGACCTCTTGACCTCACAGCATTGTTGTGAGGGACTAATGAGATAATGCGAATAGTCAATGGTCAAACTAAATATCAATTCATTTAATAGAGGAATTAATAACAGTTTATTGAAAGTCTTCTCATTTCTACTTTGGCTATGTTGAGTTGCACCATAATAAAGATGAGAGGCTTTATAAAGGATGATAATGATGGTGATTATAATGGATTTCTTAAGGTTTGAGATGGGACAGGAAGCCAGAAAAATCTGCTTTCAATGAAGTAGGATGTTTTCCATTCCTATGGACCTGGAGATAATGTCACACATTCCCAGTCACTGAAGGTGCTGTTCAGAAAAAACACTTGACAGACGCTTGTGAGTGAATGTGGAGAGCCTCAGTAGTTGGACATGTGAGGTTATGCCATGGAGAGTCAATGAAATGGGACAGGATCATCAATCAGTGTCATGTTTAGGTTTTATCTCATAGGTGACTTAGAACAGTATCAACTATATCTATAGCAACCTCTAAATATGCCCTTAGAAATAAAAAAAAATTAGCATTAAAGAATTTTTGATAACAAGGCTGGAAATTTTTGCCACCAGTCATGCTGTCAACAGGGTGTGAATGAACACCAAGTAAAGTTCATTTATACTAAACAATGATACATATACATATATATGTACATATATATGTACTCCTAGTTCAAGAGGAGATATTCTAGTATAGATGTATAGATGAAAATAATTTAGGATGTCTAATTTTTTAATCCCAAATACTTATATATTTAAAAATTTGGATTTTTCTTTTCAAATTTCAGGAAGTAATACATGCATGTGCCGGAAATTATGTAAGAACACAAAAACTCTGGGGAAACCCTGTAGTCAAACGTGTTACTATTTCTGCAGTGCAACTTATGATGATGTTTGGCTAGATAAAGGAATACTGTAGGAGTTTATTTGTGTAGTAAAACACTTGTACATGAAATACAGGGAAAATAAAGACTATCCACATTCTAGTACTTCTTATTTCTATGAAAAATATTTTGTTAAAATTCGACCTAGTAAAGTCCGAATGTAAGCCAAATATCTCTCTATATTACAGCATTTGGTTGCCGCTGAGTCTTGAATAGGTGGATACATCATAATGATATTGGCATTGCCAGCAGGTTGTATTTGGGCATTTGATGATGGGTTAAGTTTATGATTCTTAAGTGATAATGCAGCAGCTGAGAATGGGATTTATTACTAAATGAGTTTGAGCACTAGATTTAGGTGAGAAAATATCAGTTTTTACAGCTTTTCAGATTGAGGTCTGAGAATGAAGAATTATGTATATACTATATAATTAGATAAAAGTAAAACATTTTATAATTTCACTTTAGATCACTGGTACATAAACAGTTAAATAAGTAATTGGACTTTTTGGACTGTTTTACTTATTAATGAAAAAGTCATAGGGATATGTAATTTGTCACATTCTCTTTAGTTTCCTATCGTTATTTTAACTGAGCAAAACTCCTGCACGTGTGGATCAGAGTAGCTAAGAATAAAATTAGATTTTGATATTTAATTTTTTTCAGTAATCAGCATGGTTCAAACATCTGGAAAAATTAGAATTTTTTTATATTTATATGTAATGTGTTTATGTATGAGAATAAATATCTATAATTAATTCACATGGATGTTTCCATCATAAGGATATGTTTATACCTATATATATAAATGTGAAAAATATATATTTGTTAATTAAACAAACACACATCCAGCATATACCAAAGTCCTAAAAGGAACTTGATCAAAAAAATGAAAACAAAATTGGTATATCTCGTGTGCGATTAGGGCTGTGATTTTATTTTTAGTTGATATCAGAAGAAAGATGGCTACACATATGGATAGATGAGTAGCTTAATCGGCATTGCATTTAGCTAACTACCGATATAATGGTTCTCTTGTTATTTTAAAAAAAATCAGGCCTGTGCAGTGACTCATGCCTGTAATCCCAGCACCTTGGGAGGCTGAGGCGGGTAGATCATTTGAGGTCAGGAGTTCGAGACCAGCCTGGCCAACATGGTGAAACCCCACCTCTACGCAAAATACAAAAATTAGCTGGGCATGGTGGTGTGCGCCTATAATCCCAGTTACTCAGGAGTCTGAGGCAGGAGAATTGCTTGATATCTGCCATATGCCATACCCTTCACCTACGGAAGTGTCCTAGTCTCTGAAAATTGGTTCCAAAATTAGAACTGTTGAGACCTTGTATTCCTAGCACCTGTAACAAATTTCAAAACTGATAAGAATGAAGAATTCCAAATGTCTGATCTAAACCAAATGCAACTGGTTTGAAATTAATTATTGCATCTTATTAATAAAACTAATCTCAATAATTTTCTAAGGTTTTATAAAATGTTAAGTAGTTTTAGCTCTTATTGGGATGATGGAAAAATTTAATTCAAAGGTTACCAAATTTAGAGAGGGATTTCAAAAAACTGACAAGTGCTTACCTCCTTATTTTAATTGAAAAAATCTTAATCAGAGAAACCACGTGCCTGATAGATCTCTTTGAACTGTGTCTAGAGCCAGAACTTTTCTAAATGTAAGGAAAAAGCAATTAATTATCTTTACAAATTTTATATGAGATTTGATTAAGTAAAAGAGAAATTGAAAGAATACACATATTTGCTGCATAAAGCTGCCTTTCATTTATAAACTCACTTGTTGTATTCAACAAGGCCCTCCTGATTCCTCCAAAAGCAAAACTCCCCTACTCTCCATAGGTACAGGCCTCTCATTTCTGTTTACCTTATCTAGACTAAACACACTGGCTGAATGTGTTTATGTAGTCCCAAAAGGCTGTCAAAGTTATTCAGGTTTATGTAGCATAGCAGTTTTGGCAAACTCACCATGAGTCTACTTAGCAGAGGAAGCGGAATAATGGATCCAGTTCTACTAACCATGAATCCAGTTAGCAGAGGAAGAGGAGTAACAGATAATGTTTAACAAAGATGGGATTTAGGATTAGACAGTTTTTCACCGAAATCTCTGCTGTACGTTGTGACACTGGGAAAAATAAACCTCTTTATGTCTTGATTTTCTCGGCTGCAAAGTGGGGCTAATAGTACCCTTTATACACTAATTTTGAATATTAAATGGGATAATATAAAATACTCAGAAAAATACCTGGAATAGTTAGGTGTTTAATAAATAGTAGTTATTTTTATTGCAATAATAAATACAGTAGTCCTCAATGCAGGGCTCTGAAGAGGTTTTCTGGTAGTCATTGAAGTTACGGAAAATAGTGACCCAAGTTAAAAGTTGATCTATAATACAGAGGGTATGTGTGTCTTACTGCAGCCTGGCTATTACAAAATAGCCTACACTGGGTGGCTAGTAAAGAACATAAATCTATTTCTCACACTTTGGAGGCGGCAAGTCCAAAATAAAAGTGCTAGCAGACTCATTGTCTTGTGAGAGCACGCTTTTTCATAGATGGCACATTCTCGCCGTGTCCTTACATGACAGAAGGGGGCTAGCTAGCTCTCTGGGGTCTCCTTTATTTTTGTTTTATTTATTTATTTATTTATTTATTTTTGAAATGGAGTTTTGCTCTTGTTGCCCAGGCTGGAGTGCAATGGCACGATCTCGGCTCACAGCAACCTCCAGCTCCTGGGTTCAAACGATTCTTCTGCCTCAGCCTCCTGAGTAGCTGGGAATACAGGTGCCCAGGTGCCCACCACCACGCCCTGCTAATTTGTGTTATTTTGAGTAGAAATGGGGTTTTACCATGTTGGCCAGACTGGTCTTGAACTCCTGACCTTGTGATCCGCCCACCTTGGCCTCCCAAAGGGCTAGGATTACAGGCGTGAGCCACCGTGCCCGGCCTCTGGGTCTCCTTTACAAAGGCACTAATCCCATTCATGAAGGCTCTGCCCTCATAACTTCACCACCCAAGGACCTCACCTCCTAATATCATCACCCTGGGGTTAGGATTTCGATACATGAATTTTGTAAGGACAAAAACATTCAGATTGTAGCACTGTGAAAATAACTTAAACAGATAGCAGGACAATATTACAGTTATGATTGATCTGTTTGACAACAACATCATTATTAATTCGTGTTTCTGGTCATGGAGCCGCATCCTTCACCGTGAACATCACTGGAGGCAGGGGCTGGCGATGCGGAGCACTAGAGCAGGCTTCTCTAGTGGCGGGAAAGAAATGCTGAGCCCTGTGGGGATTGGCCCCTTGGTTTCCCGTCACTGAAAACTTTCTATCCTTTTTAAGATGTTCGAAACAACTAAAGTCACAGCAATCTAATGCCGTGTTGACTTCTCAGTATCAAATCTTCGATAAACTTGGGAAAGTAAGTTTGTTCTTTTCCAATTCAAGAGAACATCTATAGGCAAAGTGCCAAAATGGACAGTTTGCAGTCTTGTTCTTTTGCTCTTTACTCTTCCATCCATGTGGATTTCTAGACATGATATAGATACATTTTTCCAAATGGAGCAGATGAGATGAGAAATATTTTATTTTAAATGGAAATACCTAGAAGTTAAATACCGTTTACAACAAACCGTCTTTTGTCTTCAGAGTATCTGTTATTCCCCCATACCCTCCAAAGAGCATCTACAACAGCACGTCTGTCTGCCTCAGAAATGCAGTCACGTGGGTGATGGGATGGGAAAAAGGTTGTATTATATAATCAATTAATTTACTTACCTGTTATTGACTGGAAATAAGCACAGTTGAAACAAAATGATATTGAGAGCAAGTTGGATTGATAAGTAAACATTGTGAGCACTTGACGCTCCTCCTCAGGACTTAAGGAAAAGTTGCCTAGGAATTTTGTGGCCAAGCAATTTGGAAATCTATTTTTATCTACTTGGGTTGCTGCTTCTAACATTCAGCTGATGCGCTACGAGTTCTGCCAAATTATTTAGGCAGCATCTCTCTTTAGAAAATGAAGTCAGTGTTTAGATGGCATTTAGTCTGACCCCACTGGTTAAAACTGAATTGATGAAACTCAATTTAACGTTGTCCTGCTGGTGTTTTTCTAAAATAGCAAATAATTGATTTTTGCACTAGAAACATATTGTTCAGGGCTTCGATATGACTAGTGATGAGCAGACAAGCAACAATAAGGTGAAGTTTTGATTACACATATGATGCCCAACACTTCAAATTTTATCCGTTTTAAGTTTCAGGATGAGATAATAGATTTTTCTTAAGTTCTATCATGATTGGGTGACATAATTTATAGAGAGCAGAAAGAGTGGTTCAATAATTGGATGAGAAGATAATCAAAGGGCATAGATAATAATAGTAGAGGAAGAAAATAAGAGATTAAGTGAATATTTTCAAAAATCAAAGTTGAAAATAATGGAGACATAAATAGAATAAAAGTGCATTTGCAGTGGATCTATGAGAAATTATTTGCCTGCTATTCAAAAAGATTATTTGCTGTCAAAATTAATTTGGCTATTTTTCCTATGGTCAAAATAAATTAAACTTTTTGAAAAAAAGCTGAGGCTGATCTGTGACAAAGAAGATCCAAATGGCTTGTGGAACTTAATCCCTGATCTGCTTGAGCTACAATGTCACAAAGCAGATAACTGAATAGTTTTGCTTTCATTCAGATACATGCTATGGTTTAGAACAAATCTGGGTTTTCAGAGAAGGCCTCCCCCTAATTAACAAACTTCATTTTATACTTATCAGTAACTGAAGCTTAAAGTTGTATCATTCCTAAAGGGAGATCAGTTATGAAGATTCTGAAGATAAGTGGAAGGGGGATAGCTCTGTATTTTAAAAGCAATATCCAGGCCTTTGCTTAGAGGTAGCTTAATAAACCATTCTTTAGTCCAGGAGTTTATTAGAAAATGTAATTTAAAAATAACATTGCCATGAGCTTGCCAAAAGGTAACTAATTGTAAAACCCTTTCATTCATCAGAGGTGGTGGTGGAGGTAGGGAAACAAATCCAGTGTGTAAGAACTGGTGAGTATACACTGTGAGCTTCGCCTCAGGATATAATGGGCTCTGTAATGAGAAAGAAAACAAAGTTGCTCTGTATTTTCTCCAGATAGCACCCTAGATCTCTAAAACAAAGGGTTTTTCTTGCATAGCGTATATTAAATATATCATAACTTTAGATTTCTGGTATGGTAATAAAAATGCCTTACAGCACAGAAAATGCTTTAAAACCACTTTATGAAGAGCAATATAATTATATAAATACCAATTTTCAAGTATGGTATTTATTATCATTTGCATAATATGTTATGTTTAAGACTAGGTTTGGCCAGTGCTTTGTGGGTTTAAAATGACAACTCTTTTATATTTAAACAACTTATAAAAGTGTCCTTAAATAAAGATACAATATAGGTTAGAGAGAGTCTGTGAGGAGCCCAGTGCAGAAGAAGGAGTTCAGACAAACCATATCCTTCTGAAATTCATGTATACAACACTATAAATTAGAATCTCACCTTGATAACTTCTGTTTTAAATTACAACTTCTTTTTTTAGTTTTTCTAGAGTAGTGTTATAAAGGGCTAGCTCATCATACTATCTGTTACTTCATCCTAGCATGTTGGTACAAGAAAAAAAAAGAGAGTTATAACTCCTATGACTGGTTGCCTACTTGATAATAAAATGAATGTGTAAGCAGCAGCCTAAGGAAGAATATTTTATTAGATCAATTAATATTGTAGAGGAGTTTTGTTCCTGGGTTAATCATTCGTATGAAGTCTTAGCTTATAGTTAAGGTTTGGGGCAAGTCATAAAAATGACTTGGAAAGGACACCTCTGTTCTTTATTCTCTCTCAAGGACTTTAACTCAGAATTATTCAATTTGGCACCTGGAGATTTCTCAAGTAACACATTAGCCAAAGAAATTGTAGGAAGCGTTCCTTTTGAGGGTGTTTTCACTCCTTTTTCCTAGAAATTTTTGAAGATGAAGAAACACAAGAACAGCCAGATACCCTCTCAGTTGTATTAATCAGAGCTATTTTAAATTAGAAACAATATAAAATACAATTTAATATAAATGCAACCTAGATACTTGCTGCTCCCTCTAGCGCTTCTTTTTTTTTTTTTTTTTTTTTTTTTCTCAAAGGGTCACCTTTGCTAACCCATGAGATGGTCTTACTGAGGTAGGAGGCGGGGCTCAACTCCCAAGCAGTTTGAAGACTGGCTGAAATAAGGAAGAGGTGGAAGCACCTCTCCATAAGACAGGCCAACTCACCAGCACTGTGACAGTTTACCATTGCCATGTCAACACTCAGACGTAACCACTCCTTTCCATGGCAATGACCCTGAAGTTACCACCCTTTTCTTGGAAAATTCTGAATAACCCACTCCTTAATTTGCATGTAATTTAAAGTGGTTATACATATGACTGCAGAACTCTCCCTGAGTGGCTCCTCTCCACACACTGCCTATGGGGTAGCCCTCCTCTGCAGGAGCAGTCACCGAGCTGTTACACTGTTGCCTCAATCCACCTGTTTTCTTCTGTTACTAGCTTGCTGTTGAATTCTTTCCCGAGTGAAACCACAAACCCTCTTGGGAAGAGCCCCAGTTTTGGGGCTTGCCTGACCTGCATCATTACTATCTAGTTTGTATGCATGATCTCTGTCCCTGCAGAATCCTGGCTACTGAATTGTGGCTCTCTGTTGATTGCAGTGGTACTAGTGACTCTGTGTTCTATGCTACCCGATAAACTCATTCCCCTCTCTTCTGGAGATCTGCAAAAAATGTGGTAGGAATGATCTCCTTCCACTCTTCTCTTTGCCTTACCAACCTTTCCATAGACAGGTTTGTGCAATGTTACAAGTGATTTAAAATGTGAAACTGACAAAGATTGTTGATCCGGCTAAGGGTTTTCAGACTACGATAGGTATATGTTATTGAATCATGGACAATTTTGTGGATTGTTACAAGTTTAGAAACATTAAAATTAAGAGACTAAAAAATATTAGACTTCATTGTACACAGAAAGAGTAACTATAGTTTTGCAAGATTTTTTGTTCCATCCGTTCATACAAAATGTATTTCTTACTGTGGGTTTGTACTGGATTTAATAGTGTTCTCTCAACATTTATGTCCAATCAGAACTTGTGTACGTGCCTTATTTGGAAATAAGGTCTCTGTCGATGTACTCAAGGTAAGATGATGTCATATTGGGTTAGGATGGGCCCTAAATCCAGGGTGACTGGTGGCCTTATAAGAAGAGGAAAATTTTGGACCAGGCGCAGTGGCTCACGCCTATAATCCCAGCACTTTGGGAGGCCAAGGCAGGTGGATCACCTGAGGTCGGGAGTTCAAGACCAGCCTGACCAACATAAAGAAACCCCGTCTCTACTAAAAATACAAAATTAGCTTGGCATGGTGGTACGTGCCTGTAATCCCAGCTACTCAGGAGACTGAGGCAGAATTGCTTGAACCCGGGAGGCGGAGGTTGCAGCGAGCCGAGATCGCACCATTGTGCTCCAGCTTGAGCAACAAAAGCAAAACTCCATCTCAAAAAAAAAAAAAAAAAAAGAAAAAAAGAAGAAAATTTCGACAGAAGCACACAGGGATGAAGACCAGGCATGCAACAGTAAAGGCAGAAACTAGAATGATACAACTGCAAGCCAAGGTACATCAAGAACAGATTCTCCCTCAGAATCCCAGAAGCAAACAATCTTCCCAACATCTTGATTTTGGACTTTAAGTAAGAATAAATTTCTGTTGTTTTTAAACCACCTAGTTTTGTGATGGCAGCCAATTACAAACTAATACAGGATTGTCAACCAAACTTTAGTCTATGGCCCTGTTAGCTTGGACTTCTTTTTAGTGTGCAAGAAAGACATCTGATGTTTTAAAGTGTTCAGAAGACAGTGACGCTCAGAGGCTTCTCTTGTCTTTTCCTGCATATCCTGCCTTTAACCGAAGGGCTTTGCAGCAAGTAAATCCCTTCTTCCATCTTTCTGTGTGACAACATCACACTCTTCCGTAAGGAAGAGGTACCACTTTTCAGTTACATCCTAATGAGGAGTATTTCTGTCTTCCATAGAAGAACATCTACGTCTTAATTATTTCCAGAGCCTTTCACTTTCTAATAGTGTCTGAGACTTTAGCTCAGCATTCACCGATTGATCATTTGTCCCCCTGCAATTTCCTGGGCTCCTGTTCAGTGAGAACTGGTAAATTATCCTTCAATTCTTTCAGCTTTCTCAGTAGAGGAAGCCATGGACTCACTAATTGTTTTACTAATATTTATAAGGACACATCTCGAAGATAAGTATTGTTTTGTTTTTCAAAGATGATACACTGTAAATTATGCTTTGTTTGTTTTTCTCCAGCTTATCTGTAGGTTTGGTCATGTCTCACACTAAACATCATAGATGTTGACGTCTGCCCTCTCTGTTTCCAGCAGAATCACACTATCTTGGATTAAATATTATTAATTCTCATAATATATCTGATAGAAGGCTGGGAGTATGAGGCAAAATACCAATTCTTTTCCACAAGATAAAAATAGAATGGTATTAAGATTCTGGTTGAACCTGGTTCAACGAAACCTACTCAGGTCTGATAACAGTATGTAAACACATGCTCGTGAATTAGAAAATACCTGAGAGAAAATATATCTAATTCCCTAATGAATTAATACTGCTTTTGTGGAGAGGAAGAAAAGGACACGAAGCAACGTTATAATTTAAAATCTAGGTTAGTATTTTAAATATTAGGCATGGTAAATATTTTGCTTTGAACTGAAACTTGAAAAACACAGCTATTGTTGAAGACTTTCTTAATAATATTAATTTAATATAGAAAAGGAATAGAAACGTTAAATCTCAAGAGAAACAGGTGGAGTAAAAGATGCAAATAATTACTTACTATTGTATAAAAATAATAGTCTTACCTCTCATTCTATTTATATTTACTTTAAAATTATTTCCTGCCTATTATGTGCCAGGCTGTCTGTTTGTGCTGAAGAGGTAACTGTGAAGAAGACAGGTGAGGTTTCTGATCTTTTGAAGTATATGGTTGATAAATGTATCCTTTTATGTTTTAACGTTAAAATCTCCTGAATTTTAGTGTAAGAGCTTTGCATCTCAGAGATATTCTATGGTTCATGTATTAATTCTGACCTAGTTTGGCATTGTGTAGAATTCAACTTTCTTGGGGAATGTTGATAATAGGGACATGATCAATATGATTGTGTGATCTGAATCAATATCAGGACTCATAACCCATTCATATTAGCTACATCCTTTTAATTGGTTTAATAATTGTGAAAGAAATACTTAAATGCTTAGTGATTATAAAAATGTGAACTAATTCAGGAGGATATGCAATACATGTGTGCAGTTCATTTCTCTTTACCCAGTTGCATTTTCTTCTCCAGGGATCTTTCATGAAATCATGAGTAGTTCTAGCTTGATCTTTTATAATCACTGTATGGTATTCCAATATAGAAATATAGCCTGATATATTTAAACATGTATTATTTAAAATTCTACAATATTATAGGCAATTCTATAATATTGTGAATGATATTACAGTGATCATCCTTGTATGTATATCTTTGCGCACAAACGCTCAGAGTTTTAGTTGGCTATATTAAGTGGGATACTGAGTGACAGTCAGTAGATTTAAAATTATGATGGATGGTAGTACCCGCTAAAATACCCTCAAACTTTTAGACTAAGCAACAACATGAATACTAATTTTCTTACAACTGAAGAAAACACTTATTATTGCATGCTTTCAGCTTTTGAGATTCAAATGAGTAGTGAATAATTTATTAATTTGTGTGTCCCTGATTATCGATATGGCCCACAAGTGAGAAGGGAAATAAAATAAATTAATTCTGCTCAGTGGAGAATCAGGTTGCAATGAATTTCATTCATGCTGATCCCTTAATGGGGAAGAGCAAGTGCTATGAAAGCTCCTCACTGGTGAGAGAGACAAACTCATAGGCATTACTTCTTAACAGTGCAAAATCCTACCACCTGCACAATTAATTATAATTTGAACCTTGTATAGATTTATGTATATTTCTCACTTATTTTTGTTGTGATATTCTATTAGACAGAAACTCCAGGGCAATAAAAAACTAATCTTGCTCATGAATTTAAGGGAGTGTGATTAATTATGCTTGCTGTGGTTCTCAGGTAGACAACCTACATTAAACTTTGAATGTTCGTTTCTGTTCCAAATTTTCTAATTATTTTTTAACTTCGAATCGTCGTTATATTTTATTATTAAGTAGCTTTCAGCATCTGTGAATAAATCTTATTATTCGTACCTTTATTAATACTTGAAATTACATTACTTCATTTGTTAAAATCTTCTGAAGTAAATTCAGGATCATTTTTAATAAACTGTAATCTTTGATTTACTTCTATTAAGCTTTGTTTTACTTCAAATTTTATAAAGTAGATTAGTTTACAGGATTTTTTTCAGATTGTTTTTTGGCTTATAGTTTTCTTAGTTTGAATCATGTTTATACTAAGTTTGTATACTGAGTTATGCAATTTTATACATTTTTATGCATTTATCTATATTAAACAAGTTAATGACCTAGGAATTTTTAGCTCTTGATGGTTTTCACAGAATGTCTCTGTGTAATGAATTGGGTTGGGTTATGTCAGGAGGTGTAGCACAGATTTGAATTCTTTACATTTTCTTATTTTTGGGGAGAGATGAAGTGGAGAAGAAATAATCCAGGAAAGATTTCAGAAACCTTGGGGCCTTTGTGTGATGATACAGAAGTGTCTTGGAATAGCTGGAATCACACCATGCTGAGCCTTCTTGCTGACCTCATGGCCTCCTCTCCTGTTTCTGATAATTATTTTTCTCCCTTCTTTGAAGAAAGACACTGTCACTGCTCTTGTCAGAGCAGTTTACCTTTCAAGAGGAAGTTAATTTTCCTCATGTCCTTTCTCCATCACTCCTCATTATCTCCACAGTTATAATTAGAATCCAATTCCAGTATGTGTGGGAGACCAATTATGAAGTCAAACATGTAGGGAGAAGGCTTACCAAAGGATGTCAGGATTTTGCTCATTTAAGGGGATGGGGTACAGGGGAGAAATGGAGAACACAGGGAAAAATGTGCCCGGGACGTTTTATCATGTAGGGAGAAAGGTAAATTTAGATTTGATTTAATGTATTGACATTAATTCACTTATCAGAATTTTTGGAGGAATTTAATGTATAATTCTATGATTTCTTTTGCCTGATTAATGAAAGCTAGACTAACATTTTTTGAACGATGGTGATTTGTGAACACATCCTTGATATAAGTTAGAGAAGGATGTATTGGACTTAAAAATAATTCAGAAATCTCTAGATTGGTGACACTAATGAAAGATTTTTTAGTTAAAATGGGCTCTGAATTTAAGTAGAGATGACAAGATCCTAAGGTAGTATAGTTAAATAGCAGTTTAACACTGCGAGAGAGTGCTGCATCTTTCTACCCAGAACAAGAGCTTTTTGTTGGTTGGTTTTTTTGTTTGTTTGTTTTTTGTTGTTGTTTTTTTTTTTTGAGAAAGACTTGCTCTGTTTCCTAGGCTGAACTAGGCTGGAGCACAGTGACGTGATCATGGCTCACTACAGCCCTGAACTTCCAGGCTCAAGTGATTCTCTGACCTCAGCCTCTAGAGTAGCTGGGACTACAGGTGTGTGCCACCATGCCTGGTTATTTTTTTTTTTCTTAATTTTTGGTAGAGACAGGGTCTCACTATGTTACCCAGGCTGGTCTGGAACTCTTGGGTTCAAGGGCCTCGCCCACCTCAGCCTCCCAAAGTGCTGGGGCATGAGTCCTGGTGCACGGCCAAGCAAGAGCTCTTGAGGAAGGACTCTACATTAACTTCCCAGCTGTAGCTTAAAATCTTCCTCCTGATTTTCTGTAAAAGAATCTGGCTTTATCAGAGTAACTACAAACTGAAAAAAGGACAATCACCAATCATTTTGGTGACATTAGTTCTAAAAAATTATTGTTTTCTTAGAATCCACTTCAGTCATTTTATGGAGGGAAAACCTATAGACCAGAGCTGTCTAACAGAATTTCAGTGCAAGTCACATATGTAATTTTAATCCTAGTATACACATTAAAATATATAAAAGAAACAGATAAATTAATTTCTACCCCAGGGTGGGTGGAAAACCTTGGTAGGGGAATCACAACACTGGCTTCCTGGGATTCAGAGCAAAGACAAGTTCTCTGTTTGCCTCCGGGAAATAACTGTTGATCTTGACAGATGGTACCTGACAATGGCACACATAGGAGACCGTTAAACCTGACATATCCATTAAGAGCTGGACATTATGTAACCAACCTAGTCACAAAATTGGTTTGATTCTTCCAAGAGTTAGTGAAAGTTGTATATGTGGCACTGAACATATCCTGAAATCACATATACGTTTCATGCGTGGATAGTTTATAATCCCAAAACACCATCTTGCTACCTTGTCATATATTCCTTTTTCATGGTTTTATGTGATGCTTTCTATTACTAGTTGACTAAGAAGGAAATAATTCTGAGTTTGGTTTGTGCAATATGCTGATACCATTTAAAAATGAAACCCTGCAATCTCAGACCATGTGACACCTAAGAACTGTAGAAAAAGGAATCCTCTTAATAGATCTTATACTAGAGAATCTTATCTACCTTGGTACAGACAAGAGATGGGCTGAGCTAATGGTATATATTAATTCATGGTCTATTTAAGAGAAGAGATAGCCTATTTATTTGGAGAATTGCTAAAATGAGGTTTTGGTAATATATATGCATACAAACCTCTGGGATACATTCAGAAAATGTGTCCTCTGTTGTTGGTCATTTATATAGAAGAAGCTTTTATTACCAAGTGAGTAAGATGACCTGCTCTATGGATCATCAAATTTATATCTGATCAAGGAACTTTATGGAACAGGAAAAAGGGCAATGAACAAATAGTGTTCTTAAAAGTATCTCATCTCACAGAAACAGTGGGCCCCACAGAACAATGAGGGGACCTCCTCATGACACTCTTATAATGACAAAATGGGGAGAACCCCTGGAACTTTTACAAGCAGTAGCTGCTCTGCAGAAGGCAGTGTATTTTCTAAGCTACTCATTAATATCCAGTACTATTTCCTACAAAGCTAAGCCACCTAGGACTGAAAAGTCAAGAGGTAAAATTGAGTGTCGTCCTCTCACTATTATTTCTAAACGGTTTTTACTTTCTACTTCCACACTCCTCGGGATTGATGGTTAGAAATTGTATTATCCAAGGAATGAATGCTTCTAATAGATGACCCAATTTTCCGTCTTTAGATTGAAGGTTGTAATTGTTTCCCAAGTATTTTAAGGTCCAAATGAGGTGGACAAAGAAAGGGGTCAGCGATCTTGCTGGGTTATTAATTGTGACTTTAGTGGAGAAAGGTAAAGTAACACAGCAGGGGCAGGGAGGAGTAAGATTGGAACTGAGAAGATGTCTTATGTCCAGAAGTTACATATAAGACAACTGTAAACCTGTATAGGTAGGACTAATATGAGCTCATATTTCTCAGAAAAAAATATTACCATCCCATCTGGAAGAGAATTTCCAATTTCTGTGGTGCTAGCTTAAAGCATATCAAAAATAAAATGGAAAGCAATTATAAATTTTAAATATCAGCTATAGTCTTGCCACTAGCTGCTCCCAAAAAGTGATATACTATCTATTAGTATTTTATTCCTCTCTGTAACGTGAATATAGATATGTTTTAAAGTTAACTTTCATTTTCTTTATTTTTCTTTCCCAGTATTATTGCATATAGAATTTGTTTGTGGAGGTTAATTATAAATTTTGGTCTACAAATAGCTGATTATCGAGGCAGAATTACAAAAGAAGCAAAAGGAAAAAAAGACATCATTTAAATATTCTTAATTTGCAGCTGATAATTAAAAGATAAAAACTTGAATTGTCTTTTTGAGGAGAAAATAGGAGTGTGTTTGGGGCTACATTATACAGAGTTGCACTAAGTTAATTAGGAGATTTTGACTTTTTTATTACTGAAGAAGGGTGTATGCAGATACTAGAACAATATCTAGAATATAATAGTTATTCAAAAATATTTGTTGAATATAAATAAATGGTGAGCTGCCAGTGAGATTGATTGTGACGTAATTTTAATTCGGAAAAGATTTTGGTTTATTAGCATCTAAATCTCCTTCCTCTTTGAGAATACTTGCCCGTTTTGTATGAGTCTTGGTGACAGGTTGGGCATGCCCCAATGAAACTTTTATTTTGATATTTCAAATTCAGTTTTTCATCAATAAAATTTAATCATGTGATAATAAAACTGATAAATCCCTAGCAAGATTAACCTATTTGGGTGTTATTTCACAAATTCTGAAGATCAGGAATGATAGAGGGGTTATTACTACTTGGCCAGCTGACTTTAAGGATGAATAAGGAATATCATGAAAAGTTTTAGGCCAATAAATTCAAAGACTGAATGAAGTTCAAAAAATTCTTGAAATACACATCTTACTAAAACTGGTACAAGAGGAAATGGAAACTTTGAGAAATAAATTGAATTACACATTTGTAAGTTTTCCATGAAAAGAATTCCAGGTCCATATGGTTGCTCTGGTGAATTCTGGCATTTTTTTTTTTTTTTTTTTTTTTTTTTTTTGAGACAGAGTCTTGCTCTGTCGCCCAGGCTGGAGTGCAGTGGTGCGATCTCGGCTCACTGCAAGCTCTGCCTCCAGGGTTCACGCCATTCTTCCGTCTCAGCCTCCTGGGTAGCTGGGACTACAGGTGCCCACCACCACGCCCGGCTAATTTTTTGTATTTTTAATAGAGATGGGGTTTCACTGCATTAGCCAGGGTATTCTCGATCTCCTGACCTCGTGATCCGCCCGTCTTGGCCTCCCAAAGTGCTGGGATTACAGGTGTGAGCCACCGGCCCCGGCCGAATTCTGGCAAATTTTAACAAAGAGTTTATTCTAGTTTGATAGAAACTTTTTCAAAGTCCAACAAAGATATCCTTGACAAAAGTTGTATTAGGCTTCCAGGTTGTTTGCTGTATTGTATATTAAGACAATTATTTTTAAAAATTACTCTGCTTAAAAAAACACAACAAAATACTTTATTCATGGTAGATAGTAATTTTTTAATGGTTTTTTTTTCCTCTGGAGATTAAAGGATAGTCAGATTGCCTTATCTGAATGTTTTTAAATAAAATCCATGGATTGACGTGATATTTTTAGGAATCAATGAGTATTTGATAAGGTAGACCATAAACAGCATCTTCTTTGGACAAACTTCGGGAACTCTTTTTTTTTTTAGTTTTCATAATTTCAACTTTTATTTTAGATTCAGTGGGTACATGTGTGTGCCAGTTTGTTACACGGGTATATCGTGTGATGCTGAGGTTTGGGGTGTGATTGATCTCATTACCTAAGTAGTGAGGATAGTCCCCAACAGTTAGTTTTTCAAACGTTTCCCTTCTTCTTCCCTGCCCCTTTTAGTAGCCCTCAGTGTCTATTGTTGCCATCTTTATGTGAATGAGTATCCAATATTTAGCTCCCACTTATAAGTGAAAACGTGCAGTATTTTGGTTTTCTGTTGCTGTGTTAATTCACCTAGGAGACACTCTTTTTTCTTAAAACTTTCCTGAAGCTAAGAAAGCTGGCCCTGTCTTAGTTTTTCCCTTCTAGTGTAAGCACACATTCATTGCTTTCTTTTTTTAAAAAAATCTTCTCTTCCTTATTTCGTCCACTTGAACCATCTTTCCAAGCTGCCCATTTACTCCAACGACTTTAGAATGATTCCTCCCAAATTTCTCCTCCAAGTCTTACATATTCATTTGGTTTTTAAGCATATCCCTTATCTACTTTTAAGACACTTCCATTAATGTCTTTTTAAAACTTCAACTGAAAAGCACTACTTAATTTATGTATTAATTCAGTAAAAATTTACCAGGTGTTTACTGTTAGACTTCTTACAAGGAGATTAGAAAATAAAAGTATATCATTGAAGGACACTTATTAAAGTAGTTAAAGTGAGATACGCATTGCAACTGGAAAATACAGTAGTATATCAAAAATGGATTTCTCAACTTATTTTCTTATCTTTTTAATGTCATTGACACCACCATTCAAACCTATTAAAACTGAATTTGTATGAGAGTCTCTTTGCTTTTTATTCTACTTTATACTCAATTGTTACTGAATCCTTTCAATTCTTCCTTTTTAATGGCTTAAATTTCTCTGTTTTTCTATAAACATTTAAAAATTTTGCTGTAACATAAAAATATTTCATTTGTAATATGTTGTTAAATTAACACCTACTTAATATAAAAATTTTCAGCAGTCACTGGTATAAAAAGGGAAATTTGTCTCTAACACTCAATCTGTGAGTCACTGTTAATTATTTTATTTTTCTAGTTAATTGTAAGTTTAATGAAATCTATTTATTTATATATACATGAAAATCTGCTATACCTATTATTTCTATTTGCTTCTTTAACCCAAAAATTTGTGTATAGTAGATATGTGAATACATATAAATATATTTTATTCTGTTTAAAAGTTATAGTTTTTTAATTATATTTAAATAAAATATATTTAGCCCATCTCTGATTGATATTTCCAATATTGCAAAGTTACAAATAATCAACATCCTTTTCTTTACATTTTTGTGTATTTGATTTTGATTCTATAGGATAGTTTCTAGAAATAGAACAGAAGATCAAAAAATTACATGTTGAAAATGTTGAGTATCTTGCCTATTATAATTCAAAATGTTGTGAGGTTTATTTTCTTACAAAGCATGCATAACATTCCATATTTTCCACTGTCCTATCCATCACTACATACTATAATCTTTGAACTCTTTCCCATCTTGAGAAAAAAGATGAACTATTATTGCTTTAATTTACAGTTTAGTTGATCATTAGTAGGCTGAATTTCTTTTCATGTGTTTTACGAGCAAATACAAGTCCTTCTGTGAACCCAATAATGTAAACTTGATTAAGAAGTAACTGGGTACTACATGTGCAAATTTAGAAATCATAAAGCTAAGAATCTACACTAATTTTCTAAAGCAGCTATCCTCTGGCAAGATTGAAGGGGTTATATATCAAAATTACCTTAGTTTTCCACATATGCTATGCCAGACTTTTTCATCCTCCTAGTGTCTTCTCTGCAGTCCAAGCTACCCCATATTCATTAAAAAAGCAGCTAAGCATTAGGGGTAATACCGTACCCATATATCATATTTCCTCTTTGTATAATAAGAAGATGCCTTTCCCCCTTAGTTTTATTAAGAGATGGTGATTTTATGAAAATCAGTTATCTGCTTTGTGTTTTCTGTCCAAAGTTCACTAATACCTTTGGACCATCGCCTGACCATCACCAATCAAAGCACATCCCAAATCCTTCCTTGATTCTCTTTCTCTGCTTTACCCTCACTCCTTTCCCTTCTCCTTGGTTTTATCTGCTTTTTTTCTTGTCTTTTCTGTGAAACTCCCCTAGATTGGTCCAGTCTATAAGCATTTCTCCCTCTATATTTTTATAGAACATTTGGTTTCACCTGCTGCCTTGGGACATTTTTCATCTTATTATATTGAATGGTATTTTTTCCTATATTATTAGGGATCTTTAGAATGTTTAATGCTGGACTCCTAAATATTTTGTATTTTTTCAAAAGCAGATTGTCTATTATGTTTCATAAAACACTGTCACATCCTCAACAACCATAACTAACCCTTTAATGAGAATAGAATTATAATTCTCAACCTTTCCTTGAAAATCTATTGCTATCTGCTCACTTGAACAGCTTGTTCCATCTGTTTACCACTTGGCTCAATATTTGTAGTTTTTGCCACCATAATATTTTCCTCTCGTTCTTTTCTACTGGGATTGAATTAGGACTTCATGTTACAGAGAGATGCATAGAAGCATGATCAATTAATATACTTCATCTCCTCGGCCAGGATAAAAGCCATTTGCTTATAAACCAGTGGTTCCTGATACTATTGTCTTCTCTGAATTCTTCTGAAAGAGATACTGAGAGATATTCATAGGACCTGAAAATAAGAGGTTAGAAAGATGTGTGTCTTGTCACTGGCTTACGTTCTCACCATATGGAGATAGCTTCGCTAAGAGATGGAGTGGTGGAGACTGATGATAACATTTGAGCCCTAGATCTCGCACCTTATTTATATGAAGCAATAAATTTCTTTGTTTATAAAGTAACTTTAAGTGTGTTTCATCCACTTAGATTTATCAAAATTCTGCCAATACATCTTCTCTCTTTCATATGTCTTAAACAACATTTTCTCTAGTGGTTTGTGTATTTCCAAAGCATATGCTTATTTGTGAGCACCTCTCACTATAAAACAAACAATCAAAAACTCACTCTGGACTACGCCGTCCTCTCTTTCCTCCCCTCTCCTATAAAGCTTCTTGAAAACATGTTGAGAGCTCACTGTGCACTCTCCATTCCCCATCCGCAGTAATGCTGACTTCGCTTCTGTCTCTTCCACTACTTTGAAAGTGCTATCGCTGAAATCGCTAATGCTTTCACATGGATGAATCCATTAATTATTTGTCTACATTATTTATTGTTTCTGCTACATTTGGTATTGCATATTCTCTCATTCACACACCCAGCTTTCCTCTTACCTCCTCTGATATTGTTTTATTCTGGTTTTATTTCAGATCTTTTACTGGTTTATCTTATTCTCCTGGACTTGTCTACCTAACATTTTGACATTTTCAAAGATTTGTTCAGAAATCTTTAAATATTTTTACTTTATATATTTGCCTTATTTAGACCCATAACTTTAATATATATTTACCTGTTAAATATTTGCAAACTGAGGATTCTAGTTTCCAGTAATAGTGGGGTAGATGATTCAGATTAGCTAGTGTATTCCACTGAAAGCCTATAAAAGTGCCCAAAATAATAAAAATTGCCTTTCTTAAATAATCAAAGTCTTGAAGACATTATAGTCAAAGTCCTGAGGATCATAATTCTCGCAGAAGATTTGAGGCAAAAACAAAACAGGAGTTCAAAAAGGTAAGCAGAGCACAAAAACTGTTATTCTATTAAGAACATTAAACATTTATGCAATGTCTTTATCCAGAATAGGATGTATAAACCAACACAATGGGTCCATATAAGATGGGAATCTAATAGAGACATCCCCCACTAATACCTGGGAACTCACAGGATTGAACCAGAAATAAATCAGCACTATGTGGACTGGCAGCTGCAGTTTGCCTTGTCTGGGTAGGTCATGGAATCTCAAGTCAGAATTTGAGACCCCAGCACACTCACTCATGTATTTCACAGAAATACATATAAAACCTCTCTGAAGATATTTTCTTTATCCTAGACCTTACGTTATTCCTATATATAATTTTTCAAATACTCTGAGCTGCACAGTGTCAAAGATCACTATCAAACAAGCACACGATTAATCAAAGCTTCATGAGTGAGACCCTATAGAAACAAGACAGCAGAATAGGTCCACTAAGTTTTCAGATATCAGTGCCATCAGGTATAGATTATAAAACAATTATGCTTGTTGTGTTAAAAAATAAAATACACATTCAAAGTTATCTGCAAGAAAATGAAAACTATAAAAATGACAAGTTATATTTGGAAAAGAAATAAAACACCTATGAATTAAAGATGCAATAATAACCAAAATTAAATACTTGCTGGACAGGTTTAATGGCAGATTGAATGGGTGATTTGATCGTTAAAACCTTGACCAGAAGAAATTATCCAGAATATAGTACCAAATGCTTGCAAATGTGTACCTCTAATCCAGGCCAATATGTCCAATTGCTTTTCTAAGTGCACTCACTTGGGTGACCCCAAAGTATTTCAAATCAATACACCCAAAATTGAACTCATTCCTTTTAAAGTCTCCACATCTGATCCTTTACTCTCCAGATCTAATCCTTCCAGTTTATTTCCTCTCTTGGTGTTTTGGACCAGTAATCTGGACTGTATCCTTGTTATTTCCACTTCACTCAGCCCCAACATCCAATCATTTATCAGAACCTGTATAGTCTCAAACACTGTGATCTCCTGTGCCTGTCATCTGCTATCAAGCCCCAATAGTAGCTGAATAATCATAAACCACTTGATCTTTTACCTACAAGACTGCAGTGTACTCATCTATTAACACTCTTCTAAAATGCAAATCCAATTGTTCCAATTCCTTGTTTCAAATCCCTTAGTGGTTCTAGCAATGCTGGTGAAAACATCTAACCTTTAAGTGACTTATCTAACCCTGCCTGCTTCCTTTACTTCATTCATTGTCACTCCACACATGAATATTTCCTTTGGTCATACCGAATTATTCATATTCCCCAGATGCATCTTACTCTTTTTTGACTTCTAAATGGTTTTTTGTTTATTTTCCCTGAAACAGCTTTCTTCATTCATATTCCTATTTTCTATTAATTGCTTGCCTGATATGGATGCCCCACCATTGTATGACCACGGTTCTCTGTAATTATTTATCACACTACATAGTAATCATTGATTTGTGTGTTCCATTAAGGAAGATTCTCTCACGTTGTATCACTAGCTCCATGCTCAGCACCTGGCATGTAATAGACACTCAATAAATATTGAATGAATACACATGTTCATTTATAATAATATACAAGTGATATTATTTTACTATTTTGCAGGTAGATATTTGGATCATAGTTCTAGCTGGTCTAACATTTTTATTTTATACTCTTCAGAGTATACAGATTGTACAAAGAACTACTGGAGATACATAATTTATAGCAAAATGTAGAGGATTATTATTGTTTGAACATACGTGTCTCTCCATATGTGTGTTTTTAATTTTTTTTTTCAAGAATAAAGTGGAAGCAGGCTGGTGTGGATCTTAGTCTCAGTATTCCTGGAGTGAGAGAAGAGGTGCAAGTGGCCCAAAGTCTGGTTGCCGTTTCCAAGGGAACAGCCTGGGAAGAAGAGGAACAGGTGCAGAGTCAGCAATGCTGTGACTTCATTGTTCCACATAAGGAGGCTGGTTAGCAATGGACAGTTCTAGCTTGTCCTAGATAAAAACATAAAGCTACTTGGGCTTAAGCTGACATCTACCTGTGTCAACAACTGGGACTAAGGCCCCCTAAAAGCACTCAACTAGTTCTTTCCTTTCTTCACTCCTGGGGTGGTTGGCTTAGTCAAAGCAGCCCAGCTGGTTTGCCAGGCAAGGGCCTCTGGGTGGAGACACCTGAGGAAGCTTTGGGACAGCTATATTGCAGGTCTCCCATCCTCAGTCTGGGGGCAAGAGGAGTGGAGGTGGCAGCCATTTTGGCCCATGTCTCCCTGGTAGTTCTAGCTCATACACGGCTAATGATTAATGAGGCAGTGTTGTGTGGCACTACCTAGCTGTTACTTTCTTGCCTACTCTGCTGAGTAAACAGGGGCCCTGTCTTAGCTGGGTTTGAAGTCTGTTCCCTAGGGAAGGGCACTGTGTCTGTGAGTCACCAGAGAGGAGGGCCAAGGGCATCTCCTGCTCTTGCAACCCAAGCTTCCTCCCCACAACCATGCCCACACCACATGCTGACGTCAGCATGGAGCCTGGGGTGCCTATTAGCAAAGTTGAATTTTCCCCAGAGTCCTAGCAGGAGGCTCCCACCAGCTAGCACAGAGGCTAAGGCCAGAAAGAAAACACAGAGGGAGATGATCCAATACCCAATGTGACAGTACTAAGAGGTGGGGCCTTTGGGAAGTGATGGTCATGAGTGCTCTGTCCTCATGAATGAGATTAGTGCTATGATAAAGAAAGGTTGAAGGGAGTGAGTGCCCTACTCCATTTTGCCCTTCTGCCTTCCACCATGTGAGGATGGAGCAACAAAGCGTCATCTTGGAAGAAGAGCATGGGTGAGCCTTCGCCAGATGCCAAACCAGCCAGTGCCTCCATAGTGGACTTCCCAGTCTCCAGACCAGGAGAAAGAAATTTCCATTCTTTATAAAGAAGGTATTTTATGATAGCAGCAGGAACAGACTGAGACAAGGAGGAAAATTCTCAAGGAAAGATTCAGCATTAAAGTATGAGAATGATCTTTCATCTCATTACCCCTGCAATATGCATTTTTGGACCCAGAAATGCTAGATATGTTCTAAGTTTCAGAAGAGAATCTGTCACTTATCAGCTTTTCATATTTATAGAATTTTAGGGAAAAGGAAGCAAATGCCTAACTATGCAAAGTGAGAGTTTTCTAGTTGTTATGGGCTGATCGTGTCTCCCCAAAATTCATATGTTGAAATCCTGACCTCTGGTACCTTAGAATATGACTCTATTTAGAGATAAAGGCTTTAAAGAGGTAATTGAGGTCAAATAAGTTCATTAGGGTGGGCCCTAATTTGATGGCACTATGTCATAGGAAGAGAAACAGACAAAGAAAAGGCTTTGAGAAGATATACAAGGAGAAAGTAGCTGTCTACAAGCCAAAGAGAGAGGCCTCAAGAGAAACCAAACCTGCTGACATTTTGATCTTGTACTTCTGGCCTCCAGAAGTGTGAGAAAATAAATTTCTGTTTTTAAGCCACCCCATATGGGGTAGTTTGTTATAGCATCCCTAGAAAACAAATACGCTTGCCAGAAAATGACCTTATTATTCAAAGGAAAGTTGAAATTTTCGTTAAACACCTTGAAGCTCTTCTGTTGAGCCAGTTTGCCTGAGCTTACTCTTTGCTAGATGACCTACAAATGAGAGCCCTGGGGGCCACTGAACAGAAAAGGGTTAGTATCTGCCCTTACCGGAGTTACATGAAATACATTTTAATATAAAGAATAAATTATGCATATATATAAAAAACATTATATTTATATTATTTAATGTAACATATTTTAATAAATATTTGATTATTTTATTAAAATATATATTATTTTAATATATTATATGAAAATGCATAATATATTTATAAATGTGTTATTTTAATATAATATATATTTTAATAAATATGTGTCACTTATTTTTTATCTTACATATATGAATCTAATAATGTTTTTGAAGTTTTCTGATCATTCTATAAGGAAATTAAGCTTTATGTTCATTTTTTTCTCATTTAAAAATTTTTAATTTATATGGATACGTAATAGTTGCACATATTATGGGGTACATGTGATATTTTTATATAAGCATGCAACATGTAATGATCAAATCAGAGTAATTGGGATATACATCACCTTAAATATTTATCATTTGTTTGTGTTAGGAATGTTCCAATTTCACTCTTCTAATTATTTTAAGATATACAATACATTATAGTTGATTTAGGCACCCTATTGTATACCCAATATTATTCCCTCAAACTGTATTTTTGTACCCATTAACCAACCTATTTTTGTCCCCCTTTCCCCATTACCCTTCCTGGCCTTGGGGAACCATTATTCTACTCTATATTTCCATGAGATTAATTTTTCTAGCTATCACTTGTGAATGAGAATATGTGATATTTGTCTTTCTGTGCCTGGCTTGTTTGGCTTAACATAATGTCCTCTGGTTTCCATCTATTTTGTTGCAAATGACAAGATTTTATTCTTATTTGTGGCTGAATAACATTCCGTTGGATATATGTACCACATTTTCCTTATGCATTAATTCATCCACTGATGAAAAATGAGGTTGATTCCATATCATGGCTATTGTGAATAGTGCTGTAATGAATATGGGAGTGCAAATATCGCTTTGATATACTGATGTCTTTTCTTTTGGATACATACCTGGCCGTGGGATTGCGGAATCATATGGTAGTTCTTTTTTTAGCTTTTTGGGGAATCTCCATATTGTTTTCCATAGTGGCTGAGCTAATTTACATTCCCACCAACAGTGTGTGAGCATTTTCCTTTCTCCATGTCCTCATCAGTATCAGTTTCTTTTAGTCTTTTTGATAAAAGCCATTTTAACTGGCTGAGATGATCTCTCATGGTGGATTTGATTTGTGATTCTCTGATGACTAGTTGAGAATTGTTTCATATACCTGTTGGCCATTTGTATATCTTCTTTTGAAAAATATTCAGATCTTTTGCCCATTTTTAATTGGTTATTTATGGGTTTTTTGATATTGAGTTGTTTGAGCTCTTGTTTGGCTACTACTCAGTTGAGTAGTTTGCAAATATTTTCTCCCATTCTGCAGGTTATCTCTTCACTTTGTTGATTGTTTCCCTTGCTGTGCAAAACTTTTGAGCTTGATCTGATTCCATTTGTTCACTTTTGCTTTTCTGGCCTTTACTTTTGAGGTCTTACTTGAGAAGTCTTTGCTAAGTCTAATGTCTTGTTTCCTGAATGTTTTCTCCTAGTAGTTTTATAGTTTCAGGTCTTATATTTAAATCTTTAATTCACTTTGATTTTATTTTCCTATATGGTAAGAGATAAGGGTCAAGTTTTATCCTTCTGTGTATAGATATCCAGTTTTCTCAGCCCCATTTATACAAGAGACTGTACTTTTCTCAACGTATGTTATTGGTACTTTTGCGAAAAATGAGTTGGCTGTAAATGTGCAGATTTATTTTTGGGTTCTCTATTCTGTTCCATTGTCCTATATATCTGTTTTTATTCCAATGCCATGCTGTTTTGGTTACTATAGTGTTGTAATATAATATGAAGTCAGGTACTGTGATGCCTCTAGCTTTGTTCTTTTTGCTCAAGATTACTTTGGCTATTCTGGGTCTATTGTGGTTTCACATAAATATTTGGGGTTATTTTCTCAATATCTGTGAAGAATATTATTGATATTTTGATAGGGAGTGCATTAAAGCAATCTCAAAAATTGCTTTGTGCAGTATGGACATTTTAACAATGTAAGTTGTTCTAATTAATGAACATGGAATATCTTTCCATTTTTGTGTCCTTTTCGATTTCGTTTATTAATTGTTTTATACTTTTCATTATAAGGATCTTCTGTATTTTCAGTTGTTTATTCCTAGGTATTTTATTTCATTTGTAGCTATAGTAAATGAGGTTCCTTTTTTGATTTCTTTTTTAAGATTGTTCACTGTTGGCATATAGAAATGCTATTAATTTTTATATGTTGATTTTGTATCTGCAACTTTATTGAATTTGTTTATCAGTTCTAATAGGATTTTTGGTGGAACATTTAGGCTTTTATATCTATAAAATTATATCATTTCCAAGTAAGATTAATTTGACTTCTCCCCTTCCAATTTGGATGCCCTTTATTTCTTTTTCTTGTCTGGTTGCTTTAGCGAGGATTTCCAGTGCTGTGTTGCATAACAGTGGTGAAAGTGGACATCTTTGTTTTGTTTCAGATCTTAGAGGAAAAGCTTTTAGTTTTTTCCCATTAAGTATGATACTAGCTATGGGTTTCATTTGAATCTTAATTAGTAACAAGGTTTTAAACTATTTTTAGTCGTTATTCACCAGCATTTTTGTTCTTTTGAAATAGCATTTAAGTTAGGCTTGTTTGGTTGAAAGAGCAGTAACAGACCTTTGAGAAAGAAAAGAATAAATTCTAATGTCATAAAGACTGGAACTAGAAATATTTAGAGACAATAAAATTTTACCAATTTCTCTGCCTAATCCTGATTTCTCTACAAATTTCTTACACTTATTTTTTCTTCATAAATTCTGTTCACAAATGATTTTGGTTTTCTGTGGCTTCTTTTCATTTTATTAAAAAAATTCAAACACACATAAAAATAAAGCTAATTGTATGACAAACTTCCATTTACCATCACCTAGCTTCAACAATTATCAACTTTGCCAATACTGTTTCACATTCCCCTTATTTTATGTATGTATATATGTGCATACATTTTTCTGTATTATTTAAAAGCTAATCACAGTTATCATGTATGGCTCAGAACTTTTCTCTTGACATAACATTCATGTCATTATGAACACTTGGGAATTAACAGTAGTTCGTTAATATCATCTAATACCTAGTTGACTTAAATCACCAAGTGTATCAGAGAGGCTTTTGAGTTTGCTGATTTTTGCCTCATAGAGTTATTTTACTCCTCCTTTCTCATTAATTTCTATAGACTGATAGTAGAGCTATAGGCTTGATATATGGGCAAGAATTCTTTATGGGTGATCTTTTAGCATTACATCATTAAGATAATGATAAATGGTTTTAGCACTTATTTACATATTATTTTCAAATGGTAATGTATTATTTTCAAATGGTAACTCGATCTTGCTTCTGTCTTTATTTGCAGAAATTGTGTGAATAAGAAATTTACTACATTAACCATTTGGCACTCTGCATTAAAACATAAGGGAAAATAAGCAATGAGTCAGTGCTCTAGCAAATTCAGTGGTGTCCAGTGATATTTATTTTTTTGGTATAATTACATTATGAACTTTTATATACTTGTATTTCTATTTGTCATAGTCATTATTATTTCTTTCTGCTGTTTAAATTGTCCAATGTTGGGAGAGGGCTCTGTCAAATTATTTTTGTCCTTTTGTCATAACCTGATTAGACTTTTAATGCTTTTTCGCTTTCTACATAGCAGGATAGCATAGCCTCACCTTTTTGCTTCTAAATATTTTCAGTTGGTAGAGTAGGCTGTTAATATTTTTAAGAGAAATATCATTGATGTATTTTTTCTGATACTTCCTCAAATTTCTTGTTTCAAGTTTCACTTAAATTCTTTGATTTTATACTTACATACTTTTTTCTCTTTTGCTGATTACCTTGGTTCTTAACAATTTTAACAAAATTATTTTTTTCTGCAACCTACCTATTGCAAAGGCCTACTAACTCAAGACTATTCAATGGAGTTTAAGATTTTTTAAAGTTATTTGTATTATTAGGCTATGTTAATCTAGGCATATATAGAAAAATATTTTACTTTAAGCAATTTTTTTCTCTCCGTGATTTAAAACCATTGTTATTATGTTAGATACACTGTCTCCCTCCCCTCAACAGTTTTGGGATTGCTTATATGGTTTAATTTTTGACACAAGTAAAATATTTACCTAGTTTCAATGTTAAAATAGTAAGTTATAATTCCATAAAACTTTCTTTTATCCTTGTTCTTCCACCTATTTTTCCCTTCAGCTGAAGGTAGTTTGATTATGTTTGTATCTTTCCATACCAATACTTAAAAAATATGGAAAATTAATTAGCAATTTGGAAGCAAACATTTTACTTTATACTATACACCTAAATAAATGCTGTAATTAGTGAATAGCAACATATAAAAATAAAATTAGTTAATTTCAACAAATGACATTTAATGCTGATCAAGCTCTGAAAGAAGGAAAAAAATGAACCATAGAAACTTTAAAACAAAACAGAACAAACATAGAAATAAATACATTCTTTCAAAATAAATTAAATTACCCAGTTAAATGTTAAATATTATCATATGATTTTTGGTAATAAATGTGACACAATAAATTATAAAATATAATAGGTACCATTCGATAAGTACTCTTTTCCTGAAAATTTTAAAATCATCTTATTTAATAGTCAGTACTCATAGTGTTTATTTTAGTATGGTATTTTATAAGGGAAGAAAGTTAGTCTAAAAAGACAAATTAACTGCTATTATATTCTCCCAAAATTCACATGTTGAAGCTCCAACCCGCAATGTGACAGTACTTGGAGATAGGACCTTTATGAAGGTAATTAAAGTTAAATGAGATCTTAAGGATGGGATCACCTGGCTTCTGGTTTCACGTGGTGGCTGGGCTCTTTCTTGTGGTCCAGCTATATATGGAAATCTCATTTTAGCAGGTGCCCTGGCCCCATATGGAGGCTGGGGGCCTCTGCAGAGGCCTAACCTCTATGGTGGCTTCTTTCTTCAGAAGGAGCTGGTTCTGTGAGAGCAGGTGTCTCAAGTCTCATGGGTTTCTCATAAGCTAGGAGTTTCTTGAGATGGCCTGGCTCAGCAGGGCCATCCGCTTCAATGGAGTCTTTACATCTCCCATACCACAGTGACCTGGCTACCTTGGATGCTCATCTGAGGGCTTGATAAGGGGTCACAGTGTAAAGCCATGTTGGAAGCCTTCGTTTCTCCATAAGGAACCTTGTGTTCCTTCTGTTGAGTGCTTGCAGTTGACTCTGGAAGTCTGAATGTTAGAAGACGCTTTCAGGGGACACTTTCAAGAAGAAAGGCCTGAGGGGTTGCAAGTCCAGAGGTATGCACAAGGTCATAGCTGTGGCTCTGATGTCAGTCCTCAGATGTGCATCCAGGCAAGCAGTGGGAGAAAGTGTCCAGAAGATGCTATCTGACAAAAAGCTCTTCAGGAAGCCAGTTGCAGATCTGGAAACTTGTCAGCCTTAATTATGTGAACCAATTCCTTATAATAATTCTCTAGATTCTGTTTCTCTGAAGAGTCAGGACTAATACACTTCCCTGGGGTTGCACAGCTACCAAGTGAAACAGGAGAGAAGCAAATTCTCATTCATCTGGCTCCAAATTTCATGCTCTTTTTTATTGTACATTTTATAAAACACTTATTAACTATGTAAATAATACTGATAGTAAATAGAAACATCAGAAGAACAGGTCAGAAATAATTAAAAAAGGAGAAATGTGCACAGGAGAATTAAGATATTTTCTCTTTATTAACACAGTTAAGTAGCACCATTTAGTTCTCAAGATTCTGTCAACAATCATTTGTTGGAATCTGAATTACTTTTTAAAAATTGGAAATATATTATTATCTTGCTACTGATTGGTACTTTGTTTCTGGTAATAAACCATCAAGGAAGAATAAAACCAGGTTTCTTCTTTGCATTTCTGAATTACTGGTTAATTATAAAATATTCCCTGCCAGATGTGATGATTGACTTTCTGAAGTTAAAATGATTTGCAATGCAGAAACTTGAAATCACATGAAAAATATAAACAATAAAAGCACTTACTTTAAAAAAAAAAAACTTCCCGGCTGGGCGTGGTGGCTCACACCTGTAATCCCAGCAATTTGGGAGGCCAAGACAGGCAAATCACTTGAGATCAGGAGTTTGAGATCAGCCTGGCCAACGTGGTGAAACCCGTCTCTACAAAAAATGCAAAACATAGCCGGGCGTGGTGGCATGCACCTGTAGTACCAGCTACTTGGGAGGCTGAGGCACGAGAATCACTTGAACCTGGAAGACGGAGGTTACAGTGAGCTAAGATGTGCCACTGCACTCCAGCCTGGGTGAGAAAGCATGACTCTGCCTGAAAAAAAAACAAAAAACAAAAAAAAACTAACAATACAGCAAATAAAGAGATGACAAATATTAATTGTATACATCATAGTTTAGAAATTAAGTCCAGTATTTTCCACTTACTTCCTTTAGTTTGTTTTATTTAATGCAGGCAATAGACATATGAAGTAATTTTATGCCTGGTCTTTCTGATTATAGATATGTCACCCTGCAAATACAAGGATTATATTTTTTGTACATATCTTCCTTTAACAGGCCTATGACCCATGCAGGGTGGCTTAGCAGTTTTATGTTGATTTAATACCTCAGCCAGCTAGCACCTACAAAAAAGTGAGTTATGAATATTAGGCATATATTTTAGAATCAATAAATAACTAGTAAGCCTGTGAAATACAATGATAAGTACCTAGCCACTCTGCAAGGTAGTAATAGGCTAAAATGAAAAAAAACAAAGCCAAAGCAAAAAAATACAAGAACGTTTGGCCAAGAGAAAAATTGAAATTTGAGAAGACATTTCTTACCATAAACATGGTATAAGAATTTCACTTATCTTAGGTAGCACAATGTAGTTAAATTAGGACTGAGGAATGTAAGTTACATTAGTCCAAAGGAAGGAAATGTGTCCAACAAAAGGATAAGCCTCTTGAGAAAGAAGTTTTCTGTTCCATGTGTTTAGGTAGTGGCTCAGTAACTCTGCATCAAGGTGACTATATGAGGAATCCTTGTGCCAGATGATTCAGTGAACCTTGAAAGTTTACTTCAGCTTGAAAGTTTACTTTATATGTGACATGATCCTATGTCATCATTTGAAGTCATTTACAGACAGAGGTCATTTACAAACAGAGGTTTTCTGTCATTTATAAAGATCACTGGGCCATACTGTTGTCCATTCTCGAGTGAATTGTTTTATTCAACTTAAAATATTTCATTCTGACGTCTTCTAGAACACAATTTTGTCCTTAACTTGGTTTATGATTGTTAGTATTTATTTAGCCTAAGTTCCCTGTTCCCTCCTTTCATCTCCTCTCCATCCCCTGCCTCCCTGGACCATCTGTCATTTCTTCCTTCCCAGGGAAAACACATTTTCATTTTGCAGATATAAATACTGGGAGTAGAACTGGACTGTTGAAACTGAATGAGACAGATATTTTTAATAGCTGTTTCTATACCAGAGAGAGGACTTGGTTACTCTCCTTCTCCCTCTAGATGTTTCTTTCACTTAACTGACTTGATATTGTATATATATTTCATCTGAGGGAAAATTGGAAAGACCAGGAGACAGGGCAGAAGTGATGCTGCTGCCAATTCATCTTCACTTGCACTTTTTTCATTGAGCCTGTCACAGGCTACTGGGAAAAAGAGACAAAGCTCCGGAGTGACAAATAGGCCCCATGATTATTTTCAACAAGTCACAAAAAACTAGGACAAAATATCTTAATGTTTTCCTCTTTCCTTTCATCTTTCATTCAACAGAGGTTTGCTGTCATTTATAAAGGTCACTGGGCCTGTGAGGAGACAGGCAAAGAAAAAGTTTGGTCCATCCCTCAAGCAGACTTTTAAATAGTGACTATATTGAAATAATAAAATAAGACCTTGAAACTAGAATATGTCTGAGTCTTTTAGGGGAATAAGTTTTATTAGGCTACCCACAGTCTTCTGTCTACTCAGGGTTATTGGGAGCATCAGACAATAGAGCATTTTCATGTGGAAAGAATGGGAATGTGAAAAACACATTTTTTTCTTGTTTCTCCGTAGAAATAGTTGATTAGTTTCAGACAAGAAGTCCTGAAGAAAAAAAAATTCATACGGAATACTCTTTGGCACTTAATGTGTGTACTGATTTAGTTAGTAACTTTTTCCTCCTCTTGGGGGGCATTGTGAAGTAATACACTCCTCAAACTGTAAATGTGACTGAAGCTACATGAATAAAAGATAGACTGAAATGAGTATCTATAGCCACTTAGCTACAGCCACTTTAGGCTTAGAAGTGGGCATCATACCTGAAGGATTTATACTAATTGAGGACTTTTAGAACATGAATTGGATGCAGCGCCTCCAATTTACTCCTGAGATAAGCCAGGACTGTACTTTTACTGGAAAACTTGTCACGATAAATTCTTACCTGACAACATGGTGCAGCGGTGACAAGGGGAAACAGCTAATGACTCCTTACTGAATGCCTGCTCCATGAAAGGCACTAAGGAGGATGGGAGTCAGAAAACTATTCAAGGAACTTCTAGTCATCAATATTACTTAGTCATCGTCTTACTTGATACAGCAGCACTTGAAACAAGTCAGTACTCTTCGTTCTTGCAAACTCTCCGTCGAATTCCAACACCACCCTCTTTATCTCCTTTTATTTTACCAGCTGCTCTTTGTCAGTCTCTTTATTACTGGTTCTTCCTCTACATTTTGGGGCACTCTAGGATCATTTTTGGGATCTTGTTCTCACTTGATTGTCAGCCCCTGGGTGATCTCATATAGACTGATTGCTTGAAGTGCCTTCTACATTCTGATGTCTCCCATATTGTCATCTCTGCCTGGAACTCCAACAGAAGCCTGACTAATCCTCATTCCCATTTAAATGTTATAGGAATACATAAGTAAAAATTTTTAAAACAGAGTTATGATTTTTCCCAACATAGCAGTCCTTCTTTCAGGCTTTCCTGTATCTTTTAAATGATACTTTATTGTGCTTATTTCCCAAGGAAAAACCTGAAATTCATCTTTGAAACTTTTCTTTTTTTTTACCACCTACTCTAATTCAACTCACAAGATAATCCTGTAAGCTCTGCTTTCAGTATTATATTGAAAATCCCAGTATTTATCTCCTCCTTCTACCTCTAGTACTGCCATTAGTTTAGGTCTTTATCTGTTCTAACCTGGTGATCAGCATGGCTGGGTTTCTTATATTCCTCAGATCTCAGCCTAGATATTTCCCCTCCCTTTTCACTATTAACAAACTGTTTGTTGCTGTTTTTATACATGGAGCTTAGTTAATACAATTTTGGAAAATATGCTTTTATTTTATTTCATTTTGTTATTGTTACTATAAGACCTATGCAGGTATAGACATCATTTCTCTCATTCACAGTGGGTTTCCAGCACCCAAAGTTGGCCTCAAAGTATTTACTGAAGATTGTGAATAAGTGAATGGTCTAATGAGGATTTTTATAACTATCAACTACTTGCTTCATAGACTGAGCCATGGATACAGCTGTGAAACAGGATCGAATGCTTGATGTGTTCTCTTGATGTAGGTCTGCCTTCTTTTAAATGTGCATATGTAGAGGAAGAAGCCGAGCATTCTAAGAATGAACGTGGAAAAACATGAGCTGAGTCACTGGGGCAGAGAGGGCAAAGATATATGAGGACAGCAGATCGACAGACAAAGTGTTTTAAGGAGAGGAAATTAATGTCAGAAATGTAGGTCAGGGCCAAGTCATGGATAGCCTTAAAAATCACCAAGTACACATTTTATCATCTCAGCAGGAAGGGGCCTAGGAAAACTTTTAAGCAGAGCACATTATGAAAGTCATATTTTAAGATATTTAATCTGGCAATATTGGAGGAAATGAGTCTGCCTTCAGCAAAACAAGCCAGCTAGCTAGGTCATAGTGGGGTGGGAGGTAGAAAAATACGAATGTACATATAAGCAGAGTGAATAAAAGTGATGCAATAGGCATTTCCAACTAACAACTGTGTGCTTATCTAATAGGTTTTATATAACAGCTGGATGCAGGAAATAGGAAAGAAAAGCGGTAATGCTTACAGTAAAATTTTTAACACCTGGAGCTGGCAGAATGGCAGCGCAATGAACGGAAGACAGCAAGTGTGCAGGCAGTGAAGCCTGAATGCGAGTTCTAGCTTTCAATGTGCTGAACTTCAGGTAATCATAGCAACTAAGAATATCCAGGTGGCAGTTAATAATAAAACTCTGGCCCCTGACGTAGGATTCATGTACCATAGGTTTTCAATAGAAATAATATTCTAAATGTTGAGAGTGAGTGAGTTTTCTAAAGCAAGTCTTATACAGAGAACAAAAATTTGAATTATGAGACCAAGTTGTGACATGCTGAGTCAGTGGGTGTAGCTGAACATAAAAATAGAATGAGAAAAAACAGTGGTCAAGCAGAAATCACAAAAGAGAAAGGAAGAAATGGTTTGTGTGATGATACAAAAAAATCAGAAGGAAAGTTTTTCAAGAAAGGAATAATGAAAACTACCAAATGGTTAAACCATCAAAAACAATAAAGACTTTTCAAAAAGTATTTCTATTTGGTGTCTGTGAGATCAATATCAATATTTCCTTTATTCTCTATGTTAGAGGAAGTTGGCTTAATATATGCTCTTAACAAGTGAATGGGTTTTGACAAAACAAATGCAATTGATATAACATTTGCAAGATAAATTTGTCAGTAAAAAAGAACAGAACTAATTTTAGAGCTACTTATCCAAATTTTAGAAATGAAAAAAAAACATAGATTACTTATTAATTTAATCTTCATCATTGCTGATGTCGTTTGGCTGTGTGTCCCCATCCAAATCTCAAGTCAAATTGTAATCCCCATGTGTTGGAAGAGGGACCTGGTAGGATGTGATTAGATCGTGGGGGCAGGTTTCCGCTTTGCTATTCTTGTGAGAGTGAGTTCTCACGAGATCTGGTTGTTTAAAAGTGTGTAGCACTTACCCCTTTGCTGTCTCTTCCTCCTACTTGGCCATGGTACACGTGCTTGCTTCCCCCGTGCCTTCTGCCATGATTGTAAGTTTCCTGAGGCCTCCTAGCCATGCTTCCTGTACAGCGTGCATAACTGTGAGTCAATTAAACCTCTTTTCTTTATATATTACTCAGTCTCAAGTAGTTATTTATAGCAGTGTGAGGGTAGACTAATACAGTTGTCTAACAAATACACCAATATGTCTGACCCTAGAAGATGTAAATTTATTTGACTTGATATTTACTATTGATTATACAGATTTTATTGTAATGTTTTTGATGTAATGTCATATTACTGATATTTGACAGTTATAAAATTATATATACATTTATAAATAACTGATAAAGTACAATTTTTTTAATAAAGGTAATCCCAAAAGTTATGGGTTTTTTTCTTGGCTCTTCTTTTCTTTACCATTTTTGTGCCTAACCTAGCTTTCTTATTTCAACATTCTTTTTCCACAACTGAATATAAAATACAATTTTTAGAAATTTCCATTTGAACTGAATTTATGTCTCTATCATATTCTCATTATTGAGTTAAATAAAAGATTGCCACATCCTCACTATTCATTTGTTTGAAAATTATGTTTTAAAAATTTGAAAATTATACTTTGACAGTGACAAGTTTTTTATTTTAATTTCATTTTGTTGTTGTTGTTGTTTTTTAAGACTGGAAGACCTTTGCACATTGAAATATAAAGGAAAAAAGTGAAGAGATAACAGGAGATTCTATCTGGAAGTGAGACTGCCCTGACATCTAGTAACTAGCAAGAATGTGAGTTATACTCTATTATTAGGTATAAGATAGATGATCCAAGAACAAGCAAGTCCAGAAAAATGTGTACGGTAGTATAAAGTCAAGAAAAGCAATTTAGAAAAGTCCTGGGGTGTACAGTCTATAGTTTTAGGTTTAGAATAAAAAATTAGACCAGAGATTTGTAAAACATAGTGTAGGCATTCACATAAAATAATATAACCATTTAAAGTACTTGATATTACCTGTCTCCTGGCTTTTTACTATTCTTTATTAGTGTTTCAGATTGTTTGGACAGAGAAAAATCAATAAGAAAGCAAAAAGATAACGGAGTAAGCTCATAGAAGAACCCAGAAGAGATAGGATAAAAATTTTAGTGTAAAAGTTCTTTCTCTGCATCAAAGGTCTAAATTAAGGGACTAAGTCAATTAGCCTTATGCCTAGACTTGATTTTCTTCATCTATCCAATAAGGGCATTGACATTGCTATAAGGCTTTTAAACCTGTAAATTTATTTAATTTATTATTCTAACACGAGGGTAAAAACTTAAGTATGCTCATGTTTACCCATTCAACAAATATATGTGTTATATCTATTATTTTATGCACCTTAAGAAATATAACATGATATAAAGGAAGTCCCCAAAATTTCAAAAATCTATTTTTATAGATGAGAGAGTTTATGTATGACCTATGTATGAACTGTTTTATCAGTAAGTTATAGGTTGGGATCCATTTTGTTCAAGCAATGATTGGAGAGTACAGCGTTGTGGGTAAAATGTGACAATGTTTCTGTGTTGAAAGTGTTCTTCTGTTATCTAGACTTGACATAAAACAATGCTGGAACATGGTAGGCATTCTGTAAACATCTGCTCAATGAACAATTGCCTACATGAACAAATGGAAGAATAAAATTAGGAGCCAATTGTTTTTGTGTAGCCTTTATTCCTAGTTGAAACATAAAATACATAAGCAATAAAGAAGCAAGATAATTGCAGATTATGTTAAGTGCCATGAAAGAAAGAAATAGGTTGGTGAGTTAAGGTAACAAGAGGAGACATTGTCCCCCCAACTTCTACCACCCCCCTTTCACAATCACCAACAATGATGTATGGCCAGAAACCCAAGCAGCTGGGGTTTCATAACTCCTATTATAATCAGTTATTGGCTAAGAGCCCCAGAGGTGGCTGCAACAGATATAAATTCCTAGGCACTTCTAGGTCTTTTAGCCTGTGGGCAAAGCAGGCCCTCAGTCCAAGAGCTACACTCTTCTTCAGTACAGTAGCCCCTGCAAGCCTTTGGAGGTGAAAGCATGCTGAATCAAGGAAGAGGTACACAGAGATGATAAAGGGATCCAGAGGAATCTGGGTTGATAGTTTCTATTGAAATGGACAAACTTGTCTACAAGTATCCTTATTATCAGCAAATGCTCAGAAAATCCTATGACTTTGTGAGATATTTCTGAATGATATTGACTGTTAACACTGTCTTTTGAATTTAATCGCCAACACAAGATCCCAGATATTTAATCTAATCATGAGATGAAAATGGTACATTTTTTCTCTGCCATAACTTCATTATTGCTATTCTACACTGCAAAGCTAAATTGGCCGAAGGCTAGAGGTGGCATTTTCTCTGATGTTTTAACAGTTGTAAATATTTTGTGGTTTTCTTTTCAGAGCTTTGAGCTATCTTCAGTGTTTTTGTTTCACTTTATTATTTTAATTATTAAATATATAACACTTCAAATTTAGGTAATACAGAAGGTACAATTTATTTTAATAAAATCTAAGTATAAGTGATGAATTATCTCTGTAGCAATTGGTGCAATTTATTTCCAAAACAAAAAAAAAAGTAGGTATTGCCTAGGTTTTCTTCTAGAATTTTTATGGTTTCAGGTATCTTAGTACAGAAAATCATAATGCTTATAAATATGTTGAAGTGCCGGGAGAGCAAATGTTAGGGTAAGTTGTCAGCTTTCCATAAATCTTGCAGTAATCCCAGGAAACCATCATGAATGATCTCGGTTGCCTATTGGAGGAAAACACCCAGAAAAATTTTGCAAAGCCTTACAGAGGGGCAGTAATCATCTTTACTTGCATTCTTCTACACCTCACTCCATGTCTTTCATTGGTAAACTGGGATCCAGCTGACAATGGATTCTGGGAAATATGGGTTCTAGGATTCTAGCTTCTGTGACACAGAGAAGGTCAATCAACAGAATAATGAATGCTGCTTGGCAAAACAAAACACAGCAATATTCTGGACAGTTCTTCAATATCTAAGACTTCATGGTGGATGCTGCGATGTGGCATTCAGACCCTCCTGGAGAAATGAAGGATTTATTCTCCCAGCAGCTCAGAGTGGTGATTGCAGAGCACTCTATGCTATCAGCTGTCTTTGGGAACAGCTGCAGCTGAAGAGCATCACCTGGCCTAGGAGAACACCCCTTTTCCAGGGCAGCCTGTAACCACTGATGGATAAACATGAGGGCTTAGTGGCTTGGCCTCCTCATGCCAACTTCTCACTCATTTCTTCCCTATAAGGTCAACTGAGGCTTCTGAGATTGTGGCACAATTCTGTATCTCTCTGTGGCCAACCCTGCTTTTTTCTCTTCCCTTCCCTTGATTTTAAGAACACCACCTAATAAATATTTTGCATATTAATCTCCATCTCTGGGTTGGTTACTGGGGAACCCACATGTGACAAACACTACCCTCAAATTTGGTTCATCAGAATTTGTACATACTCTTATACCTATATTTAAATGACAAACAAAAGCGTAGATAGCAAACTTCTAAAGATAACTATCTTTCATATAAATGACACATTCTTTATCTAAAAGAAGAAGAAAAAAATTCCTAACATCTACGTATTCACCTTGAAATGATGTTCATTCTTCTGTTTTGCTCACAATACTTTTTTGTTACTACGTAGCTTAAAGACATACTTACATTTTTAAATCACTTTTACATTTTAGGTCAATTATTAAGGGAAAAGGGGAAAATAATAATGTATGCAAGCCTGTATGTGTAGATACTATAGTTTTTATTTCTGCAAGTGGTCACAATGCCACAGTTGATATGTATAATTTCCCTGTTCACTCTGTATTTATGCATTCTTTGTCTTCAGTCAGCATCACCATAGGTAATATTATTATTTTTAACAGATAGAATGACCCAAACCTGTCATTCTTATCCTGCAAGATCTCATCTTCTGGTTGTCGTATTAGATTATTACAATATTTTATTATACAGCCAATAGAAGTACTAAGGGGTAGACCAGAAAATCTCTTGTATTTCAGCATTGTATCCCTTCTCCCTGCTATAAAGATAGCCCCCATATTTCCAAGATATTCAGAAACAATCAATTTTTTTTTTTTTTTTTGAGTTGGAGGCTTACTCTGTCACCCAGGCTGGAGTGCAGTGGCACAGTCTCGGCTCACTGCAAGCTCCACCTCCCGGGTTCATGCCATTCTCCTACCTCAGCTTCCCGAGTAGCTGCGACTACAGGCGCCCACCACCACGGCCGGCTAATTTTTTGTATTATTATTATTATTATTATTTTAGTAGAGACAGGGTTTCACCGTGTTAGCCAGCATGGTCTCGATCTCCTGACCTTGTGATCCGACTGCCTTGGCCTCCCAAAGTGCAGGGATTACAGGCGTGAGCCACCACGCCTGGCCAACAATCATCTTAACCAATGTAAGTATTAGCCAGCTTTTGCTATGACACCAAATACTCTTAAAACACTGTGATTTATAACAGTAAATATTTATATCTTACTTATGGTTTGAGAGTCAGCTGCAGTTCTGCTTGGCTCTGTCTAGCTTATATCAATGTGGCTCTGCCCCACATTTCGTCCTTAGGTGGAGGCTGATGGAATAGTCCCTGCTATTCCCAGGGAGGGGTTTAGGAGGAAGCTGGCCTAAGCCAATCAATGCATTCTCATTCAAGCGTCTAGTCCTCATGACAAGTATCACATCCATGCACTTCTCATTGGCCAAAGCATGTCATATTGCCAAGGCTCACATTAATGAGTTTTGTAATATGAAGTTTGCATGTTCTGCTTGTCTTTGTTTTACTGAAATTCAGTTTCTCTGTAAAAACCAAACTCATTTTCTTTTTAACAGGAAATTCAGCAAATCATTATTTTTATGAATTCAGTCAATTCACAATGATCATTTCTGTTGTCATTGGTCTCTTTTCTGCCATCTTGCTTTATCCTCCCCTCTTTTCATCTTTCCTGTTTTTTCCTTCCTTCTTTCCACCTCCTACATTCCTGCTGTATTTATTGCTTTGTGTCTCTTTACTTTTCTATATTAATTTGAAGTGAAGAAATGCTAATAAACAGCCAAATGGCCAAAGGTAACTCCATAGTGTGACCTTGGAACATATGACCTCATCAGTAGAGACAAAAGACATCCCTGGAGTACACAACAGGTTAAAGTCTTATCTCAGGACATCTCAAGACAAAACCTAGCTTGTGTTACATATGTAAAATCATATGTAACACAATTTTATTCAATTATGTTAATTATGCAATCATAATGCCTAATGAACATTTGAACAATTATAATTCTTTGCATTAAATGTGATAGTAAATTTGTAAACTGTATTTGTAGGCAATACTAAATTTGGTTCACAAAACCTGCCCTAACAGGTTATTTTTACCTTACCACAGAGAAATAGATAGATAAAAATAGATCATTATTATAAAACTATTGCCAATCAAACTAGAGTCTCTGGTAAAGGAACACAGGCATGAGCATTTTTTAAGGGTTCCTAAGTGATTCAAAAGAGCACTTCATCTGACGTTCACCAAACTAGGTCAAAGACCCCATCTTATTCTTCATCCTTTCCTTACTCCTTTCTCTAAAGATGACAGATCAGATTGGTGAGTTTCACTAAGAAACCAAGTTCAGCCCCTTCTTTTCCTTCTCTTCCAGCCAGTCTGTGAGATGATGTGCTCTGATCTGTGATCTATCTCTGACAAAAGGCCCACCCTCATGGAATTCTGGTTTTGTTCTGTCTTTGTTTTGGAAATAAATTGCACCAATTGCTACAGTGATAATTAATCACTTACTTTGTTTTAACTTTTTGTTAGAGACAGGGTCTCATTCTGTCACCCAGGCTTGAGAATGGTGGCACAATCATAACTCATTGCAGCCTTGAACTCCTGGGCTCAAGCAATCCTCCCACCTCAGCCTCCCAAGTAGGTAGGACTACAGGTTCGTGCCACCATGCCTGGCTATGTTTTTATTTTTATTTGCAGAAATTATGAGTGATTTTATTTTATTTTATTCTTCTCAGCTTTTATTTTAGGTTCAGGGGTTACATACACAGTTTTGTTATATGGGTAAATTTCATGTCATGGGGGTTAGGTGTATAGATTATTCCATCACTCAGGCAATAAGCACAGTACCCAGTAAGCAGTTTTTCAATCTTTGCCCTCTTACCACCCTTGCCCCTCAAGTAGGCCCAGGTGCCTATTGTTTCCTTCTTTGTGTTCATGTATGCTCAGTGTTTGGCTCCCAATTATAAGTGAGAATGGGCAATATTTGGTTTTCTGTTCCTGTGTTAATTTGCTTAGGATAATTGCCTCCAGGTCCATCCATGTGACTGCAAAGAGTGTGATCTTGTTACCGGTGGAGGGTGTCCAGGTTCTTGGCATCTTGAACAAAGAATTGGACAAAACACACAAACAAAGCAGGAAGAAATGAAAGGATTATTGAAAATGAAAGTACACTCCACAGTATGGGAGTGGGTTTGAGCATAGGGGCTCAACAGCTCTGTTACAGAATTTGTGGGAGTTTAAATACCCTCTAGTGGATTCCATTAGTTACCTGGTGTGTGCCCTACGCAAATGAAAAGGATAAAGTAAAGTTGCGAAATCCTTTATGGCTTATGCCCTATGCAGAGAATATTTCCTGTGACTGCTAAAGTGTGAATCAACCGTATGTTCCCTGTCTCCGGACCCTGTTTTCCTGCCTCATTTTCCCCCTGAGAGATGTGATACCCCAAAATTTTTATTGGAGTCAGAGGGACCAATGGTCTTTTTACTGTAACTGCTTCATGCTGGCTTGGGGCATGGTACCTACCTACTGGGGATCACGGAACTCTCTCCCTGCTCTGTCTAGTGGAGGCAGGGTAGCTCCTTGATGGCCAGGGTGGTTTCTTCACCTGGAACTGGCTGGAGCCTTTGTTGCATACTCATCTGAAGCTTGATGGTCTCTAGGTGAGAGGGAATGATGTTTGTTAAAAGATTTAATGGGAATTTCAGGGGTGTATACCTATGCGGTCAAGAATGTTTGTTGTAGAGATTTGCAGGAGAAAAACAAAACCTGGTTTGTGATGTGTTCTAGAATCCACGTGTTTTCTTAAAGTCTTAGCATAAGTCACTCCAGTTTAGTATGGTTTGGTTTGTTGGGGCCTAGTGCCTGAGCTCAGTCCAAAACAATGGCCTCCTATAATTTTGCTTAAAAAAAATTCCCGCCTTTTGATCAGGTTCTCACTTAGGTGAGAGTGTAACCAAAACTTAGGACCTTAGCACCACTCTCAGTTACCATCATTTTGGGTTTCTGGTCTCAGCGTGTCATTCATAGGTTATGGGGTCCTTATGGTTGCACATTTCTTTCAGTTCTTGTTATTCCAGTTGAAGAGAGACCATATGACATTCTAGAGATGGTTGCATGCAAGCATTTAAAACCTTTGAGAGAATACAGCATGCTAGGGAGACTATTATTATGACCACTGGGAGGATAATACCAAGAGTTTGGAGTATGCACCTTACCCAAGGTCCCTATAAGCCAGACTTCCTAAAGTCAAGTAGATTAAAGAATGAGCTAGATAAGGAGTTTAATCACTTAACCAAGCAGTCTCTTTGTTAATCCCCTACCACTGAATTTCTATAATCTTCATTTAATGTATTTTTTCATAGGCCACAAGTGCCAACAGCTGCACAGATACTTCTCTGTTTAGCCAATTCCATCATAACTTTCACAACAGAATTTAAAGACTGTTGTGTAACTAGCCTTTACAGTAGAATTTGCTAAAGAGCCTATCATGGGGAATACATTTCTAATCATTGCCTCTTTTACTTAAACCATGGAAAAAGGACCTAACAAATGATGCCCTTCTAGAAGAGTAAAGGCCTCCTGGCAATGTTCTCTTTAACCCATGTTGTGGGTTAAGAGGAGTGAACCAATGTTTTGTTTTTGACTGATTATGAGGCAACGTATGTACCATTAAAGTTTCTTACCTACATTGGGCGTTTACACTTTATCTATCAAAGTATAAGTTTATCTATGTGTAAGGTTGGCTGCAAACTCCTTCACAAATAAAAGTACACCCCATAAGTGCACATAACAGACCCCTTTTTCACTTCTATTATTCATAGAGGCATAAGCAAGAAAAATATTCAAAGATAAGAGTTTCATGATAGTAGAAGTCTTAATCTGTGAACTTGGGAAAAGCTGTTCACATCAAGGATGGCGTCTTCCTGGGATAAATTTCCCTGGTTAGTTTTACCTTAAGGGTTCCGATGGGTGTACAGTTCTAAGAGTGTGGAAGGACCCTTCTCAGTTGCGAGATTTTGAACCCAAAGTTCAAGGCCCCAAAGTTTCGTTGTAGTATGGATGGCAAGGACAATATTTCTCTGATGTTCTCAGAAGATCTGAACCATAAAAAGCTTTTTTTAACCTGGTGAAAATACACTGTAGCATAATAATCTACTGTTATAACATCAGCCCTTTTTCATGGAAAAGCAACTGGAAAACGTGCATCGAAAATAATAATTGAATGAAATTTCTTTATAAAATGTTTAAATGGCCTACCAGGTGACCAAATATACCTGCAGCTTTAATTGTCTTCCCAGGAATATGGGACCAAACATTGATTATAAAATACTTTAGTAATTTGTAAGTTACCACACCAATGTACTCAATTTGGATTATTTTATCTTTTCCATGATGAGTCATGAAACGCAGAACTTTTCATAATAAAAGCTTTAAGGAATCAGAAAGACAGGGTGACCATCCTGGTTCTCCATGAGTCCATGCTTGATTAACATTAGACTTATATCCTCTTGAATACCAGTTATTTTCCAAATTACGTGCATAGCACTGTTAACTGATGGGATATCATTGGAAATTTGACTTAGACTGTGGAGTTTATTCAAATGACATATTTAAACAATTTCAGTATCAACTGGTTTGATGTTAAAAATCTGACAAAGTATTTTCTTGATATTTAATTAGTTTTTTGTTCTACTTGGGTTAGTAGCTTTATACAAAGTAATTTGGTTATTTCTGTGGTTTGCAATAACTTAACATAACAACCATAATTATAATTGATAGCATATACTTAGACATTAGAATTTTAAAAATCCCATACAATTTTGGAACATGTATTAGTATTATTCACAAATATATATCCTAAAGAAGATTGAACATCATTTTGGCAATCCCACATACATAAACATGTCAAATAATTCTGTTTATTTCTTTTCTGGATGTTTTCAGGGGCCTTCCGATCCATCCAAAAAGCCAGGCATTAGGAAAAACAATTTTGAAACTGAAGTTTGATTTTGGAATTCCAGATTACCATAGATTATTTATTTTTCCAAAATGATGACTCAGAAATTTTAAGGAAGCAAAAACCTTTTATAACCTATTATAAAAAAAAAAGAAAAAAAATTCTGTTCTTACACCATGCATGTAAAACTGTTTCTAGTAGTCTTTTTTTTTTGAGACAGAGTCTCACTCTGCCACCCAAGCTGGAGTATAGTGGCGCGATTTGGCTCCCTGCAACCTCCACCTCCCGGGTTCCAGCGATTCTCTTGTCTCAGCCTCCCAAGTAGCTGGGACTATAGGCACATGCCACCATGCCTGGCTAATTTTTTAATTTTTAGTAGAGATGGGGTTTCACTATGCTGGCCAGGCTGGTCTCAAACTCCTGACCTCATAATCTGCCTGCCTCAGCCTCCCAAAGTGCTGGGATTACAGGCGTGAGCCACTGCACTCGGCCTATAGTAGTCTTAATTTCATATTATAATGACAACTCTTAGCAATTTTAATTTTAATGTAAAACCTGGTAAGTTATATTAATTAGGTGCTAGGTGCTGATAAGGTCTGATTATTTCCAGCAAAGCTAAGGGCATGACCAACTCCACATGTCACCAGGCCTTACCTATTTGTAAAGCCTGCAAGTTAAATGATTTTCAAGAGCCAAATAAGCAGTTTATGACCTTAAAGCATTTAGCAAACCTAATATTTGAACATAATTTAGACCACATGTTTACATTTTGAAGACATTTGTATTTTACCAATAATCTTTAAAACTGTTCATTTCCTAAAGATTACTAAAGTCACATGAACTAAAAGGCACGACACTTTTTACTTTTCTGACAAAATATTTGATTTAAACTCTTATTATTATTAAACCAATTAATTTAAAACTTTACAGAGGAGATAAACAGTGACTTTTACTTTTCATTTAACTGGTTTGCACAGAAAGAGGCCAGAGTCTGACTGGTGAGAAATTTTTACCCTTTTGCTGGCATGCCAGGTTTATGATTTTTTTCTCCCTGAGTTGCAATAGCAACCCTGCTTGACTGTATACAAACAAACACATTGCCATAAATTAAGAAAAGTCACAAATAGTTTACAAATTTTGGAGAAATTAGGCAGAGAGAGAACTATGACTCAAATTCTTTTTACAAAATTATACTCAACACGCTTAAAGTGTCAGGAAGCCTAAAATCCAGAAAGTTAGTTTAAGGATAGAAAGTTGGTGTGCTCCATTAATTCCTGTGGGCCTGGCAAAGGTAGCTTAGGAATTCCAGACAAATGGAATGAATGATGACTTGCTAGAAATGCATAGAAAACAAAATAATTATTCACATAACCAACTAAAACCCTTCCACTAGGTACTAAAAATCATCATGGTTTTATATATATGCATACACAAGTAAAGCCACAAGAGAATAAACAGCAAATGAATAAAAACTAGAAGCAAAAACAAATAAACAGAAAACCAACCCTAAATTTTCCTACACAATTTACCAAGGAGGCTACAGTGTTACCTAGAGCCCCCTGAAACCCACATAATGAATATATTATTCCTGATACACAATTTAATATCCCTGAGTTCACCACTATCACCATACATCCTATGCAATGAAGAAATTCACTTTAGGCACATGACCAGTAAGTACTCCAGTGCCAGCACTATCCATGCAAAACAGTAAACATAGTGCAAAACAATGCAAGCATGTGTGTGAAATTTGGCTCCACACTAAATCCAGCTTCATGCTTAACTATGTTAAAAAATTAAATGGCCAAACTGCCAATGCGTTCCTTTACAATACTTGTTATTTTTCTTTAATCAAAGCTAAGAGCTCTAACTATGAAAATGTTAATTAGCCAAATGTCTTGAATTCTCTATCAGGTTTTAAAGAATATTTTATTATTTAAACTTTTCCACATCTTTCTCCCCTAATGATTGTTTCATAAATAACCTTTTCAAATCTGTAATTTGAACTAACTTTTAGATAACTTCTGAATTAAACAAAATTGTTCTTTTTTTTCACTAATAACACAACCCTTTCTGGCACATTTTGTATACAGAATTACATGTTAACTAGAATTATTTTCCTTAGTAACCTAAAACTTCAGTGAAACCCTAAAAAGCAAGAAATCCTGAACTATCAGATATGGGCATTGATAGATAAGAACAATTCCACAATTTTTAGAAACATATTTCTCCATATCACAACACTTTCTTAATTGGAAATGACCCAGATATTAAATGAGCATCAAAAAATAACTTTAAGTTATTAATTTACAGCAATAGTTTACCTAAAACATTTATACTCAATTCTTTCACTTTAAACAAGGGAGACATGAGACATCAAGTAACATAGGTAAAATGAACATTGACTTGGTGCAGAAAGGTGGGACAATTTGAAGTTGGAAGGGGGCTTGGGAGCTTTCAGGTCACAGGTAGGTGGGAGACAAACAGTTGCATGCTTTTGAGTTTCTGGTTAGCCTTCTCAAAGGAAGCAATCAGACCTGCATTTATCTCAGTGAGCAGAGGAATGACTTTGAATACAATGGGAGGTGGGTTTGCCCTCAGTGTTCCCAGCTTGAATTAACACTGACATGTTAAATATCTAGCAAAGACAAAGATAAAATTCAGACAAAATGTATGCTGACAACTCTGATGGCATTTCTATTTTTGTTCCACCAATAATTGTAAAGCTAGCTTGTTTAATATAGTAATACTTAAGTCAGATTAACTTGAAAATTGCTTAGACTTATTTTCTTATGAGCACTCTTTTACTTGTAAGCCAATTTGGTAGACACAACATATAACAATAACTGTACATACAAATAAACACATCTAGACATGTATGCACACACATAAATGAACATCCAGTAGCTGGGAACCTTAGCCATGAGATAGCAGTACAAGCTTGCTGGTTTTACTTTGCCCAAATAGATAAGCCAATGAAGGCTTTGAGCCAAATTTTTAGGTAAGCAGTCTCCATGGCAGTTTAATTTTTAAAGGCCAAACCTCCCCAGACTCCAAAGAACACTGGGACCAAACAGTAACAAAGGAAGGCGTCACATGTTAACCAGGCCTCCTGCTTAGAATAGCGGCCCAAAAGCCTGGGTACATGCAACACCATCCCACTTTCCCATTAGACAGTAAACTCCAGATTCCGAACAATGTAGGGGCCAAGCAGCATTGCACCTGTGAGAGGAAATTCTAAGGAGGGCTTAGTACTAGACCTCAGAACCTCTGCTGAGAGCATCCCCTTTTGGGAGGCTGGGAGGATCCCCCAGAGCATCCTCCTGTGGGGTTCAATCTTAGAGTGTCAGACGTCTCTGACCTTAGGTGGGCACCGGTGCCACTTTGCATGCTTTCCCTCCAGAGCCTACTGTAAGCTGTCCTTTGGTACCAGGGTGTAATCTCCGACTTTTAGCATCCTTACAATTTGATAAGGCCACACTTTCTTATGATTCCCATTCCATGAACTTTAATGATAGGAACTGGAGGCTGGATGGGTTTCTTTTGCCGTTAGCCAGTTGAATAGGCGAAGGGAAATTTAGCATGGGAAAAGAAAGTTTAAGTCACCTGAGACATGTGCGAGTTTGTTCCAAGTTGAGCCACATGTAGGGATCAGGGACCACACGTGGAAAAGATAAAATAAAGAGTCCTTCCCCTTTCTGGGCAGAGAAATTATTCCCATTTATTCCAAGGCCTTCAGGCAATAACAGGGAGTGACCCCACCCAATTGCCCTCAATTTCCAAGGAGTTACTAGGAAACAGCCAGTGAAAGACTGAAAAAGAAAGAAAGGAAAAAAAAAGACCCTGGTCCCTTAAGCAAACTGGGCAATGGTGGTTAGGCACCTGCACATGGAAACCCCTTTAGTTTCACTGGCCACAGCCAGAAACCTACAGTTGTTTTCCTCTTTAGGCACTGCCCAGCAAGGGTCACAAGTTGAAAAGGAAAAGAGAGAGCAACAGAGAGAAAGAGAGAGAGATTCCCCTGTATGGAGCAAAAAGGAAAGGATGAAGGAGAAAAATCCCAAGCTTTGGGCCTACCTTCTGGAATTTCTCCTGGCTGGCTTGCCAAAATATGTTATTGGTGGAGTGTGTCCAGTTTCTTGGCATCTTAAACACAGAATTGGACAAAATGCACAAACAAAGCAGGGAAAGAATGAAAGGATTTATTGAAGATGAAAGTACACTCCACAGTGTAGTGTAGGAGCAGGCCCAAGCATAGGGGCTCGAGGGCCCCGTTACAGAATTTGTGGGAGTTTAAATACTCTCTAGAGGATTCCATTGGTTACTTGGTGTAGGCCCTATGTAAATAGAGAGGATGAAATAAAGTTACAAAGTCATTTACTTGGTGTATGCCCTATAGAGAGGATATTTTTTCTCACAGCTGAAGTGTGAATTGGCATTATGTTCCCTGCCTCCAGATCCTATTTTCCTGCCTCAATCTTGTTCTTCTTTATGGCTGTGTAGTATGCCACGGTGTAGATGTACCATTTTTGCTTTATCCAGTCCACTGTTGATAGGCATTTAGGTTGATTCCATGTCTTTGTTATAGTGAATAATGCTGCAATGAACATATGTGTACAAGTGTCTCCATGGTAGAAAAATGTATATTCCTTTGGGTGTATCTTTGGTGATAGAATGGCTGGGTCAAATGGTAGTTCTGTTTTAAGTTCTTTGAGAAATCTCTAAACTGCTTTCCACAGTTGCAGAACTAATTTACATTTTGACCTGCAGTGCATAAGTGTTCCCTTTTCTCTGGAAGCTTGCCAGCATGTTATTTTTTGGCTTTTAATAATAGCCCTTCTGATTGGTGTCAGATGGGATCTCATCAAGGTTTTGATTTGCATTGTTCTAATGATTAGTGATGTACAGTATTTTTTCATATGCTTGTTGGCCAAAAGTATGTCTTCTCAGAAGTGCCTGTTCATGTTCTTTGCCCATTTTTAAATGAGGTTGTTTTTTTGCTTTTTAATTTGTTTAAATTCCTTACAGATTCTGGATATTACACCTTTGTCAGATGCATCATTTGCAAATATTTTTTCCCATTCTTTAGATTGTTTACACTGCTGGTAGTTTTTTCTGCTGTGCAGAAGCTCTTTTGATTTTATTAGGTCCCCTTTGTCAATTTTTGTTTTGGTTTCAATTGCTTTTGGCATCTTCAACATGAAATCTTTGCCAGGGGCTATGTCCAGAAGTGCTTGATAAGCAAAGGTGAAACAAGATCTTTGCAGACAAGCAAATGCAAAGGGAATTCATTACCACCAGATTTGCCTTACAAGAGTTCCTTAAGGGAGTGCTAAATATGGAAATGAAAGACCATTACAAGCCACCACAAAAACACTTAAGTACATAGACCATTGACACTATAAAGCAACTATACCATCAAATGTTCATAACATGCAGCTCACAACATGATGACAGGATTGAACCCACACATATCAATATTAACCTTGAACATAAACAGGCTAAATGCCCCACTTAAAAGTAAGCATAGAGTGGCAAGTTGGATAAAGAAGCATGACCCAAGTCTCTGCTGTCTCTGTGAGAACCATCTCCCATGCAATGATATCCATAGGCTCAAAGAAAAGTGATAGAGAAAAATCTACCAAGCAGATGGAAAACAAACAAACAAACAAAAAATGCTGAGGTTGTTAATTTCAGACAAAACAGAGTTTAAACTAACAATCAAAAAACACACAAAAAAGGCATTACATAATGATAAATGTTGTAATTCAATAAGAATACTTAACTATCCTAAATATACATGTTCTCAACAGTGGAGCACCCGGATTCATAAACAAGTTCTTACAGACCTACAAAGAGAATTAGATAACTACACAGTAATGGTGGGAGACTTCCACACCCCACTGACAATGTTAGGCAGGTCATCAAGGCAGAAACTAAAAATAAAATTGAGAACTGAACTGGACATTTGGACAAATGGACCTAACAGACATCTACAGAATACTCCATCAAACAACAACAGAATACAGAAGCATTCTTCTCATTTTCACATGGCACATACTCTCAAATCAACCATATGATTGGCCGTAAAACAATTCTGAAGAAGTTCAAAAAAAAATTATACCAACCACACTCTTAGACCATAGCATAAAAAATGGAAGTCAATACTAAGAAGTTCTCTCAAAACCATACAATTACATGGAAATTAAATGATTTTCTCCTGAATGATCTCAGGGTAAACAATGAAATTTAAGCAGAAATCCAGAAATTCCTTGAAATTAATGAAAACAAAGATACAACATACCAGAATCTCTGGGACTTAGCTGAAGTAGTGTTAAGAAGAAAGTTCATAGCATTAAATGCCACCCCACACATCAAAACCTGGCAGAGATACAACAGAAAATGAAAACTTCAGGCCCATATTCCTTTGAAAGAATTAATAAAATTGAGAGACCACTAGCTAGACTAGTAAAGAAAAAAGAGAGAAAATCTAAATAAATACGATCAGAAATGACAAAGGGGACATCATCACCAATCCCACAGAAATAAAAACATCCCTCAAAGACTATTAAAAACACCTCTATGTACACAAACTAGGAAACCTAGAAGAAATGGATAAATTTCTGGAAAAAATACAACCTCACAAGATTGAACCAGGAAGAAATTTAATCCCCAAACAGACCAATAATGATTTCTGAAATTGAATCAGTAATAAAAAGCCTACCAACCAGTAAAAGCCTTGGACCAAATGGATTCACAGCCAAATTCTACCAGATGTATAAGAAAAGCTGGTACTATTCCTGTGGAAACTATTCCAAAAAACTGAGGAGGAGGGTCCTCCCTAACTCATTCTAGGAGGCCAGCATCATTCTGATACCAAAACCTGGCAGAGACACGACAAAAAGAGATAACTTTAGGCCAATACCCATGGTGAAAATAGATGGAAGAGTCCTCAACAAAATATTAGCAAACTGAATCCAGCAGCACGTTAAAAACCTAATTCCCTATGATCAAGTAAGCTTTATTCTTGGGATGCAAGGTTGATTCAACATACACAAATTAATAAACATAATTTCATAATTTATCACGTAAACAGAACTAAAAAGAAAACCATTTTGTTTTCAAAATCATTTCAATAGACGCAGAAAAGGCTTTCAATGAAACTCAACATCACTTCATGTTAAAAACCCTCAGCAAACTAGGCATATCTCAAAATAAGAATTTTCTATGACAAACCCACATCCAACATCATCCCAAGTGGATAGAAGCTGGAACCATTACCCTTGAGAATCGGAACAGATTGAAAATGCTTACTCTCACCACTCCCATTCCACCTAGTGCTCAATGTCTTAGCCAGATCAACCCAAATTCTGTTTTCTACAGGACGAGTAGCTCTACCATCATTGAAGAGTGAATTAGTAAGTAACACTGTTTTACATCTTCCTGACTCCTCTGTCTATTTCTTAATCAGATCCAAGCCTTGGGTACCAAAGAGAAGCTTTACTTAGTCCCACGGAACCCCAACAATAGTCATTATATAATTGTTGAAAATACATAATACTAGGGATTTATATTAGTATTACTTCTTCAAGGACCTGACATTTTTGAAGTTCCTTTCCGTTTTTGCTCAGATCAGTGTCCAATCTGCTCCTTAATTTTTCTAACAAATGATTTGATTTTTTTTCAGACTTATAAGTATGCATCTGTAGTTTGTTAGAAACTTTAATTTTTGTATACTAAAAATAATTTTTAAAATGTATGCAAACCTAACATGTTACCACAAAAATTGCTAATCACCCCAACACACTGGAAAAGTTTCAACCTAGAAGAGAGAAAAGGTAAAGTCCAATCTTGCTCCTTCTCCCTCTTTGAACTCTGCATTAAGGAAAAACAAGGAGAAGAACACAACTTTCTTTCCCTTCTCAGTTGATGGGACAGGTAGAACAATGAAAGTTTTAAAACGTACTAGGATCTCAGTAATTGAAAATGTTTCTGAAGTTATGGAATCTGCACATGCTGAGAATAGGAGAACTGCTCCCAAGTGATGAAGTGGAACTTGATATAGACTATATTATTTGATGTGCCCTTGTGGTTTTCTTTAGACAAGACATATTATACAAATATACTAGAATAAAAGTTGACTACTACTTTAATAGTTTGAACTTGTTATGGTACTAACATAAAATAGAATTAAAATAGACAAAGGAAAAGTAACTGCTATACGTTAACCAATATGTATCTTGCTTAATGTTTTCTTAAACGTGAGGTCAAAATGGAGCACAGCCCTTTTTATTTATTTATTTATTTTGAGACAGAGTCTCGCTGTGTCACCCAGTCTGGAGTGCAGTGGCACGATCTCTGCTCACAGCAAGCGCCACCTCCCGGTTTCGCGCCATTCTCCTGCCTCAGCCTCCCGCGTAGCTGGGACTACAGGTGCCCGCCACTATGCCCGGCTAATTTTTGTATTTTTAGTGGAGACGGGTTTCATTGTGTTAGCCAGGATGGTCTTGATCTCCTGACCTCGTGATCCGCCCGCCTTGGCCTCCCGAAGTGCTGGGATTACAGGCGTGAGCCACTGCGCCCGGCTGAGCACAGTCCTTTTAAACTAGTTTGTATTAAAGGTTTGTGCCCACAATGATTTGTTTTTTATACTCATTTTATTTTATAAAAAGAGAAATGCATAGTCATAAGAAATTAGGAGGTAAAGCCTGGAAGTCAGATATTCAAATAACTCTTTTTCTTTGGAAACTCCCTCAGGCTATCATGATTGATTACTCGTAATTTCCTTTTGAAACAAAATGTCAGGCATAGATCCTTAACAGAACTTGAGCTTTAAGTATTTTGCCGGATCAGTGACTAGAGTTGAAATAAAATCTTTAGAGTGGGTAACAGAAAAACATTTTAAAATCAGCCTGAATTTTTTCCAAACACTTCGGAAAAAATTATGATAAATGTTATTTATTGAAACTTTTAACAACTTAAGCATAAGTGTATATTGATGGTATGGACAGGTTTTGTGGCCGTTCATAGCACGAATAAAAAGGAAAGACAAATGAACACTGTTCATAATCTATAACTAATTATTTGCATTATCGCAACATAAAGAGATGCTATAACACTAAATGATTATTGGAAAAATATTAATAGGTGGTTAAAAATAGTGAAATTTAGATTTCAATTATCTAATCTATATTGAGAGTTGTTTTGTATAAAAATGACTGAAATCGCATATCTTTTACAAAATTAAGATGAAGTGAAAGTTTTGAATAAGAGATTATCTCTCAACTAAGTAAATTTTTAAAACAACATTTTTTTAAAAAACTGCCTTAAGCAGTTAAAATTTCTTCCCTGTTTAAGAGTTGCATTTTTGCCTTCAGTAGATATTAACTCATTAATCTTTTGTAGAGTGTAGTTTCTGAGACATTTGTTCTTGCTGGCTCCCAAAACTTGTCGAGTCACTTAACTGTTCTGTGTCTTCGCTCTGACCTCTACCGCCCTCACAACACATCTCCCATCCATGCCACTATACATATAAACTAAAAGTTGAGCTGCCTTCTACCTTTAATGTATTGACATTAGTGGTATTTTGAAAAAGTTAGTGTCTTCATATTGGATTCCAAAAATCTTTAAATGCATGCTTTCCAAAAATTTCAATGGTAGGCATTTTGTCTGTATTGACAGCAAGAAATCATCATCATCATTATTATCATCATCCTTATAATTTATTGAGCTCGTACTATATAAAAACCACTTAAAACCCCATTATATCTTGTTGAATTTAATCCTGATAACATTCCATATGGGAGAGTATCCCATAATACTCTCATCACAAGATAATTTAATTGCGTCTGAAAAGTTGTTTTGAATTTAAGATACCATGTATTACTGTGGTCTCATGTTGCTAATGAAGACATACCCAAGACTGGGTACTTTGTAAAGGAAAAAGGTTTAATTGGCTCACTGTTTCACATAGCTGAGGAGGCCTCATAATCATGGCAGAAGGCAAAGGGGAAGCAAGACATGTCTTACATGGTGGCAGGCAAGAGAGCTTGTGCAGGGGAACTCCCATTTAAAAAACCATCAGCTCTCATGAGACTTATTCACTACCACAAGAACAGTGTGGGGGAAATCACCCACATAATTCAATTATCTCTACCTGGCCATGTCTTTGACATGTGGGGATTATGACCTTTCAAGGTGAGATTTGGGTGGGGACACAGCCAAACCATGTCATACCATATTCACAGATGCAGGGAATTAGGATATAGACATTTTTGGGGGACCATAATTAAGCCCTCACAATAACATGGTATAAATGACCCTTCAAAAAGTTGCTTTTCTTTCTTATCATGTATAATGTTGATGGCTATTGTTGTCTGAATCCCTATCTGCATATCAGAGGACAAGATAATGACATAAATAAATACATGTACACCATGTTTACAAAAGTAATAAAATAATAGGCTTACTATAGAAAATAAGAATCGTAATGCACTTTCCCTTTCTCCTTGTTATCTAATCTGGAAAACAAATATAATTAAAATATTTATAAAATTCCATAGATTTAATTTTTAAATTGAGAATATACTTTAATATCATCTATGCCAAATGCTATAGTATGCTTTCTCTTTCATTTGAAGATTTATCAACATAACTTCTCAGAAGTATTTTTCTCGAGACATGTCATTTACTATATATTATTCTGATGCATATTAATATACATTTAACATTCAGTTTGTTTTTAATTTGGAGAAGAAGGACAGAATACAATGTAACAATCTGAAGATAAATCAATAATATTAATAAAATTAAGGATATTGAAATCCTATGAAAATAATAAAATACACTTCATATGTATCTGACATGAGCAGTAAAAATCATACAAATTAGTTTCCCTCTTGTTTTTACTCAGAAAAGATCAAGATACTATTTCCTCTGGTAATTTAGACTGCATGTGAATAACATAAAACAACGTGACAACAAGCTTTGTCACTGTTGCAGAGAGAATATTGTTGTCTTATGTTTAGATAAAACCACTGAATTGTTGGGAATATAAATAAAATAAGCTACTTTTTAAAAATGTAAAAATTCCAAGACTTTACTTGAGAAAAGGAAACCAGTTTTCAAAGCTTTCAAAACAGTGTTTTCTACTAGCACTAAAACTTAAATACCCTACATTGTAATGTTAGAATGATGTAAAAGGAATACATTAATCTTTTCATAGCTTTAGTATATGACATTTCTCTTATATGTTGTCTTAGTGAGACTAGGTTCTCTATTACTATTACATTTAAGAATAGATTTTCTTTGGAGATAAATTTATTCTCTCAACAAGTCTACAACTAGAAATCTGCAGCACATTTTAAAATGTTGTTATTTCCTTCCACCTTGGTCTCCCATATTGCTGGGATTTTACAGGTGTGAGCCACCATGCCTGACTGCCAATTGTTATTTTATGTTTGTAACATTAGATTCTCAGGTGACCATGGTCCCAAGTATAAAGGTCAGGTTTAGTCTTATCTGCCACAAGCATTATTTTAACATTACACAATGAGATTGATCCAAAAGGAAAGTAAAAATCATTCTTTAATGACAGAAACATCAACATGTATTTTCTCTTAATTCTCACCACCTAGTGAGATTTCATTAGTATTTCCATTTTATACATTAGGAAAACAAGATTCGATGTTTCATTCTGCAGTACTATTAAATGACAGAGTTGGTATTTAAATTCTCATCCTCTTGGTTGAAACTCCATATTTTCATTACTCCATGATGCCACAAACAAAAATAGTTCAAGGCTTGAATCCTGCCCAAGAGAGAAACAGACAAAAATGACAAAAAAAAGTCTAACAAGGTGAGATTTTGTCATGTGGTGAAATGATAGTGGATAAGTAATCAGAATTCTGGGAGTTTAAAGAGAGACTTCAGTGTTGAATAGATATGAGTGAAGGGGATGTTCTAATGACATCGCTGGGTCTTGAGAGATATGTTCTAACAGTGAAACAGGAGTTAAATAGTCATGGAGGATGTTGGGAAGCACAATGGAAAAGGGAGTAGCAGAAACAAAAATAGCATGTGGACCTGGGATGTTGTTTGCAGGTTAAGGGAAGCACCAACCTTTCCAGAGTTCCTTGTAGGTTCTGGAACTCTAGAATGAAAAACGGGCTCAGATGTGGCCAGTTCGAGACTGAATACACAGACATTGGGCTGACCGTATGCTAAATTAGACTTCTAACCTGTAGCAAATAGCCTGGGAAGCCAAACCACAGTCTTCACAGCAATCAACCCTAAATGGCTGGGACTTTATCACTAATGGCCAGCTTCCCTACTTTTTTCTTCTGCTTCCGACTTAGGATCAACCAGAGAAAGCCAACTATGCTCTTCAAACCAATTATATACCATACCCCACTTCTAGCCTGCCTCCAGCTTCCTGGTGCCAAAACTTCCGGTCAGGGCATATCTGAAGTTTTCCTTTTTTCTCCACTGTAAAGTTTTCTATTCCTCTGTGTCTGACTTTGAACCTCTATCAAACGCCAGTTATAGTGGCTGACTCCCTTGGTACAGGAATCTCTGAATACAATACATAGCTGTTGCCTGTTCTTATTTGGATGTAAGGTTAGGCATGAGATGAGAGTCCAAGAATATGGTAGAGAAACGGAAATCATAAAGAAAAGTGACAGAAGATGTAATCCTCAACAATTTGCGTTTTTTCTCTCTACAAATATTTACTGTGCCACCACTTGGCCATTTACTTAGAATCTTCTGGATAACTTTTGATTCTATGAATAATAGATTTTTCATAATAATGAATATCACCACCATACTCATGTACGCTTTCTCAAACTTTTATTCCTGTTACATAGTTGATTAGTGGAGGAGACAGTTATTGGTCCTTCTTTCTTAATTCGATGCATGAACGCTATATGATATCCAGGGGACCAGGGATTTCTCTCTCTCTTTTCCTTTCTTCTCTAGTGAAGCCAGTTAAAGTCAGCAACTTTGGAAAGCACATTAATTCTACAGACTGCTGGAGAAATATAATTTAAAACAACAATCCCTCCCAACCCAGAAAACCTCTCCACAAAGACAGAAGAGGAAGAAAACAATTTTATTATTAAATAAGCATTAAACCAGAATATGAGGCACACCACAAGCATTTGACTAAGATTGCAAAGACAGAAACATTTTTTGTAGCCAAGTAGATAGAACTCATTACAAACATGTTCTCAAAATAAACAATAGCTATTCCTCAAGTAAGAGAACGTGACAGCATCATTTGTCACGCAGAGTTTACCCTAAATTCACTTGGTAATTGAGGTGACCATCTGTGTTAGCCAATTGGCTTTTTGGAAGGGAAAAATAAAATTTTCATATATTTGTGACGAGGTAGTTTTGCAACTTGGCATGAAGAACCCATTCTAAGTTGTTAGGCTCCTGGGCTACTCTTCTACTTGTTAAGTTAGGCTCCCAAGTTAGATTCCTACCTTTCTGCAGAAACTGGAAGATAGAGGTACTAACTCCCTTGATGATTACATTTTAAAAAGTGGTTTGTGGGTCATTGAGAAAAATATACCCTGGTTATACAGCTTGCAGGAGGTTTATTTAGCTTTTACAAATATTTACTTATAGTTTAAAGATACAGAGAAAACTTACAGTAACAAGTTCTAAAGCAAATGCTCTAAGAAACAAGAGAAGAGAAATTTCTTTCTTTACTTTCAACTGGGAGTAGTAAACCACTTTTGGAAAATTTAAAATTTGCATTTTCACTTATAAAGACCTGAAACTTGGCCAGGCACGGTGGCTCATGCCTGTAATCCCAGAACTTCGGGAGGCTGAGGCGGGCAGATCACAAGGTCAGGAATTTGAGACCAGCCTGACCAACATGGTGAAACCCTGTCTCTACTGAAAATACAAAGATTAGCCAGGCGTGGTGGCACGTGCCTGTAATCCCAGCTGTTCAGGAGGCTGAGGCAGGAGAATCGCTTGCTCGGGAGGTGGAGGTTGTAGTGAGCCAAGATTGCACCGTTGCACTCCAGCCTGGGTGACAGAGCGAGACTCTGTCTCAAAAGAAAAACAAAACAAAACAAAAAAAACACGAAGCTTTTTCATGCATAGCTGTTCCAAGTATCACGTTAGGAATCCCATTTTGTCTTTCCACCTATGCTACATTTTTCTACTTAGTCTTCATAAATAATGAAGTTGACATTTGGCTGTTCCATCTGCTGTCTTTGTGCCTTTGTTTCTCAGACATGCATGGGGGAAAAGGTAATACTGAAAGATTCCTCAAACCCCAAAACATTTCGTATGTGGGTTTTCCCCCATTAATGCAAAGAGGTAGCTTCAGGATCAGCATAATTAAGAGGTCAGTCACACTTTGTGGAATTCTTTTCCTTACATGGCTGAGTTCCAAATGTGTTTTTGTCTTATTTCCCTCTTGTGGTATATTTAAATCAGTCGAAAGTGGTTCTTTCCTATTTATTTTATTTCTGTCAGTAAACTACGTTCCCCTTTATCTTATAGAACAAGATACTCACCATAACCTTTAACAAACTTTTAAATACTTATTCTCCTCTAATTTGTATTAAAAATTCCAAAATGCAATTGCAAACATACTGTATTTAAAAAGTAGGAATGGAGTGAGATGCCAAAGCTGGAGACATAGAATTGAATGCCATGAGATAATAACCTAAATGATGAGAGAAGATGATTTCACCACTTGAAAGAGGACATGAAATAGGATCAGAGGGGAAACTCTCAAACCTCAGGGAAATTAAAGTAGAAGAAAAATTAGGAAAGTGGTATGAGCAGTGCTAATGCTGGGACAAAATTAGGAAGCTGCAGTGTTCCTGAGTTCAATAAATAACAGAATTTCAAGAACATAGGGCTATATATACTGCCATATTCCACAGACTGGGCAAGTAGAAACCTGAGTAATAACTCATTATTAGACAAGGAAGAAGTCATTAGGTTAATGTGAGATTTTAATTTTTGTTGAGAAAAGTCAGACAAAAGGAAATTTAGAGAGAAAATCTGGTACAATTGTGTGATAAAACTTGATAGATTAATTCTGGGGTAAAAAGGAGCAGAAAAATTATGCTTAGGTGGTACGTTAGATATAAGAGTTATCACCAGTGTCAAGATCTGTGTTGAGTTAGTTGTGTACCTTAAAATTTGGGACAAATTAAGGATCACAAAACCTGATCAAGATTTTCCAATATTGAGAAATTTTATTAATTTCATAGAGCTACCTGGATTGAATAGGAGGCAGAGCAAGGAATGTCACTAAAGTCTTCAAGATGGGAATTTGAACAAGAATTGAAATGCTTGAAGTGTTGATTTTCTCATGTTTGAAAGTGACCCATCTTTCCTTTTATTCAGGTCATTCTTAATGACTTTCAATAAAGTTATAATTTTGCCTATAGAAAGAAATACTTTTCCTTTGGTTTTAAAAAGCCTTCCTAGTAAGATACAATTTATATATTTAAATATACACACGTAGTAGGTGTGTAGCTTGATGAATTTTTGTAGTTGCTTATAGTAATTTAGCAGTGGCTTTAAATTATGTATTTAAAATTGTTGTTTTCTGTTATTTCGTATACAGAAGTGCATTTAACTTTTGGAGTCTCTGATAGCCCCAAATTTTGCATAATCTCTTATTCTAATGTATCATCTTTAGTTCTGTATCATGATAGCTTTGTTTTGGCATTAGCATGCTTTATTATTTTCATTTCTTTTTTCTTTGTTATTGTACTTACAATGCTCTTCAGTATAATGTTACATAGAATTGGCGATAGTAATGTTTGCTCTTATATTTCCTTCTGTCTCCTGCTTTGGAATTTAACTTGATTATCCTTTTTCAGTTTCTTGTAATAAGTAATTGATTTTCAACATTTCAAATTGTATAATTTATGCATTGAGAGCTAAATATTTTTCTCTGAACTTTAGTTGTGCTGTATAAGCTTTATCTTCTTACTCTCCTGAAGATAATATTTCTCTTTTTCCTCATTCCACTCTTAGAATTTTTAACTTTGACTTTACAGTAGTTTTTCTTAATGTGTCTAGGTGTTTTCTTTTTCTTTCTCTTGCTTGGATATTACGGAGTTTCTTGAGTTTGTGCCACAGTGTCCTTTGTTATTATTAGAGAAGTCTCAGACATTATCTATTCAAATATTGCTGTAGCCCGGTTCTTTCTCTCCTCTCCTTCTGGATCTCTACTCTCATGCATGTTACACATCTCCATTGCATCTCATAGGCACCTCATGCACTTAAAAATAAATCTTCTGACTTTTGTTTCCTGTTTCAATTTCAGTATTTGCTACTGATATATCTTTTGTTCTCTAATCTCATGTTCTTCTTAATAACACATAAATTGTTAATTAGATTTATACATTTTTCAGTTCTAGAATTTATTTTTGACTCTATTTAGTATTTTCTTAATCTCTGAGAAAATTCTCTGTGTTTCCTACTAAAAGTTTTGGGACATTTTCACCAATTATATATCCAAATTATACTTCAGCCCACCCTTTTTCTCCTTTTCTGAGAAGACTGTAGTGACACATATATTAGGTGTTTTGTGACAGTCCCTCTCCCACAGGCCCCTGAAGTTCTGTACAATTTTTGATTCTATTTTCCCTCTGTTGTTCCAATTGGATACTTTTTATTGTTCTGTCTTCAAGTTCATTTATTCTTTTTTCTGCTTTCTCTGATGTTCAGGCTGCTATTGAAGTTTTTTAAACAATTTTTTTAGTTGTTTGCATTTTAAGTTCTAAAATATTCATTTGATTCTTCTTTACATGCTCGATTTATTTTCTGTGACTTTCTATTTCATCATTTATTTTAAGCATGTTAATATTTGCTCATTAAAAATTTTTATGATGGTGCATTGAAATCCTTGTCAGATAATTCCTATAGTTGCACCATCTTGGTTTTGTCATCTATTGATTATCTTTTGTTATTCAAGTTGAGATTTTTGTTGCTGTTGTCATGATGAAGGATCTTTTATTGTATTCCGGGCATTTTGCACATCATGTTGGAAGACTCTGAATACTATTGAAATTTCACATTTTAGCAGGTCCGTGCAAACATTACACCAGTAGAAGAAGGTGGAGTGCTGCCTTGTTATTAAAGATGGAGGCTATAGTCTTGGTTTTTCACTTGACCTTTTTGACATGCAAGAGGTGGGTATGGGTACCTTGCTACTCCTGAGCAGAGATGCCAACTTGCTGGCTGGAGGAGATGCCCCTTGCTCTTGCTCCCCATATAGCTTCTCCTGGCAAGATGGTGGTGGGGTATGGCTTGTTACCATTGGATGGTGGCGAGGTTTCCAGCTTTCCATTTGGCCTCCTCTGACACTAGCAAGGAGGGGTAGGGGTGTCTCATTACTGCTGGGGGAGGGGGATGAAAGCCTGGGATCTCTACATGGCCTCCACCAACACTATAGAGCACAGGCAGGGTTGGTTATTGACAGACAAGGATGAAACGCCCAGCTCTTCACTCAGTCTTCTTTTACATGAGACCAGTTGAATTTCTTACAGGATTGGCAGTTGGGCTGCAGAATTATCCATGGTGTTTTCTGTGATAAGGTAGTTATTTTCTGAAAACAAAATTTTTTTTGGTCTTATTACATTGCTCCTGTCATTGTCCTTTAGTTAAAAACACAAGACTTTTCTAGGAACCTATTTTTGTGTGCTCCATTGGCATTTGGGGTTGATGGCTTTGCTAGCATCCAGTCTGGGATATGTGAGGCAAAAGGGAAACCCAACACACTTACAGGTATGCTCTTTCTCAGGTGCTGAAGTCCCTAGTCAGTCTGCCTTTTTCTCTCCACTATTCAGAGGCTTTATACTTATGACTTATAGATATTGTCTGGAATTTTTAGCTGAACTCAGCAGGAATTGGGGAATATGTCTACTTCATCTAGGCCTGAATATTACTTTAAATATTAAAACATACTGTTAATGTATTTTTCCACACTCAAGTATCTTATTTATTTTGAGTATCTTTTCAGAGGTCCAAATTGATGATTAGGTATGTTATCTCCTCATAAGTACTGTGTGATATCTCTCTGAAAGATGAAATTCTCTATAGTGTCAGCATAACAGCAACCATAAGAACAGAAACTAGAACTGAATGAACCAATTTTATGCAGAGAACTACTCTTTTTTTCCTGATTCTAACTAATAAGTCAAGTAATCTGAGACAGAACTCCAGGATATCAGAAGCGTGGGTGATACTTTCCAGGAAAAAATTAAATGTCTTTAAATAACTTCGAGAGTTGTAGTTAATTGAAGACAATGAATCTGAACTCTGAGACTATGATATTGTGCCATATGGCCCACACGTGCCAGGCTGTGACTGGTTGTTCCACAGTGTAGATAAATGTCTGTAACGTTGTAGAAGTTAGAAACTTGTGAGATTGTGAAGTGCACTGATAATGAAAATGCTTAAAATTGCTCCAGTTGATAGCAAGTAGAGAAAACTATGAATCAAATGTTATGCCATTTTTTGGAAAGTGTAGGGAGAAGCAAATATTATTAAAGATGGTCTCCCTCTACTGAATGTGGAGAGTGAAATATGTCGAAACTTTTACAGGAGAGGTCAGCAGGAGAGGAGTTAAGGTGTCTTCAAGTCTCATTGATTAAAAAAAGGGATAAAGGTGAAAATTTGTTACCTTTGGGTGTCAAATGGTGGCACCTTCTCCTGTTAGCATTAATAGTGTTCCACAAAGAAAACAGAAGAGAATAATAGAGTGAAATATTTGGCAGAACAGAGAGGAAAGTCAAGGAAGTAAAACAGATGACTAAGGTATTTGAAGAACAAGAGCCTTGTACCAGCAATTGTGGATAGAGGATAGAGCCCTGCCTCAAACTCTGTCACATCAACTATTAGAAAATCAACCTCAAATATATTATTTAATTTTTGGAACACTGATGTGTATAATCTTTACCTGTTGGATTTGAAAAGATATACTCCTAGGTTGGAATAAGGAATTGATATACTTCCAAAGAGATAGTCAAGAAGCCTGCTCTAAAGAAAAGGTAATAATTTTGTTCTTTTATATGCATTTTTTAAAACAATTATTTCCCTTGGTAATGATTGTTTCCTTTTGAATAGTTCTAGTTATATTGTATCCTCACTTGGGATTGTGAAATATTTATCGCAAAAATATTGACCTTCAACTGAATATTTTAAAGATATTTTAGATTATTCCTCATTTTCTCTGTCCCCTTTTAAGGTGTTTTTCTTTTTATTCACTTTCACTCAGTATCAGACTATCTGTCATTTATCATGGTACATTTACTGTGAACTGAATTTCACTAGCCAGTTCTTGATGACTCTGTCTACCTGCAAGACAATGCAATAAATCACAAGGAAACACCCCCATTAAATATATATTTTTATGAAATTTTTGAAAACCATAAATTAAATTTTTTTAAGTCTTAAAATTACAAGCACAATAGTTCCATTCCCAGATACAATGGAATCAGCACACTCCACCCTGTCTCTCCCACTGAATGCACTGTAAAACCTTCACATAATGCATAGAGCGGCTATTTGAAGATGAACTCTCACCAACCTGGCTGTGAGTTTACCACTACTTTTCCTCCAGTATACCCTGGCCTGGACATAAGGTCACCCAAAACCAGGAAGTTGGCACTGGCAGTAAAGAGATAACTCCAACAGAAGCCATGTAGTTCTGGCTTAAGGAAAGGAGGCTCCTAAATCTAGAAAAAGTGAGAAAATTTCTCCTATGTGTTTTATTTTCTTTCACATGCACACTAGCTCTAAAGCAGTTTGGCTACAGGGATTGTGGTGGTAGCAACAGTTGCAGCAGAAGCAGTCACCTGAAATTCTGAGGAAAGAAGCTCTTCCACTCTAATCAGAGAAACTGGAGTCCCAAGGGGACAGGTTCAGCTTCCATTGTTTTTTATTTATTTGTTTGTTTGTTTTGAGACGGAGTTTCACTCTTGTTGCCCAGGCTAGAGTGCAATGGCATGATCTCGGCTTACTGCAATCTTGTCTCCTGGGTTCAGGCGATTCTCCTGCCTCAGCCTCCCAAGTAGCTGGGATTACAGGCGTCCACCACCACACCCAGCTCATTTTTGTATTTTTAGTAGAGACAGGGTTTCACCGTATTGACCAAGCTGGTCTCGAACTCCTGACCTCAGGTGATCCACACACCTCGGCGTCCCGAAGTGCTGGGATTACAGGCGTGAGTCACCCCACCTGTTTTTATTCCCATTGTTTTTATTCTGTGTTGTGCTGTTTGGTTGCATTTTCAGGAAGTACATAGTGAATGAGTGAATAAAACCATAGCTTTTTGGCCAGAAGACAGAAAAATGAGTCCCAGGGAGTTACAATGTGTTAGAGATACCACAGAGAGGTAAAAGCTCAATATAGCAACCTCATAGACATTTATGAATTTCTGAGATCACCTCTAAGCTGAATATATGTAAAGCTAATCTAATGCAGCAAGCAAAGTATTTGAGATTTGAACTAAGACAGAAACCACTGCCCAGGTTCCAGACTATCCAGTGGGTAGTGCACATGCAGAACACATCCAAATATCACTGAAAAGACTGAAATGTAAGTGAGGTGGACACCACAACCAAAAGAGAAGACTGGTTACAACTTGTAGCTCAAATCCAATCAGGTGGTTAGCCTGCAACAACAAAAATGGTCAACACTCTTTATCATATTTAAACAATATCCAGAGCTTCAAAACATAATATGCAAAATGTTTAGTATACAATCTAAAAATAACCCAACATATTCAGAACCAGTAAAACTGAAATCACACACACACAACACTCAACAGACACCAATACTGAGAAAGCACACGTGTTAAAATTATCTGATAGACTTTAAAACAAGTTATGAAAATGCTCTAAGAAGTAAGTTCAAACACACTTGAAATAAATAGAAAGACAGAGTCTCAGCAAAGATTTAGATAGTGTGAGGAAAACCCAAATAGAACTTTTATAACTGAAAAAATACAGTAACAACAACAATAACAAAAAACTACTCTTGCTGAATTGACTCAATAACACAATGGAGATGATAGAGGGAAGAGGCAGTGAACTGGAAGATATATTAGTAGAAATTATCCATCTGAAAAACAGCGAGAAAAAAGATTTAAAGTTATTAGCAGATACTCATGGACCTAATAAGGTAAATTATAATGGAGACCAGGCCTGAAGTATCCCTTAGCAGTTAGACCTAAAACCGTAAAAACCCTAGAAGAAAACCTAGGCAATACCATTCAGGACATAGGCATGGGCAAGGACTTCATGTCTAAAACACCAAAAGCAATGGCAACAAAAGCCAAAATTGACAAATGGGATCTAATTAAACTAAAGAGCTTCTGCACAGCAAAAGAAACTACCATCAGAGTGAACAGGCAACCTACAAAATGGGAGAAAATTTTTGCAACCTACTTATCTGACAAAGGGCTAATATCCAGAATCTACAATGAACTCAAACAAATTTACAAGAAAAAAACAAACAACCCCATCAAAAAGTGGGCGAAGGACATGAACAGACACTTCTCAAAAGAAGACATTTATGCAGCCAAAAGACACATGAAAAAATGCTCACCATCACTGGCCATCAGAGAAATGCAAATCAAAACCACAATGAGATACCATCTCACACCAGTTAGAATGGCAATCATTAAAAAGTCAGGAAACAACAGGTGCTGGAGAGGATGTGGAGAAATAGGAACACTTTTACACTGTTGGTAGGACTGTAAACTAGTTCAACCAATGTGGAAGTCAGTGTGGCGATTCCTCAGGGATCTAGAACTAGAAATACCATTTGACCCAGCCATCCCATTACTGGGTATATACCCAAAGGACTATAAATCATGCTTATATAAAGACACATGCACACGTATTTTTATTGCGGCACTATTCACAATAGCAAAGACTTGGAACCAACCCAAATGTCCAACAACGATAGACTGGATTAAGAAAACGTGGCACATATACATCATGGATACTATGCAGCCATAAAAAATGATGAGTTCATGTCCTTTTAGGGACATGGATGAAACTGGAAACCATCATTCTCAGCAAACTATCGCAAGGACAAAAAACCAAACACCACATGTTCTCACTCATAGGTGGGAATTGAACAATGAGAACACATGGACACAGGAAGGGGAACATCACACTCCAGGGACTGTTGTGGGGCGGGGGGAGGGGGGAGAGGGGGGGATAGCATTAGGAGATATACCTAATGCCAAATGATGAGTTAATGGATGCAGCACACCAACATGGCACATGTATACATACATAACAAACCCGCACATTGTGCACATGTACCCTAAAACTTAAAGTATAATAATAATAAAATTTAAAAAAAAAGAATCCCTTAGCAGGCAAACCCAGTTAGCGATCTAAACCCTGCTTGATTTGCAAACATAAACGAAACTTAATTTGAGCTATTTCTTGTAAATGCTTTAAAGAAAAACAGAATTCTAGCTCAACTGATCAAAAACAGCCAACAAACAAAATTATGTAGCTAGACACTTTCCAACAGGGTAGGCCAAATAAGGCAACTGTATAACTATAACCAATCAAGTAATTTCTTTATTGTGTTTCTGCATTTTCCCCATAAATATTTGTCTCTGATGCTTTGTCATCAGAACTCAAAACCTCTGTTGGATTGGTGTTCCCTAATTCATGAACTGCTTCTTACTCAAATAATTCTTAAAAATTTTTATCATGGCTGAGTTTATCTTTTTTAAAGATCAAAAGATAAAACTGTCATCAAAATCCCACTAGATAATGTGAAAAATATATATATTTGAAAAATAATATCTGAAAACCTCCCAAATTCGATGAAAGACATAAACCTGTAAACTCTAGAAGCTAAGCCAAATATAAACTCAAGTGAATCCATGCTCACACATATCTTAGCCCAATAGTAAAAGCTAAAGCAAAAAAAAACCTATCGATAACAAAACACCAGAGAAAAATGACACTTATAGAAGGCAATTAGAATGATTGCTGATTTCTCATCAGAAACTATGAAGATGAGAGTGAAGTAAAACACCATTTTTAAAGTGCTGAAGAAAAAGCCCTCAGTATCCTATATTAAATAGAAACATCCTTCAAAAATGATAATAAAATAAATACAGTTGACAGAAAAATAAGAGAATTTGTAGCTGGGTTACCTACTCTAAAAGAATTGCTAGTGCAAGTTAATAAGCCAATGAAAATAATGCCAGAAAAAATTTGGAATATAAAAAGTACAGAAGCTATATAAATTATAAGTATCTAGGTGTATTTATTTCCATTTCTGTTGTAACGGATCACCATAAACCTTCTGACTTCACACAGCACAAATTTAGTATCTCATACTAGGTCAGTGATCTGGCACAGTGTGACTGGATCCTCTGATCAGAGATTCACAGGGCTGTAATTGAGCTGTCAGTTAGCGCTATGGTTAACTGGAGGTTGAAGACCTTTTCTTCCAAGCTGATTGGTTGTTGGAAGACAATATTTTCTTCTGATGTTTCCATGTGGACCCCTACATGTTCAAGCCAACAGTATTTTGAGTTCTACTTGTGCTTCGAATATCTCTCCCTTCTCTTTCTGTCACCGGACAAAGATTTCTGCTCTTCTGGCCTTTTATGATTACACTGGACTCACCTAGATAATCTCCCTCTTAACAACAACTGATTACTAACCTTAATTACATCTGCAAAATCCCTTTTGCTTTTAACATCACAAGCATAAAAGTAACACCACAGAATAGAAATCATGAGGGCTAAAATTCTGCATACCACATTGGGTAAATAAAATATACCATTCTCATTTTAAATTATAATATATTTAAGAGTTAAAACATAACGGTAGACAAAGATTTGTGTCTCTTTCTATAGTTACTACCTTTCTTTTATGATTCATTGAAAATTGCCAATTGCTGTACTGTCTCAGGATATTTACCTAGTATTGAACAAGAGTCTTCCATTTCTTAACTGCAGTCATGAAAGTATGTAACGACTCTCAACTGAGGTGCTGTTTTTTTTTTTTGACAAGTAGCAGAAATCCAAATCTAAGATGTGATAATGAATACAAAAATGTAATTCACCCAGCAATAATTTAGAAGGTAGAATTATTTCAGGGTTAAAAATTCTGTGACTTAACAGAGACCAAGAAACCAAGGTTGATCTTTTGTCCCTTTAATGATCATAATATGATAGTTACTATAATTATTGTATATATTTGTGGGTTTTTTTGTGATTTCACTTACTAAAATATAAACTTCAAGAGACCATGTCTGTCTCCCTCATCTTTGAACCTGTAGTGACTAGCATCATATCTGGCACAAAGTAGTCATTAAATACATATTTGTTGAATGAGTGAATAAATAAACTTTTAACTTTTCCTTTAATTCTGCCAAATAACAACTGAGAATTTTTGTAAATACAGAATTCTGTAAATTCTGTAAATACTTTAAAAACCAGAATGCCTACAATCAACGTAGATAATTTACTTTGAAGTTTCTACTGTGACTTGTTTTTATGTAAAAATTTATAATTTTCAGATCTTGGTTCAAAGTAGGTGTTCATAAGTTTCAGATTATCCAAAATAATCTTAACTTGCATTCATGACTCTTAGTAATTTCTCCATGCCAGGTATAGTATTATCACTAAAAATAAAACACAGACAAATGTGTATAGATGTCTAGATTAGTGAGGGGACAAACAAGTACAAATACTAAATAATAGACATTAAAGCAAAGGTACTCCCATGAAGAAGAATCGCTAAATTTATACTTAAAGAAGTCATAACAGGCTTCTTAAAAGAAGAAATATCTGAGCTAAATTTAAAGAAATAAAGTGAGAAGATGACAGAGTAATTTATTTTGTTGTGTATCTTTAAGCTGTACAACATTATGCTTTTACATACTTATACATAGTGAAATGGGTATTTCAGTCAAGTAAATTAACATATTAATTGTCTCACAGAGTTACTCTCCCCATTTTTGTGGTAAAAGTTTCAAAAATCTTCTCGGCAAATTACGAGTATACAATATTATTAACTATAGTCCTTATGCTGTACATTAGATAGGAAATGATATCACTCAGGGAAGTATTTACTGTGTAAAAACAGGGGAGCATAATACATTCTTGGAAATCTTTCTACTTATTGTTTTCTAGGTAAGAAATAAGGGAAAAAATTTTAGGAGAATTTAGCCTTCATTTTAAATTAATAGACATGCCAAATAAGTTTCCTATAAAAAGCTTCCTATTTTTCTTTTTCACAATACCATTTTCTTCTTACATTCACACAGAAGTATTTTCGTTCCCTTGCTTGTTTTTATAATATAAATATATGTGTTTATTTACCATATGTGTATATGTAGTATATGTAAATACATGTTTATATATTCAAAATATTGTTTTGCAATTTTAAAATTAAGTATCTTTGTTTATTATACTTGTTTTCTTTCAATATTATGTTTGTAAATTTTTATTGATCTTCATTTATGTATTAGTTTATTTTAACTATTACTGTTATATATTATTACGTATACTGTGCTTTATTTGTTTATTCTAATAGTGATGAAATTTTGGGTTGTTTCCATTTTTATCTTTTTTAAAAACAATGCTTCTATGCATATATTTCTTTCGTGCACATGAAGAGAGATTTCTTTAGAAAACATGGCCAGGCATGGAATGGCTGAGACTCAGTGTATGAACATGTTCAAATTTCCTAGACATTTCTTATTGGTTTCTCTAATTTGTTGCTGCGATTTCTATGACCACTTCTAGTATGTGAGGGATTCTATTTTTTCTCATATTCTTGCCAAAAATTTGCATTTTCAGAGTCTTAAAATTTTAGGAATCAGCTAAATGTCAAACAGTACATTACTGCTCTTTTAATTTGAATGCTCTTGGTTATCAACCGTGGTCCAATAATTTGAACAGGGGGAATAGGACTCTTAACTAGGCAATATGTAGTTACAAATGGGTATAGAGGAATTTTCTGCTGAGTGGCTATTCACCCTTGGACTATGTGGGAAAGTTAGTAAGAAAGGAATTGGGAAATTTGAAGGAGGGAGAACAGAAAAACTAATATTTAGAGAGCTGAGGAGAGGACATGGTTGTCACAGAAATATACTGCCCAAGACTGTGGTGACAAGAACATTGGCCTCCACTATGCCATGATATTAGGGGCTGCCGCCAAAGTATGAGGATAAAACTTTACAACATTGATTGTTGTGCTAGAAATGTTTCAGCTGTTGAGCTGTGTGAGCCAAGACTATCTGTCAATGTGGTAACAAAGAAACTGGTTGAGTGGACATTACCCTAAACTGCAAAATCAGCATGTGACTAGCAATCTTTCTGGGACCTTGGCAAGCCTATTCACTCAGAGTTGCATAAAAAAGAGAACACTCAAAAAAAAAAAAAAAAGTCTGCTATTTATCTTCCGGTTTGGCAAAGTCCTTCCAGAGTCCTCTATTTGCAGAGCCTAATATTGATTCAGCTGGCATAAGAGTACTGTAGTTTGAAGAGTCCAGTTTCAGCATCACAAAGCATGGCAAACATGGGTGGGCTTGAAGCTGAAAGGAAATAAATTATAACTGGCACAGTCCACCCCTTTGGCCACTCAGCATCAACACATTCATTTCTACATGAATGTAGACATATATACAACGTCAAAATAACTCTATGTTTCCACCTGTTAAGTTGGATTTCTTCTTTATGTAAGTGATGATGAGCCTACCCTTTCCCCCAAATGAAGAGACATGGAATTCCAACAATTGTATTCATGGCTTCCTCAAATTTAGTTACAGACTCATTGAATATTATCTTACTTAACACTAAATGGTAGAGTTAGCAACCCACAAGCTTGCATAAAATAATTCAGAAAAAAGGGGAGGAGAAAATATTTCATATGTGCATATTAAATATATTCATATTATAAGCAAGGATAAAGTATGTAAAGTTTCTATTCTTTTTATTTCTGTCATTGATCCAAGGCCACTCTTGTTAATTATCATTGCCTTCTGTTCTCCTATATGTCCTTTGCCTTAAATCTAAACCTCAACAGCTTAGAGTTCCTTACCTCATGGAAGGACTGAGACCTTAATTCCTAAAGGGTCTCAATATTCAATGATTTTACTTATTTCAGTTACTGTAGTTTTCTGTGGAACTTTACTAATGAGAAAGGAAATACTTATAGCTACTCAGAGAATCTTCCGACTTTTCGACGTAGTCTTGCCATTCCCACTGTTAACAGCAACCCAATTTCCCCTTGGTAATTGGGATCAGTCACTCTAGCCAGTAAAGTATTCCCTTATTTTCTAATTGGTTTACTGGAAAAAGGAGCACAGAATGCTTAGGAAAGAGTGTAATATTATAGTACAATAAAAACTTTGTTACATCCCCTTGTGAAAGCATTCGCCCCCTGGAAATGAAGACCCCCAAACAAGCAGAATTTAAGGTTACCAGATCTGGAAGCAAAAATTTGACGTGTCAAACCTGCACGTTGTGCACATGTACCCTAAAACTTAAAGTATAGTAAAAAAAATTTTTGACGTGTAAAATAAAGTAAAATAGTAAGGGAAACCTTTTCCACTTCCATCCCTTGATTCTTAGACCCATGTATTTTTGCTATAGGAAAGACAGAACCAAGTAATGGTCTCTGATATAAAATATGTACTGCATCCTATAAGACTCCTGTTCTATCATGTGTTTTTAGGACATTGACTCTTAACTGACACAACTCTTATCTTTATTAAGCCATTCCAACCTTCAATGAGGCCAAGCACTTCTGTGTGATAGGGTACACGGGAAGGCCTTTTAATTACATAGGCAGACGCCCATTGTTGCACTTCCTTAGCATTGCAATTAGTTAATTGATTAGAAGTGATGCTGTTAATACAATTACGTTATTACTGGATGTATTCTGGGATATGCATTTCCCTTTCCCATCTGTAATACTGTGTCAGTATTACCATCCATGGACTTGTGGAATATCCTAACCACCATCATGTTACCATTGAAGCTTCATGACCATGCAATGAATTGCCACTATGGCCACTCTGTTCATTAACCCATTGAGTAATCACTGGAAAACCCTGGCATGACTTGGGCAAGAGGCTTATTGACATCCACAGAACGTGCATTGTTGTCCACCGCAGGAGCATCTCTGGGTGAACATTCAAATAGAACGTGAATATCTTCACTGTCTACTCATTCTGAGCAGCTCATGAACACATTTCTTCCCTAGACTTCCCTATCACCAACTTTCTAATCCTAATCCTTCCCATCCATCACTATCCAGCCAAACCAATAGCAAGCATACATGAATCCATTAAAAATCATATTTCTGGCCATATTTATTTCAGAAAACATGGGCTACAAAATGTACCACTTGAAAATCTTCCCATTGGGAGTGTTTTTCTTCACTTCAGTCTTTCTGAGGTACAGTTTGAGAGAGAAGCAACTGTCCACTTTCAAATGGTAACAGCATATCTTGCCCAGTGGATTATAATTATAACAGCCTATATTATAACAGAATATCTTGCAGAGCTGATTATAATTGTAACAGCATATATTATAACAGAATATCTTGCAAAGCTGATGATAATAAGGGTTTTTTTTCTTCCCCTTTTATCAACTGGTTATGAAAACAAACTCTCCATGAAACCAAATGCATAAGCTTATATGGAAGAAGAGACAGAAAAAGTAGAGAAATCAGTGCCAAAGGGAAGTGACTTACTTGTACCGGGAAATTATGTGTGCCTTCCAGACCTGCCTAAGCCTCATCTCTTATATACTATTTCCACTGGACGGATCATGGTGCACATGCCTAATCGTGTGGACATATGAATTGTTTATGATTATGATTAGCAGCTCAGGTCTCATTGTCACCTGAAGCCATATACTTACCTATTCATTCTCCACTGAAGCCCATTAGCAAATCAGCAGCAAAAAACAAAAGGTGTGGGTTTTTCTTCAAGAAACCCAAACGCTACTCAGAGATTCTCTGTTGGTTCTTGTTAGAGGTTCCATACAGAACCCCTCTTTGCCATAGACATTTTCGCTATTACGCGGATCATAACGGCAAAGAGGGATCAGTTTGCATTATAACCTGAACTTGCTTAAGAGCCTTGCCTTGCTCTGATCAGCACTCAAATCTGGCATCCTTAAAAGTGATTCAATAGATGGGCTGAAATAGCACACTTGAACATTGTATATGTTGCCTCCAAAAAAAAAATTGCCTTCCAGCCATTTCCTCTCTTATTTGATGGTAATATAAGTTGCCGTGACTTTCTTTCATCTTTCCTGGAATAGCTTCACATTCCAGAGACTATTAGACCCCCCTAAACTTCAGTGAAGTGGTAGATGTCTAAATGTTGGTGAGATTTATCTTTTACCCTTTGGTTTACATATAACTTGTCATGAAAACATTTAAAACTTTCATTAATTCTGGTTCAGCATATCTAGTCATCCAAACATCATCAACGTGGAGGACCAGTGTAATATTGTGTGGAATGTCAACATGATTAAGGTCATTGTGAACTATTTTATGGCAGAGAGGAGAAAAGATGGTGTAGGCATGAAAAAGGACTATGAATGTGTACCATTGGCTTTGCCAGGTAAAAGCAAACTGTTTTTGGTGATCACTGAAAATTGTTATGAAGAAAAAAGCAACAAGTAGAGTTAAAACTGAAAACCAGTTGTTAGAGGCTGTTTCTTTACTCCAGTAAAGCATACTGTTTTTTTTTTCCTTATTAGATGGAGATGGAGTCTCGCTCTGTCACCAGGCTAGAGTACAGTGGCATCATCTTGGCTCACTGCAACCTCCGCCTCCCAGGTTCAAGCGATTCTCCTGCCTCAGACTCCCGAATAGCTGGGACTACAGGCTCCTACCACCGCGCCTGGCTAATTTTTGTATTTTTAGTAGAAATGGGGTTTCACCATCTTGGCCAGGCTGGTCTCGAACTCTGACCTCGTGATCCACCCGCCTCAGCCTCCCAAGGTGCTGGGATTATAGGCTTGAGCCACCACGCCCAACCAAGTACACTATTAATACATCAAAACATGCATTGGAAATAAGAGTTATAACGTAATTAAGTTTATGAAAACTTATAGTTTTTTGAGCTTTCTCCTGGAATATAAATGGAATACAATCAATTCTTTCTTCAGTTATTTCTATTATTTCTTTTTTTTTTTTTTTTACAGATCCAGCTCTCGTACATAGATGGTCAATTTTTTTTTCTTTTTCTTCTTCTCCCTTTTTTTTTTTTTTTTTTTTTGAGACAGAGTGTCACTCTGTCACCCAGGCTGGAGTGCAGTGGTGTGACCTCTGCTCACTGCAACCTCCGTCTCCCAGGTTCAAGCAATTCTCTCTCCTCAGGCTCTCAAGTAGCTGGGATTGCAGGCACCTGCCACCATGATCAGCTAGTTTTTGTATTTTTAGTAGAGATGAGGTTTCACTATGTTGGTCAGGCTAGTCTCGAACTCCTGACCTCAGGTGATCTGCCCACCTCAGCCTCCGAAAGTGCTGAGATTAAAGGTGTGAGCCACTGCACCTGGCCTAGTTGGTCAAGTTTTAGACTTGTTTTCAACTTTCATTTATCCATTTAATTTTCCATGTACATAATTACAGTCTTAATTATTACCCCTTTATAAAAATCAAATATGTAGCAAATTAAATAGCCACATACTATTATTCTTGTAAGTTTCAAAATATCTTCCCAGTCCTTTGTTCTTTTACATAAATTCTAGAATTACCTTTTCAAGTAAAAAAAATTACCTGCGGGAAGATTTGAAGATCATATGTTTTTATGGATTGCTTGGGGATGATTAATACCATTTTTGTGTTTGGCATCCCCACCAATGTATTCACTCACTCAGGTTCTTTAAAAATAATATTTTTGTTTGTTCGTTTATGTAAATATTTTCTTATTTATTTATTTATTTATTTATTATTATTATACTTTAAGTTCTAGGGTACATGTGCACAATGTGCAGGTTAGTTACATATGTATACATGTGCCATGCTGGTGCACTGCACCCACCAACTCGTCATCTAGCATTAGGTATATCTCCCAATGCTATCCCTCCCCCTTCCCCCCACCCCACAACAGACCCCAGAGTGTGATGTTCACTCTAAAAATAATCTTTAAAAATATTTGGAAAAATCCAAATAAAGATCTTGTACATACTTTATGTAAAGTCAGTCAAGTCACAGTGGCTCAGGCCTGTAATCTGGAGCCCTTTGAGAGGCCAAGGTGGACAGATCACTTGAGGCCAGGAGTTCCAGTCCAGCCTGGACAACATGGTGAAACCCCATTTCTACTAGAAATACAAAAATTAGCTGGGCATGGTGGCACACACCTGTAGTCCCAGCTACTCTGGTGGCTGAAGTGAGAGGATGGCTTGAGCCCTGGAGGCAGAGGTTGCAGAGAGCCGAGATCATACCACTGTACTCCAGCCTGGGCGACAGAGCAAGAATCGGCCTAAAAAAAAAAAATGGCAAATATAAAATCCATTATACTTATAACAGTGAGAAAGAATATAAAGTGCTCCCTTTTAAAATCTACTTCTCTTAAGGAAATAGTGATAGTAGGTGGGCATTTTAGTTGTCATTGCCTCTACTACTACCCTCATCTGCTCATATAAGGGAATTTATGAAGTAAAATTGTCACCTAGTTTGTGTGCAGGTGTTTTCATAGGTTTTTGGGGTTTTCTATTTTAGCTGTGTATTTTACAGCATGATTTGGGAGTATTTAAAATCAATACCAATACCATCATCTTCTCTGGTTCTCCTGTATTAGGATTGCTGAGGTGGGATAGTTGCTGGGGGAGAAAATACAGGCCACATTCTCTATGTGATGCTTCTGTATGTAGTTCATAACTTTGCAGAAGTCTTTGGACCTCCAAAGTGAGTCCTACATAAAGTAATGTTAAGGAAACTTTACAGAGAAACATGGTCTCCGTATATATTTCCCTCCTCTCTCACACTGTGCCCAGTGGCTTCAGTGGGACACAGGGTGTTTTTTTGTTTTGCTTTTTTTAATTTACCAGTAATATCAATTTCTGGACCTAAGTGAGAAATTCAAGAATCAGCTTATGGAAAAAAAAAAAAAACTAAGTAAAAGTAGACTTATGATATCTTGATTTTGTCAAAAAAAGTATCTTATGTTGATGTTTTTGTTTCTTCCCTGGCAAAAGCACTATTTGTTATTTATATCCCAGTCATTATCACAGTGCCTGATAATTTAAGTAAATAAAATTAGATCTGACACATGTTTTTTTTTTGCAGTGCCTTCTGTGTCCTAGGTATTATGCAAAGGGCTTCAGATATAAAAGCAAATAGGAACAACATGGTGCCTCTTATTTGATCTAATAAAATATTAATAGATTAATTTTGAAAATTCACCAGGCTCACAAGTATTAGTATTTGCCGCCTAATCTTCCCTCACCCTAATCAGAACTAGAAATCTATTACACAATGTTGTAGATCTCTACTCTAATTCACACTTGTGTGTTTAATGCCATCCCCCTCACCGTACCCTCACAAAAGTGTATGTATGCTCATTGTACACAAAGCAGTGGACTTAGTCACTTTTTTTCTTTTAATAGTCATAGCATAGGGCTCAAACATTCAATATTTGCCAGTGTATTAGTCTGTTCTCACACTGCTATGAAGAATTACCTGAGACTGGGTAATTAATAAAGGAAAGAGGTTTAATTGGCTCTCAGTACCACATTGCTGGGGCGACCTCAGGAAAATCACAATCATGGCGGAAAGCAAAGGAGAAGCAGGCACCTTCTTCACAGGCGGCAGGATGGAGTGAGTGGAAGGAGTGGAAATGCCAGAAGCTTATAAAACCATCAAATCTAGTGAGACTCACTCATTATCATGAGAACAGCCTGGGGGAAAACGTTCCCATGATCCTCGACACATGGGGATTATGGGGATTACAATTCAAGGTGAGATTTGGGTGGGAACGCGGAGCCAAACCATATCAGCCAGCCTATTACATTAATGTAAAGGAAGTAGCAACATCAAGCAAGAAATTACAATTAGGAATCAGAAGCAATAGGTCTTAATGTTCATTCTACTATTAACTCATTCTTAAATTTTTAAAGCAACTTCTGCGGCACAGTTGATGGCTGTTGTGAAAACTTGGCTCTTCTCAGTTTAAAATAATTTGAACAAGAGACACACAGCCAAGGAGATGCAACATAGAGCAATTTATTGCAAAGGAGAATGAATGTTCTGAACGTTAGGTGCAGAATGGACAGTACACCCTGAGAGATTTGGGGTGGGCCCCTCATGAGGATGAGACAGCAAAGACTGGCACTAGGGAGACTCCCTTTATAGGAGTCTTACATGATTATTCATAAGGGGATGGGAAAGGGTGTTACTGGTAAGCATGTTCTGGGTGGTCCTCTGGGTGCACATGTGCCATAGCTGTACATGCTTGTTCATACATTGCATGTCTCATTAGCATGTTAAATATCCACCCAGGGTTTTTTTTTTTTTTTCTATTATCATCAGCAAAGGGTCAGCTTGAGGGCAGGTTAAATCAAAATACGCATGCTCTCTGCAGGGGAAGTCCCATACTGGAGACAGCTTACTTGAATGAGCTTCAATACAGTGAAAATGCTGGGACTTACTGCATTGACGGTGTGGACTCCACAATTGTCACATCCAAAGGACATGATCACTTCCTTGACTATCTAGCCTGCCTCAGCAACTCTGAGGCCAAATTTATATTTATGTATATATATACACACACACATACACACATGTATATGTTTATATTACATATTTTATATATGAGGCCATATATATATAATATAAACATATATGGCCTCATAAACGTATATGGCCTCATATGTGTGTGTGTATACACACACGGGGGGCATTTTCAACTAAATTATCTTTGAGAACATATCTCTAGCCTTCTGTTATCAATGTTTGATTGGCTTTGATATTGTTATCTCACACTTCTGGAAACTTGGAGTAAGGCACAAAGTCATGTTGACTTTATTGGTAAAACAAATTAATAGCAATAGCTAAGATAAAAAAAGCAATATTAAAGTTATTTTTAAAATAGCTAGTATAAAATGAATTAATGGTAAATGCTGAATTACGTATGTAGATACACATGTAAAATGGCATTCTAAAAACATGGGTTTTGGGACAGATTAGGATTGTCAACATTTTCTGTTTTAAAGACCATTTAATTACAACTGACTCCAGATCTGTGTCACTCCATACTTTGACTTTCCAGCTAAAAGTACTTTTTAGCCCCTACAATTAGTCACTGTGTGAGATGTTAGGGTACAACTGCAGAAATCTAACATTCAGACAAGGGAAGAGACTTACCTTGAGGTTTTCCTTTACTTTGTTGAATGAAGGGGGCATATTTTTGCATATTGACATATTAAAATGTGCTCATTGAAGGCCATATATATCTGTATATGTATGGAGGATATATATTATGGAATATATATAGGTATCATATTTTATATATAATAGTAATAAGACATTGGGAAGAAGAAGAGAGGCAAAGTCTAGGGAGTACTTCATATTTTTAAACAAGGTAGCAAAGCAAATAGTGAGAATAACTTGATGTATTAAGCTAGTAAGAAAATTGTACAGTGCATGTATTTTTAGGAAATTATATTTCAACGGTTGGGCATACAAAATGAAAAATAAAGTTTAATGAAGTTTTTCTTAATTAAATTTTTCAAGCAAGATTTTAACAGCCATGTAGTGTGAAAGCCCCAAGCTGTTGGTTAAATCTTATTAGGTTATCAAGTTCCTTTTATATCTAACACTCAACGATTATAGAGTATCATCAGATTTTTAGTCTGTCTCCTTAACTGACGTTTTGTGTTGCTTCACACATGAAAAACTTATAAAAATATGTTCTTAGGACAAAGAGTGAACATGGTGAAATAGTATCTTTTCTGTGTAAAGTGTTCTATATATTTCTTTATAGACAGAACCTCTTAAAAGAGATAAAATTGCTGATTTTATTTCTGAAGAACATAAACACAGACATGTACACAGGCATACACACGAACACACACACACATCTGATTTCAACATTTTCCCCCGCAGAGACCAGTAAACTATCTTTTTCTTAATTAAATAACACCTGGACTGTACTTAAATAATAGTGATATTAATGGTGACCCAAAAAGGTATAAGTAATATTTATATTTTTTATGAGTGTACGTATCAAAGAAATGTCATCACATTACATATTCTCGAATTCAATCTTGATTACATTAAATCATCCTGAATACAATGGATACATTCACATACTTTTATTGAAAATATCTTAACTTTTCAGCTAAAACTCATGGCCCACAAGGTATTTGAAGTTTATCTTTATTTTACGTAAGAAACCTTAAATTCTACAAAATATTAAAAAGAACCTTAACATACCCACTCTTGATAGGAGGAAAAAATAGGACAAGATGAATGGGAGTTTAGAAATGCAATCAGATACATACAAGGAACACAGGACAAGAATAATTTAGACTGTCACAAAGCCATGAGATTGCCTTTTTGTTTCTCCTTGAGGATGAATACATTACAGAGGATTAGTAATGCCATAGAAATTGGATCCGAGGAAAATGTCACCACCTCTTTGACAATAACTAGCTTTCAGAGCGGAACACAGTGAATCTGGATACTGTGTATATGTTTAAATGAGTTAGGAAATGACATCATATTATTTATTTCTTCTTTTGTGACTTAGTAAATTGACTTGGCCTACAGTACTGACTTGTGATTTTAATCCAAAGAGGTTTTCAGTTGTGTTCATAATGCAGCATAAATGTTCACCTTGATTTTGTCGAAGTTGCACATCTTTTCATAGAAATCTATTTTTAGTAACAATTCTTATTTGCCTAAACATGTGCCAGGAAACTTATGATTAGTGTTTTTCAAACTCTGTAACAACAGCAACAACCACCAAAAACTCTACCAGGTAGTTTTGTATGGCTTTTAGTATCAACGTAGTATCTGTATTATGTGCCCATTAGAATTTTTAACATCCAATGATAAAGTAATTTTCTATAAAATAATCTATTTGCAAAAAACAGAGGAAAAAATAAAACCTCAATACAGTAAATTAGAGGTCAAAATATGGTTCCACAATTCATTATTCACAATTCCAAAATCAGAAAAATACTCCAAAAACTTAAAATATTTCCACAAGTTGTGCATAAACTTGTTTGGGGACAAAACTTGACCTGAAAGATATTAAACTGTAAGTGTTCTTTATTTATGTGAATATTCAAATGTTTTGCTACAGAAATATCAAAGTGTTTCATTACATGATGTAGCCTCAGGCTCTTCAAGGGTAGTATGCAGCATATGGGTTGTATTACCTTTTCAAAATCTAAAAAACTTCGGATATACTCATAACCCAGTTTCAGGGCTTCAAATAAGGGATTTTTTGAAAAACCCACATCATAATTGCTGATTGATTCTGTGTGAAAATCATGATGGGAAATATTGGTAAGGCATACTTTGAGAGAAACGTCAGACTGAATTAATGTGTAGTCCAAGGACTAGAAGATTATGACTCAAAAATTCTAGATTTCATTTATGAGCAAGGACTGGGTTTGGGCTGAGGTGCTTAAATGACATGATGGTAGATTCCATTAAGGGACCCTGCACCTAAATAAGATATTCTGATGTGTGTTTCGTTTCACAGGTTTTAGGTAAGAGAAATACTGAGATGAAATCATCCTGAGTTGTCCTCTCTCTATCACTCTCTTTAGAGAAAACTGTTTTCCACCAGAAAGTAAGTGATAGTCTCATCCCTAAAGTCCAAAGATAAGCTTTTGTGCTTCTAAACTCCTGTGAGCTTCAAGAGTATACATAGTACACATTTCTGAGCAGACAAAAAGAGTTAGAGATACCAAGTGAGACTTCATCAATCCTTCTGCTGGTAACAACAGTCTTGGCAAAAGCATTAATCATCCACTTGCATGTAGCAACCATCTGGAGCAGCGATGGACACACTTTTGGTGTGAGATCAAAACCTTTGATCAGAACCTTTTGATCTGAGACGGAACAGTTTTATCCCCAAACCATCCACCCCCACAACCCATCTGTGGAAAAATTGTCTTTCACGAAATTGGTCCCTAGTATCAAAAAGTTTGGTGACTGCTGTGTTAAGGGGTTCTACTCACCAAAGTAAAGCCACAGTCAAAAATACCTTGAGGGAGAGCAAAGACCTGACTTCTGGTCATCTAAGAACTGAAACTACAAAATGCATTTTCTCATTCATTTAAAAAAGATTAATTGAATTCAGTGACTATGCTCATGATAGAATTTTGATGGTAAAATCATTTTAAAAGATGAAAAACTAAATTTTATGATAATGCAAAATGTTTAAAATATTTAAATCTATATCATCAGCATAAATGGCATAGCGACTCAAATTAACCTAAATTTATTGGCAAAAAGAGTCAATAGAGATCTAATCCAATAATGGTGTATAATTGTTTTCATATTCATTTAAATAATTTATATTTAAATGTTTCCCAATTATCTTAAAATATTATTTCCTGAAATAATACTTTTAAGAATAGATTTGTATCCATTTTATCAGATTATTTTATCTTCTCCTAAAGCTTTGTATTATTGAAGCATTAAACTTATGAATGGTCACAAATTTATGCAAAGTGAATTAGATAACTTCTCACAGAGCATCTTTTATATACTACACTAGGGAGATACAAACAAATAAAATATGTCCCCTTCCTTTAAGGAGCTCACAGTCTTCTCAGGAGAAAATAATCATGCAAATATTAGAGTAAATCCAAGGGAAGTTATAAATGCTATGAAAATACAAATAAGTAGATTCTCTTAACGAATGTGCAGAAATGTATACATTTTAAGAAATGTTCATTGCACCTTACTCTATTCCGTGTATACATATCAAACCAGTATTTTTATAGTTTTTATATTTTATGATCTGTATTATATTCTCTGTAATACTACTACCAACATGTTTCCTTTCTCATTGAGTGCTGTTCTTTATATGTTTTTATTAGCTGAAATGTATTAAATAGGAATTTATTTTAAGTATTTTTGCTGAAGTAATAGCAAAATTCAAAGTTTGTTTATTCAATTTAGGTTATGAGTGGACTATCTTGGCTTTTTCAAATGATCAGGAATTTCAAACTTTTGTAGGTTTCATGCATTCAAATTTTTGGATAATTATAAATTTTGTTGGGAAAAATGCATGCCTTCCACCAGGTGCCTTCCACCAGGTCCCTCCCATGACAAGTGGGGATTAAGGGATCTACAATTCACGATGATATCTGGGCGGGGGACACAGCCAAACCATATCACTAAATATTAACTGATTTGTAAAAGTTTCTTTTTTTCCCCCTTTTTAAAATGTTGGTGCCTGAGTGTCTTTTTGATCTACCTTTGGGTATTTACATTTTGTATATTTCAATAAAAGTAACAAATAATTCACCATTAAAAACTTTTAGCACCTTTCCACCCCCATTTTTAAAAGTAATTAAGGTCCGGAAAGTTCTCCATATTTAAAGGTATTGTTATATAGCTGAACATATGTATTTTGTGACAGACTGCAGTACCAAGAGCTCTCTTTCTATTCCTTTCAAGAACAAAAGTGCTAATAGGAAATAGTGAGAGCTGAACCCAGGGACCAAGAGAGAAAATGTCCTGAAGGAAAGAGAAGCCAAGCTGTTATGAGCACATGTTTAGAGAAGCCGAATGCAGAAAGAAGTCCTTTACTCTTGTGAAAGGCTGTGCCTGTTCCTAGTTTGGACAGCTCCTTCCCAAAGTGCAGGAGGTTTATGTGCCGTGTAGCATGGGAGCTTCCCAGGCAGTAGTTCTGTTATTCAAGGGAAGGTTATAAACCAAGAGCCCATCTCATGACAGGCTGGTCTGGGACACTCATTCAGATAAACGTCAGGACATTTTTTTTTTTCTGAGTTGCAAGGAAGTATTTGGAGGGGCTGAGGCTCAGATCACTGCACAGTTTTTATATGTTCTGGACTGTATTTTAGATGAGGGTTTTAAAAAATATCGATTAGAATTCATACGTACATTCAAGGCCCTTGAGTTTCCAAAGCAGGCACACAAAATTAAGTGAGTCAGCTTAACAACCCTGTTTATCTCACATTTTAAAACAAAACTTCATTTGACAGACTCAAGGGTAGATTTTTGTTTTTATGGTGTTTCAATCATTTTATTCAAAACTGACCATTATAATAAAGCTGCCTTTAGTGGAAAGAGTGTCTACAATTTCCTGAAGCCAGATTTCATTCATTCATGAATATTCTATTTCTTGAGGTTAGAATGTGGCAGCTCCTCTGAAGGTCAGGTCAGAATGTGTCCACTCAGTGCCCAGTGATCAGAACACATAACCATGTCCTAATGTGTTGAACTTGTACAAGCCAGATGTAAGCTATTAGACAGAATTAGTGATTCAGATTCCAAGGAGTTGCTTTTCGTGTCAATGGCAAAAATGGAGGATATTAATTGCACTGCTTCGAGTTTCAGCCTCTTCAGCTGAATGAGATGTTTTGTGATTTCCCCAGGAGCATGAGGCTTGAAGCTGAAATATATTTCATGACAGATTGACAAATAGGGCAGCTTTTTAAAACATATTCTAGATTCTGGAATATAAAACAAGAACAAATAATAAAGAATGAGTCTGATTTTCTGTCTCAAATACAAGTAAGTTGTTTTCAAAGGATTATCTTATTTAACATTTCCATTTTTTATAAAATGTGTGTTTTTCTCTATTTCTCTTATATATGGAAATGCATCATGGATATATTCTATATGGGTTTTTAATTCAGCAATAATTTAGCTGTAATTATTACTTGTTTGGGTGTTCAGAGTGGGAGTAAAATGTAGAAAATAATCAAATATTTAAGTTTATTTGTTTTTCACTGTAGTAAGCCAAATATGTCCCTCTCCCCACTATCCTCCCAAATAAATGCTTACATACTAACCACTGGAAGCTAAGAAGATGTTATATTATTTGACAAAAGGGACTTTGTAGATGTAATTAACATCAGGGAACTTTATATAGAATATTATCTGATTGGACACAATCTAATCTAAATACGATGAGTTTTCTTATTCCATTGCCTCAGTCATGTTTTTGATCAATGTCATGTCATCACAGAGATTCTTTCTGCCCTTTCTGCTGAAAATCACACCTCTATCTTATTCTATCATGATATTCTGCAGTTTGTATCTATCAATCTAGAGATCTTATACTGTATCAGTTTTTTAAAGCAAAGAACTTTGGCTGGAGGCAGAGAGAGATGTGGAGAATCTCTCATGACCCTTGTCTCTTGGAATTTCATGGAGATTTCCAGAGCAATAAGGGTTTGAAACACCACCACTGTTTTTGAGAACTGGTCCATGTGCAAGGACTGGAATGTGGCTTCTGGAGGTGAAATGTGGCCGCCAGATGACAGCTGGCAAGGAAATTAGATTCTCCTAATAATGTGCATGAGATTGAAAGTAAGTTTTACCCAGGGCCTCTATAGAACTGTGATATTATAAGTTTATGTTGCTCGTGTTCTGGTAAGCACTCACCTATCTCCTAGCCCTGTATGAGTCTAGGAATTGCTTTAATTTCTTTACATCTTCCTGGCATTTCTTTCTCCGTTATCTTTCGCCCTAACCATGCATACATTTTTATTAAGCAATGCACTCAAGGGGAACATTCTACAGGTTTCTGTATCTTTTTTATCTGCATAGCTCCTTTCTTTCTAGTCTCTTCCCAATCGATTCTAGCTACCTCCGCCTCCTTACATTAATTCTGAGATCTGGCTTCTCAACTCATTGAGAACACCATGCCCTCTTGTGTTCCCCCTCCCTGAGTTGTAGTTCAAAAAGTACCTTAAGGAACACAAATCCAGTAATCACAGGCCTCACCTCATTTATTTATTTTATTATAGATCAACATATGGCAATATCTCTTGTCCAATATCTTAAAAGAGTTTTTCCCACAGAGTTTTCCACTTGTCAATTTTTTTTACAGCAAAGGCAATTCTGTAGTCATTCCCCCATCGTCCCATAAAAGGAAGCCCCCACAGTAGGGAATTTTTTAACTGGGAATTTCCACTTCTTTAAAATCATTTTTATTGACTTGTTATTTGGGACTTTGTCCATGCTGTTGCCTTTTCCAAAGGTGAAATATAACAAATAGACTATTTTTAAAAAATGTATCTGCAGCTTTCAGAAGCCTTGGCAATCATGTAACTCTTGAACCTGCATCGGCAGAATTATGTCCTTGCCTTCATGATCCAAGTCTTCTGCTTGCTGTCTACTGGGGAGAACAAGCAGGGTCTGAGGTTCAGGAGAAGTGACAAATGTCAGACTACAAACATGAAGGAGAAATGAAGTATGAAAGAAATTGAAGCAGTATATATTGACTATTACTTTCAAAGTATTTTGTGTAAAACTAGAGTGGTACATTCTGATGAGATATCGGAAATACCAGGATTAAAGAAAAACTACTTTTATTTGAGGTAAGAAGACATGTATATGCTTTCTAACTGAAAGAATAAACTATTTGGAAGAGAAACGGAAAATGGAGATAAAAACATTTGAAAAAGAAAAACCCAAAAGAGGTAGAAAAAGACAAAATTAAGAGAATAGGGTTGATGGGTGAAATTAACTTTAAAAGAAATACGAATATTGTCTTATCTAACTCTACAGAAGAAAACACAGAAAAATAAATATATATTATTGAGATATATATATTTTATGTGTTGGGCATTATGTATGCTAATTTATTCTGTGACCATGAGATACATTAGGTCAATATTATAATTCCTATTTCAAAAGCAAGAAAGTAAGAACTGACAGTTTAAATAACTTGTCCTGTCTTCTTCAGAAGTCAGTGTGAGCCTTTTACAGCAGGAATATATTCAAGCCATTTTCCTACTCAAGACCTCCAATTATTTCCATCCTACACAGTATCAAAACCAACAGGCTGTGGCTTACAGGACCCAGACGGTCTTGCAGGTCCATGTTGATTTGAACTCAGGAAGCATCATCTCCTACAGCTTTCCCAAGGGGGATCTGCTTCCACTCCTTGGGGCTTCCTTCTTCTCGTCTGCAAACTCCCAGGGCTACCTCTCCCTCCAGAGCCTTTGCACTTACTATTCCCTGTGCTAGGAATTACCATCATGTTTCTTATTCCATTGCCTCAGTCACGTCTCTGATCAAATATCCTTGCTTCAGATAGGTTCTTTCTGCCCTTTCTATTGAAAATCACACCTCTATCATACCGCATCATGACATTTTGATTTTTGTCTCTACCAGTCCCGTTATCCTATACAGTATTTGTTCAATTTCTGTCACATCCACGAGAATGTATGTTCCATAAGGGAAAGAATGTTGTTTTGTTTGTTCAGCATTGCAGTCCCAGAGGCTAAATGGATACCTGACACATAGAAGCTACTCAATAAATGTTCATTAGATTAAGGCTGGGCGCAGTGGCTCATGCGCTGTAATCCCAGCACTTTGGGAGGCCGAGGCAGGTGGATCACCTGAAGTCAGGAGTTCAACACCAGCCCTGGCCAACATGGTGAAACCCAGTATTTACTAAAAACAACAACAACAAAAAAAACAAAAATTAGCCGTTCTTGGTGGTGGACACCTGTAATCCCAGCTACTCAGGAGGCTGAGGCAGGCATAATTACTTAAACCCAGGAGGTGGAGGTTGGAGTGAACCGAGATCGCGCCACTGCACTCCAGCCTGGGTGACAGAGCGAAACTCTGTCTCCAAAAAAGAACAAAAAAATTGTTATTGGATTAATAAGCAACTGAATGAAGAGCCACACAGCTAACAAATCTTGATAACCCCAATTTCATTTTTTTAATTTCATCAGAATAAGGGAAAGTAAGGATTCTTAGGTAATGTGTTACTAAATGTATTAGTAGATAGCAAAATCAAGAATAGCATTTATCTTCATGGGAGCAGTATAAAAATAGATCCTGACATTTTGGCTGTCGTTGTTGTGATAGTCATAATAAAAGCTAAGCTTCATTGAATGATGCACATATGATAAACACTTTTACATTGATAATTTTATCCAGTCAATGATTTTGTTATTTCCACATTATGGGTATTGAAACTGAAGCATATATGCTGGAAAACTGAGACCATACTCAGAAATTCAACATTCAGCTCCAGATCTATGTATTCACTCACTATACTATCTCATGGTTAATCCTGCACTATCTGAGCAGCTTACTTCTTATTCACAGCTAGGGAGGTTTTAATCTGTGCTTAAGAAAAAAATACAACTGAATTTTACTCCATCCCTTCCTATCTCATTTAACAACATTTAATATTTTACATAAAGCACTTAAATGACAACCTTGTTTTATATGATGTCTCATAAAAATAGTAGAACAAATAAGAGGTTCGCAACTTGTAAGAATTGATGTGATACTACTCCAGGGATTCCAAGGATTGATGTTACAGAAAGAGAGAGGGGTTTAAAAGAGAAGGAAAAAAATATAGTGAAGTCACAAGACAGCAGGCAGAAATTGACAAGAAGAAATAAAGATGGAGGAGAGAGAAAAGACACATGGATGAGGAGCAGAAGAGAGAGAAAAATGCAGAAGAAGGAATAGGCAGGGAGATTCATAAAAAACATGACACTGTAGACCCAAGATTCAAGAGGGAATGAGAAAGAACTCGTCAGCTTTAACTCTGCACAAACTCACACAAAAATAAAAACTCTCTTTGTTTTTATTTCTTTGTCTTGGCCATCTTTTATGTGAAATTAACATTATTTTAAATTTGCAGATCATAATTGTATGTATTTATGTCTATATAATTTATATATATATTTGTTTACAATTTGATATTTTGATAAATGTATACAATGGGCATGCCTAAATCAAGCTAATTAAAATAGCCATCACCTCATCACCTAGCTTACTTTTTATTTTTTTGTGGTGAGACATTTGAAATTTGTTCTCAGTATTTTGAAACATACAATGCATTATTATATGCTATAGTCATCCTGCTATGCAATAGATCTCAAAACTTATTCCTCTTGTCTACCTGAAACTATGTTTATCACAAGAGTTTTCAATTTTATCAAACGCTTTCTGCATTTATTGAGCTAATGATATGGTTTTTGTCCTTTGTTAATGTGATCAGTTACGCTTATTGATTTGCTTATGTTAAACCACTCTTGCATCTCAGGGTTAAATCCCACTTGATTATGGTGACTAATTCTTTTAATATGTTGTTGAATTCACCACAAACCTTTCTCTTACCAGTATTTAACACCTATGTCTTGGCATCCGTACTCTGAACACATCAAAATTCTACCCAAATGCCACAAATATTCATTATTTTGCTTCTAGTGAGCATGTCAGTCTTAGTCAGATCCCCTGGTTCAAATTAATGATGTACATATCTCACCTCTGTATTACTCTCATCCAACCTTTAGGTAGCTAATATCTCTGGCCAGGAGGCACATGCTTAGAAAGAATGTGATTCACCCGTAATTATAATCATCCCCATCTAAGACCTGTTTAACCTTAGCCTCATCTCTAATGCCATTGCCATAATAATAGCTGTGTGAGTTTGAGGATGAGGCAGATCTGGGTTGCGGGCTGTATGTGTGGTCTTGGGTAAATTTACTTCCCTGTTTGTTTTTTTTTCCACTGCGAAAGAATAACTAATTGGTTGGATTCTCATAAGGATTAAAGATAATGTATGAAATGTGTGTTGCACTGCATTTGCACATAGTATTATCTTTAAAAGTACAGAAAATATTCATTTCAAAGACTAGAAAAAGGCAAGTGAAGACTAGAATAGTCTGATGAATATAGAAGTTGTATTCCAAATTTACATCATGCAAAAATAAAAATTACAATTCATTTTAAAAATAACTCATCAAAGCTCTTATTTCAATCAACTTATTTTTTTTTTTCAATTTGGCTAACCTACATCACGCTGAAAGGCTGTTTGGACTGCTTGATTTTTCTAGATGCTTCTTTACACAGGAAGATACTACTTTAGAGCATAACATATTTTCCTAAATTATGTCTATTACATTATTTGATGGTTTACAGAGAACAGGTCAGAGGTGATGAATAGTGGGGCTAGACGAGATTATACATCTGAAGAAATCAATAAGTTCATAAACAAACAAAATTATCTTTAGAAACTAAGCAGGTGTGTTGAATGCTTTATTGCTTAATTTACATTACAGCTTTTGCAAAATGAAGTTTGCCTTGTGGTGCTTATTGTTTTAATAATATTTTCTACTTTGGAAAAAAATTGCTTAGCATATAAAATAAAACTGTTTTACTTTTTATGTAGTTTGATTTTTTTTTAATTTGGGTGTTATTGATTATGGTAGATAAACATTGAGTCACAAAGCAGTTTATACATGAGCACAGTAATTCTTCATCCTGTTTATTGAGGGCAGGTTTGAAATTGAAATGCCATATGCCATTATGAGGAACCAGTAGTTTATGCATAAGGGCAGCCAAGAATAGTTTGCTGAAATTAATGTCGTGGAAACTCTTGGAAAAGCAAATAAAACTCAGAGGTTACTTGTATTCTTCTACATATTATTATCCTGTGTATATTTTCCAATAATTTTATTTGAATTTACAAATAATCATACTGATGATAATGTTAGATTGATGATAATTCCTGCTATTTCAGAAATTTAACAAGACAGATAAAAGTTAATGCTCATTTTCTATTGACTTTCTGGGCTCATAAAAAGCCAGAATCCTATATTCATATAATCAGCATAAATCAGGAAGAAATAAGTAAATCAGAAACGATGGAGGTCAATGTTATTTGATGTGAAATTTCTTTTGAAGTTTTAAAGATTTCTTGATTTTAGATGACTCAATTTACTGAAAATGCTTATAATGCGTTTCTCCATGCATAGGCATATGTGACCAAATTGTAGGAAAAGAAATATTGTTTCTAAATAACGTTTTTGCTTCAAGTAAGTGACTATGCAAATTTGAGGAAAGGGAAGGAAAATCTGTATTAATCAATATTAAGAAGCTAAAAGAAATCCTATGTGTTTAATCACATCTGAGAAAGAAAAAAAGTTCAAAATGAAAATGTAAAGTCTAGTTTTCACTTGTTCAGGTCAAATTTGATTTCCTTAGTATTAGTAATTTTTTAATTACATTCATACTCAAGAAATATTTTTGAATAAATATGCCTAGTGTTTCATTTGTCAGTGAACTGGATTTGACATACAGCTCTCCTAAAAAGTTATAGTAATCAGAGTGCAGATAATGTTATTGATATAAGCTTTATCAATAAATACTTGAATAAGAGTTAGGAAACCTGAGTTATAACCCTTTTTTTAAAAAAAAAATCATTTTTTCAGAACTTGGGAAAAATAAATCTTTCTAAACTTGTTACCTCATTTAAAAAACTGATACAATAATATTTTTTCATGTTCAATGAGATTATTAGGATAGTTAAATGAACCTTTAAAAATGTGAGTGAGTAACAAATCTTAGAATGAGGATATGGGTATAGAAAGAACGATAGAATGTGTAGCTATGGAGATACTACTGCAACTTCAGCAGACAGACGTAGAGTAGAAGTTATTGAGAGAAAGAAGACTGTGGTGGAGAGAAAAGATTTTCCAGAACAATATGCTCTATTCTGTTATGGAATGAATGTTTGTGTCAGCCCAAAATTCATATGTTGAAATCGTAAATGCCAATGTGATTATATTTGGAAATAGAGCATTTGGGAGGTAATTAGGGTAGATTGAGTCATGCTATTGTGGCTTAATGGCCTTATAAGAAGAGAGAGCTAGAGATATCACCTCTTTCTCTCTGCTCACTCACACCCACACTGAGTAGCTATGTGAGGGTAGAGTGAAAAGCCGGCCTTCTGCAAGCCAGGAAGAGAGGCTTCGTCAGGAACTGAATAGGCCAGCACCTGATTTTAAACATCCCACTTCTCAGAATTGTGAGAAATAAATCTCTGTTGTTTAAGCCACTCAGTATATGGCACTGTGTTAAAGCAGCCTGACCACACTAAGACAATTACCCATCAGCAACAAGTATGAATTTAAAAGGAGAGAGAAAGAGAGAGAATGGAGTCAGGATGGAGGGAGAGAAGCAAATAAAGAATGGTGGAGAACAGTGAGAAATAAAAGAAAGAAGACTGTAGTTTTTAGGTGATTAACTATGGAAAGAGAAGAAAACAAAAGAAAATAGAACACAAAATTTACAATAGTTGAGCATCCAAAAGTCTGGGACCAGTTTTCTGAAACAACGATGGTAGGGTCTGTCATTATAATAAACTAAAGTGACGTAAAAATAAAATTGTATTACCTACAACCCTTTGAAGAAAAAATTATTTGGCTTTTTATTGCAAGCAGATATAATCATATTAAATTGAGTTAAAAATATTAAAATCACTTATCTTTTATATATTTTATATATTTCATTTTGAATTATATCTGAGCTATAATGGTTTTATATTTTTAAGAGATGTCAACCATAGTGTACATTCATTCATGTAGTTTTTTTAAATTTCCAAATCTAGATATTCACTTATTTTGTATAGCTCAGGTCAAATTTGGTTTCTGCAGGTCTTAAGCTGTTTCAGAATTAGTGACATCTTCATTACAACCTAACACAGTAGAAATTTAGATATCTGAGTGGACTTAAATAACGCTCCTTAACATTAAGATAAATCAAGATGGTAAAGTAGTAAGAATCATATGGAGAAAAAAGATAAAACTATAAAGTTGTGTGATGTGGTAGCAAGAATCCTGGGGAAAAAAACAATGGGGGAAGTAAATTGTTGTTTTGGTTCTTGCATATGTTCACCTGCTATTTTGAATAAATCTCCTAATATCTCTGAATCTCAGTCTTGCTAGCTGTAGTAAAATGGAATAATGCTTCATGTGCCCTTTGCAGGCAAAAAATTGGTGATGCATATGAAAGTACTTTGTAATCAAAACACTATATGCATTCACATTGATGGAACTTCTCCCAAACCAATTTCGTGCTGCTTCTATATAGAGGCAATATTAAACATTCTATTCATGTCTTTATCATGAAGTCGTTGCTGTAGATGGTGTCCATGTAGTGTTCTATAAAAAAGTGATATTCTGATATTTTAGAAAATCCAGAAAAAAAGACAGAAGAGTTTGAGATTTGAACTGGAGATTATACATGGGAAAAAGAATTCTGACAAGTAGATGATGGAGTTAACCACCTGCAAGGTATGATTCACATAAGCAGAGAGGGATTATAACTGTATAAGGAACAGTCAAAGACATGTTATCATTGTTACTCGAGAAATCATTTGAGTGTAAATGTGTGGTCAGGAAAGGTGTTTGGGTGTGGAGGACAATGGTATAGCTGTACTTTGAGTAAAAGAAGATTTTGTATAACCTCTATGGAGAAGGAAGAAAGTCATAAATGGAAACTATTCAAAAGTTTATAATAATTACTCCTTCTCTAAATAGGTCTTAAATAATGAATTTCAACCCTTGAAGACTCTGATTAAATTACATTGGCTGATACTACTATTTAAACTGTGGGGAGCTTTTATAAGGGTACGTTTAAAAAACCAATTTGTAAGTGCCAAAGATTCCATTTAATTTTAACTTATTACTCATGGGGTCTTAGAATCTGTGTTCACTCTGGGATAATTTAAGGCAATACATGCGATGACCAGAGGGAATTTGTCACTGTAACATGGTAACAGTTTTGACCATTACATTAAGGTAAGTCAAATATCTATTATACATTTGATAAGATTATAAGGGGTAACTTGTTAAAATTTAGTGAGATCCCCAGGTTTATTAATAACTTGAGTCCTTGTATTGATTAAGGCTGTTAAGATTGGCCAATTGATCAATTTCAGCAGATATTAAAGTTAATTCAGAACTTACGTTGTAGAGGTGCAAAGAAACGGCATCATTTTTGCTGTATAAATTATTTTATTCCATTTAGTAAATTTTGGATATTCTATTGAGTGAAATTGAATTATGGGCCACTCTTTCAGGTTTTTAAATTTTCTTTTAGCTTCCCCCCTCTGTATTCAGATTTATTCATTTCTTCGTTTTCTCTCTATCTCTCTCGTCTTTTTCTATTATGTGGTTACTAGATACACTTTGGGATGGGGAAGTGTCTCTCGGTGATGCTCATCTTTATATATTTCTTCCTCCAGGGAGCTTCAAATTAGTATCACCAGGGTTAGGGACCTCATCCATGGTAGATTTAACCTTTTGATTCTGCCACAGGAGTGATATGAGCGTTCTTTCCTATAACCTTGAGGATCGGGATTTTCATTTTAAACAGAGGTAGTGGCAACCAGGCATTTTATAGGGTCTGAAAGAGCCATGTGAATTTTAGGAGTGTGGACCTCAACAGTTCTAATCTGCAAATAGTAACTGCTCTTCAAATTGTGACCACACTTCCTCCACATGAACAACCACCTGAGGAGCCCTGGTATTGCACGGTGCTGTCTTTCCCTGGGCACTCTTTAGAATGGGATGCAGTGCTTGATTGAGACATGCAGTTAGTCATAGGGTAAGAGTCATTCCTCTGAGTTTAGCATCCATGGAAGCTTATGCTGGAATTGAGACATGATTCATTCTAGTATACACAAATAGATCTGGGCTGAGACACATAACCCAGTGCCATTTTAAGGGGAGTCCCAATCCCATACTCCTGCTCTTACATGACAATTTATTATAAAAGTTTATGACTGAGGTGAGTTATATCTGTAAGAGAGGCTCAGTAAAAACCAGGAAATGTGGCACAAAACAGCACAGCTCAAACTCACACCAGCCATTAGGCAGCAGCTTATTGTACATGCTTGCTACTAGGTAGCAGAACCAGTTTGCAAGCCAAAGTAAGAGAAGAAGGACCCCAGTATTTGCTGTCATGGTGTAGACAATCCTATTCACAAAGCCAATTGTTGTGACCTCTCTGAAGAATATGGATGCCCAACCACCCCAAATATGGCTTGATGTCAACATTCATGATTCTACACATACACCAAGAAAGTATGAAAAGGCTTACCATTTACATAATGAGGCTTTCTGTGGAGAGGAGGCCACATCTCCATACTGGTCCAATAGTACAGGTTGATATGAATTTTTTTTATCTATTTTTATTTTTTTTATTATTATTTTTTTATTTTGTTTTTTTTTCCTTGAGACAAAGTCTCGCTTCTGTACCCCAGGCTGGATTGCAGTGGTGCGATCTTGGGTCACTGCAACCTCTGCCTCCCGGGTTCAAGTGATTCTCTTGCTTCAGCCTCCCGAGTAGCTGGGATTACAGGTACCTGCCACCATGCCTGGGTAATTTTTGTATTTTTAGTAGAGATGGGGGTCTCACCATGTTGGCCAGGCTGGTCTTGAACTCCTGACCTCGGGTGATCCACCTGCCTTGGCCTCCCAAAGTGCTGGGATTACAGGGCATGAGCCACTGCGCCCGGCTGATTTGAATTTTTATTGTGGTTAGTCAGTGGGTCTTAACTGAGGGTTTCCAGAAGGTGGCAAGGACTTATGCCACTTCAAAGGTGTGAGCAGTTGAACATCAAAAATGGAGTCAGACGTTTTATTTCAGCCCCAAATTAATTCATGTATTTTATGCGGTCACAGTTAAAAATCTATCAGGAGTTTTGATAGATATTTAAAACTAGTTATATGACAAAGCAAGATACCTAAAATAGCCAATAGAATTTTTTTGTTAAAGAATAAAATTGGAGGGCTTATATTAGCTGATTTCAAGACTTAATAGGGAGTAATAAAGACAGTATGGTATTGGTATAAGGCTAAGGATGTAGACCAATTGGAAAAAAACAGATTTTCTGGAAATAGACCCAAACTGGTATGATTAATTACTATATGGCCAAGAAGCCAATGTAATACAATTAAGAATATATAACCTTTTCAACACTTGGTGCTGGAACATCTGAATACATATATTGGGAAAACAAGAACCTAGACCCTTACCTAACATCGCACAAAAAAGTTAATCCAATGTGGATTATAGGCCTAATTGTAAATCATACAATTTTTTAAATTCTAAACAAAAGCTTTTGAGAAATATTTGTGACATTGACTTAGGTAAAAGTTTCTTATACAAAGATTTTAAAAGGTAGGAACTGTAGACAAAAAATATACACATTTTATCAAAATGAAAACCTTCTCTTCAAATGTACATTCAAGAAATGAAAAGGCAAGCCAGAGAAAATCTTTCTAATCTTTCCAAAACATATATCAAACAGAAAGCTTATATCAAGAATATATAAATTAAACCTATAAATTAGTAATAATTAGACAGACAACTTAATTAAAAGGAGACAAAAGTTTTGAAGGGACACTTCACAAAGAAGACATATAAATGACAAATAAGCACATAAAATGCTTAACATCACTAGTCATCATGCAATTCCAAAAACAAAAAAGAAACACAGTAAGATACCACTGCACACTCACTATAAAAGATAAAATTAAAAGGACTGATAATATCAGTTTTGGTAAGAATGTGGAATAACTGAAACTCATAGGATGCTACTGGAAATGCAGTCACAGCCACTTTGGAAACAGTGTAGCAACATCTTTTTAAAATAACATACACTTATAGAAACCAGAAATCCCACCTATGGTTATATTTCACAAGAAAAGTGAAAATATTTGTCCACGTAAGGACTACTATGTAAATATTTACAACAGCATTATTTAAAATAACAAAAAGGCAGAAAAAACCTGGAGACAATCCAACCACCCATTAACTAGCATATGGATAAATGAATTGTGGCATATTGTTACTATGGAATATTACTCAGCAGTAAAAGGGAAAATACTAATATTCACAACAGGATAAGTGAATCTGGAAATGTTACCATAAGTAAAAATAATCTCCCAAAAGGCTACATTCTGTGCAATTTATTCATATGAACTCTTAGAAAAAGTATCTAGGGTCAGAAATCAGATGGGTGGTTGCCTGAGGCTGGAGATTGGGAGAGGAGATGGTCTACAAAGGGTTATGAGAATGGAACTGTTTCCCATCTTTTTTTGTGTGTTGTGAGAATTAAATGTCAGTGCACAATTATCAAAATTTCTCCAATGTGTAGTTAAATGGGTGAATACAACTTAATTTAAAAATTATGAAATAACGTCAGGTTTTAATTTTACTTTCATCAGTTTTTATCTTTGTGATGGAGCAAGGTACATAACTTTTATTTTTCTTCTCTACAAAATGGGGAAAATAATAACTATTTTGCATGGTGGTTGTGATGATGAGTGTAATACACAAAGTGTTTAGATTGTGCAGTCACATAGTTTTGTATATATTGAGAAAACGAGAGTGATTATTTTTATTAGTAGGAAACCACATGTTGAGTCAGGAAAAAGCATTAGGTTGTTTTGCGTATCATATTATTCAGTCATAAAATGCAAGTAATTTCCATGTTTATGAATTAAATATGAAGATTGTTTAAATGCTCTTCAAAGTATAATTATTTTCAAAAGCTTAAATTGTATGAGGAGTTTTTCTAAACCAAATACATTTAATGATTACCTACAAATATATGGAATAATTAAACTTGAGGATGTGTTTGTTTTTATAAAGATATAACTGATGACTACACTACACCGAGGATAACAAGACAACAGGGCACAAAAATGGAGAATTAACCTTGCATTGTATTCCATATAAGCACCATCTTTAAGGTAGTAATAGCAGAGTTTTTTTTTCCTTTGTTTTAGGGGATGATAAGGTAGTCACACTGTTTGTTACATTATTTTATCTAGGATCTTGCAAGTCCAGTTTCAGAACAAAGTGACTAACTGTGTCTATATCATGGAAAGCATGCATCTTTAGCTAGGTGCATCCAAAGATAAACTATCAGTATCCTTTAGAAAAGAGAAAAATTATTGCAGAGTCAAAATGATAGTGATATATAAGTGACCAAAGGAAAGAGAGAATGAGGAGATAGGACGTTATACATTAAACTAAATAGTAGCATTATAAAATGTGCTAAATTATTTGGTCCATTATTCGCAGTATCTGTTTCCTTGCTTTAAAATAAGTCATATAACAGCTGTAGTAATACATAAGTCTTTGTACAACTGAATACTTAAATGGATCTTAATACTTGGTGTATGTGAGTTATTCATAATATTGTCTGAGAGTTAAGGGGAAACCCCAGGAAATCTCCTGTGATTATCCTTTGGGGTGGAAGAAGTTTTTCTTGTTTTCAAAAATAGAGCAATTGTTAAATTTGAATATTAATATTACTAGCCTCCATGTGCCTCCACACACTTTGGATAGGGATTTTTTTTTTAACTGCTCTGTCCCTTCATATGTGTTGTAGGTAACTACTAAGTCCTTTGGGCAATGTTTTTTTTTCCAGTAACTTCACCCTTCCTTTTTTCTTTTTCATGCTGCTTTCTCATTACTCTTTTTCCATCTGGCCCAGTAATGTTGATGGTTTTTTTTCTTGCTTAAAAAAATACAACTCCAACCTTTGTTACACCTTTTAAAAAAAATATTATACTCTGGAATGGAGATATAAGAATGGGAATCATGAGTAAAGATAATTTATCTTTGAAAGAAAATTTGTCCCATTTGGTGTTTGGCTAAATAGAATATCATCTAAAATTTCAAAAATATATTCCACTTCCCTAGGACATAGTGTCTTTGGTCAGTGTTTGCTTTGAACAGTATGTATTTCTTTTCATCAGTCAAAATATGGTAATTTGGTGAAATTTGGTACTCAACAAATAAATGGCAGTTATAAACAAAATGCTGTTTCTCATCAGAGCAATGAAAAATTATCAAGTTTTTTGTTGTCAAGAGTAAAATAAGGTTTGCTGACTCATTTCGGTATGTTAAGTATAAGGCCTGTGACATGCATCATATTATCAATCCTAATTTATGGATATAAAATATATGACTATATTATTTTTCCTGTTTCCCCTGCAATTTAAATTGATCTTTTTAATATTTACCAGTTTGATAAATATTAAATGTAACTCATTGTTACTTTAATTTGCATTCCTTTCAATATTATATTTAAATATATCTTTTTTATTATTCATTTGGTTTAACTCTTCTACAGGTTGCCTATTCATATATTCTGTCAATTTTCTCTTTGTCTTTTTATGAACTAATGAGTTCCTTATTATTATAGTTTTCCACTTTTTTCAAAATTGCTTATTCATGTATTCTGTAAACTTTTTCTTGCTTTGTTTTTTAATAAAGTAATGAGTTTCTTATCCTTATAGTTTTCAATTTTTAAGTTTTTCTCAATCTGCAATACCATCTCTATCTTATATGATAGAGATACATGTGCATCAAAAATATACATCTTCCAGAGCATCACTTACTATGATGACATTTATTGTGTGATTTGTCTTCTGCAAACTGTCATCCCATAGAACACAATGAGCTGTGCCTTTTGCAGTTTCCTAGGCTAATGATGTTTAAGTATGTTGACAATTGGGCTGAGCTTTAAGTACCAAATATAGAATCACCATGTGAATAAAGAGGTCCAAAGAAAAAATAAGCAACAGGATTACAATAGGCTGTCAACAAAATGTGAGTCCTGGAGGACAAATGCAATATTTTTTAAAGTGAGTTAATGCATATGCATACAGGCACATATACATTTCATACACGCACACACACGTGCGTGCACATATAAATAGGTATACATGAGTATGACACCTAACAATGATCATGTATAGCACAAACTTCAATTTTTGGAATAAAAAATACTCTCTGATTTCCAAAAATAAAACCTTAAATTTTGAGAGAAATGTCTTCATATTCTGAGCAATAATTACCAAATGAGGACAATCCTGCACAGAGGCCTAGGAGACTTATGCATAAAAATGAAAAGTTTCACATCTCACAAAACTTAAGTATGCATATGGAGAAAGAAAAAGGGAATAAAAATATTTTCTCGTGTATTTCTTGGGAAATTGGGGATACAAAAGAGAGAGGGAAAATTCTAAATGTCTGAAGTCTATACATTGGTACTTTTAGAATTTCAGAAAAAAATGATAATGTATTACTTCGTCAAAGGAATGTAGTGAAATTAAAATCAAAGATACTAGAACTAGCCAGATGATTTTTTACTTAAATCCCACTTAACTGAAAACAAGTAGATGATGTCATCAATGTTAAATGAATCAAGAGCATATACATGTTGTTTCTAAAAAAGCACCATACATTCACTCCAGATATGATTACGGTTAGAATATTCTTCAACTTTGGCAGCACCTGATGTGAGATACTTAATTTTTGCCTCTGGGAAGGTTTATAACACATCAGTGTAGCTAGATTTGAAATTTATGATGAATAATGATGTTGAGTGACATATCATAAGGTTATTGGCCAATTGAATTCCTTTCCTTGATGCAGGAAATTTTTGTTTTTAGTATGTTGTTCATGTTACACTGGTTTGTCTTGTCATTTCCTTGTTGACTTACAAAATTTCTCTACACATTTGTTGCTTGTCTTTTTAGTCTCTTCATGATGTACGTACAAAATTTTACAATTTCTTGATGCTTACATTTATCAATGCTTTATTTTATGATTAGTGCTTTTTGTGTCTCATTGAAGCAATTTTCTACCATAAAGTCATAAAGATATTTTCCTATATGTTTTTAAAATTCTGTAGTTGTCTTTCACATTTAATTTTTAATATATATGTAGAATTGACTTTGTGCGTAATATAAAATAGTGGCCTACAATGAGTTCCTTTCTTTCTTTTTTCCTTCCTTTTTACTTTTCTCCCTTCCTTTTTTTCCTTCTTCTTTCATTTTTCTTTCTTCTTTGTCTATATGGATACCCACTGCTCCTTATTTATTGACATAGTTCCCTTTCCTCCTCTGATGTGCAGTGTCATCTCTGTCTTATATCATGAGGATACGTGTGTATCAGTCAAGATCCGGTCAGTAGACAGGAATCTCATGGTAACATGAAGAGAGAAAGTTTAACATAAAGAATTAATAACATGGGATTAGAAAAATAGTTATTTGTCAGTAAGATATAAAGATGAACTTAAAGAATACAGAAACTGCATGTATAAGGAGGAGCTACTACCTATAGGGCTGAGATAGAGTATCCGAGGAAGACCCCAACCCCACTCCTCCACTAAAAGACTGAGATCGAACTGTATTGGAGAGGGCCTGGCTTTGGCTCATGGATAGTGGAGAGGTGCCATGCTGGACTCCCTGGGGATTGTCCCTCTGGACTGCGCATCCCTGTGGTCATGCATTCTGAATTGTGGTAGCGTAATATATCCATGCTTTCTGCAGTTAGCATTTAATCTGACTTGAAAATAAAGTTGTTTGCATAATGTAGCTTTGTAGTATTCAGAACTATAAAAACAAGCTCAACAGAGAAATTCTACAATGTGCTCCTAAGTATGACCTAAAATAATAAACTTACATACATCTATGAAGTTTTAAATAATACCAGTGAATTTATACATAAAACATATCCATATAAAGCTCATATAGATGAGCAATATGTTGGGAAATAACTGGGGCACAGGAGCAGCAGGATAAAATGTAGAGCAACCAAGTAGATACTTATTAGTATCCTTTTTATTACACTTATTATCTGTTTTGTAACATAAAACTAGTCATAAAGCAGTTTATACATAATACAACCTGATGTGTAATACAGACTAGCACTCATGAAAATTCAGCATCAAAATAGAAACCACCGGATGCACCTTCTAAGATGGTGGTGTCTGGGGCCAGTGGGTTTATGGTGGACACGTGAGAAGTTGTCAAATACTGGATGAATTTTGAAATAGTAGGGACAGAATTTGCTAATGAAGTTTGATGCATAATGTGAAAGCAAGAGAAATCTAGGATGACTTTCAGATTGGGGTGTGAAAAATTAGAAGAATATAGTTACCTTTGACTGAGATAAAAAAGAAAAATAAGTAGGGAGTATGGGGTAGAAGCAGGGATTGAGGATTTGAGCTTTGCAAATGCTCAGTTTGAGATGCGTCCTACAAACTATGAAAGAGGCAATTGAATACATGTGATTGGAAATCAGGGGAAGGATATTAGGTGGATAAATAAATTTGAGAATCCTCAGAGAATGAATGTGAAAATACATGGTACCTGCTTTGTGGATAAATGTTTAGAACATTCTGTGAAATATTTTAGTCTTTGGCTCTCATATATTGTTAAATAATTTTTGGAAGATTCTAGAGTTTTTAATGAAGAGTTAGGACAAGATTAACTTCTCTTATTATAGAGAGCATTTTAGGAACATCTAGGTACAGCAGTAAGGCTAGACTTAAGAATTACAAAGAGGCATGGCGTATTCCTAGTGAAATTACGGCTAAAAAAAAGAAAAATTGTGCTGTAAGTGTATATAGATAAATTTTACTATAGCTTTCACAACCGAAGATCACTATATAATGCTCAGTATACCATGAAAAAGCGATTTGCTTATACATAAGATTGATACTGTTTTTAGAATGCTTTGACTATCGAGATCTTGTTTTAATCAAGAACAATAAAAATTTTAGATGTGCATGAAGATTATCTTACTTTCACTGAATTTGAATGTTTATTTGTTGTGTTCAATTACATTGAATTAGCAAAATGTATTTGTAAGTATTAGGCTTTGGGCAAAGCAATGACATTTAAGGAAACATAATAATAAAAATAGAGAGAATATTCCTAGCTGTATAGACAGTTATAGATTTTTAAAACTGTATTTTGTAATAGCTCATGCAAGGGAACTTTTATCAGGATTTGAAAATAATTGCCTATGAAATACTCATACATCACTCCCTGTGAATTTAGGAATCCAAGGGATTCTACATGTTACTTCTCTGTCTAAATAATTTTTAAAATCGGGTGTTACCACTCCAGTTAGTCTCTTATTTTCCAGAACTCATCTTGAAGGTGTGCATAAAAATTCACTTGTCATTTTCTGTCTTCAAAAAGAAGCAGTTTGTGTGGCTTGCCAGACACATTTTTTTTTCTGCAAGTGACATTACAAAAGAATAAAGTTGAGGTTTTATGTACTAATTGAGTTGTAATTAGTTTGGTAAGAAAAGTAGTAGTAAATAAAGGTAACAGTAGGATTTAGATTGTGTTAGACCATAGTTGCCAGTTTATTTAATCTTATTTTGTACGTGTTGAGGGACAACTGAAGTCGGGAACAAGAATGCAATGCATAATAAGAAACATCTTGGGAAATTTATTCCAGTGCCAGTTATAAAATCAATGAGAATAGAAGGTATTTTCTCATCACACCAGTGTCTAACTTTGCAATCTTTCTATGAAGAATTAAAATCCTTACCAACAATTATTTATGTACTTCTAAACACTGGGCAATATACCATGTGTTCAGAGAAATAAAACAAAAATTGTCTAAATGTCTTCTAACCTCAAAGGGTTTGTGGTGTTATGAAACAATAGGAAGTAAATCAGAAAAGATAAATATGATAGTAAGAAGATGCTGAGCATCATGAGAGTGATTAGGCAATTAAAAAAGAGGAAGTGCTTACGAAAATTTGAAAAAGATTTGTGTAACCTTTGAAACTGCTTATGTAGAACAGATAATGACTTGATAGATGGGGTAAAAGTCCTGAGAATTTTACACATGGGAAAAAGCATGCATAAAAGTCTATACATTAAATCTAATGTGAGAAGACCAATAAACCAATTTGTCTAAAGTGTAGTGTCACATAGAAAAGTAATAGTAAATAAGAATAAATGAGAGTAAGTGAAGGACTTTGATTGTGACAGACCATGATTGCTGGTTTGTCTGAATCTCATTTTGTTTGTGTTGAGGATCCACTGAAGATTTTTGGAAGAAAGGTACAATGCCTAAAAAACAGAATCTTAAGAAGTTTAGTGTAGTACAAGTTATAAGGTCAATGAGGTACCAGCTAGAAGTGAAGGACTTCAGGCATAAAGCAAAATGGGAAGATTAAGCCTACATTCATGATAAATGGTGGTGAAAATGCAGAGCAAAAAAACAAAATCAAGAGGAAAAATGAAAGCAAATTTAATATAATAAATGAGTGATTAAATTTGGAGAGGAGCATATCAAATATGAATTCTGGAATATGATCTAGGTGAAATATCCACCACACCGCAAGAAACTGACACTGACAAATTTTCCAGAATCACTTTGGTAATAGAAGCTTATTTCAGGCATGCAGGGGAATATGAGATAGAAAATAGTACTCTTTCTAGCCATCTAAGTAGGTTTGTGTGCTTGTGATGTTCTGTGAACTTCATGGAAAAACCAACATAATAATACCACATCTTAAATTCTTTTGGTTTTAGACAGTTTTAACGTGAAGTTAATGAGGCTTACTATTCACTCTTTCTTGGTTAAACTGTCCTTTTAATGAGCCCTGCACATACTTTCGAGTTTACAAATTCACATATTCAAATATATTTTACAAATTGATTTACAAATCTACATGTTCTCTTAAAGATCCCCACAGATTGTATCAGTTTTAGACCCACCAAAACCTGAGCACAAGTGGTAGGAATTAATGCAGAAAATATGTTTCTATTTCATCAAAAGCATCAAGGGACATAGCAAGTGCTTGCAGCATTAAAGACTTCTGCACCCTATCTAGTATAGATGATTAAGAGAATGATTTAAGTGTGGAAGTTCAGTGACTGGGTTTGGTGGTGCATTAGCTTTGATTGATTTATTTTGGCATGGAGAATGTAAGAAGATGGGCACCATATGGCAAAGGGTAATAACCTACAGAAACACAAGAGGAAGGCCAGGACAGCTCATCTATGTACTGCTGTGCTTGGCTTGTGTTCAGAACTGTCTATATAAGTGATTGGTCACTCAAGCATATTCTGATTTGAAAGAGACATCCTGAGGAAGACAGGCACTAGGTTAGGCACATGATCTTAAATAAAATCTTAAAAAAAAACTTGACTTACTTTTGCTCATTAAAATTTTTCATTTGAATTTGAAACTTGAATTCTGGAACCTCTAGGGATTTGGTTATCCCAGAAGAGTTTATTGAGAAGCCTTGTTCAAGGGTGTCTTTGATATTTCCAAGAGATAGTCTCCAAGGGGAGCAGTATTCCCTTTTATTAAAAAAAGAATCCTTCCATCTGTGCTCATCAGCCTACACCCTCCCATTCCCATGAGGATATTATTAACATTGGTGCTCTCCCCAATGTATTTAACTTTTTTCTTGCTGGTGACTTCTTAAAAAAGCATTTAAGGATCTCAACATCTTTCCTACATATAAAAAAATTATCTCTGTTATCTACTTGTTCCCATGACTACTTTCTCATCTATCACCTCTCCTACTTCATTAAATCCTTCCTCATTTTTATGTCAGAACCTCAAAGAAAGAGTCAGTAGTGGCCACCTGTTTCTGCACTTCTTACTCCTATATTCCTATGAACTGCCTTCACACTTAAGCCACTACCACTCCACTGGGATCACACTGACCAGTGCCATTGATGACCTCATTATTTAATCCATCCAGTAGAGTCTTTCCAGGTCTCTATTTTTTATATCTGCATTGTTTGACAACATTGACAACTTTTTTTTTCTTAAATATTACTTTTTCTGTTGGTTTTCATTGATTTCACTCAGTCGTTCTCTTCTGGTTCATTCTTCACAGTATTTTTGTAAGTCATTCACTCGCTGTCTATGCTTATAGGTTGTGGTCTTCAAAATTATTTTCATTTTAATGTTTTTCTTGCTCTCCATACATATTTGAAGTGGACAATGATATTCAACACCATGCAGTTTATTATAAAACTCTAAATGGCTACACTTGCCACTTTTTACCCTGTGTATTGACTTCACATGAGCTTGATCTCTTCTTGTCCTTCATCTCAAATCCAATAATATCCACTTGATCATTAAGGTTTTTAAAATTTATTCCCAAAATATTTTACCAGCGGTTTTTGTCTCCTTTCCTACATCACCATTTCATTATCACCACTGTAAAATAAGTCCCTGTCAGATCTCCTAGTCTTTCCTGACTTAACCTTTTAATCTACACTCTATGTTGTAGCCATGTTTATAAGCCTAAATATAATACCTTACCCCTGTGCTTAAAAAGCTTTTATATCTGTCCCCACCATTTACAGAACATATCTTTAGTGTGACCCAGTGGGTAATACCCTTCACAATTTAATACTAATCTAAAATTTCAAGGCATATTTGTGTGTGTGTGTGTGTGTGTGTGTGTGTGAGAGAGAGAGAGAGAGAGAGAAAACATAAATATAATACCCTCAACACACGTGGCCATTAATGCAATTTTGTTGACGTTAAGAATCCTGATAGGATGGATTCACAGAATCATAAAATCATAGAATATTAATCCTAGTATAATCCAGACAAAAATTAATACTCAGAGAACTAATCAGAGTTGTTTAAGTGCATAAAATTTGTTATTGACAGAACAAGAACAAAAGCCATAGTCTAACACATTTGGAGCCATTAGCCTCCTTCTCTGCAATGCAAATACATCCTACAAATCTACAGACTTAGGGCATCAATACATTGGTAAACAGAAACTACCAACTGGTTATATTTATTCAATTGTTGCTTGGTAATTGTCAACCCCTTGTTTTGTACATCTGGCTACCATCCAAATTCCAACTGGGATTCTCTAAAAATCTTCACAGGTAACTTATCAATTTTTTTGTTATTTGACTTTCAATCAAAGATGAGTTGTTGTCTGATTGTTATTTTATACTGAGGTACTAGATATTTATCAATATTAACTTCTTAAGGACCAGTAATAGGGAAATTCATGCTAATTATAAAACATTTTAATACTAAGAATTATAGTGAGAAAAAAGAGAACTATTATTTCTTTCTTCTCACCATTCTCTTCTAGCAAATGACACTATCTCTTCAAGATAGAATCACCATAAATTTTCATATATTTTCAAAATATCTTCACCTTTGTTCCATTTATTAATAGTTAAGGATTATTTGGTTGTGTTGACATGGAAAACCAAAACTTGATTAAGTCTGTTAGTTATAAGAAATATTAGAGATTTGTTTTCATCATTCATTTTTATAATAATAATAAGAAGTATAACTAAAAGATTTGTTATAACTTTGTGAATGACTTCTTATGGTAATCAGGTATAGAGAAGGCAGTCTCCTTATTTCCTTGGCATGGGAAATGGCATATGGCTGATACAATTTCCTAGTCTTATTTGAAACAATGGAATACCATTTTTAAAGTTGCCCATGAAATAGGCTGCAGGGACACATCCTGTCATCAGAGATTTAAATGAATTTTTAAAAATAGTGTTAGTGAACCACATAGTTTCTTTTAAAACATTTCACAAAAAGTAATTGACTTTTTCTTTCCCTACTTGCTTATTAGGGAGTTGATAGATGTCAGAATCACTGTGCTTTGAATACTGGCATATATTATGAAATTTGGTTAACAAAGCTTTGATAGTTAAAGGGTCATTCTTTTGAAACAGTTAATAACTGATGGGCATAGTCCTCAAAGTGTTGTTTTCCTTGCATGGATTATGCATTTTGGAACTCATTGCTTTTTAATTTAGAATTTGAAATTAACTCATATCACAGCCATTATTGCAGGAAATGACCACCTGCCATCCCCATATGTTGGCTTTAATTATGAATATTTCCTCCATTCTATAGAAGATCAAACGAGGACCAACATTTTATGAAACATCTTTAAGCAAATAATATCTTATTGTGAGGAGCTTCACAGCAAATAAATAAATAAATAAGATGACTTGTGAAAAAAGTAATGTTAGAGACATAGCAGATGGTTCATAATAAGAGGTTTGCTAAGTTAGTTACAAGAAGCTATGAGAATGCAAAGGCATAAAAGTGATACATTGGATTCTGAGGACTTGGGAAATAGTGGGAGGGGGTGAGGATAAAGACTACACATTGGGTACAGTGTACACTGCTCGGGTGATAGGTGCACCAAAATCTCAGAAATCACCACTAAAGAGCTTATTCATGTAACCAAAAAAAAACCCACTTAAAAAAATCTTTCACAACTCATAATGCTTTATAATAATTTTTTAAGATCCTGCTTATAGCACAGTAGTTCTAGTATATATTTTCATTGGTATTTGCTTGGTTTGATGGTAATTCTTTTTCTCCCCTCTGTCTGCCTCCCTTTCCATTTTTTCTTCCTTTCCTCCTTCCTTCTTGCTTTGCAATTTACATCAAGCAACAATCAGCTTAAATAACAGTTAACTTTAGACAACATTTCTAAGGAAAATTTTATAATCCCCATCTGACCATTTGTTTCCTTATTAGCAGCTCTCATTTTCCTGTTGGCTTATTCTACAGCAAGCATTAGTATGTTCTTTTTATGTTCCAGATACTTTACAGTTTCTGGAGGTACAAATGATATTAGAACATGGTCCTTTCATTCAGTGACCTCTCAGTGAAAGGCTGGGAACAACCCTGTCAATATAAGGTAAGTGTCAAAATCGGGGCACAAACAAGCAATACAGCGGCTACTCTAGTGTGAAGAACTTACCTGCCTGGAAAGCTCAGGCAAGTAAATTTATTGGAAATAACAGTGAATAATTTTGATGTTGATAATGTACGGGCAACAACATGAAAGATGCTTAAGGATTTTCTAGGAAGAGTCATCCTCATGGAGATGGTGGGGATGATTAAACAAATGTGAATTTCCCAAGGTTGACAGTTGTTCTCCTGGGTAACTAACCTCTGTCTCATTTGTAGGAAATCACTGTCATTATTCTCAACCTATATGTTGGCTGAGAATCCTTTCTTAATCTGCCATGGTGTATTTTTATTTACAACGTCTGTCTTTGAAAACTAAAAGTTGTCTTATACAAGAAAAAGAGTTTCCAGGGTTGTAGAAAACAACATTTTAAAAACTGACTGAAGGATAAGTATTTTGTTTATGCAATTTTATCAAATCCTTTCTACCATATTATTAATATTAGGGAGATTTGTTACAAATGAGTGAACTGAGAGTTAGGTCAAGTAAGTCACATAGCGAGTAAGAGATTATTCAGAATTTGAAATTAAATTCTATACTCAGCTTCCCTAGAATGAGGAAGATAGTGGAGTACAACCTTTGACTCTTTGCTTTTTTTGTTCTTTCATTCTTATTAGAATTCAACTGAACCTCCTAGTTCCCATTTTTATTTATGGTATTCTCCCATCTCTGTCACTCAAATTCTAACCAATACTTCCAGACTCAGACCAAATGCATTTTCTCTAAGAAATCTTTTTTGATTACTTATGACAAAGTATTATTCCTCCTCTGAGTTTCTCAATGATTTGCCTCATTTGCCTAGTAGCAATTATCAGGGCACTGATTAAATGAATACCTCTGTGAATTCTAATCTCAAAAATTTAAAAAAGAAAAAATACCCACTAAATTTCTATCTGCCTTTCATCAGTGTCTCTCGGGTACACCAAGCATAGCATTCCTTCCTTCATAGAGCTACAGAAGCCCAATAATATAAAGATGCAGCTTTTGTCTCCATGAAGTGAGACGCATCTGGCTCCTTTACGACAGACCCTGCTTAAAAATACCACTTTACAGCAAGTGTTTCTGAAAACACCCAGTCGTAGCTATGATCTTTGTTGCTGTTTCTAACACTGACGTAGACATCTCCACTTTCTCGTGTTTCAGCTTGACAAACATATCTTTATTCCAGTCCCTGAAACTAAAATATTATCTTACTTGTACAAATAAGTATATCTTGCCACATCTGAGATTTTACTCGTCTGAATATGTTTCCATAGTACAACCTCACATGGAGTTGAAAATTGCAGAATTTCCGTTGTTGACTGTCTGGTCTAAATAGGTTCAACCTATTAAGCAACATTAAACATTTATAGTGAAAAATAAATATCATATAATGGAACCGTAGAGTACATAGCCTTTTGTGTTTAACTTCTTTAACTTCATTTAACGTTTTTGAGATTTATCCATGTATTTGTTCTTTTTTATTGCTGAATATTATCTCATTTAATGAATATTACACAATTTTTTGTTTATTCAGTATTTGAAGGATATTTGCAGTCACCATTTCTAGTTTTTCCAATTACAAACGAAATTGGTGTAAACATTTGTACTGAGATCAGTGCATGGATGCACACTGAGTCTTTTGAATAAATTTCTAGGAATAAGTTAGCTGTAGTAGTATGTATAGTAGCATATGGTAGAATATATTTATATAAGAAACTGCTGCTTTCTTTTTCAAAGTGACCATACCATTTTGGATTTCTATCAGCGATATATGAAAGCTTCAGTTGCTCCACGTTCTTGCCAGCACATGATACTGTCAATCCTTTTACTTTTAGCTATTATACTCTGTGTAAAGTACAATCTTACTATTGTTTTAATTTGCATTGCTGTGGTGATTAATGATGTTAAGCATTTTCCATGTATTTATTTGTCATTTATATGCTTTTTTTGGTAAAGTGTCTGTAAAATATTTTTATCCATTGATTACATTGATCTGTTTCTTTTATTAAATTTTAAAGGTTATTTATATTTTGGAAACAGGCACTTTATGAGAAATATCATTTGTAAATCTGTCCTCCCAGTTTGAATTTTTTATTTTTAATATTTAATTGTAAATATTGGTGAGTACATAGTAGGTGTATATATATTTACATGGGGTATGTGAGATATTTTGATACAGACATGCAATATGTAATAATCACATCACAGAAAATGGAGGGTCCATCCCCTTAAGCATTGATCCTTTGTATTGCAAACAGTCCAATTATACTTTCAGTTACTTTAAAATGTACAATTAAATTATTTTGACTATTGTCACCCTGTTGTGCAATCAAACGCTAGGTATTATTCATTCTTTCAAACTATTTTTTAACTCATTAACCATCCTCACTTTCCCTGGCCATACAACCCACTACCCTTCTCAGCCTCTGATAACCATCCTTCTACTCTCTATCACCATGTGTTCAATTATTTGATTTTTACATCCCACAGATAAGTGAGAACATGCAATGTTTGTTTTTCTGTTCCTGGCTTGTTTCACTTAACAAAATGACCTCCAGTTGAATCTTGCCTTATTAACTTAAGCATGTTTTTCATACAACAGAGCCTTAAAATTAGGATATAGTTCAGTTTTCATTGTTTCCTTTTATGTTTTATGCCTTTTTGTAACTTATAAAATATCATTGCTTAACTGATGGTTATAAAGCTTTTTCCTACAGTTTTTTCTAGCTTTATAATTTCAGTTCTTACATTTAGCTCTATGATCAATTTCACCTTATTTTTTATATATGGTACAAGGCAGGATCCTTGCTCACATATATGCTCATCTATGTTTACATCATACATTTCCTGCTTGGGATTTCAAAGATTCTTGCCTCTGTGGCATATTGTCATTTGTTAATTAAGAAAGAAAAAAATATTGTATATAAACTCTTCAAATATTCTTCTCCTATTCCCTTTTTCTTTACCCTCTTGGGCTCTAATTGCATAGAATTAGATTTTAGATACTATGAAATTCTTCCATAGCTCTAAAATGCTTTATTCGATACTCAGTCATGTTCAGTCTGCTGATAAAGTGCATCAAAGGAGTTTTTAACCTCAGATAAATTTTTTAAACTGCTAACATAGCTGACTTTTAAATAGTTTTAATCACTCCTATAAAATTTCCTATCTTTTCATTTATGGCCCCTATCTTTTACTCTATAGCCTATAAGTATTAATCATAGTTATTTACAATCCCAGTTTAATACTTGCAACATTTGGGTCATTTCTGGTTCTAGTTCTGTGAACTCCTTTATCTCTTGACTGTATTCATCAGAACCAGAACTAAAGTTGTATTGCTTTTTTTTCTCACTTTTTTTGTGTTTTGTAATTTTGTAATCAATGTTGGACATTGTATGGAGAAGAATAATAGAGCTTGAGGCATAACCTTTTTGCCGGGGAATGGATGCTCCTCTTCTCTCAGGCTGTTAGCATGGTTGTTTGCTCCAATATAGACAATTCATTTGGCTGGTTTGGGGTTTTGTTGTTGCTATAGTTATTTTCAGTGCCCTATAGTTTTCAAATTTCTCCAGCATTAGACATTTACTCCTGTGTGTTCAGTGTGAGGGTTGCAGAACACTTTTCTCAGTGTTTCTGCACCACCTCAGTGTTTGGAAGCCATTGCATATCTATGGCACAGAAGGATTCTCTCTTCCTCCTGCCTACCCTGGGAGTATATTTTGACCCTACATACCTTAGTACAAGGGTTGAACTTTTTTTACTCAGTGTTTCTGCTCCAGCCCCAGTCTAAGCCTCTATGTGCCTACGTTGTCTAAATATGGCCAAGGGGTGGGGTTTTCTTAATAGGTTTGCTTCTCTCCCTCTGCTAAATAGTGTCTGCCACATAGTGGTGGACAATCTTGTTCTGGAGCAGATCCCTACTTCTTTTCCAGCCCTAGCAGATATCTTGAGCTATTGTGAGATTCTGCACTGAAGCGAGTTTTTGTTCCTCTCCCAGTGGCAGATGGCTTTTTCTTTACCCCTCTCTTAGATCCAGCAGAACTTTTCCTTGAATTATGGGGTGGATGAGCATGCTGCCCTTCCTGTTGCTTTTACTTTTTAATCCAGCAGCAATGGGCCTTTGATTGCTTCTGGGAAGATATAGGGTTTGTGCTTTTCTCCCAGTAATGAAGACTTTTGCTTCGCAGGAGAGCAAAGTCGGGTAAGATTTTGTGTCACTGCACCACTGAGGAAGGCTTTTCCTTGTCGCCTGTGCTGTACTCAATCTCTTCTGTGAGCACCCTGGGAGGCCCATGGAAAAGATCTTGGGTTTGACCCCTCCTTGTGTCTGGGGCTCCAACAGATTCCAAACAGTCACAATAGTTCACACTATTGGTGTGATCAAAATTGATACCTGTGTTTATATGCATAGAGTATCTCTGGAAGAGTACAGAGAAAATAAATAAGAATAATTGACTCTTGGCAGGGAAATCTAATGGGTACAGAGGGCGGAAGGATTACTTATTTTCAATTAAAATGAATTACATTCATTGTATTGCTTAAATATTTTACCATGTACAGTTTTCATCTAGAAAAAAATAGCTAAAGACAATAGTACAAGCAATTTAATTCAGTGTTTGAATTGATTAATGTATGTATGTTGTTTCCATAAAGAAATACTTCACTAAAACAATAGAAAGTGCTGGACATGTACATTTTTAAAGTTTTTATTTATTTTTTCGTTTTACTTTTGAGACGGCATCCTGCTTTATCACTCAGGCTGGAGAGCAGTTGTGCAATCATGGCTCACTTCAGCCTCGACCTCCTGGTACCAAGCAATCCTCTTGCCTCAGCCTCCTGAGTAGCTGGTACCATAAGTGCAAGTCATCACACCCAGCTCTGGGCATATGTCTTAAGTCATGTTCTGAAACATCTCTGAGACAGATGTTCTTATGTTATAATCAGTAACTTCTGTCTCACACAGGTAGTTCTTGACTTTGACTGCACAATAACATAACCTGGAGACCTTTTAAAAAACGCTCAAGTAGAACCTGCACTAAGATATTTTTAATGTATTAGAATTGTATAAAGACTATGTATTTTCTCTTTTATTCAATATTCTGTTTTATTTCCCCTTTCATGAGGCACAGTACAGGAAAAATATTAAAATATGAATGATTAATAAATATTTTAATAATACAAATAAATAATATAAGCAAGTATGTGTATATATGTATGACCCAGATTAAGAAATGGAATATTGCCAGCCTTTCCTATCATGGTTTCTCCACTTCCTCCTCTGTCAGTGCCTCTAAATAATGACTGTCCTGAATTTTAGGTGGGTTATGCCTTTGTTTTACTTTGTAGTTATGCCTCCTAAAAATACAATTTTGCATTCCTAAAAACATAGTTAGGTTTTATCTGGTATAGAACCCCAGAAAAAGAGAAATCTATTGTATTACTTCATGTCTTAATAATGTCTATTAATACATTAATAAAAGTTTTATTTTGTATTTTATTTATCTTTTTTTTTTTTGAGACGGAGTCTTGCTCTGTCTCCCAGGCTGGAGTGCAGTGGCACTTACTGCAAGCTCTGCCTCCTAGGTTCACGCCATCCATTCTCCTGCCTCAACCTCCTGAGTAGCTGGGACTACAGGCACCCACCAACATGCCTGACTAATTTTTTGTATTTTTAGTAGAGACAGGGTTTCACCATGTTAGCCAGGATGGTCTCGATCTCCTGACCTCGTGATCTGCCAGCCTCGGCCTCCCAAAGTGCTGGGATTACAGGTGTGAGCCACCGCACCCGGCCATCTATTTTTAAAAGTACCTGCATCTACATTAACTTTTCATTGCTGTACTGTATTCCAGTACCTGAGCATAGCATGCTATGTATATCTTTTCTACTCTTGATGGATATTTGTATCATATCTTGTTTTGGGTTATTGCAGACAATGCTCTTCTAAACTATCATATATATATATATATATATATATATATATACACACACACATACATATTTTTAATTTTTTAAATTATTTTTAAAATTGTGGTGGGTATATAGTAGGTGCATATATTTATGGGGTACATGAGATGTTTTGATACAGCATGCAATGTGAAATAAACACATCATGGAAAATGGGGTATCTATCCCCTTAAGCATTTATCTTTTGAGTTACAAACAATCCACTTATATTTTTATGTTATTGTAAAATAGACAATTAAGTTATTATTGACTAAAATCACTCTATGGTGCTACAAAATAGTAGGTCTTATTCATTCTTTCTAATTTTTTTGTACCCATTAACCATCCCTACCTCTCTACCAACCCCCACTACCCGTCCCAGCCTCTGATAACCATCCTTCTACTCTCTCTGCCCATGAGTTCAATTGATTTGATATTTATTTTGGTGTTCATTTGCAGAATTTTCTCTAGAGTATAGATTAAGGAGTTGATTTGTTGAGTCAAAGGTAGGCATATCTAGAATTTTACTATATTAGATCATACCATTTTTCAAAGTGGCTGTTTTCAGGTACATTCCTACCAGCAACGTGTAGGAATAAACAATGATCCATAGATTTGCCAGTCCTTGACTTTGTCAGATTATTTTTGAAAGAAACTTGGCCATGTGGTAGATGTGTAATGGCACATAAAAGTCTACTAATGTGCAAAGTTTGATATAAAGCAATTGCTGACTGCCTCCTAACCTCTAACCTGGTAATTTGAAGAGATTCATCCCAATGAGATCATCAATTTCCCAATAACACCATGCAATATATTACATGATGATTATTTTGGTTCCCACTCATAAAATTATGGAAAAATATTACTTACATGTGCATTTCCATGACTACTAATAGACTTCATGCCATATGTTTGTAAGCCTCTTGGATTTTTTGGTGTGCAATGTATATTCATGTTTGCTTTTTGTCCATTTTTCTTTTTAGATCTCTATGTTTTACATTTTGATATGTAGGAGTTCTTTATATATTGTCCATATTCACCTTGTTTTAGTTATATTATTGTGTATATATTCTCCAAATTTGGGACTTGCATTTTCACTTATTAGATGATGTCTTCTGATGAATACCTGCTCTTAATTTTAATTAGATATCTTAATGTTTTTTATTTGTATTGATGTTGTTTTTTGTCTTGATCAATAAATCTTTCCCTACCTCAAGATCATGAACATACTCTCCTATGTTATCTGCCAGGAGTTTTATGGATTGCTTAACAGTTTTACATGCAACTGTGATCAGACACTGACAAATATCACTGAACTCTCAAAATGTTTCCAATTGTCATCTCAGCTTTCAAACCCGTGTGAAGATTCTTCCATAACCAACTTTTCAAGGATGGTTTTTTCCTTTTTCCTTTTTCTACCTTACTCCATTCAGCATCAGGGTCCACTGCCCATAGAGTTGGAAAAGTTTTGTTTCTAATTCACCCTTACCCTGAGAGTAGATCCCTTTGGAGAGGAAGCTCAAAATGAACACCTTCTCCTAAAAGTTACCCCTAAAGAGGGAGGATTTAGCCTTGCCTTCTGCTATACTTATCTATAAGGTTCCCCCAAAGCAAGCTCAAGTTTGCTTGGGCTGGCCTCTCATCCTCAAGGCAAAATTGTTTTTGTTGCTTGGGGGTTTTTCATACAACTTTTATATCCCATTTTCTCTTAGATGTTTGCCTGGTAGTTTTCTTATTATCCTGTCTACATTATAATGCATTTAGGAAAATGATAGCTGTATTTCAAGTAATATATTTTATTGTGTTTAGTAGAAAATTTATTCTAAGTGTGATGGTTAGTCTTCTACATCAACTTGGTGGGAGTATAGTAGCCAGTTAAATTGTAAAATATTAATCTAGGTGTTGCTGTAAAGTTACTTTTTATGTGTGGTTAACATCTATAAGCAGTTGACTTTAAGTAGAGGAGATTTCCTTCAATACTGTAGGTGAGTCATATTCAATCCCTTCAAAGTCTTAAAAGCAAAAACTGATGTTTCCCAGAGAAAAAGAAATTCTGCCTCACGACTGCAATACCAATTGCTGCATGAGTTACCTACCCACTTGCCAGCCCTACATATTTGGACATTCTAGCCCCCACAACTGCATGAGACATTTCCTTAAAATAAATTCAAGTGTTACTATGGAGAACCCTGACTGATACACTGAGCTGTCTTATCATTACTGAAATTGAAGTTCTCTCTCTCCCCACTCCCTCTTTCTCTCTCAGTATTGGTTTCTGTCTGTCTCTCTTCCCAAACATAACAGCTTAATTTTGTTTCAGGGAAATGCTATAGCTTCCAATATCTCTGATGAAATTTATCAGAGAACTTTTCTTTTCCTGAATTATATATTTTGTTTCTGATAAGCTCTTCTGCTTCTTTATCTTATTCTTACTCTTTTATATTTCAGGCTTTCCTCAATATTTGAGAATGCTTTCAAGGCCAGTTGAGAACCTTGTGCATGTGGGCAGGCTGATAAGCTTTAGTTTAGATGCGAATCTGGGGACTGAGGCATTTTTATGGGGGATCTTCAATACTTGAGTTAAAAGGACATTACTCTGGTATTCTACCATTTTTTTCTCTACTCTGTGTCACATTAGATCATGTCGCCACTTTTTCCTAGAAAAAAGTCTACTATTTATTCCGCTGATATTATTTCCACTGTATTCAGACACTTCTCATTCTTGGTTTTCCCTCATCCTCTATCTTTGTGTTCAGAACCTCTCCAGGTTTACGAGAAAACATTCGCTTCATCCTCTACTTCCACTCTAGGCAGCAACTTATTTTTCTTTATTTATTGACTTTATATTTCATAAAGTTGCTGAAATTTTTTTTATTCTCTTTTAGATAATACATCTGACTTAAATAATTTTCTTACTTTGAAACAAGGTATTAAAGGAAGAAGAGTTATTATTTTTTAAAAAAATTAAATTGACAAGTAAAAATTGTATATTTTCATCATGGACAACATATTTTGAAATATGCATCCATTGTAGAATGGCTCAGTTGAACTAATTAACATATGTGTTATCTCATATGTTTACTTTTTTGTGGTGAGAACGCAAAATCTACTCTCAGAGATTTTCAAATAAAACACATTGTTATTAAATACAGTCACCATGTTGTAAAGTAGATCTCTTGAACTTGTTCCTCCTATCGATCTGAAATTTGAATTCTTTGACCAAGATCTTCTCCCCAACAGCCGTTGTTCCCCACAGCTCCCACCAGTCCCTGGAAAACACCATTCTACTCTCTACTTCTGTCAGTTCAAGTTTTTTTATATTCCATATATAATTGAATCATCCCATATTTGTCTTTCTGTGCCTGACTTATTTCACTGAACATAACGTTCTCCAGGCTCATCTATATTGTTACAAATGGCAAGATTTTTTTTTTATTTCTTTAAGGCTGAATAATATTCCATCGTGTATACAGCCCACTTTTGTTTTCTGGAGACCAGCTCCTTTGTGCAGGCCTGGTGCCTGGGACCATGAAGCCCTGCCTTCAACCCTGACTCTGTGGGGTCTGGCTTGGTGCTGGGACAGGCCAGAAGCCAGAGGGTGCTGGGTCCAGCTCTGCACTGGGGTCAGTCCAGAGCCTGGGGACACTGGAGTTGGCCTGGAGTTGGGGTGGACACAGAGACTGAGTATGCAGAGCAGGCCTGAATGCTGAGGCTGCAAGATCCAACCTGGCAAAGGGACAGGCCTGCAGGCTTGGTCTCTAGGTACCTGCCTGAAGTCTGAGGCCATGGGGGCCTGGCCAGCATTGAGTTTTACTGGGGCAGGCCTGACGTTGGGATCTAAGGCAAAGTCTGGTGTTCACTTCTCTTCCTTTCCCCACACAGAGGGTATCTTTCTCCATGCTGTGCACCTAGGGTTGAGAGCAGGGGTAAAACAGGTAATGTAATACTGCTCCTCCTACCCTTTTTGATGCATCTTTTTTTTGTTTCTTTGCTATAGCCATGTGCTGTAATCTCTTACCTGGTTTCCTAAGCTCTTGTGAAAGTATTTTATTGCTATTGAGAGACATGAGTGCTGTCAAGTCCCATTCCACCATCTTGCAGACATGAGTCTCTTCAATCAAGTAATTTTATGTTTCTGTATAATTCAATATCTTAATCCAAAAGCCAATTTTATATATTAAAAAAGATGATAAATAAAATCAGTTGCTTATATTTTTAAATTCTCTCCCATTAATGAGTATTTTACTGGAAAACTGCCTTTCACCTTTGCTTTCAATTTCAATGTATTTCTCATGGTTTATCCTGTTGTTAAAAGCCATAAGCTGCTAAAAGACTGCATAAATTGCTCTTTTCCTGCTTTTCTAGTTTCTGCCCCTTCAATTACATGGTAAAACTTAATTATCTCTGATGAAACTAATGTAGGCAGGGAAGAAAAAAATACTTGGTAAAGCTCCTACCATATACTTGATTAATCATAAACCCAAGGCTCATTGTTAATTTTGATTGGAATGCTGAAATGTAATATGTTGGAAAGCACAGATTCAGTTGCAATATGTGCACTCACAAGGGGAAGACAAGCTCAGGTTATGCTGCAAGGAATAACAGCTACAATAAATGGTTCCTTCTGAACATGTTTAAGCTGACTGGCAAAATCAGAATCTTTAAATTAAACACTTCATAATTTCAGAGTTTGTGCCACTGATTTCCAAGTTATTTAAGCATCCAGACTCAATTACATATCTCTTAAATTATTCTGTATATTACTATATGCTCTTTTGTTGTTGTTTTTTTTCTTTTTCTTTTTTTATTTATTATTATTATACTTTAAGTTTTAGGGTACATGTGCACAATGTGCAGGTTAGTTACATGTGTATACAGGTGCCATGCTGATGCGCTCCACCCACTAACTCGTCATCTAGCATTAGGTATATCTCCCAATGCTATCCCTCCGCCCTCCCCCGAGCCCACAACAGTCCCCAGAGTGTGATGTTCCCCTTCCTGTGTCCATGTGTTCTCATTGTTCAATTCCCACCTATGAGTGAGAACATGCAGTGTTTGGTTTTTTGTTCTTGCGATAGTTTACTGAGAATGATGATTTCCAATTTCATCCATGTCCCTACAAAGGACATGAACTCATCATTTTTTATGGCTGCATAGTATTCCACGGTGTATATGTGCCACATTTTCTTAATCCAGTCTATCATTGTTGGACATTTGGGTTGGTTCCAAGTCTTTACTATTGTGAATAGTGCCGCAATAAACATACGTGTGCATGTGTCTTTATAGCAGCATGATTTATAGTCCTTTGGGTATATACCCAGTAATGGGATGGCTGGGTCAAATGGTATTTCTAGTTCTAGATCCCTGAGGAATCGCCACACTGACTTCCACAATGGTTGAACTAGTTTACAGTCCCACCAACAGTGTAAAAGTGTTCCTATTTCTCCACATCCTCTCCAGCACCTGTTGTTTCCTGACTTTTTAATGATTGCCGTTCTAACTGGTGTGAGATGGTATCTCATTGTGGTTTTGATTTGCATTTCTCTGATGGCCAGTGATGGTGAGCATTTTTTCCATGTGTTTTTTGGCTACATAAATGTTTTCTTTTGAGAAGTGTCTGTTCATGTCCTTCACCCACTTTTTGATGGGGTTGTTTGTTTTTTTCTTGTAAATTTGTTTGAGTTCATTGTAGATTCTGGATATTAGCCCTTTGTCAGATGAGTAGGTTGTGAAAATTTTCTCCCTTTGTGTAGGTTGCCTGTTCACTCTGATGGTAGTTTCTTTTGCTGTGCAGAAGCTCTTTAGTTTAATTAGATCCCATTTATCAATTTTAGCTTTTGTTGCCATTGCTTTTGGTGTTTTAGACATGAAGTCCTTGCCCATGCCTATGTCCTGAATGGTAATGCCTAGGTTTTCTTCTAGGGGTTTTATGATTTTAGGTCTAACATTTAAGTCTTTAATCCATCTTGAATTAATTTTTGTATAAGGTGTAAGGAAGGGATCCAGTTTCAGCTTTCTACATATGTCCAGCCAGTTTTCCCAGCACCATTTATTAAATAGGGAATCCTTTCCCCATTGCTTGTTTTTGTCAGGTTTGTCAAAGATCAGATAGTTGTAGATAATGTGGTGTTATTTCTGAGTGCTCTGTTCTGTTCCATTGATCTATATCTCTGTTTTGGTACCAGTACCATGCTGTTTTGGTTACTGTAGCCTTGTAGTATAGTTTGAAGTCAGGTAGTGTGATGCCTCCAGCTTTGTTCTTTTGGCTTAGGATTGACTTGGTGACGCGGGCTGTTTTTTGGTTCCATATGAACTTTAAAGTAGTTTTTTCCAGTTCTGTGAAGAAAGTCATTGGCAGCTTGATGGGGATGGCATTGAATCTATAAATTACCTTGGGCAGTATGGCCATTTTCACGATATTGATTCTTCCTACCCATGAGCATGGAATGTTCTTCCATTTGTTTGTATCCTCTTTTATTTCCTTGAGCAGTGGTTTGTAGTTCTCCTTGAAGAGGTCCTTCACATCCCTTGTAAGTTGGATTCCTAGGTATTTTATTCTCTTTGAAGCAATTGTGAATGGGAGTTCACTCATGATTTGGCTGTTTGTCTGTTGTTGGTGTGTAAGAATGCTTGTGATTTTTGTACATTGATTTTGTATCCTGAGAGTTTGCTGAAGTTGCTTATCAGCTTAAGGAGATTTTGGGCTGAGACGATGGGGTTTTCTAGATACACAATCATGTCGTTTGCAAACAGGGACAATTTGCCTTCCTCTTTTCCTAATTGAATACCCTTTATTTCCTTCTCCTGCCTAATTGCCCTGGCCAGAACTTCCAATACTGTGTTGAATAGGAGTGGTGAGAGAGGGCATCCCTGTCTTGTGCCCGTTTTCAAAGGGAATGCTTCCAGTTTTTGCCCATTCAGTATGATATTGGCTGTGGGTTTGTCATAGATAGCTCTTATTGTTTTGAAATAAGTCCCATCAATACCTAATTTATTGAGAATTTTTAGCATGAAGGGTCGTTGAATTTTGTCAAAGGCCTTTTCTGCATCTATTGAGATAATCATGTGGTTTTTTTCTTTGGTTCTGTTTATATGCTGGATTACATTTATTGATTTGTGTATATTGGACCTGCAGACTTAAATGTCCCTGTCTGACAGCTTTGAAGAGAGCAGTGGTTCTCCTAGCACGCAGCTGGAGATCTGAGAACGGGCAGACTGCCTCCTCAAGTGGGTCCCTGACCCCTGACCCCCGAGCAGCCTAACTGGGAGGCACTCCCCAACAGGGGCAGACTGACACCTCACACGGCAGGGTATTCCAACAGACCTGCAGCTGAGGGTCCTGTCTGTTAGAAGGAAAACTAACAAACAGAAAGGACATCCACACAAAAACCCACTGGTACATCGCCATCATCGAAGACCAAAAGTAGATAAAACCACAAAGATGGGGAAAAACAGAGCACAGAAACTGGAAACTCTAAAAAGCAGAGTGCCTCTCCTCCTCCAAAGGAACGCAGTTCCTCACCAGCAATGGAAGAAAGCTGGACGGAGAATGACTTTGACGAGCTGAGAGAAGAAGGCTTCAGACGATCAAATTACTCCGATCTACAGGAGGACATTCAAACCAAAGGCAAAGAAGTTGAAAACTTTGAAAAAAATTTAGAAGAATGTATAACTGGAATAACCAATACAGAGAAGTGCTTAAAGGAGCTGATGGAGCTGAAAACCAAGGCTCGAGAACTACATGAAGAATGCAGAAGCCTCAGGAGCCGATGCGATCAACTGGAAGAAAGGGTGTCAGTGATGGAAGATGAAATGAAGGAAATGAAGCGAGAAGGGAAGTTTAGAGAAAAAAGGAACGAGCAAAGCCTCCAAGAAATATGGGACTATGAGAAAAGACCAAATCTACGTCTGATTGATGTACCTGAAAGTGAAGGGGAGAATGGAACCAAGTTGGAAAACACTCTGCAGGATATTATCCAGGAGAACTTCCCCCAATCTAGCAAGGCAGGTCAACATTCAGATTCAGGAAATACAGAGAATGCCACAAAGATACTCCTCAAGAAGAGCAACTCCAAGACACATAATCGTTAGATTCACCAAAGTTGAAATGAAGGAAAAAATGTTAAGGGCAGCCAGAGAGAAAGGTCAGGTTACCCTCAAAGGGAAGCCCATCAGACTAACAGCGGATCTCTCAGCAGAAACTCTACAAGCCAGAAGAGAGTGGGGGCCAATATTCAACATTCTTAAAAAAAAGAATTTTCAACCCAGAATTTCATATCCAGCCAAACTAAGCTTCATAAGTGAAGGAGAAATAAAATACTTTACAGACAAGCAAATGCTGAGAGATTTTGTCACCACCAGGCCTGCCCTAAAAGAGATCCTGAAGGAAGTGCTAAACATGGAAAGGAACAACCGGTACCAGCCGCTGCAAAATCATGCCAAAATGTAAAGACCGTTGAGACTAGGAAGAAACTGCATCAACTAACGAGCAAAATAACCAGCTAACATCATAATGACAGGATCAGATTCACACATAACAATATTAACTTTAAATGTAAATGGACTAAATGCTCCAATTAAAAGACACAGACTGGCAAATTGGATAAAGAGTCAAGACCCATCAGTGTGCTGTATTCAGGAAACCCATCTCACGTGCAGAGACACACATAGGCTCAAAATAAAAGGGTGGAGGAAGATATACCAAGCAAATGGAAAACAAAAAAAGGCAAGGGTTGCAATCCTAGTCTCTGATCAAACAGACTTTAAACCAACAAAGCTCAAAAGAGACAAAGAAGGCCATTACATAATGGTAAAGGGATCAATTCAACAAGAAGAGCTAACTATCCTAAATATATATGCACCCAATACAGGAGCACCCAGATTCATAAAGCAAGTCCTGAGTGACCTACAAAGAGACTTAGACTCCCACACATTAATAATGGGAGACTTTAACACCCCACTGTCCACATTAGACAGATCAACAAGACAGAAAGTCAACAAGGATACCCAGGAATTGAACTCAGCTCTGCACTAAGCGGACCTAATAGACATCTACAGAACTCTCCACCCCAAATCAACAGAATATACATTTTTTTCAGCACCACACCACACCTATTCCAAAATTGACCACATACTTGGAAGTAAAGCTCTCCTCAGCAAATGTAAAAGAACAGAAATTATAACAAACTGTCTCTCAGACCACAGTGCAACCAACCTAGAACTCAGGATTAAGAATCTCACTCAAAACCGCTCAACTACATGGAAACTGAACAACCTGCTCCTGAATGACTACTGGGTACATAACGAAATGAAGGCAGAAATAAAGATGTTCTTTGAAACCAATGAGAACAAAGACACAACATACCAGAATCTCTGGGACACATTCAAAGCAGTGTGTAGAGGGAAATTTATAGCACTAAATGCCCACAAGAGAAAGCAGGAAAGATCCAAAATTGACACCCTAACATCACAATTAAAAGAACTAGAAAAGCAAGAGCAAACACATTCAAAAGCTAGCAGAAGGCAAGAAATAACTAAAATCAGAGCAGAACTGAAGGAAATAGAGACACAAAAAACCCTTCAAAAAATTAATCAATCCAGGAGCTGGTTTTTTGAAAGGATCAACAAAATTGATAAACCGCTAGGAAGACTAATAAAGAAAAAAAGAGAGAAGAATCAAATAGACACAATAAAAAATGATAAAGGCGATATCACCACCGATCCCACAGAAATACAAACTACCATCAGAGAATACTACAAACACCTCTACGCAAATAAACTAGAAAATCTAGAAGAAATGGATAAATTCCTTGACACATACACTCTCAAGACTAAACCAGGAAGAAGTTGAATCTCTGAATAGACCAATAACAGGCTCTGAAATTGTGGCAATAATTAATAGCTTACCAACCAAAAAGAGTCCAGGACCAGAAGGATTCACAGCCGAATTCTACCAGAGGTACAAGGAGGAACTGGTACCATTCCTTCTGAAACTATTCCGATCAATAGAAAAAGAGGGAATCCTCCCTAACTCATTTTATGAGGCCAGCATCATCCTGATACCAAAGCCTGGCAGAGACACAACCATAAAAGAGAATTTTAGACCAATATCCTTGATGAACATTGATGCAAAAATCCTCAATAAAATACTGGCAAACCGAATCCAGCAGCACATCAAAAAGCTTATCCACCATGATCAAGTGGGCTTCATCTCCGGGATACTATATGCTCTTTTGAAATCATGGAAACACTATTTTGAAATTAGATTTTCCGATGAACAATAGTGTAGCTCTCTCATGTCTAGAAGCATTAATATCAAATAACTAAAAAACAACATGTTGAAGATTCTAGAAAGATGGCAGTAATTGTATTGTTTGAATGTCTCAGGACTCTCTTAGTAAGTAGACATGGAAACTAGACAGCCAAAGCAAAATCTCATAGACATTACAGATATTTACAACAAAAGTAATTGGGAAGTTATCCCTATGATAGACATAGGGCAAAACCCCTCAACATTTATAAGACCTCTCTGGAATCAGTTTTGAGCAGAAAGAAGGAGAGAAAAGAAAAGAGAAATATAAAAATATTTTAAATCTGGAAAATCCAAAGTATTCCACAGTTATTCACCGACAATGGGAGGGGTTTTGCCCAATCCAGTGGTTGGTGAATCTGAGGCATCAGAGGCATTGTCTGAATGAGTCGAGGCAGCGCAGTCCCTGTGTTTCCACAAAGCTCATCAGTCAGGGCCGACTCCCAGGACAAGACTTCACATTGAGGAGAAATTCCTGGCCCGGCCAAAACTTAAAAAGCAGGAGGATAAGAGAGACAAAGGAAAAGACAATCGAGATAATATTAAAGGATGTGGAACAGATGTAGCAAATCTCAGCAAACAAGCTGCTGAATATATATTTTTTTCAAATAACTACAGCAAAACTATAGAAACGGGGGTTATACCAAATTAGGAAAATTACCTGAACCACAGGCCCTTCTAAAAGTTCAGAAAAATAAATTTTACACATGCAAAAATAATTATAAAAGTTGTAGCAAGAATGAAAAGCACAATAATATTCTTACAGAATAGATACTAAAAGACAGGGATATGAAATAAAATAAAACTATGACTTATTATTCTTTTTTTTTTTTTTTTTTTTTTTTTGAGACAGAGCCTTCTTCTGTTGCCCAGGCTGGAGTGCAGTGTGGCGCGATCTCGGCTCACTGCAACCTCCGCCTCCCAGGTTCAAGCGATTCTCCTGCCTCAGACTCCCGAGTAGCTGGGACTACAGGCACGCACCACCACGCCTGGCTAATTTTTGTATTTTTAGTAGAGAAGGGGTTTCACCATATTGGCCCGGCCAATCTCGATCTCCTGACCTCGTGATCCGCCCACCTCAGCCTCCCAAAGTGCTGGGATTACAGGCGTGAGCCACCCCGCCCGGCCCGTTAACTTATTATTCTAAATGACTTAAATGAATCAGAGATTCTGTAAAACTTTAATAACTTAGAATGGTTTTTATTTTCCCACAAATATGTCCATCTTCCTCCTCATCTGTTCTTACCATAGGTAGTAATTAGTCACATCAGTTAGCCTGAACTGGATACTGGAGAGCATGATTTTCTTCTTCTTCTTCAACAGCTCTGTATCTCTACTCAGTCACTGAGTTCTGGAAATACTTTCTCCTAAAGATTTATTGAATCTATTTTTTTCCTCGCTTTCTGTACGTTCAAGAACGTATTATCTCTCATGTATATTAGGGTCACACTCCTCATTTGTATTCTTATTTTATGGTAGTCATCTCCAGTCCTCATGGCAAATTGAATTAATGGAAAATGATATAAAATATAATATAAAAACTAATATTTTTAAAATAATGACTTTAATGACCTTTCATTTTGTCACTATAGTTTGCCTTTTCCATCTCATCTTCCACCATTCCTTTTTATGTATTTTATAGAATACTTAAGTTTCTTTGCATAAGTTACTGTCTTCCACATTCCTATGCCTTTTTATATGTGGTGTCCTTTGTTTAGAGGGATTCACCCCCTTATTTAGCTGGAAGATTCCAGCTTATACTTCAAGGTTCAATTCAAATATCAACCTCTCTAAGATTATTTCCTTGACCTGATAGGTAAAAGTTTGACATCTCTTTTCTATCATATTTTATGGCTATTATTTGTTTACATGCAAATGTTACCCTCTGTTAGCTCAGAGGTCAGCAAATGTTTCTGCGAAGGGCCAGAGAGTAAATATTTGAGGCTCTGTGAGCCATACAGTCTCTGTCACAACCACTCAACTCTGTCACTGTCCTCAGAAAGGAGCCATAAACAGTATGTAAATGAATGGGCATGGTTGTGTTTAGGTAGAACTTTGTTTACAACAACAGGGAATCACCTGGCTTTTGTCCCAGGGCCATCGTTTGCCAACTTCTGAGTTAGCTGACTAAGGTTTACATTTGAAGCTTGCTATAAAACATATATGATAAAGCGTTTGTATTTATTATATTTTAATACACATAGAAGCCTGATCTCCTCAGAAGACCTTGAGTTCCCAAAGGAAACCACTGTCTCAATTGGCTGTTTCTCATCACCAACAGATTCTTGTGTATATTAAAATCGAAAAAGAAAAAAACGAATCCCATGAACTAATTACATAGACTATACTAAAAATTAGACATAGTGCATTTTGTTATAATATTGTGCAGAAAATATCCCTGAAAAAAATTGGTTGAGAAATGTATATCTTCATTCTCTATGGGCCCTCCCTTATGGACATCATAAGGTACCTGTTTGGTGCTACATGGTGTTTTACTCAGAGCACGGCATCATCCAATGTGCCTCACAGATGTTTTTAGAGATTCTTCACTCTTAAGAGTGTTACAGTTTGTTAAAGAACAATGTAAGGGCAAAAATGCATAAAAATGGCATTTGTTTTGATGTATATTACTTGAGTTTATAGTAGAATAATTTTACCGTAGATATAGTTCCTTTTTTTCCTAATGATATCTGCACTGTGTGATTTTATGATCACAGTGAGTTATTCTTGGGTCTTGTGTCAACAATAATCTTTCTAGCCCACAGGTAGTTATAATTCTCTCCCTTTACACTAAAAACTAGGAAAGGAGAGATACAGAAAACATTAAAGCATGTTGTGTAAAACCTACCATAACAGATTGCTTTATTTTAAAGATCAGAAACTTTAAAATCTAATGTTGGTCTAATTTAAGTACAATAGAGCAGAAGCCATGAATTCTATATCAGTGCAGATTTCCCAACCCCTTCGAAAATGACATAATAAAGGTTAAGCTAATAAGGCATACCCTTGAAGTTTGCTATTAAGTTGAAATGAGGTAATATTAGTTTACTATTTTTCAATAAATATAAGGTCCCACTGGTATTTTCTCTTCTAAATTTAAATTACCTTTACTTCTAAGGTTTTCAGGAGGGACGTTCAAGTGAAGATGAAGTGGTCTTAGTAATCATAAGTATTTCGAGTCTGTTTGAGGGTGTGTGTGCACACACATGCTTTTAGCATATTCATAACAACTTATTTGAAATACATATTTTTTCCAATTGAAATAAGGTTGATAAACTGGCATATTGATTCCAATTGCTGCTGTAAAAAATTACAAAAAGTTTAGCAGTTTAAACAATACAAATTTACTATCCCACATTTCTGGTGGTTAGAAATCAGGTACGGGTCTCACTAGACAAAAATTCAGGTGCCAGCAGGGCTCCTTTCTGGAGGTTTTAAGGAAGAATCTGCTTCTGTGCTCATTCATGTTGTCAGCAGAATTTAGTTCCTTGCACCTATGGGACCAACAACCCTGTTTTCTTGCTGGCTGTCACCTGAGGACCATTCCCAGGTTTTAAAATTAATTTGTAAATTTTTTTTGATATATATCATGTTTCTTGACTCATGGTTGGTTCCATTTCTTCATCTTCAAAGACAGAGAATATGGGTGGAGTCCCTCTCAAGGTACGTCATTAGGTCCTTCTCTGCCTTCCTCTTCTGCCTTTAAGAGTGCTTGTGATTACACTGGTCTCACCTGTATAATCTCCCTATTGTAAGGTTAGCTGATTAGATAACTTGATTCTACCTGCATCCTTAATTCCCTTTTGATATATAACATATTCACATGTCCCAGGGTTAGGACATGGGCATCTTTGGGAAATCCATATTCAATCTGCCGCATTTTGTAATTCCCAATATCCACAGTAGCAGTGGTCAACCCAATTACTACCTACAAAACTTAGGGCAAAATAATAATAACAACAATATAATGAAATGATCGTATTTTATATTTTAGGTCCATAATTATCATAATAAAGAAGCAAGGAACCAAAAATAAAACAGATACTTATAAAGGGTATTTGATATGGATAGTGCCTGTGTGAATTGTAGTCAAACTAATTTTATTGCAATTGTATTGATTGAACAATAATTCATTTTTAAATTTAATTTTAAGGGAAAGTAATATTTATAGTGGTAATTTCTAAAATTGTGAGCCCAGATGTGGTGGCTCATGCCTATAAACCTGGCACTTTGGGAGGCTGAAGTGGGAGGGTCACTTGAGCCCAGGAGTTTGACACTTGCCTAGCAACATGGCAAGACCCTGTCTCTACAATAATAATAATAATAATAATAATAATAATAAATAATTAAATTGTGAAAACTGCTGAAGTCAAAGAGGTTTTAAGCTGCCTTTTGTGTTCTGCAGAATAAAAGTTCCAGTTGTGGTATAAATATGGATCATAAAGATTACTTTTTAGGTAAACATGAAAAGATTTGGCATAACTACCAAAAAAAGTAATATCGAGAAATAAATTCCCAAATTTGCTTGTCCTCTGTACTATCTCAATTCATGTCAGAAGATACAGGATTGATTTTAGTTCTCTCATTGGCTAGCTCAGTTTTTCATCCTTAAAATTAATTTGTAAAATTTTGTATTGATTATATCTTTCCACCAACAGTAAGAACTTTCTGCCATCTCAGTGCTCCAAAATTTCCATGAAAACATGGATCAATAATATGGTAAATAAATGAGCTTCCTTATCCAGAAAGCTAGTGAACAGAAGTGTTCAGACTTTCAGATTTTGAGTTTTTTTTTTGGATTTTGGAATATTTACATACACATAATGAGATATCTTGAGGACGGGACCCAAGTGTAAACATGAAATTCATTTATATTTCATATATACCTTATACAGATAGCCTGAAGGTAATTTTATACAATATTTACATAATTTCTTTAAAAAAACAGAATTTTGACTGGGTTTTGACTGTGACTTGTCACATGAGGTCAGGTATAGAGTTTTCCACTTGTGGTGGTGTGTCAGCTTTCTAAAAGTTTCAGAATTTGAAGCAGTGTGGATTTTGTATTTTTGCAATGGAATGCTCAACGTGTATTTTTATTTTGAGCATCAAACTGAAGAAAGATTAATACACTTGAATATGTCCAATGGGAATGAATGATAAAATAAATAGATCTGACAATTTTTTAAAATGTTTAATGAAATTAGAGATATTTGTCTGGAAAAAAATTATTAAGTGTCACCTAGGGTTTATTTGTTTATATTCCATTGGCTTTTAAAGATAATGTTAGTGTAACTACTATTAAAGTACTTTACTGTATCTTAATAACTTATTGATATTATTATATTATTAAAATGATGGAAGCTCATTCTCCAGAAAACTGAAGAAGCATGATTTTGGCATTTAGTGATATGCTGAGGAAGACCCTCCACATGCCACAAATATTCACCGAGTACCTACATTCTACCAGGGTGTTCAAGGGCCATGGAACACAGTGGTGAGCTAACAACGCAACCCAGACAAAAGCAAAAACAGAATAACCAAAAGAAAAAATACTTCCTCTCAGATCTTACCTTCTCATGGTACAAAAGGATGAACAAAATGAATAAGAAAATCGTATAGTACATCTATATTAAAATCTGCTAATTGTTCCTCAATTTTTACTCCAACCTTCTTTCACGTAGTGATGGAGACCTCCCTTCAAGTTTTGGAAACATATCTATCAGTTACAGTTTAGATTTTCCAGCTTCAATGTTACCTATGTGGTTCATGTGCCTAAATTCTTATCAAGGAATTATAAGTGAAATGCATATGTATGTGTAACTTTTGTGTCCATTACCTCAAGGGAGTCTCTTGAAAGGTTATGCTTCTGGCACTAGCAGACCAGTGGGTTTAGGCCAAACCCTCTCACGACGAGTAATTGGAAGAGCTGGAGAAAGTATAAAATAAAAATAATCTATTTGAAGACATCAGAGGAGTATCAAGGCCAAGATGCTGGATAAAAGAGAACTCCAGAGAGATGAACCTTACATTTGATATCAGTATTTACCTCTAAATAATTTGCTATTTACAAACATGAGCGGACTGGCTGAAAAGAAAACTAAAAGTAGTGGGGAGAGGCTGAGTTCTTAGCAACTTTACAGGGAAAGAAAATAACAATAGATCACACTCTGTATTCCAAGTTTGTTTGTGTCTATATTGTCTTTCTTTTTGTCACTGTGTACTATGTTCCAAGTTTTTCCCTCCGAACTACTTTCTAATTTCCATATTCTCTTTGAAACTGTGTCTACTTTTCGGTTAGAATACTGCAATAAATATTTGATTTTCATTAATGTGTTTTTCTATTTCTAGATATTCTATTTGGTTCTTTTCTATCCTGTAGGTTGCTTTTTACAGTTTTATGTTCCCTAAAGATATTTTCAAGTTTGACTTTCATTTCTTTAAAAATAACAGGCACTATTGATTTACAATTTCTATCAGATGTCTTTGTAGATGTTGTCTGTGACATGTTTCAGCTGGTACCTATTTGCTGTACCTTCTGTGCTTGGTAATTATTTTATCTTATTTTAATTTTATTTTAGGCTGCCAATTTGTCTTTGTTAATTACTCAACAGGACTCTTGAAGCATAAGATGTTGATGACATCCTCCAGAGAAGGAATTTAATTAATTAAGTTTGTTTCCTGTACTAGCTAAATCTTATTCCAACTTTTGTCCTTTTGTTCTGTAATTTTCTCAGTGAGTATGTGTATTAGTCAGTTCTGTCATTGCTATATAGAAATACCTTTGACTGAGTAATTTGTACAGAAAAGAGGTTTAATTTCATGGTTCCATAGGTTGTACAGGAAGCATGATGCTGGCATCTTCTTGGCTTCTGGGGAGGCCTCAGGAAACTTACAATCATGGCAGAAGGCAAAGATGGTACAAGTGTCTTACTTGGCAGGACCAGAACTAAGAGAGAAAGTGGAGAGGTGCTACAGTTTTAAACAACCAGATGTCACAACAGTTCAGTCACTCACTACCACAAGTACAGCACCTAGAAGATGGCGCTAACCCATTTATGAGAACTCCACCCCCATAATCCAATTACCTCCCACCAGGCCGAACCTCCAACACTGCAGATTACAATTGGACATGTAATTTGGTGGAGGAAGATCCAAACCATATCAATATGTTAACATTTTTGACTATGATTGTGATTCTGTTGGCTCTTTGATATATATGTTGAGGTTGTTTGGGTCACCCAGTTATTGGGAATTTAGGTTTCAAATCCTTGCAGGAGGTGCCTTATAAATACATTGTCTCAGGAAAGTTATTTTTCTAGCTTAGCAACAATTCAATTTTCTTTGTAATTATCTAAAGAGAGTTTCGTTTGGATTCAGCATTACAGTAAAGGATTTCTTTAGTTTTTATTTCTGCCCTGCTTGTCTCATAAATCCATCAAAACTAAATGTCATTTGTGCATAGTCCAACTTCAAAGTGGCTTCAATGCTCTTCTTATTCCTCTGGGTTCTGACTTTCTCATGGATTTTGACCTGGTATTTCCCTTGTATCCTTTAGGGATTTTGAGGAATTAAAATTTATTTTCAATATTTTATGCAGCATTTAAATTTTTTATTTCTTTAAATAATCTATCAAATTTACCTCCCCAAAATATAAGTCCTCTGCTCCTAACCTTATTACTTATTTCCTGTAAAAGATTTTAGTTCTATGCTTTAAGTTCTTTATTCTATCTTTTTGAATTGCCCTTTTATAACCTGATGATGTTGGTTGCTTTTGTTTTTTGAATGAATGCATTTTCTTCAAAGTACCACTTAAGTAGCGTTTCCTAATTTTAAAAACTTGAGAACATTTTCTACTTAATCCATGGATTATATTTTTAGATTTCAAGCACATTTTTCCTACCAGTCTAATTATTGGTTTCTAACCAATTTCACTGTGAAAAAAAAAAAGAGTAAGTTCTATAGGCAACTAATATTTTTAATGAGTTGTGGCTTATGTCATGACCTATAAAAATGTCAATTTTTAGAAATAGAACAGTCCACTGTTGTGTGCAAAGTTCTCTCTCTGGCTCTCTCTACATGAGATATATGTGTTAGTATAGCTTGTTAATTGTGTTTTTCCAATCTGCTATGTATGTTCTATCTGCTTAGACTATCACTTTTGAGAAAGACATGTTAAAATCATCCATTATTATTTCTTAGTACATTTTTCTGTGTTTCTGTCAACACTTCTTTTAATGTTAGGAGACCATATTTTGGGGTGTATATACATTCTCAATGATAATATCTTCTACTAGTTTATTTCTTTAATCATCATGTATTGATTATCTTAGCACTTATTTATTCTTACACCTCATGCTGTTTGATGCCTACTTTTCTTAATATCTCCCTATAGAGTCTTCCTGTCTTATTGTCTTTTAAACATATTTATTTTATGGGACATATAGCTAGATTTTTAATGCAATTTATATCTTAGGGTTTTAGTAGATTATTAGCAATTATTACGACTTATTACAAATATTTCAATTAACTTTTATTTTGGGTTTTTCCCTCTTTCTGTAGCAGTTTTTCAATGGGTCATTTTTTTGTTATTAATGTCTTTCTTCCTTTATTCTTTCTTTTTACATTAGAAGTATAATTTAAATTTAAAGTTTCTCTCATTAAATTAACATATGACTTTTTTTTAAATTTTAGCAAAGTTTGATGTTTTTAACTTTTTCCCTTTTATTCTTGAGTAGAAGTTTCAATTAATGTGTTTTGTTGCCCCTTGTGTTCCATCACTTACATCACCTATATTATTTGTGCTAAAGTTTAATTCTTAATTTTTAATCATAAAAATAGAAGCATTATTTTTAATGGCCTATAGTTAATTAGATTCAACAATATGTTTTGCTAATTCTCCTGGGTTTAATTTTTTTCTCGGCAAAGTGTGTTTGTTCCCAATAGTTCTTTCTCAGAAAGTTTTTAGGTGGTAAAATGTTTTGACACATTTAAATAATAATATTGTTATTTTATTCGGCTATATCAGTCCAGATTGACAAATATTTTCCCTCAGCACTTTTGAGGCACCACATCATCGTCTTGCATGTATTTTTGCTGCTGAATACATCATTAGCTTCATTATCACTCCCTTGTAAGATAGCTGTCCTTCTGCGTAGCCATTAGATATTTGTTTCCTTAATTTTTCCCAGTATAGTATTATAAACAATTTCAAATTCACGGGAAAGTTGACAAAATGTGAGCCAGTGAATACTTGTATTGCTACCACGTATTGTGCTATATCTGCTTCATTTCTCTCTCATACACACACACACACACGTGTGCACACACACGTGTGCACACACACACGTATTCCAATATCTATTTTCTTTGGATGGCTTGCAAACTTAATCTTAGATTTGATTTAATTAAAAAGTATCGCTATTCATGGCCGGCCACAGTGGCTCACGCCTCCCAGCACTTCTGGTGGCCGAGGCAGGCAGATCACGCGGTCAAGAGATCGAGACCATCCTGGCCAACATGGTGAAAACCTATCTCTACTAAAAATACAAAAAAATTAGCTGGGCATAGTGGCTCATGCCTGTAGTCCCAGCTACCCGGGAGGCTGAGGCAGGAGAATCGCTTGAACCTGGGAGGCAGAGGTTGCTGTGAGCCGAGATCATACCACTTCACTCCAGCCTGGAGACAGAGCGAGACTCCATCTCAAAAAAAAAAAAAAAAAAAGATTGCTATTCATAATTATATTCATAATTAACAGTCTAAGGTATGATGGTAACGTAATTAACTGTGTATTTTAAGTGTAGAATTTAATAAGTTTTGGCTAAATTCATCATCACAATCAAGATAATGAATGTAATCATCAAAAAAAGGCATCCCTTGTCTCTGCACAACACATCCCTCAACCCTCCTTCACCAAGCAAACAATTATCTGTTTTCTTACACTACCATTTCCAAAGTGTTAGTTTACATTTCCAAAAATTTTATTTTATGATTTATACAATATGTCTTCTTTCCATCTGGCTTTTCTCACTGAGTGTAATTTTTTTAGATTAGCTTATATTGCAGTGTATATCAATAGTTCATTATGTTTTTATTGCTGAGTAATATTTCATTATAAGGATACACTACAGCTTACTTATCCATTCATATGTTCATGGGTGTTTGGGTGCTTTCCAATTGTTGGCTATTGCAAATAAAGGTGCTCTGAGTAGTTTCTGTGCTAGCCTTTGCATGGACATATGCTTTCCTTCTTTGGGGTGAATATGTAGTAATGCAATGATTATTTTACCTGGTGGTGTGTATTTAAATTTTCAAGGAACTGTCGAATTGTTTTCCAAACTATTTGTAGAAATTGCAATGCAAGATAATTCTGTGTATACATATTGTTCCCAATGCTTGTATTTTTACGATGGTCATTCTAATAGGTGTGTCCTGGCACCACTGATTTCTATTAATGACTAATGATGTTGAGTATTCTTTCATGTGCTTAGTTGTCTGTAAAACTTCCATGGTTAATTGCCAAATAACATTTTTGCTCATTTTTAATTGGATTGTTCTGTTACTATTGAGTTTTGAGAATGTGTATTCTGGATTCAATTTCTCTATTAGATGTATGATCTGCAAACATTTTCTTCCCGTCTGGGATAAAAGGTATAGGATATCTACACAGCACACCCCAATGAGATGCTCAAATGTTCTTTTTTCCAATGATAAAAGTAAAGTAGTTACTTAAGTTTGTTCACTCATTTTCTGGGGAAACAAAAGACTGAGGCTTGTGCTCTGTTAAGATTCATTTTTGAAATTTTGTAATTCTATGGAACTCAATATTTATACTAAAATTTAATATGTCTTATATGTTTTTAATGTAATGCTTTTTTACAAGTCATGTAAGAAAAATAAGAGATTCTCATCTTTCCAGTGTTACACACAAAAATAGAGCAGAAAATACTTTCAATATCTGCAGTTAAACACATCAACATGAATGGGATAATCTAGCAGAGGCCATTATTTAGATACTTAATATTTGATTGAGACAATTTAGTTATTAAAATCATTTTTACTTACTTGTAATGGTATAAAAGTACATTATGGCTATACTAAGATTGTAATATCAGGCATATAAAGACAAGGAAATTGAACAATCTACATTTCTTTCAGCAATGTTATCATAGCCACTTAAGTTTTAAAATATGTATTTATTATCAAATAATCAATCTTATTGAAAGTAAATTAATCACTAATTAAAATAAGTGAGGATCACGTCTTATATAGAAGTTGATCAACCTTTTATTGTAAGAATTCTTTCTGTTTGGTTGAAATATTCCATCTTAATGTTTAATTGAGGGTACAAACCTTTACAATTGTCCTTTCTGCATCATACAAGATATTCAAAATGATTGAGGACAGGTTGAGCCGATGGGTAGGAACATTGCCTCTGACCTTGAGTAATTGCTTAAATCCAAATGGTAAATTGGTTGTGGTTGCTAATAATAAAGTCTGCCTTAGTCTTCCTCTATACTCTGTCATTTTTATAGTCTCAGTGGACAATATTTTTTCAAGTACTTTACTAATCCACAGAATTCCTGAATTCTGCTCACTGTTTAGACCTAAAGATATTTTCTCTGTTCTTCGCTCTTGACTGATGTCCTTCCATTTTACATTCATTAAGATTGTTCTCTGTACAATTTGCTTGCATTTTCTGAAGAGGAAACTCATTACCTGCTTAACAGTTATTTTTACAAAAGCAGAGTTAATACAAGTATTGAATTCCAATTTGTTCTTTTTTTGTAGGAATCATGCTATTGAGGAAATCGAAGACTCTCCCTTGTCAGATAATAACATGAGTCTAAAATTAAAAGACATTTAATGCCTATAAGGTCTCATTGTATTTCTCTTACTGCATCTCCAACAATTGTTTTCATATTGATATCAATATTAATTTACTCACTGATACATAAAATATTGTGCTTTCCTGTTCCTCCCCATCCCACTCCTTTTACTTGGCATTATTTAATACTTACATCCACTCTCACTAGTCTTTCATCTCCATTTTCTTTTCTCTTCAGTTTGATGTTTATATTTGTTTACACATTTAAAGTACCTATTTAAAATTCTCAATGATATAATAAAATTTTGATTTCTTGCTCCCTTCTGAATATATTGAATCTTCATTATCTAAATGAATCAATAAAATCCGGATCTTACCCTTCACCCCTTCTTTTTAACCTATTTGTTATTTAATATTCTAACTATTTTTAAGATATTAAAAAATAAAATTCATTTACTATTTACTTATATCTGAAAACCACAGTCTGCTGTGTTCTCTTCCAATTGATTCCAATAGCTGAAAACCACTGTCTTCCTTATTATAATGATGTAGATATTTTTCTTTGAAAAGTCAAGCAGTGGGCTGGCATTACAGCTTTTCCTATGTGGGGTCACAACTCCTGTGACACTCAGGGAAGAACACACTGGCAATGTCAAACAGATCCTCTTTCATTGCACATCATCAGTAGTTTCATAACATGGCACATTTCTATTTTTCTTATATTCATACATTAGTTTCTTGAAGATATTTGTTGGTTTTGTTTTTCTTAGTGTTTCTAATTCTATTATTTTCATTGTTGAAAGAAGAAACATATGCCCTCTTCAACAGATTCCTTCAATGTTCCAGCACATGAAAGACTTCATCTCTTGAATAGAATCTACTCCATTTTTCTATTGACATTTTCCTTACTGCTCAGGAATTTCTTATTCACATTTGTCCTGATCATTACTAGGCTATCTAGAAAGTTATTATTTTAAAATTTATTTACTTTGGACTCCTTACTTAAATCTGAAACAGAATAGTTCCTTTACCCCTTCATGAGTCCTGTGAAGGGGTTGGCTTGTTTACTCAGCCCACAGCTCTCAACTCCTCATGGGAGTTGGCGGCAACCCCCAGAGCCCCAGAGGGTGTGTGTCACATGCTGCTTTTTTAGTTTTGCCATCCATGCATGGCTGAAGTGTTAGCCCAGTGGAAGGTCAGTGTGACAGCCTCCTTCACCTGCATCTGGGACCTTGTCTGGCTTCCAGGAGGAATCAGGTCACAGGAACAAATTGAAGGTGGTAAATGTGTAGGATTTTATTACCAGTGAAAGTGGCTCTCAAGGGGATGGGGAGCTGGAAAGGGGATGGAGTGGGAAGGTGGTCTTCCCCTGGAGTCTGGCCATTTTCAGCTGAACTCTTCTCCAAGGTTCCATAGACAAGCCATCCCTTTGAAATCAAGCTGCTTCTTCTCTTCTCTCCTTCTCTGCCACTCTGCTGCTAGTGGAGCCTGGGGTTTTTATGGTTACAGGATGCAGGGCAGGGCAGGGCAGGCCAGGGTGGTTTTGGAAAAGGCAACATGCGAGCAAGAAAACAGGAATGCATGTTCTCCCTTTGGGCCCCGGGTCCAGGCTTGAGGGTGGAGCCCTTGCCAGGGATCCTGCCCTTTTCTACCCAGTATTTCCCTGCTTCCTGTCTATATCAAATCCATCATTTTTAAAAATTCCACGCCTACATCTTGTGATTGTTAATTTTGTTTTGTGTAAACAGATCCTCATGTAACCTTCTCCAAAATGGTATGTGAGAGGTACATTTTCTGGTTTCTTGAGTTTCTCAACACGGCTTTATTTTGCTATTTCTATTGATGGATTTCTTGTCTACATATAATTCTAAGTTGAAAATATTACTGTCTCAGAATTTTGAAGTAATTGTTACCTTTTTTTAGTATCAAAGTTGAAGATTTAAGAAAAATCTGCTGCATTTATGACATTTATTGATTAATTTTTTTTTAGTATTCTCTGGAGGCTTTTGAAATGTTCTTTTGATACATGGTGTACTTGAAATTCCTCAATGATGTCAGTGATGTGTCTTTGAATTATTATTTGTATATTGAGCTCAGCAATCAGTGGGCCCTGTTATATCTACAGCTAGGTCACCAATCTTCACCCTTGGAAGGTTGTTTCAGATTATTTGTTTGATAGTATCTCTTTTTTTTTCTTAATGTTTCCCTTTTGAAATTCCTTTTGATTAGATATTGAGCAATCTGGACCTACTCTTCACAATTCATTTTCTTTTATAGGTTTTCTCTTTTTTTTCAGGTGTATGTTTCAGAAGAAGACCTCAAATTTTCTTTTAATCTTCCTATAGATTTTCATTTTTAATTTGTTAACATAGTTTTAATTTCTAAAATTTTATTTTTTCTGAGAGCTATTTTTTTAATTCAGTCCTGTTCATGACTCTTGTTTTATAAGAGGCATCATCTAGAAGCCTTCTGAAGACATTATGTGTTTTAAGATTGTCTTCTGTCTGTGAATGATCTCTCTTTTTTCTTGGGGCCACATTTTTGTGTAATTGACTTTTTTTCTCCTTTCATACTGCTGTTTTGCTTTATGTCTAGTAATCTGTGGTTTTCCATTCAAATGAAGAAATAAAGGATTAGATTACTTGAGTTGTTTGTCACATATCTCTTAAGTTGTTGGATATTAAGGCTAGAATTTTCCATTAATATTTTTTTCTTGAATAAGGATGTTCAATAGGGTAGTACAGAAGCAGAGCTTGTTAATTGGCAAACTCTCTTTCATACTGAAATGGTGCAGAGCTCTCTTTAAAATGGAAGGCCCCACAGTTTCAGAATTAGATTCACTTTACTTTGGAATAATAACACACATTCAAGCAAGGTTAATTCTTACCTAAAATGTTCTTTATAATTGTTTTGAGATGGACTTACAATTCAATCAAGTTCCTGTCCCCCGCCCTCATAATTCTCTCTTTATGGTCATGGAAAATGATGTCTTTTTGTATTTCGTCAGATTTTCAGTCCTATTATTATATCTGCTCATTCCAAGGAGAAAAATTTTCTGAGTTCAAGCTATCCAGTTCAGGCTACCTTTTTTTTTTTTTTTTTTTTGAGACGGAGTCTCGCTCTGTCGCCCAGGCTGGAGTGCAGTGGCGTGATCTCAGCTCACTGCAAGCTCCGCCTCCCGGGTTCACACCATTCTCCTGCCTCAGCCTCCCGCGTAGCTGGGACTACAGGCGCCCGCCACCACGCCCGGCTAATTTTTTGTATGTTTTAGTAGAGACGGGGTTTCACTGTGTTAGCCAGGATGGTCTCGATCTCCTGACCTCGTGATCCGCCCGCCTCGGCCTCCCAAAGTGCTGGGATTACAGGCGTGAGCCACCGCGCCCGGCCCCAGGCTACCTTATTTTTGCATCTGTTATCTGCTGCATTAGAATTTGAGAAATGTATTGTCTTTTAATTTTATCAATATGATTTCACCTTTTACTTCTATAAAATTTATAGAATTCCCCCAATATGTGTGCCCTCCACCCACTTTTTTTACAGTTATGGGTTTATCCCCATTTTAATCATTTATTATTTCTATAGTGCCTTGAAGATAAAATCTAGACTAACACATTTGCTTAGTCTGCCATATTTCTATGTAAGTATAAAGTATATATTATTCCTAATTATGAATTGTTATGAATAAGAACTTGAAAGTTGTTTATCAAAATAATTAAAACTGTAAATGTGAAACTTGCAATTTTATTTTAGCAATTTATACTAGATGTTAAAATTTTATTCATATATATAGTTACATAGATGTTCAATGGAGGGTTATTATAAAAGTTACATCAGTAAAAAAGATTTAACAAAGGGAGATTATGTCATTAAAATATGGCACATATAATTTTAAGCTACAGAACTTATTTTTATAGTTGTACTCAATATTCATGCAGTAATTTTCAGTTCTTTCTACTTTATCATAAATATTATTTTTATAACTATTTGATTACATTTACATTTCTTATTCATTTGGTTTAGATTTAAATTGTAGTTATTAACATAAGAATTTAAGAGAGTGTAACAGAACAAATAAAATACAAGTATGGCTGGCTATGATAAATTTAAATACGCAAAGTTCATCTTATAGAGGCAGAGAGGATGGATACTAGCAGGAGTGTGAGATACACTGATTTATAAAATGATGATCAAAGTTTGGTTCAACAACAAATAGAAGGTTAGACAAAAAAGGATAACCTTTTGCATGAAATGAAACTTAAGCAGGAATCTATCATGTGATTAATATTCAAAAATGTACTATTGTATATATAATTTAACCTGATATGGCATAAGTCTTAGAATAATTGCTTTAAATTAATGCACTAGAAAAAAAACAAAAAAGAAAACAAACAAACAAAAAACACTATGCTTCTAAAGAGCTCTTATACTGACCCCATTTTGGGCAATAGTATACAGTTCATCAAAGGAATGTCTTCAATACACTACAGTGATGCCCTATTTTGTTTTTGGAGAAACTTGTATCTCTTTGAGTGGGGTCTCACACATTCTGCTATTTTTCTCAAAATCGAACACTGTGTCAAGGGTTTCCATGTTTGGAAAATTTTTCTGGCTCAACACAATGCTCTGCCAGACCCTGACTTCTCTCATGGTTTTGTAAACCCAGTTTCTAAATCTAGAGCCACAAGCCTAGATTCCTCCATTCTCTGTGGATGAGTTTTCATGTGATATACTTAGGTTTCTTTTTGTGCTGATGGGCCTTAAATTGAAAGCACTCTAGTCTCCTCTACTTTCTTTAGCTTAGTATGTCACAAATGAGAAGTGGAAGACTACGCCTCTTGGATTTCTTAAGTCTCCAGTTTCCTTGTAAAACTTGATTCAGTACTTCTCCAGAGCTCAGTAAGAGGAAAACTTTTGATGTGTTGCCATTTAAGGATTTTGAGGTGAATTCCACGTAGACTTTAATTGAGCCAGAATATGAAAAAGACGAAGAACTAAAAATTATGTTTTCAGATATTCACTGCTTGTGGAAATTTTATTTCTTATAAAATATATGATTTCTGTATTTGTCAGTTTGGGCTATTATAACAATGTATTACACACCAGGTGGCTTACAAACAGCAGAAATTTCTAACAGTTTTAGAGGCTGGAAGTCTGAGATCAGGGTTCCAGTATGGTCAGGTTTTGGTGAGATCCTACTTCCAGTTTGCAAACTGTCAACTTTTTCTTGTATCCTCATGTGGCAGAATGAGAGCAAGCTAGCTCTCTGGCCTCTTCGTTTAAGGGCACCAATCCTATTTGTGACCTAATCTGCCCCCAAAAGCCCCACCTTCAAATACCATCCCATTGGGGATGATATTTCAACTTTTAAATTTGTAGGGGACACATACATTCAGTCCATAACAAGATATTATTTATTACGGGGGATATATCTCATGTATTATGTATGATATATATATATATATATATAGTGTGATATTTCCCATCCAGTTTTTTATTGGAATGATTACATATACAAGCAAGATTAAATATTAGCCAAGAAAGAAAGAAATGGGCCCCAGATAAAGTAAATCCAATAGAAACAACTTGTAAAGCTGTGTATAAAAAATATTAAAAGAATATCTAATAAAATAAAAATCATTATTAATTTTCACAAAGTTGCTACACAAGGACAATGTAAAACAACGAATTGAATTTCTACATACCATCAAGTTAATAAATAAAAGCTGTAAAAGTTTATAATAATCACAGTAATAGTTATAGCAAATATCTAGAAGTGGTCCTAAATTTATATATGTCTTCATAAAAAATTATGAAACAAATTGAGATAATTTAAAGGACTAAGTAAATGGACAAAATAGGTTACAATCATAGATTTGGAGACAGTAATTTAAAGATGGAAATTCTCCTTAAACTTCTTCTTAAATTAAATACAAATTCAATCAAAATTGTCCCAACAATGTATTTCTATTATTTTGGTATTTTTAACAATTTGTAAGTCTATTCTATATTTTAAGTGGAAATGCAAGTGGCTAACAATAGCCAAGCAGTCTTTTAGGTGGGAAGCCTTGCTCTATTCATAATGAAGCTACACTAAGACAATGTGGGAATAGTACAAGTACATAATAAAGAGCCTCCAGACAGAGCCTAATATATATAAACACTTGATTTATACATAAACATAGCCCAGAGTAACTGTAGACGAAGTTTTGGGGGAAAAATAGAACTTGTACCATATGTCAAACCTACACAAAATTTCATGTCAATTTCATGTCGATATATCTAACTGTGGAAATTGAAATAATAGATAATCTAGAAGATTATGTAGACGTTAACCTCATTACCCTGGGTTAGGCAAAATTTCTTAAGGTGTTTTTAACCTAATGTTTCTCAAAGTTATTTAACTAGAAACTGTGCGTGTGTGTGTACGTGTGTTTAAGACATTAATATATTGGGAAAATCTCTTTTCTCTGAAGCCCTTTGGGAGAAGATACCTTCAGTTCTCTGTTTCATTATCAAATTAGCACAGGACAATCACCAGATATAAGGCCCGTGATTATCAGCTGAAAAACTTTACAAGAACAGTTCAGGGTATAAAGCCTGACCCCGGTCTGGTAAAAAAACATCAAAGCAGGAAACTACCATTTTCCACAAGAAGATCATAAGATAATGTATTTTGGCTGTCTGTCAAGATCGAGTTCCAGTGTAACAAGGTTAGCTGCACTCAGGTAAGTATATACAGAGCAGCTTATGTCATCAAGAAACATTAACCAGGGAATTGCATAAAATTTCGTTTAGCTTTTGTGTAAGATTTTTATTACTAGGAAAACAATAATTAAAAGGTATGTTTGCGGCGGCGGCCGGGAGCGGACCCGGAGAGGCTGAGGGGTTCGGAGATTCGGAGGGAGGGAGACTCCTGCCTCGCTGCAGCCGGAGGTATGTCCCGGCCTCCGCGGAGACCAGGGCGGAGGAAGAAAGATCAACTGTAGAGCTGCGCCAAAGAAAAAAGGCCAAAGTCTTCAGAAAATAAGGAATCCGCTAAAGAAGAGAACAATCAATGACATTCCAATTCCTGAAAGAGCTCCAAAACGAGCTTGAACGGGGAATCACGTTTCAGGGTGACAGTGCCATTTATTAGGCCTATCATAAAGATATGTTAAAGGCACCTTCATTTGAAAGAGGTGTTTATGAACTGGCACACAATAACAAAACTGTATCTCCAAAGACTATACATGCAGTGCAGCAAATGTCTGTATATCCACAACTTATTGCCAGTGTTTTATGTCAAGCCACTGGTAGCAACGAGATTATTGAGCCAGTGTATTTCTATATTGGCACTGTTTTTGGATTCCAAAGAATATGTTACTGCATTATTTGTTACAAGTTGGCTTATGAGTGGAACATGGCTAACAGGAATGCTTACTGTTGCATGCCTCATTTTTAATAGGGTAGATACAACAAGAATAGAATACCCCATTCCTTTAAGAGAAAACTGGGCACTACCATATTGTGCATGCCAAGTTGCTGCCCCTACAGGCTATTTAAAAAGCAACTGAAATACTTATGGAGAGGAGTTTTGCTACTTGTTGATAAGTGCTTCAACTTACATATTTGTGATGATGTGAGGTACGGCCGCTATCTCCTGTTTCTTCAAGCAGTGTCTCTATTCCTGCTCGATATCTTGCCGCTGGAGCAAAGTGACAGGGTTTATGAAGTTTATAAAATCTACATATTTTCTCTCTTTCTGGGATGTTTACTTCAGTTTGGGAATCCAGCTGTACTGGTGTTTCCTTTGTTAAGTTTACTAGCAGCCTTAATGATTGCTAAGTGCCTTCAGCTGAATGCGAAGAAAGACACTTTTGTAGCTAAAACAATGAAAGTGATTAATTTTTACTTGGTGTGTACTCTGACAGTGACATTGAATATTATAATGAAGATGTTTGTCCAGCACAAAGAAAATGGACACATGCTCAAATTCCTTGAAGTAAAATTTGGACTACATATGACTAAGAATTTTACAGTTATTTAGCTCCTCTGTCAAGATTCCCTGCAGGCACCTTCTCAAGCCTTTTTTTTTTTTTTTTTTTTTTTTTTGCAATTGACAATCTTCTTTATTACATTTCTATATTCTAGTGTTAATTATTTGTTTTCTTTCTATACTGCAAGTTATTTTTAGGAGGATTAATCCTAAATTCCTGACAGAAACTGTTATTCTTCATGACGGATGAATTGGAGAAAGGCCAGAAATAATTTATCATGTAATTCACACTATTTTATTGGATTCTCTTGTGATGGTTATAGAAGGCTTGAAGTACATCTGGATTCCTTATGTGTTCATGTTAGCAGCATTTGGTGTATGTTTTCCTTAACTTTGTATGACACTTTTCAAGTGGTTTCAGTTAAGAACCATATACCCAATATTGTTGGTGGTTTGCAAAGAAGGTGACAGGCTAACCTACTCAAAATATGGGTGATTTTGTCATGAGGTAAAAATTAACTTTCTCCATATGTGAATTATTTCACTAGAGCTTACTGGATCAGATCCTACTTTGTATGTAAAATCAACCCTGTGATATCCTTCCAATTTTGAAAAATAACAGAGCTTTCATTTCAAAGACTACCTGAAGTAAAATGCAGTTTTCTTCCACCTACTCAGTGTCTTTTGCAGGTTAGAGTATGGACATTTGAAATATTGCTGCTTCTTTCCCCCTCCTGCTCTTAACTGGGTCCAGAGTTCTGTGGGAAATAGAAGATCAAGCATTACTGTCCTTGGATAAAATATGATATCTACCATTCTGCAATATTCCAAACAAGTGTCTTCCTTCCTACTGAGAGGTGAAGCCAGCTAGACTTCCTGGGTCGAGTGGGTACTGGGAGAACTTTTCTGTCTAGCTAAAGGATTGTAAACACACCAATCAGCGCTGTGTAAAAATGCACCAATCAGCACTCTGTGTCTAGCTAAAGGATTGTAAATGCACCAATCACCACTCCGTGTCTAGCTAAAGGATTGTAAACGCACCAATCAGTACTCTGTAAAAATGCACCAATCAGTGCTCTGTGTCTAGTTAAAGGATTGTAAATGCACCAATCCGCACTCTGTAAAATGGACCAGTCAGCAGGATGTGGGCGGGGACAAACAAGGGAATAAAAGCTGGCCACCCCAGCCAGCAGTGGCAACCCGCTCGAGTCCCCTTCCACGCTGTAGAAGCTTTGTTCTTTCGCTCTTCACAATAAATCTTGCTGCTGCTCACTCTTTGGGTCCCTGCCACCTTTAAGAGCTGTAAACACTCACCACAAAGGTCCGTGGCTTCATTCCTGAAGTCAGCAAGACCAAGAGCCCACCGGAAGGAAACAACTCTGTACACACTACTACATGGTCTTTCGTGCTTTTACTGATTGCAATATTTTCCCTGTAAAATCTTCATTCCATTATAATATTGATCTTTAATTTGAATATGTTGAAGGTCAGAATGTATTTCTCAAACATAACATTTAACAAATATGTAATGTGACATAATTCTTTACTAGAAGGAATTATTCCTACCTTTAAACAAGTTTCTGAAAGTGTTTCATGATTTATAACAGCTGAAGTTTTACAATAAAAAACGAATTTAAATGTTAGCTGAAAATATGTGAGAGTTAAATTAAAATAGAAATTATATAAAGGTAAGTGATTTTTAAGGATATACATAAAGATATATCCAGAATTTTCATGATAATGTTCTCATCATCTGCTGCTTATATAAGTGAACACTTTCTTAGTAATACAAAGTGCACAATATTATTGCATTTTATATTTTATGACTAGTGATTAGTTTTTTCCTTATGCCTATTAATTTGATATCAATTTGATAATGATAAAACAATAACTGTTATCTATATTTTTAAATGGACATTTAAAAGAATGTTGTTCAGGTTTTTAGAAAAATATTGATATTGGGTATACAATTTATTCATGTTTTCTACTGAAGTATTAAGTAAAACATTAAATCTTTATCAGAATAAAAATATGTGCTCTAAAATGAGCAACAATTTCTGGAGATACAGGCAGATGCTGTTAAACATACCTCTGCATACAGATGTATTTATTATAAAACACGAGTGATGTTGTTTATGAAACTGATGCAGTCTTCAACATTAAGAAAAAATGACGATTATAATAAAATTTACAGCATGGTTTCACAGTCTAAATTCTATGTTCCTTTAAGTTAAATATTTTTGTATTTTTAATCATCTATTAAGAGAAACTTTAAAATACTTAATCTGGACTTATAAAGAGATTCAGGATAGATGTAGCCTATGGATGTGTCATTTTAATAAATTGGGATACCTGTTTAGTTTTTCCTTGTGCTCCTGCTCAGTGAACAGATTTTCAAAATTTTCACTTGTTAGAGTGCTGCAAAAATTACATTTTCAGTACTTTATTACCTTAGAAGGGAGCAGTTCTTTATTGTCTTTATTTTCTGTTATACATATATTATAGAAGTACATGCATTCTTAGATGAACTCTATGATGCTTTGCTCTTTTGGAACTTAATTGTTTGGGCCGGGTGCGTTGGCTCACACCTGTAATCCCAGCACTTTGGGAGGCCAAGGCGGGCAGATCACGAGGTCAGGAGTTCGAGACCAGCCCGGCCAACATGGCGAGACCCCCGTCTCTACTAAAAAAAATTAGCTGGGTATGGTGGCGGGTGCCTGTAGTCCCAGCTACTTGGGAGGCTGAGGCAGGAGAATCGCTTGTACATGCGAGGTGAAGATTGCAGTGAGCTAAGATCATGCCATTGCACTCCACCCTGGGCAACAGGATGAGACTGTCTCAAATAAAAAAAGAAGAAAGAAAGAAAGAAAAAGAAAGAAAGAAAGAAGGAAGGAAGGAAGGAAAGAAGGAAGGAAGGAAGGAGAAGGAAAGAGAGAAAGAAAGAAAGAGAAAGAATTGTTTGATGGTGATCTCATATATCTGACAGGTTAGTTTCAGTCTTTCTCTTTTCACTCTTAGACACAATTTTTTAAACTATATTAAGATAGTTGCAGACGATGTGCTTCAGGTTGACTCTGTACATCTGAGCCGTGGGTCACTAGTATTTCACATCAAGCCTTTTGGAAATATTACCATAGTTATCTAAGCATCTAGTGAATAGTCACATGGTAGTACTTGTGATTAGAGGATGTAAAACAATGTAATTTAAAAGTCATCGTCCATATATTGAAGGGGAAATAGAACACCCTACTTTTTAGTTAGTGTGAAATATTTAATTGAATTTTTATTGACTTATATAATGTAAATGTGCTGAGTTAGGTTTGGTGGTGGTTTTTTTTTGACATATTCGTAAGCTGCTTTTACTTCTTTCTGTCGACTTGTTTCTTAAATAAAATCGATCTGAAAAAATGTTAAAAATAAGATATATTTGCATAATTTATGCATATGTTATTAAAAATATTCTAGGATTAAAGTAGTCCACGTTCACCCTTCTAACAGGAACAACAGCAAAGGTTGCGGCCTAAGCATTAGACATGGAGCACCACACCCAAATGGCTCAGGCCAGAGGCTAGAGATAACTAAGAGGCATCTTTCCTGCCTAGCCGACTGGGCTCCCTGAAGAAACCATTCCGACTTGCCCACAAATTTAAAGTGACCCGTTCACTATTCTGATACATACTGCAAGTTTTCTCTCTCTGCCTATCCCTGTCCCCCTCCCTCTCCCTCTCTCTACCTAACTCCTCTATCCTTCCTCATGTGATCCAAGGTTGGAGGACTGCCCACCCAACTCACTGCATTCTCCATGCCAAGGACCTGTAAATAATAAATCTTTGAACCTGATTCCTGACATTTTGGTGTCTTGAATTTGTGCCTTCCATCTGCGGAACCAGGGGCTACCCTAGCCTCTGTTTTCCCTGCTGTGCTAGGGGTGACACAAGATTGGGCTTCCAGCACCAGAGCTGTGGTCAGATATGAGCCACAAGGGGTCTTCTGGTATAAGCAAGTTTCTCATGTGAAGGACCGCCTGGTCACTGGTTGGACAGCTAGGCATTAGGCCATCCACCAGGTAAAGGAAGCATCCTGTGAAAGACACTCTGTAAACACCCACACCCAGCAATTATTCATAGCAGAATTGCTAGCCATTTTGTACTAAAAGCTCAGTTTAGCTGGGGTCTCTCAAAGCAATCCTGTTTAAAACAGATGACATGAAAGGCATTTTCGTACCAGCCTCTATATCTAGATCCATCCCTTATTTTTTCTAAAATATTCTTAACCGTTCTAAGCCTCACATATCTACTTTATAAACTGAGGATAATGTTAACTGCCTTTAATTAAATGATAGAGATGTGGATTGTCTTATTGAAGCTATGTCCTTTAAATAAACATTACATGGTAACAAAGGAACACAACAGCCAGAGTCATGACTTAAATTTGCAAGCACAATGGGCATTCCCTCTATAGAGAGGCTGGCACATGAAACAATCTATCATGGATCCCATTCAAGGAGAAGTAGCCAATCTTACATGGCACAAATTGTTCATTTGATGCAGGTGCTGAAACATTCAACTGACTAGAGGATTCTAGAAGTCATGTGACACAGACAGACTTCTCATGGGGAAGGAGTGGTTCATCTCCACTGGGGCTAATGAGAGGATTAGCCTGTGTGTTTCTCAGTCATCACCCAGTTATGGGGTTCCAGGGGTGCATGCTTCCCATTTATGTAATACCCAATTTCCTACACTGGGCCTCTTCCATCCCCAGATTACATGTGATTCATCTGTGTTCCCTTCAATTTCTCCTGCTGTTCATTTGATCACATTTTAATATAACACACTTGAAGGGTAGATATAGTTATCATAATATGCTTGAAGGAAAATATTCTCGTGGATTTTATTATTTGCTTTGATGTTAATAATTGTTAGAACTTTTATAAGTATGTGAATATTCCTAAAATAATGCGTACTAAAATTATAATAACAGCCAAATTCTTTAGCATTTATTATGTGCCAAATATTGTGCTAAGTGCTTTACATGTATAATCTCACTGAATCCAATTCTGGGTAGCGTTACAATCATCCTTATTCAATAATGAAAATATGAAGCCAGTAGAAATTGAATATGCTACCCAGAGTCGCACAACTATTAAATAAAGCCAGACTTTAAACTAAGATTTATCAAAATCTAAATTTCAAAATTGTGCTTGACCATTAGATCATGCAGTAACCTGTATACCACACAGTGAGAAATGGGCTTTCCAAAACCATGAGGTAAAATCAGTATGTGCAAGACATTTACTTTAGAAAACCACAAACTGTTATTCATATGATGCCATCATATCATTAATTTTCTGGAAAAAAATCAATTTCAAATTCGTATTCAAATTCTATTTCAAAACAATTGTAGAGTCTACCAATAAAACAATATAACCAATAAAAAAATAAAAAGGTTTGGGTCATAATCTCAGTTATTTGTCACTATATGTATTTGGACAGCTTGATGAATCTGAGTCTATTATATTTTTAAAATGTTGCAAGGTTTTTGAAATGTTATGCATAGAATTTGAAGTTTGTATATACAAGTATCTCTTACTTTAATATTAAAGGCATATTGGTTAATAATAATATTGCCTGAGATTGTAAGTGTTGCTTTAAATACAGGGTATGAAAGTTGTTAACAATATTTAATAAAGGATTAAATTACATGCTATACTTTAGAAAGCTGCTACTATATTTATGACTTCTATGAAGGTGACTCCATGTTTAGCAGCACCGTTTCACCTGACAAGGAAGGTTCTGCCTCAGGCTCGCTGAGAACTGCCTACTACTGTTGTCAATTTAACGAAATCTCACTTATTATGCTTTCAAGAAAGCTTATATTTTGTATAGTAAAGAGATTAAACTATAGATAGATAATAGATCATAATTTTAATAGAATCTATTTTAAGAACATGATGTAAGAATATATGCTTAAAATCTCTCATGTTCATATCTATGTAATTCAAATAAGTTAACAAAACATGCATATGTCAATATTCTTAAGTTACAATCTTCTTGCTATTAGAAGTCGACTTTGTATTAATGCTTGCAAGGCAAATTTCTATTAACCAAGACCATATCTATCATTTTCTAAGTAAGACATTTTTTAGAGAAGAAGCATAATCACTATCATTGGTATATATATATATATATATATATATATATATATATATATATATATAAATCCTGTGTATATTTTTGGTGACTATCAAAGTTTGAACATGTTGAGATTCAGTTTTTTTATGCTAGTGATTTAAGAGATTGTATATGTTGTTGAAGTCATAAAAATTAGCGGACTAGAGCCTACTAACAAAAAAATACTACCAGGATATAAATTAGATCCTTTGTAAAGGTCATTACTGCTACAAATATCCAAAATGGATTTAAAATTACAGGAATAATAGTGCATCACTTGATTCTCAGAAACATAAGACATTTCTAAAGACATCTAAAAATATCCTTCCTCAATTGTGTTTCTTTTTGGAATCTGTCTAATAGAACTATATCTTAAAACTTCATGATTTCCAATATTTAATCCGTTATTTGGAAAACCCAAACAAGTGTAATTGAGGAGTCATTATTTTGTTTGAATATCGTATATACCCATACTATGAAATTATAGAAATATTAAATGCCATAATATAGTTAAGATTCTGACATATATTGGAGTTATATTAGAAAATATTTTATTTAACCATTTTCTATCAAGGAACCAAAGGAAACATTTTAAAACAGACATTTTTATTAGTAAAACAGGTTTGACAGGTTTTTAGTCGAATTGAAATTCATGAAAGATTTTAAGTGCTTACTATGTTTCAGTAACATGGAAAAATATAGGTAAGACATATGCTCTTGTATCAAGGAATTTATAGTCTGTCAAGATAAAGAGTAAGGTGGAGTAAGTTACAAGGAAGGTACCTAAAGCAGAATGTTATCACAGACTAAAAGATAACAACTAACCCAGACTAAGCAGAAGGAGGCTAGGATGGATTTTAGGAATATCAGTACATTATCATAAACTTACTCAGCTGGACATGCCAATCATCTGCTGTCCTGATATGGTCTTTTTTTTTTTTCCTAGAGAATATAAACACAGCACCTTGTACCTTGTAGTTAACTAATCATCCAGTGAATGCTTTTAACTCTGCACCTGTTAATACAGACAAAACCAGACCCATTTGATTTCACTTAGACAGAAAAAGAAAAAAGGTGTCATTCACTTTCCTGAAAGATATATCAACCCTCTAGCTCTCTCTCAAAATGTAAGGTATAATAAGGTATAGGGACCTGTATAATTTTATTCTTCCAGAAGACATCATGCTAGTTCCCTCTATTAATTGTAGCAGTCTTATTGGACTCTGTAAGCAGGATGTATTGAATATCTCAGAAGCCTTGGTAAGATACTTGTATGCCTGAAAACGAGAAATAGAGCCCCATAAAAATTCAATGTCTGACCTTTTGTTTAAGTTTCAAGGTTTTCTTCAGTCTGAGCCATGAAAACATATCTGCTCCAAGGTAAATGGAAAGAGGCTATATCTGAAATCTACAACCAAGAAAATAGCGTGGTGCCTTTTGGGACTCTTTGAAGTCTAGAGGCAACATATAAGAGTTTTAGGTATGCTACTGCAACATATGTACCAAGAAACTCTGAAGCTCACTGTTTTGACCTGGCCCGGAACAATACAAGGCTCTAGAATTCTGGAGCAAGTTGAACTGCCACTGGGCCATATGGACCCAGAGATTTAGTGGTACTTGAAGAGTCTGTGGCAGTTGGTGTTATATGGAAAGGGTCCCCTTTAGGAAAACTCCAGCATACCCTCTTATGATGTGGAAGTAAGCCAGTCCATATTCTTAAGATAACTTGTATTTGTTTGACATACAAACAACAGCAGAAAAGTAATTTCTGGCTTGATACTAGGTCCTACTAGCAGTAGAAAATTTGATTGGGGTTGCTAACATACCATGCACATCTGAGCTGCCTGTCATGATCTGGCTGTCATCTGACCACAGAAGCCATACATTTTGGCATTTGCAATACTATTCATCGTGAAGTACAGGAAGTATATAATACTGGGCTTGGACAGGTCCTGAAAACACAATTAAGTTACATGAGAAAGAGGCTCAGACCCCAATAAATCTACTTTTATTTTATTTTTAAATTTAATTTTAGTTTTCATTAACAAATAATAATTGCATATATTTATGGGGTACAATGTGATATTATGATACATGTATACATTGTGGAATGATTAAATCAAGCTAATTAATATATCTGTTACCTCACATACTTATGTGTTTGTGGTGAGAACATGTACAATCTACTCTTTTCACAATTTCAAAATATACAGTAAATTAACTATAGTCACTATGTTCTACTATAGATCATTATAACTTATTCTTCTGTTTAACTGAAACTTTGTACCCTTTGAGTAACATCATATTTTTCCCTATTCATTCTGCCACCAGTGTTTGGTAACAATCATTCTGCTCTCTATTTTTATGAGTTTGACAGTTTTAGATTGCATATACAGGTGAGACCATGCAGTGTTTGTGTTTCTGTGCCTGGCTTATTTCACTTCACATAATGTCTTGTAAATTCATCTATGTTGTTGTAAGGAACAAATTTCTTTCTTTATAAAGGCCTTCTATTGTGTATATCTACCGCATTTTCTTTATCCATTCATCCACTGATTGACATAAGTTGTTTCCATATCTTGGCAATTGTAAACAATGTTGCAATGAACATGGGAGTCAGATATTTCTTCAAGATACTGATTTCCTTTCCTTTAGATGTATATTCAGAATATATATCTGGATCATATAGTAATTCTATTTTTAGTTTTTTGAGGAAACTACAATGTTTTCCAAAATTGATGTACTAATTTATATTCCCACCAACTTTATACAAGGTTCCTTTTTCTCCACATCCTTGCTAACACTTGTTACCTTTTGTCTTTTTGATGATAGCCGTTCTAACAGGAGTGGGGTGATAATTTATTGTTGTTTTAATATTTCCCTGATTATTAGTGGTGATGAGCATTTTTTCATATACTTGAGAGCCATTTGTATGTCTTCTTTTGATAAATCTCTCTAGGTGATTTGCCTTTTAGTAGGATTGTTTGTTTTCATGCCATTGAGTTGTTTGAGTTAATTATACAGTGTGGATATTAGCCTCTTATCAGATACAGGATTTGAAATATTTTCCCCCAATGTGTATATGATTTCTTCTAATAGTTAATTGTCATTTGCTGTGCAGAACCTTTTTAGTTTGATGCAATTCTATTTGTCTATTTTTGCCTGTGCATGCTTTTCTTGCCCCCAAAAGCATGGTCATATTCAAGGAATTATACACATGTCCACATTTAAAGCATTAATTCCTCTCTAGAAACCCACACTTAAGGCTTTTGAAATTTCCCATGACAAGTTGTCTCAGGAAAAATAAATGTATATCTGCATTATCAATGGTTTTACATCTTATGCTGGTGTATTAGAGTTATCCAGAGAAACAGAACCGATAGGATATATAAATCTAGAGTGAGATTTATTATAAAGAATTGGCTTACACGTGTATGGAGGCTGAAAAGTCCCACCATCTGCCTTATGCAAGCTGGAGAACCAGGAAAACTGGGGATATAAATTCAAATTTCAGTTTAAAGACTTGAGGAATGGAAGCATCAACGGTGTAAGTTCCAGTTCAATGGCAGAAGAAGACCTTTGTCTCAGCTCAAGCAGCCAGGTAAAGACAGAAAATTCAACCTTCCTCCACCTTTTTGTTCTATTCAAATCCTCAGTGCATTAGATGATGCTTACCCAGCCCAATCCAATTTACTCATTCACAAGTTCAAGTGCTGCTCTCTTCCAGGAACACAGATACATCTAGACACATCCGGAAATAATGTAGCATACCCAGGTCTCTGGGAATTCCATGGCCCAGTAAAGGTGACAGATGAAGTTCACCATCATAGCTAGGAACACCTAAAAGTAGATGACAGTAGTATGATGTTCTTGCTCAGGCATGATGCAGAACAATGGTGAAAGAAAATCTTCCCATGGGAAGAACTCACAAGAGTACATCTGGTTGTTTAGTTTGCTTGGAAAAGAGGTGGATAAATGTCAGATTCATGCTGATGTATGAGCAATGACTAATTATTTGGCTGGATGGTGAAGGACTTAGAAGGAAAAATATTGGAAAATTGTTTACCAAGAGGCCTGGGAGGATGTCATAGACCTCACAAAATTGGCACAAAAGCAAAAGGGTATTTTTGTCTTTTGTAGATGTCCACCAAATGGCACCTACTGCAGATCAGGCTCTTGGTAATCACATGGAAATGATGGCCCATTATACAGAAGGTCAGTGGACCTTCCTGCTCAGCCATGCTAATCATTGCTGAAAGGGCTGATGAACCAAGTGACTGTGGAAGTAGCTATGGAAGCAGGCTTGAACTCAACAGTGTGGATTATGTGCTACAGCTATTGGTGAGTTCCCAACATGTCAACAACATAAAGTGACACTGAGCCACCAATATGATAATGTTTCCGAAGTGAACAAGCCAGCACCTGGTGACAATTTGATTGTATTGGGCCACCCATCACAGAAGAGGAAACAATTTACTCTTCCTGGAATAAAGGATGATTCTGGAAATGGATTTGTCTTCATTGCCAACAATGATCCTGCCAAAACACCATTCATTATTTTGGAGATTGCATTATTCACTGTCAGAAAATTTTCCACTGCATTTCTTCTGAACAAGGGAGTTATTTTAAAGCAAATGAAGTTTAACAAATAGGTCTTTGCCAATGGAATTCATAGTTCCTACCATATACCCCGGCCTCTGCCTAATTGAATAGTGGAATGCACTACTGGCCTTATAGCATGGAGGAAGGGGTTCAGAAGACACTTAGATCACCTTTCAGGTATCAGGTTATAAACTACATGCAGAAGTTAAGTTCCAGACATTATATACCAAAGATGCTTCTATTTCTCCTATAGCTATACTTCATGGGTCCAGGATGTAAGGAATGCAAATAGAAGATTTTCTTTTATTGCTATACCTAATGAACTACAACTGTGGCCTCTAAATTGTTTAGAAGTCTTACCTGACTAAGGAGAAATGTTCTTATTAGGGATACTACAGGGACAATGTCAGAGGGAAGATAAGAACTATGTTTCTCAGAATATCTTATCCTTAATGTTAGAGTTTGCCAGCAAGAAGAAATTGCATGAGATTCTAAAGGCAGGGAAAAAGCCAAATCCACTGTTTTCTGGAGGTGGTTGTACCCAGATAAGGATATTTATTGGTTACAAGTTCTTTCATTACCCATTTTACTCATTTTTGTCTAAATCCAGTATTCAATATATTGTGACATTTTATTTGATTGTATCTTGATATTTCAGCTTTTTTTTTACAGTTTATTGACTTGTTCCATTGAACTAGTATAATAAAGAATTATGAGATCTCATATTATTATTCCTTATTTTCAATAACTTTACTGGGTATTTAAAAATCTTACCAATCCCCCACAATAATAACAGATCAAAATCTCAAATTATAATCTTCCATTCAAAACTATTTTCCCTGTGTTCAATAGCATCAATAGTCTATTAACATCTTAAATGTTGTAAGAAGTCCAGTTCAAATCCTCCCTCTTTCATGAAAACTTTTCTTACCATTGTTTTTCTCTTGATCTGTAATTCCCCAGCCCACAGCCTATGTCGTACAATACACTGGCTACATTTTTCCTAAAACATATTGAGCATATATTATGCTATTGAAATGCTAGCTGTATTAAATGTTGCTGGCGAGACTTGACAGAGAGAAAATGGGGTCCAGTATGCCCCTCTGAAAACTTCTTACAATCTATCCTATTTCCCCATTAATAAATTTACTGGAACAAAAACAAAGGTTGATTTTCAGACTATTTGGTCATCTTCAGAGATATTGAACAAGAAGTGAGTCACTCAGCTCAGGAACGTCAGGCTACTCCATAGAAAGTTAGGTCACTAAACATAAAAGTAAGAGGTACAGAGTCCTGGTAGTACTCTGACAACTCCCATTCCATTGCACTCTGAAGCATCTGATCAAGAAAGAGATATTACCTAAATTGAAAGCATATGCAATATATTCCCTGGAGGTCCAGGATGCCTCCCCTATGTGGCAGCAGCTACAGTCCTGCCTTACACACCAGCAACATCTGCTGAGAGTGAAATGGAGTGATGTAAAAGCCCCATAACATCACCTTTCTTAATTTTGCCTCAGGCTGCACGTCAACATTTATCTGTTTGTAAGTGGTAATGATTGAAGGATTTATGGTAAGAATTTCAACATCACTTTATAGCCTTCCGTGGAGGTAGAAATCTAAGAAAAGAATTTTTGATAAACTAGCCCATCCTTGAGGAGTGATATTTCATTTCCATTTATTGCAAATATGTGGTTTTCAAAATGAAATAAAATTCAGCCCAGGAGCAGCCAGAGAGCAATGAAGAGAAACAGCAGGCTGTGGTGAGAAAAGAAAGCTTAAAAACAGTGTGGACAATTCCTTTTTCTGGTTTTAGCAGCTCATATTTGCTCATTTCTCCAAACACTTTTCAGACCTGGCAGATAAGTGTGAGACTGAAGATTGCACAGCAACAAAAATTACTGTCACGGTTACCTAGTATCACTGAGAATAAAAGTGCTGTTCTGATTGTTAACGGAACCCAAACTGCCCCCAAATGAGGCTTTGAGGAGAGTTGATCTGAAAAGGAAACAGATACCCAGTCCTTATCCCAACTTGACTCTTCAATGCATTCTCTACTTCTCCTGGAAAAAACTTTTTATTTTTGTAGCATGACAAACAAAATCTTATGATGAAAAGCCAGGACCAAAAGAGTGCCTCTGCTAATGATCTTTAGGAGAAAAACTTTAAAATAAAAAATGAAAAGAAAACCTAACCTGGCAGTTAGTTGTAAAGGCTAAACTGGATTTTCTTACTAGTTTCAGCTCTACTACAGAAAGGATCTTACTGAGAGTCATAAAGTCCCTTTAAAAATGCCATCAACTCTGACAGAAATGTAAGCCCTAGCTAGAGACATTTTGCTATTTATTCCAAGAACAACTAGATGCACATAATTAATTAGCTAAAAATACTTATTTTTCCATATTTATAACCACTACATTAGGTGACAAAGATAAAAACCTTGCCTTGGAACCTTATAGAATGTAGTATAGAGTTACAACTTTGGGATTTAAACCAAAGTCTCAAAAATGGCTGTAATAAAATCTAACCTGTATTTTTTTAAAGTATATATTAGTTTTTAGTTCCTCATGGTCCCATCCTTATTCTTTTTTCCTTTTTTTCATCTTTATTTCTTCATTTTTCTCTTCCTCCCCCTCAGTCCTTCATTCTTTTATCCGATTTTTCCCATTTTTTTCCTTAACCTTTGGTAGCTAATAGGGTGTATTTAACCCCCTTCCTCCTTTTTTGGCATTGCATTGGTAAAGTCATACTCAAATCAGTTAAATTTTCAGGTTCAAAATAATTCACTGGGTTGCAACAGTGAGATTCCATAACAGATAGAAGATGATAGATAGATAAATAGTTAGATGATAGATAGATGGATGGATAGATAGATATGAAAACACAGATGTGTGGAAGACAGAGAGGTATTTAAATATATCCCCATGATTATATTTCACAAGTGTACAGTAATCAGATGTCCCATATTTTAAAATCACATTGAAAATACAAGTAGCTTCTTTCCTGTTGGCTCCCATATAATTAACTGAGCAGAGAAGAGCAAAAGTGATTTTAAAGATAGCGCAGGTTAAAGACTACAGAATTAGAAACCAGGTTATGTAATTCACACAGTTCTTTCTCATATCTACCACCCATCTGTCACTGTTTATCCTAAATCACAAGCATTCATTAAATTCTTAAATCCATTTAATTTTTCCTCTTGCTCTTTAACTAACTTTTCCCCAGTGTTCTCCAAGTTCTCAAGTTCTATTGCTAGTTTTTGTTAGATATGTTTTTAGGTAGCTTCTTCCTTTCTCATGCTTTTTCATACTTGCTGTGAAGTGTCAGAATGATAACTGTGCAAGGTAGAAATTCCACACTTACCATTTAAAGACACTTTTTACATGGTATTTATGTAAATCCAGGGCTCCCCAGACTTCTAACAACTTTGCCACATAAAGTTTATAACAATCATAATTGAAGCTCTTGGGAGTGGAGGAAGATAGAAGACTGATTTGACACAGTGGGATGAGAGCCTGAGGCAGGAAGGAAGACCAGGGCACATTACAAAAGCGCTGTCACTACATTTCTTAAATAAATGACTTTCTATATAAACATATACTTGTTGTGGGGCTTATACTTCATAAAATGCGAAAAGCATTGATGAAACTCACTTCTCTTTCTAATCTTCCACTTTATCACATTTACCTTTTATCAACTAAAAAGTCTTGGAGCATTGGTTTATCCAATATAACATATAATAGCCAAATTGCCAGACATTGAGCAATCACTGTGCTCACACAATGGGATATTTATTTGTATGCCCAGAGCCTGTTGGGTAGTTTTCAGTCAGAAGCCCTTCTGGAAATTTTTCTTTGATGTTCGTAAGTGGGCAAAACAAAACAAAAAAAAAAAAAGGAAAAAAAGAAAAATCTAGATGTCAGCTTTCTTATTTTCCATTGATTCAAGTGTAAGTGATTCAAGAACTTCTGCAAGGCTCTAGAAGCTCATGTGGTGTGAACTATCAGATGAGTGCTGAAGAGAAGCATTTTCTAGTCTTTGGCAGAGTATTGATCTGATCAAGAATGCGCTAAAATTCCAAATGACAGAAAATACTACTGGATGAAACAATTCTCAGAAAAATCCTTAGTCTGAGAGGAGACCCCAGATATTGTACATGGGAGTAAGAAAAATTAATCCTAGAGTAAAGGCTGTCCTGGAACTGTCCAAACAATGCTTAAAAGCAAACCTCAAAGGGAGTAAGATGATTTGCAAGTAAGTTCACTACATGCTGAAACAAAGCCCAGCAGTCCTTAGAGTAATTTAAAAAATGCCTTTTGCAACATAAAATTCATAATGTCTGGTATCCCAAAACAGTTTACCAAATACAGTAAACAAAAGACAACATGCCTAGGTGCCCATCTTTATATATTTCCTCCCAAAACAGTAGAGACAAAAAAAATGTGAGGTGGGAAGTGGAGATTCTATTTTGAATGCTTGTGACCTTCCTCCCTCACTCAAATTCATATATTGAAACCTAATCCCCACTATGAAGGTATTAAGAGGTGGAGTCTTTGGGAGGTGACTAAGTCATAAGGGTGGGGCCCTCAGGAATGGGATCAGTACTCTTATAAAGAGGCCTGAGGCACTTGCTGGCCCTTCCACCAGCAAGAAGGCATGATCTCTGAGGAAGTGAACCCCCACCAGGCACGACCACTTCCTTGATCTTGGACTTCCCAGCCTCCAGAACTGTGATACATTTTTGTTGTTTAGAACGTACCCAGTCTAAGATATTTTGTAATAGCAGCCTGAAGAGACTAAATCAGAGATAAAACTACAAAACAAAATAAAACCCCCAAACATCCTCAGCATAATTTTAGCACTGAAAATTTGTAAAATTCAAAACATCTGTAAAGAAAAGAGAACAACAGCAAATCTGCTGAAATTCTCCATCTTTTCTCTTATAAACTTGAACAAGAAAATATAGTTATTTGGGTATTTCTTCCTGATATCTTATGTGTCCGGTTTCTCTTCATATCAGATTCTATTGTCTGTTGTTTCTACTGGTTTTTATTCACATTCCCTTTTTTCATATTCTTGTTAATTTTTTATTATGTTAAACATCTCCCTTTGTAAAATTGTAGAATAACCTTGTGGACAATAATTTACTTCTTCTTTGTGTATATTTACTTATGGAAGATAGTTACTGGCACAAACAATTCCAGATAACTGTAATTCTTTTTCAGAAGTTAAGATTTTTGAGGCTGAGCCATATTGCTCACAAAAAGCTCTGATTTACTTTTGTCCTTACTACTGTGATGTAACCCTTTGTAATGTAAACCCAAAATGAAGGGTTTATGCTTACTATCTTCCTTATTTAGCTCTGGTTCTCCAGTTTCCCACTGGGATTACTTATCATGCCAATGATGGCAAAACTTGCTCTCAGATATTTACCTGTTATCTACCAAATTGATGAATGCTCCCATAAAATATGTTCCACCTGACTGAGTCATTTTCCTATCCTAATGGTATTCTCTAAGTCTTCATTACCAGTTGATCCCTTTGATGCTCTTTAAATAAATCCATTTTATATTTTGTTCAGCTTTTCTATTTGCCCTCTATTTTTGAGGAGTGGGATTAGGGATTTTGGTCTGATTTACTATAATGTGCCATCATCAAAACTGTATACTTACTTTTAGTTTTAGCTACTTCTTGTTTGCTGTAGTTATCAGTGAAAGATTGTTCTCTCATACATTTGCTTTTAGAATCACCTTTTACTCTTATTACCTATATTAATCCCACCATAAACATAAAATAAGATCTATTGGTAAACCACATATTATAAACCTCATAATTGGTAAACCTCATAATATAAACTGCCTTCTTTGTACAAATATTGTTTCCAAGTGGAAATATTTACTTAATTAACTTCATGAGAGCAGCCACCAGCTTTTCCATTGTGACCAATTATTTCCTTGCTTCACTTCTCCTGTGAGCTAGCATTTGAAGAACTTTCTATCCAGAGAGATATGGAGCAAAGTGTCAAAGATCCATAAGCCAATTAACATATTTCTTCATACATATTGACATTTTAAAATTCTATTTATCAATTTTGGGACATCTCATAATTAAATATTAAGAGCAACTACATCCTCAGAAATAATCAAACTTCAAAATAAGGTCACATTATGATGAAAATTAACTAGTTCTCAGATGCAAAGCATTTATACTTGCCACACCACCTAGACTTCCCTTCATTTTCTGTTTCCCTAGAGGACATAGGGAACAATGCTAGCTGGAAAATAAAGTTCAATCACCCTTACAAACATGTAGACAAGTGCCACTTTCTCTGATTACTAAAGTAGCAATTCTGTGATGCCTCTGAAAAATAAGCAAAATGAAGAAACCAATCAACTACATCAAGATATAAGCTCTTAAAATCCAAGTACAGAATTCCCAAAATATAGAAAAATATAAATAATAAAAATAGGAATACATTACAATGACAGTCTCCTTCTGTTGTCACAATGGGTCACTTTGCAGTTACACACAGCCAAATAACCCTATACCTTTTTCACATGAAGAGAATTTTAGCTCCAACCATAATGGAGCTGTAGAAATAGATACAACCATAAAGTCCTTATAACAGATCATAGGAGACTAGTACGCCTTGTCATCTGTTGCTATATTACAAGTCACTCCAAAATGTAGTAGCTTAGCACAACAATTATTAGCAGTTTGTACTGGAATCGGTTGGATAATTGTTTTGCTGCCTTTGCTTACAGTCATTCATGGAGCTACAGTATCTGTCACCTCAGCTGTGGCTAGAAGATATAAGATGATCATCTATGTCTGTTGATTGGTGCTGACTGCTGGCTATCAGATTAGTAAAGAATCTAGTAGGCTATCCCAGTCTTCCTCATATGACAGTCAAAAAAATGATTAGGCTTAAAATTTATACAGTATCTCTACTGCCATGTTCTATTGGTTAGGGCAACTAACAAAGCCAGTCTAGATTAAGGTATGAGCAAAGAGACTCCACCTTTTGATGAGAGTTACTGCAAATTGTTTGTGGTTATTTTTAATCTACCAATTACTAGTGAGACCTCCATCTCAAAAAATAAATAAAAATAAATTTTAAAAATTAGAGGCTCCTCAGATGCTTTCCTCAGGGAAAATCAAATACATTCTTCCTAAATACAAAAAATACTCATCCTGTCCTAAGATAGTCAAAAGTCTTAGTCAATCAAGGCATCGGATTCAAAGTCAAATATCTTTTAGCTGCTTCTGGTTCAGATATGGATGTTGCCTCCTTGGGTACATCTTCTCAAGTGTAGCTTCTGTTGGTCTATAGACATGTGAATTAAAAAAATTATTTTTCCCTATGGATCCAACAAAAAATTGTACAGGTATTGCATGACATTCAAAAGAGGCAGGATAAGTTCATACATTCACTCATCTGCATAATTCTAAAATCCAGCTGAGTATGTGTTGTCAGAATCCTCTACCTCAGGTGCAGAAAATGTTTCTTCTTTAGAACCCAATTTTTCTTCTTTGGGGTGATTCCATAATCCACTGGCCTCCAGAACTCAGGATCTACCCTGCAGATTCCTGACTACACGCACTGAAACATTTTTCCTCTTCTATTGAAAATGGTCCATGTTTGCAGTTGGATACATTTTTCAGCCAGCTTCCTGCCCACAGATAATTAGGTGCTCCAAAAATATTTTTTATTGTAAATTGTCCCTATCCATTTTAATCCATACTGATACAACTCTCTTAATAATGAGCAGAGGCTGGGCACAATGGCTTATGTCTATAATCCCAGCACTTGGAGAGGCTGAGGCAGAAGGATCACTTGAGCGCTGGAGTTCAAGACCAGCCTCGGCAATATGGTATACCCTGTCTCCACAAATTTGTTTTTTTAATTAGCCAGACATCATGACACATGACTGTAGTGCTAGCTACTAGGGAGGCAGAGGTGGGAGGATCACTTGAGGCCAGCAGTTTGAGGTTACAGTGAGCTATAGCTATGATTGTGCCACTGCACTCCAGGCTGGGTGACAGAGCGAGACCTTGTCTCCAAAAAATAAAAATAAAAAATAAAATAATGAGTGGGCTTTGTAATCATCAGTTTATAGTCTACTAAATTAACAAATGTCACACACACATTTTAAGACTACTTTCCTCCGTACTTATCAGTGCTATTTGAGAATGAGACCAAACTTAGGTGCTCACACACGTTGTCAGGTAGCTGAAGATGTTCACTAGACTCCACCTTAAATATATATATATTTTTTTTTTTTTAACAGAGGTTTTAGGTTTTAACAGAGTCTTATTGTCAACAGTCTTATAGTCACATCCTTAATAAAATATTTATGCTAAGGCCATTTCTTATTTGGGAATCTTTTGCCATCTTGAAAATAAAAGCGGCTGGGCATGGTGGCCCACGTCTGTAATCCCAGCACTTTGGGAGGCCAAAGTGGGCGGATCACAAGGTCAAGAGATCAAGACCATCCTGAACAACATGGTGAAACCCTGTTGCTACTAAAAATACAAAAATTAGCTGGGCATGGTGGCACATGCCTGTAATCCCAGCTACTTGGGAGGCTGAGGTAGGAGAATCACTTGAACCCAGGTTGCAGTGAGCTGAGATTGCACCATTGAACTCTAGCCTGGGTGACAGAGTCAGACTCCGTGTCAAAAAAAAAAAAAAAAAAAAAGCAATATGAGAATCTTTCTTTTCCAACTTGGCAAGTACTGGTTTCTTTATATTTTCTTTACATTCTTCTTACAAATGGAACAATTCTCTTTTTCGTTTACTTCTCTCTTCCCATACTTTATCATCCACAGCCAAAAGGAGCCAATTGATATTTCCAGCTTCCTTTTTGGAAATCTCTTTAGATATATCCAAAATTAATTAAATATATGTTTTGTCTTTCAATTAGCCTCCAATTGTTAATAGCCTTGCCGATCGTTTTCACATTTTCTCAAGGCTCAGCATTTAATTTCTTCTGTGTTTCTACCCCCACCAGAAGTTTGATAGCCACTTTCACAACCTCTGACTGCTTGCACCCAAATGTCATGCCACATGTTTTGGGCTTTTAAAACATTTGAGGGCTATATAACCCATTTTCTATTGCTATGCAATAACCACATCAAAAACTTAGTGTCTTAGAGCAAAGTTATTTTATATTTTGTTGCAGGAAGTCAGGGACCCCAAACGGAGGGACCGACTGAAGCCATGGCAGAAGAACTTAAATTGTGAAGATTTCATGGACATTTATTAGTTCCCCAAATTAATACTTTTATAATTTCTTATGCCTGTCTTTACTGCAATCTCTAAACATAAATTGTGAAGATTTCATGGATGCTTATCACTTCCCCAATCAATACCCTTGTGATTTCCTATGCCTGTCTTTACTTTAATCTCTTAATCCTGTCATCTCGTAAGCCAAGGAGGATGTATGTCGCCTCAGGACCCTGTGATAATTGCATTAACTGCACAAATTGTAGAGCATGTGTGTTTGAACAATATGAAATCTGGGCACCTTGAAAAAAGAACAGGATAACAGCAATGTTCAGGGAACAAGAGAGATAACCTTAAGCTCTGACCGCCAGTGAGCCTGGCAGAACAGAGCCATATTTCTCTTCTTTCAAAAGCAAATGGGAGAAATATTGCTGAATTCTTTTTCTCAGCAAGGAACATCCCTGGGAAAGAGAATACATGCCTGGGGGTGGGTCTCTGAACTGGCCCCCCTGGGCGTGGCCATCTTCTATGGTCCAGGCTGTAGGGGTGAAATAGACCCCAGTCTCCCATAGCACTCCCAGGCTTATTAGGAAGAGGAAATTCCTGCCTAATAAATTTTGGTCAGACGGGTTGCTCCCAAAACCCTGTCTCCTGATAAGATGTTATCAATGACAATGGTGCCCGAAACTTCATTAGCAATTTTAATTTCACCCCAGTCCTGTGGTCCTGTGATCTCACCCGGCCTCCATTTGCCTTGTGATATTCTATTACCTTGGGAAGTACATGATCTCTGTGACCCACACCTATTCGCACACTCCCTCCCCTTTTGAAAATCACTAATAAAAACTTGCTGGTTTTACGGCTTGTGGGGCATCATGGAACCTAAGGACATGTGATGTCTCCCCTGGACACCCAGCTTTAAAATTCTCTCTTTTGTACTCTGTCCCTTTATTTCTCAAACCGACCGACACTTAGGGAAAATAGAAAAGAACCTACGTGACTATCGGGGCAGGTTTCCCGATAATATTTTACTCATGGTGGACTGTCCTCCTGCTCATCTCACCTTCCTTCAGTCACAGGGTTGCATCATCCAAATTCTCACTGGACCTGGGGAGTCTGTGGTGGCCTCATTCACATGTATGACAGTGGGTGTTGGCTATTAGGTGAGGTATATGGTGGCAATATCCAGTCGTGATAATGGTGCAAGTTTTGAGCCTCTTAATGCCTGGACTTTGGAATTGCATAATTTTATAGTTTTTAATTTGTCTAAAAACAGTCACAAGGGCAGTCCAGATTCAACTCATAGAGAAACCAATGCCCCTTCTTGAAAGGAGGAGCAGTAGAGAATTTGTGACCATTTTTAATCTACCTATGTCCCATGTACATTAGCTGATTTTATTCTCCAATCTCAGCTTCCTGTATCCAAATGGTGTGATTCGAAATCAAGATATGTTTACTATTAATTTTCTCTCAAGAGCTCTCAGTCTGTTTTATAACAACTTATTTTTTTCTTTACCAGTGCTTTTCTGCTCAGAGTTTCCTATCAAAGCCAGGTGCAGTGCTGCATGCCTGTCCCAGCTACTTGGGAGGCTCATGTAGAGGACCACTTGAGCCCAAAAGCTTGAGTTCTGCCTGGGCAACTTAGAAAGACCCCCTATATGTAAAAATAAAAATAGATTTTAACAATTATTTTAATAATTATTTTATACAGATTTTCTTTACTCTCCCAGAATAAACAGTCTTAAAATATTTAATTCATGTTTTCATTTCATTTTCTTTTTTTTTTTATTTTACTTTAAGTTTTGGGTTACATGTGCAGAACATGAAGGTTGGTACATAGATATACATGTGCCATGGTGGTTTGCTGCACCTATCAACCTGTCATCTAGGTTTTAAGCCGTGCATGCATTAGGTATTTGCCCTAATGCTCTCCCTCCTCTTGCCCCCCACCCTCTGACAGGCCCCAATGTGTGATGTTCCCCTCTGTGTGTCCATGTGTTCTCTTTGTTCAACTCCCACTTATGAGTGAGAACATGCAGTGTTCGGTTTTCTGTTACTGTGTTAGTTTGCTGAGAATGATGGCTTCCTTCTCCGTCCATGTCCCTGCAAAGGACATGAACTCATTCTTTTTCATGGATGCATAGTATTCCACGGTGTAGATGTGCCACATTTTCCTTATCCGGTCAATCACTGATGAGCATTTGGGTTGGTTCCAAGTCTTTGCTATTGTAAATAATGCTGCGATAAACATACGTGTGCATGTGCCTTTATAATAGAATGATTTATAATCCTTTGGCTATATACCCAGTAATGGGATTGCTGGGTCAAATGGTATTTCTGGTTCTAGATCATTTTTCTATATTTAACATGGCAAAATCAATTTGAAATAACATTTGATTCTCTCTGGTACTTTAATCCCCTTTCCTGAACATCCTAGCCATACATAAATTACAACAAAATCCTGTTTCCAGACTTTTCTCTATCTTCTCTTCATTTGACCCACATTATTGTACTAGACATTCTAATCCACCACTAGTTTTGTTATCCCTCTCTTAATCAAAATCCTAGAGCAGTTCTTGTTCATACAGCTAGCCATTCTAAGTATTTCCAGAATTCTGGAGGCTTTTAATGATATAAAGCTAATATTGTTTGTCTGTGTCCTGACTCATATCTCATCTTGAATTATAGCTCCCATAATTCCCACATGTCGTGGGAGGGACCCACAGGGAGATAATTGAATCATGGGGTGGTTTCCCCCATGCCGTTCTCATGGTAGTGAATAAGCCTCATGAGAGCTGATGGTTTTATAAGGGGTTTCCCCTTTCACTTGCTTCTCATTCTGTCTTGCCTGCTGCCATGTAAGATGTGGCTTTGCTCCTTCTCACCTTCCACCATGATCATGAGGCCTCCCCAGCCATGTGGACCTGTGAGTCAATTAAGCCTCTTTCCTTCATAAATTACCCAGTCTGGGGTATGTCTTTATTAGCAGCATGAGAACAGACTAATACACCTTGCTTATCCAATTTTACTATTGTTATATATTTATTTCCCCATTTTGTTATCTCATATATTTATACATGGCATGTTCATTTTTGACTCTTCATATTTGTTATATTTGTTTTTCTTTAATACTAAACATGAAATTATTTTTTCACTTGTTTGCATATATGAATATAGTGTCAATGCCCAGTTTAATTGGAGTCTGCTCCTCTCAGATTTCCATAACTACTTGAACTAAAACTTAAAGTTTTCTTAAAGCTTCTTAAAGTCCCAGTTTATTTATATTTACAAGCATACAGGTTAATATCAATGCCTTTAGACTTTCATGGTCTTTTTTTTAATTCCCCAAATATGTAATGAGTTACTTTCATATAACAGGCACTAAGATATGTATCTGGGATACAAAGGTGGGCACAAAGCCCCCAAAATTGACAAGGCCCTTTTGTATCTAATAGTTTCATGGAGTGGGAATACATTAATAACATAGTAACATCAGTAAATATGTAAACACAGCTGGATAGCTGCTGCTAAAAAGAGTGTGCAGTGCTATAAAAACACAGATAAATGTGGAGCTGACCTTACCTTTGAGTTATAGATGGTTCTTGGAGGAAGTGTTGGTAAAGTTGATATATGAAGGTTTAGTTGCAGTTAAAAAGTAACTAAGTGAAGAGGAAAGAGAAAGAGATACTCAGTAATAGAGAGAACGGTGTGAAATTCTGTGTGGTGAAAAGAAAAGAATGAAGAAAGTTGAGATGATCAATGTGACTTGAAAACACTAAAAGCAGCATGATCATCTGAGTGGAGGCTGGAGTGGGAGACATGATGCCACCCAACAGGGTCATTTAGACCATGTTGAGGGCTTTGTTCTTCTTTCTAATAGCAATGGGAAGATATTGGATGATTTAAGTAGATAAATCATTTGGTTTGATTTATATTCTGAAAGATTACTAAAGCTGTGGTTTAGGAGACTGCCTGATTAGAGGCTGTCAAGATGAACGGAAGGATCCTTAAAGAAAGCACAATGATAATGCTGAAATATAGGATAAAAGTTATCTTTACATTTTGTGAAAAGCTCATGAGTAAGTTTATTTAGTTGCCTAAGTAATGGTAGATGGGAATGATAACCAAGATGACGATGGCATGCTAAGCGTTCGATAGCAGGAAGGACAGTGTCTGTGTTTCATCAGGAAATAAGCAGGAAAAGGTGGGTATCAAAATAAGAAATCTTGCTGTAACTCAATGAAGAAAGTTCCCATCTAATGGCTCAGCTTTTTGTTTCTTTTATTTTTTAATCAAGCACTTTATTTAAATAAGAATGACATGTAAAATATGTGTATCTTTTATTTCTTGAATAGAAAATTTATCGTATGTCTCTGTTGCCCCCAACTTTCATCATGTAGTAATGACCTCCAGTTGAGACATAGCTTCAGCTGAATTATGTATGGTCTTGGGCTTAATTCACACTGACAATGTCTCAAATGTGCACTCTTCACTTTCTGCTTGGACTTTTCTGACAGCTACAGGCATCTTCTGGAGCCTGCTGGACAAGAACATTGAGTACTCTTGAAATGTAAGATAGTTAACAATTCCCAGGGAAACCCTTAGTCGATAGAGATTGAGAAAAAGAGTAGATATTCAATCCTACGATGGACAATTCTGAGGAGGTTGTAGGTGGGGTCAAGACCCAGTTTTCCACAGTGGTGAACTCCATAATGTACTCCTATATTGTTTGTTTCTCATATTTCTGTTCATTTTTTGCTCCTTTGCAAATGAACTACACCCATACGTATCCTTTTCTTGAACTTTGCTTCAGGGAGTCCCAAGCAAAGACAGGAAGCAGGTTCTTTTTGGGAAAATGAGAAGAGGCGTTGTGGTCAGAGGTTTGAGATAATTGATTTGGAGACAGAAAACTGAGTTATACAGGAAAACATAATAGAGATGACTGGCAAGATTTTTTTTTCTGAAATACATGCATGCCCATATTTTCACCTCAATTAGGTAATCTCTCTGATATCAGACATGTGCTTAATAACTTCTGTGTTTTTCTTATAGTGGGTTTCTGAGTGCATTAAAATACAAACAGATAATTGTTGATTTTACAATAAAACTGATTCACTATGAATTGCTATGTTTTTGTACTGGCTATACAATTGCTTATGTATGAGTATCATATTTTCATTAAGGAAATGCTGTATACAAAGATATAAGTGGCTAAATCAAAAAGATTTTTTTTGAATATAGGATAATAGATTTAAAACTATTGCAATTTGTGGCTATGATAATTACCCTTCAAAACCTGAAAAATGTAATTGTTGTAAATTAAAAATATTAAATTATTTTTATATTTTCTTTCATAAAGGAATTGATTAGTAATATTGTAAGTCAATGTGGACAGAACAATAAGGTATTAATCCAATAAAGCACCCACTAAAAACACTTAATACAATTATTTTAGCATGCCCAGATAGTGGTCAATTTTGGATTACATCAAAAACATTGTGAACAACACTTTTTAGTGGTTTCAAATGTAAACATAAGAACAATTTTCTCAATGATGGTATGAGGAACTTCTTAAATCCTCTCTCCAGGGAACAAACTTAACTGGCAAAAATTGTTTTAAAAAAAATCAACCATTTAAAATGAGTTAGGGAGGATTCCCTCTTTTTGTATTGATTGGAATAGTTTCAGAAGGAATGGTACCAGATCCTCCTTGTAGCTCTGGTAGAATTCGGCTGTGAATCCATGTGGTCCTGGACTTTTTTTGGTTCGTAGGCTATTAATTATTGCCTCAATTTCAGAGCCTGATATTGGTCTATTCAGGGATTCAACTTCTTCCCAGTTTAGTCTTGGGAGGGCGTATGTGTCGAGGAATTTATCCATTTCTTCTAGATTTTCTAGTTTATTTGCATAGAGGTGTTTATAGTATTCTGTGATGGTAGTTTGTATTTCTGTGGGATTACTGGTGATATCCCCTTTATCATTTTTTATTGCGTCTATTTGATTTTTCTCTCTTTTCTTCTTTATTAGTCTTGCTAGCAGTCTATCAATTTTGTTGATCTTTTCAAAAAACCAGCTCTTGGATTTATCGATTTTTTGAAGGGTGTTTTTGTGTCTCTATCTCCTTTAGTTCTGCTCTGATCTTACTTATTTCTTGCCTTCTGCTAGCTTTTGAATGTGTTTGCTCTTGCTTCTCTAGTTCTTTTAATTGTGATGTTAGGATGTCAATTTTAGATCTTTCCTGCTTTCTCTTGTGGACATTTAGTGCTATAAATTTCCCTCTACACACTGCTTTGAATGTGTCCCAGAGATTCTGGTATGTTGTGTCTTTGTTTTCATTGGTTTCAAAGAAAATCTTTATTTCTGCCTTCATTTCGTTATGTACCCAGTAGTCATTCAGGAGCAGGTTGTTCAGTTTCCATGTAGTTGAGTGGTTTTGGGTGAGTTTCTTAATCCTGAGTTCTAGTTTGATTGCACTGTGGTCTGAGAGATAGTTTGTTATAATTTCTGTTCTTTCACATTTGCTGAAGACTGCCTTACTTCCAACTATGTGGTCAATTTTGGAATAGGTGTTGTGTGGTGCTGAGAAGAATGTATATTCTGTTGATCTGGGGTGGAGAGTTCTGTAGATGTCTATTAGGTTCACTTGGTGCAGAGCTGAGTTCAATTCCTGGATTTCCTTGTTAACTTTCTGTCTCGTTGATCTGTCTAATGTTGACAGTGGGGTGTTAAAGTCTTCCATTATTATTGTTTGGGAGTCTAAGTCTCTTTGTAGGTCTCTAAGGGCTTGCTTTATGAATCTGGGTGCTCCTGTATTGGATGCATATATATTTAGGATAGTTAGGTCTTCTTGTTGAATTGATCCCTTTACCATTATGTAATGGCCTTCTTTGTCTCTTTTGATCTTTGTTGGTTTAAAGTCTGTTTTATCAGAGATTAGGATTGCTACCAATGACTTTCTTCACAGAATTGGAAAAAACTACTTTAAGGTTCATATGGAACCAAAAAAGAGACTGTATTGCCAAGACAATCCTAAGCCAAAAGAACAAAGCTGGAGGCATCACACTACCTGATTTCAAACTATACTACAAGGCTACAGTAACCAAAACAGCATGGTACTTGCACCAAAACAGAGATATAGACCAATGGAACAGAACAGGGCCTTCAGAAATAATACCACACATCTACAACCATCTGATCTTTGACAAACCTGACAAAAACAAGAAATGGGGAAAGGATTCCCTATTTAATAAATGGTGCTGGGAAAACTGGCTAGTCATATGTAGAAAGCTGAAACTGGATCCTTTCCTTACACCTTATACAAAAATTAATTCAAGATGGATTAAAGATTTAAATATTAGACCTAAAACCATAAAAACCCTAGAAGAAAATCTAGGCAATACCATTCAGGACATAGGCATGGGCAAGGACTTCATGACTAAAACACCAAAAGCAATTGCAGCAAAAGCCAAAATTGACACATGGGATCTAATCAAACTGAAGAGCTTCTGCGCAGCAAAAGAAACTACCATCAGAGTGAGCAGGCAACCTACAGGATGGGAGAAAATTTTTGCAGTCTACTCATCTGACAAAAGGCTAATATCCAGAATCTACAAAGAACTCAAACTAATTTACAAGAAAAAAACAAACAATCCCATCAAAAAGTGGGCAAAGGATATGAACAGACACTTCTCAAAAGAAGACATTTATGCAGCCAACAGACACATGAAAAAATGCTCATCATCACTGGCCATCAGAGAAATGCAAATCAAAACTACAATGAGATACCATCTCACACCAGTTAGAATGGCTGTCATTAAAAAGTCAGGAAACAACAGGTGCTGGAGAGAATGTGGAGAAATAGGAACACTTTTACACTGTTGGTGGGACTGTAAACTAGTTCAACCATTGTGGAAGTCAGTGTGGCGATTCCTCAGTGATCTAGAACTAGAAATACCATTTGACCCAGCCATCCCATTACTGGGTATATACCCAAAGGATTATAAATCATGCTGCTATAAAGACACATGCACACATATGTTTACTGCGGCACTATTCACAATAGCAGAGACTTGGAACCAACCCAAATGTCCATCAATGATAGACTCGATTAAGAAAATGTGGCACATATACACCATGGAATACTATGCAGCCATAAAAAATGATGAGTTCGTGTCCTTTGTAGGGACATGGATGTAGCTGGAAACCATCATTCTCAGCAAACTATCGCAAGGACAAAAAACACTGCATGTTCTTACTCACAGGTGGGAATTGAACAACGAGAACACTTGGACACAGGAAGGGGAACGTCACACACCGGGGCCTGTCGTGGGGTAGGGGGAGGGGGGAGGGATAGCATTAGGAGATATTCCTAATGTAAATGACGAGTTAATGGGTGCAGCACACCAATATGGCACATGTATACATACCTAACAAACCTGCACATTGTGCACATGTACCCTAGAACTTAAAGTATAATAATAAAAAAAAATTCAACCATTTAAAATGAGTGGAAATTATCCTAAGGGCCGACAGCAAGTGCAGAAACATTTACTCAGGTAAATCTACTACATCTAAGTAAGAATCGCTGAAGGTCTATGGTGTTCCCTTCCTCCCCATCCAGCACAGGTTGACAAAACTCTGGTCTGAGTGGGTGTGGCCAAGAAGATGGAGCTCCATCTTTTCAAAGCTCTCCATTGAGAACTATGGTATCTTTCTGGAAGGTGCAGGTGGCTAACATTTCTCTTCCATCTCCACCCCCATCTCCATGTTGTAGAGGTTAAATTCCGGGTGAGGAAAAACCAGAAGGCCAGGGACACAACTTTTTTTACCCGATCGACATTTGTGCAACTAGCCCCAGCTCTCTCATAGGATGCGTGTTTCAAGGCAGGAGAGATAAACCAAGGAGTCTAGAGGCTATTCCCTAAGAGAAGCAGGCCACCCTTCCCATTTCAACTCTGGAACAGTGGAACACTACTGATGCCTGGCGCAACATTGGTGAACCTGGAAATACTATTCTAAGTGAAAGAAGCCAGTCACAAGGGAGCACATATTATATGATTCCAATTAAATGCAATGTTCAGAATAAACAAATATATAGAGATAGAAAATAGATTAATGGTTTCTTTTGGAGTTATCAAATTATTCTAAAATTAATTGTGGTGATGGTTACGACTCCGTAAACATTAAAAAAGAATAAAATTATATATCTTAAATGGGTGAAGGGTACATTATGGTAGGTGAATTACATCACAAATTTGCTGTAAAAATGTAAATAATATAGCACATGCTTATTTGAAACATTTAATGTAATAGTTAAGCATGCAATTATCTACCAGTAATTTTCTATTTCTTGCAACATATGGACAAAAATAGAAAGGAAATTAAACTAAAAAATTTATACATAAGAGATTAACATAGATTTGAATTTTAGTCATGATTTAGCCTTTTTCTTTTTTTTTTTTTTTTGAAACGGAGTTTCGCTCTGTCGCCCAGGCTGGAGTGCAGTGGCGCGATCTCGGCTCACTGCAAGCTCCACCTCCCGGCTTCACGCCATTCTCCTGCCTCAGCCTCCTGAGTAGCTGGGACTACAGGCACCTGCCACCACGCTCGGCTAATTTTTTGTATTTTTTTTTAGTAGAGACGGCGTTTCACCGTGTTGGCCAGGATGGTCTCGATCTTCTGACCTCGTGATCTGCCCGCCTTGGCCTCCCAAAGTGCTGGGATTACAGGCGTGAGCCACCGCGCCCGGCCTTAGCCTATTTTTTTAAGATAAGCTATGAGTCTAGGAATATATTGACAGTACATTTGGGTGTACCTGAGCATTCCCCAATGTAGAAATCAACTAATTAGCTTGGCCTTTTATTGTATTTCTTAGCACTATAATATGTTCATACTTAAGACTATCTCAATGCCTTTCCTAAGTACTCAAGACTGATGATTTGTAGAATGCCATTCTCTTTTTATCAGAAAAAACATACCCTAACACAATTATGTGTACAATATTAGAGCTTAGAACTTGTAAATGTGGAGTTGCTTCTATGTTGTATATCTTTTAATTGCAATTTAATTGAAATTTCAAAACACCAGTAGAAAAAATTCATTTTCTTGAAAGTTTAACTGTCCTTGCTAAGCAATATTCATATATTACCTGGAATTCTTCCAGTACTCTATTAAAAATCTTCTGTAACCAGGGTCCTAGGTTGTTAGGGGGTTAGAGACAGACACAGAGGCCTTCCAAGTAACAGCTAAGACATTGAGACGAGGTCCTGAGATGTTCCAAGGGGAGGAATGTTTTGTCTCCATTTATTCCCTCCTGTAGACACAACCTGAGAACCAGTTGTCATTTTCTTACATTTCTTGAGGGTGCTTCATTGATGCCAACTGATCATAAGTACCTTCCTTCAGGTGAAGAAATTTAGTTGAAGAAAGAGAAATTCCAGTGCTTTCTGTAATAGAAAAAGATTCAAAACAAATGAGTGCTTTTTGAAAAAGGGGAACTCATCGAAGACTTTTGTGTATCTTGCTTCTTCTCTGCATTTGCTGCAGTGTATACGTTTTACCCTCTACTTGTTACATGTAGTTCAACAGCCACAGTTCGTTATCATGTTGTACATCAAAGAAAAATCAAACAACAAACATTGCATGGAAATATCACGACATGGAGCATTTTGGATCCCTTAAGACCCACTTGTGAATAAAGTCTACTGAATACAGGTCGAAATCCCTGCTGTAATATTTTTCAGATTAGGTTTTCCAAAGTGTAGTTCTCTGAACATTAGTCCTTTAAAAGTGTATGTACATCTATATGAGAATAAAAACACCAACGCAAAGAGTTTCTGTGTCCTAAATTTTGGACAGTGCTTCATATTTTAACTCTTTCTTGGAGATTTATGATGAATATTAGCATATTAAAGGCTGATATTTTAATGCTTAGAGTTCAACATTTAAAACATACAATCGCTTTATTCCCGAAAGAACGATATTTTTACTTGTTTGTTCTCCATACCAGATACTAAAAATCAGATTTTAGGATGAATTATTCTAAGGTTGATTTGCCAGTAAAATCCATTAGTAATGAAGTATGTAACAATAAGGCACTTTGAGAACAACTTCGGATGACTACTATTTAAAATGAAGACTTCATTTATCATAGGTGTCAATTAAGCATGAATGCTGTTTTATTTGGGGGTTAGAGATACAACACAGAAGAGTCAGAAAATATCAATCTCTCACCAATTTCTAAAACATTCTTATATGCCAGTATGCATGAAGATCTGCCTTTTCTGTTTTATGAGAAAAGCCCAAATCTAATGAATGGGAAGAAACTGAAATTGGAATATTGTTAATTATGCAGTGTGATAGCATTTTAGAAATGTATGATATTGAGTAGAAAAGTCAAGAGTGGATAATGGCACTGATGATGTTTCATAATTGTGATAATAGACATAGTCTTATTAAGCGATCCTATGGACCAATGTTGGCATCGTTTAAGGTTTTAAATAATCAGTATGAAATATGGATGAAATAGTTTACGATATTGAAAAGAACTAATAAGAACAACAGCCAAGTCCTAAACGATCTCAGATTACTCCAGTAATATAGTCTTTATGTAGTTTGATAACAGATATTGCAATGATCAGCATACTAAAACAAAGTACGTAGTTGTAAAAGGGAAGACTTTGTACTATGCTTTAAAAATGGATTGAATCTTACTAGGTAGGTTATGATTTTACTATTTATTTTGAGTCAAAAAATAAATACTATACAGGTAGCTTTTCATAGTTTTAGTTATAGACTTAAGGAAGGTGATCTTAAAATAAAATGAGAACCAAATTACTATTAAAAAACAAATTAGGAAATCTTGATTATAAAAATTCCATCACCAGGACATACAAAACAACAAACTAAAATGTTTTCTGGGAAATTTTCAGTTTACTTTTAATGAAATATTTGTAATATTTAGTCATCTATATGGTAGTTAATGTCTTCCCAGTGCTGCTGGTTTTATTTTGCACTTTTAGTCTGTAGCCGACAAAACACAGATCTTGAGTTTTTATAAGGAAGTTAAAATGCTGTAGAGAATTTTGGGGCTATTTTCAAGATTGCCATGAAAACAGAAAGCATTCATTAAACCAGTGAAATGATGCTCCTTATATTCGCTTGTCTTCAATTTTATTGTCTTTTGTGTTGTTTTTGTCTATTTAATATCTATAATGTCACCCTTATTTCCTTTATTGATAATTATATACTCATGTTAAAAATGACACTGTCCAGTTAGGGAATTGGAGAAATACAGTATTTAATCAGCAGAGCAAAAACAGCATTCTAGCCCGAGGACTATTACTGTTTCCTCCTATGATTTATGTGAGACTCCCCATATCTCAAATTGACTATAAGATAGTGAGAATGGAATTCATACTCGTTGAAATATTGATGCCTATGTTACGGGTATGTAATAAGAAAAAAGTTTTATTTCTTTTTTAGCATGTCACTATATGAGTACTCTTGTACTTTCCTGTATTATTATCAAAATGCCATTTTGGTAAGTTTTAGATTGTATCCATTGCCTCTACTACTGGATTATATCCACTAGATTTGTGGTATGAATTTATCACGTATTAATATGAACCTGTTAAACTAATTTACTTCAAAATGTCTTCAGTTCTATTCGAGAGGATTAAATATTTGAATATTAGAGAAAAATTTCATTGTATTTTGTTCTTTGATAGTTTGCAGTTAAACTTCTTTCCATAGCAATATCTTTAATAGTGATTTAACATGTGCTATGAGAGAAATTGTATACTGAATATAATTTTTATTAAATTCTGTATAAATTGTGTTCTTAGAAATACCATCATACTACTCAAATATTTTAATATTTAAAGAATATTCAATTTATTCTTGTGATAGTTTACTGAGAATGATGATTTCCAATTTCATCCATGTCCCTACAAAGGACATGAACAATGAGATCACATGGACACAGGAAGGGGAATATCACACTCTGGGGACTGTGGTGGGGTGGGGGGAGAGGGGAGGGATAGCATTGGGAGATATACCTAATGCTAGATGACGAGTTAGTGGGTGCAGCGCACCAGCATGGCACATGTATACGTATGTAACTAACCTGCACAATGTGCACATGTACCCTAAAACTTAAAGTATAATAAAAAAAAGAAAAAAAAAGAATATTCAATTTATTTATTTCTTATAGAGCTATATCAGAGTAAAATTCCAGTTACATCTTATTTGGAAAAGCATTGTCTCAGTGATTAATGTGAACCCTTCTTCAACCCAAAATAATGGTGTATACCATGCACAACTCAATGTCAGGTGTTTGAATGGAACACAATTTTTAATTGTCTACTATTTGGTATACACTTACAACAGTGTATGTATATATCTATTAGAAAACAGGCAATAAATTTGTGCTTTAAAAGATACAAATACGCTGATGCCATAGTTCTTTGAAAAGTTTGCCCTTTACTAACTTATTGTTTCCTAAAAGAAAAAGAAAATACAAGTTCTAAGCAACCCAAGGAAAATGTTCTTTGTTGAAAGATTTTGTGATTGTCATAGGAAAATAAAAAGAATAGAATAGTTAATTGAGAGATTTTAATGTCATTATCTTTTAAAATAATAACAGAACATTCTGTTCTAACAACTGATGTTGTTCAGTTTAGAGATTCTCTCAACTAACAAGTATGTAATTCTCTGAGTTTTATCTGGTTCAAGTTAGCATGTAATTCAGGTTTAATGACTTCGTATTTGTGACCTTTGCACTGATTTTAAATCACTCCTCAGGAACATTAGATTGTTTCTTTGTGGTGTTTTGGGATCTATCACTTCTAAGCAGCAAATATTTTCATGCTCAAATTATCACTTTTGTTTTACATAACACCTAGTTCTCTTTGCCTTCAAATTTCTCATATTTCCTGAATTTCCTTTCAGTGTATGTCTGTCTTAAGTGAGTTTATGGATGAGAAAAGATCAAACAAGGAATAAAAAATAATTCAGAGTTAAACAAAATGTCATGAAGTATTAGAATAGGAGTGATAAAGATATATTTGTTAAAAATTTTCAGAAAAGCAAACCAAGTTGCAAATTGATAAATAATAATAAAAATGTTTTGAGTACCAGAAGGCAATGGAAAAAATGCCTTTGAAATTTTTACTGAGGTTAATTCTAACCTAGATTTCTAGACTGTCAAATCTTAGTAAAATATAATGGTCAAATAAAAAGATAGTTTTAGACACACAAAACACAGGAAATTTATCTCCCATATATCTTAGGATATTAATGGAGGATATCCGTCCCCAAAACAAGGAAGAAATCTTAGGAAAAGAAGTACATGAAAAATGGGATCCACCTTTGGAAAGCATTAATACCAGTCAGTCTGAGAATAGTCTGACCAAAAACTCTATTAGACAGAAATGTAGGAAGTAAAGCAGCAAATAATGCTATGCATTTGAACGTCTGGAATAAAACATTTAAAGAATACTAAACCAAAAACAAAACAAAACAAAAAAACCACAGTGTTTGGCTAGTTGGAGCATTAACTTCACAGAAATTTATATATTGAAATATGATTAAGTTATTAACTCCTGAGTTTAACTCCTAAGTTATATAAGAAAATAAATATAAATGTAATAAACTATTTTGTATTACAGCAAACCATATTTAGTCAAAATTAGGTAAATATTTATCAATGACTTATCCATAAATTTATATACTTATATTGGGAAGATGTAAAGAAGGATTTTTAGCTTTAAATCTTTTGATAATACTTGACATTCGAAGAGTTCCACATATTTTTAAAGGCAAAAAAAGTCCTCATTTTTTTATATCTCAAAAATTGCACCACCTAAATCTTTGTATCATTCACACAGCAGTTTTCCAACCTTTGTAATCAGCCCTATTCCCAAAATAATTCACTTTCTTTTCTGATCTTATTTTAATTTCAATTAAAAAATTAACACAAACCTTAAAATATTTGAAACCTATTTGTATTTTGATTAATCTTTAGGCAAATAAAGGCTATATACAATTCATTTAAGATATTTGATTAGAGAGTAGTTAACAGCTTAATATTATAATTGCTTGAGAGATTGTGTTTAAATATAAAAAACATTTTAGATATTTTAACCTTTTTTAATAAAACTTTTTTCAAAATTAATTTAAACTAGAAATAGTTTTACATATGTAAAAACAAGCCAATAATCAACAAACTAAAATTAATTTTAATATATTTACAAAAGCATGACATTCAGCTTATTTTGTATGTTTTAGAAATATTTTATTGCATAAATATGTTTTGCTGGAATTTTATTAAAATAACAAACATGTATGCAAAACATTTAAAAAATTGCATAGAAAATCAATCAGACATACGTAAAATCTCTATTGTAGCAATATACTTTACAGTTTTCAGTGATATTTCTAAAAATACAATAAGGCTTTTTTCATTTAGCATTAATCAGCATTTAGAAGGGATATAAAGGGAATTTTTCAGAAGACTTTTTTCTGAAAAATATCAAAATTTGCCTATTTTGGATTTTTTTCTCAAATAAGCTGCATAGTTTCTCTGTTAATACAGAAAAATGCTGAACATAATTTATGATTTTTTGATGATGAAAAGTATTTTACAATATAACACAATCAAACCACGAGAATACTGAAGCCTGTAGAACATTATAATTCAATAAGCTTGGAACATTTACTATGTTCTTAATCATTTTATCCATATTAATGCTTTGTATGTCTTTTTCCTCTTTATCAGTGTGTCAGACATAGCTTCTATTTGTTGTCACTGTCCCTGATTCTATTAGAATTCTACTCTGCCTTCTAAGTTGTTGGTTATTTCCTAATGTGGTAAAAAGGCAAACAAACAAACAAGGTGACTAAATTTTCTTTTTAAGAACTAAATGCAAAACAAGTATAGATTATCTTTTAGTGATGGCTTAAGTCTTCTTCCATGTGTAATTGGCATAAGTTATAGCTCTCTAAGTGAATTATATTTAATAACAATTTTATGATCAATTTCACTTGTTTGATTTTCTTTTTTTTTCTTACCATTAGTGGTTAAACTTGTTGAATAAATGACCTTTGAAGATGTTAAAAATTTGAATAAATACCTGGAGCAAAAAATAACTATAGACCTATTATATTTTAATATTAAGGAAAAAGTCTATCATGGGCAAAGACGTGGCTGTCTCTTCAGTCACTTTTATGGCGGGATGTAATTGAAAGGGTTTTTTGGTAAACATACTTGGCTGCCCACCTAGTACTCATCCTGATTTATCTTATGTTAACACAACTCTGGCATTCTTCGAATATATCTACTGAACCAGAATTTCCCACCCCTAACAGTGTGTTGGATTCATGTGGGAAACTCTAACACCATAGGAATGCCTTTTCCTTTTCCACAAAAAATTCTGATTTCACTAATTCAGAGCAAATCCAAGGTACCGGATTTTGTTTGTTTGTTTGTTTAGATGGAGTCTCACTCTGTTGCCCAGGCTGGAGTGCAGTGGCACAATCTCAGCTCACTGCAACCTCTGTTTCCAATGTTTAAGTGATTCTCCTGTCTCAGCCTCCAGAGTAGCTGGGATTACAGGCACATGCCACCACACCAAGCTAATTTTTGTATTTATAGTAGAGATGGGGTTTCACCATGTTGGCCAGGCTGGTCTCGAACTCCTGACTTCAAGTGAACCACCCGCCTCCAACTCCCAAAGTTCTGGGAATTACAGGTGTGAACCACTGCACCCAGCCAGTATTGGTATTTTTTAAAAGCTCCTCAGAGGTTGAATTGTTTAGAAAAATTTGCAGATGAATATCTGATTCATAGCCCAATCTGCTGTCAGTGAAATGCTGATTGTTCAAGCCAAAGTTATCTGTTTGAGATCAACTCAGTAACACGGTCTTTGTCAAGGCTCCAAAGACTGTGACACTGAAAGTTTTCCCAAACATACTAATTAAGCTTATCAGAAATGGTGCCACTTTATAGGACATCGTTAGAAACAGGGCATCAACAGCCTCTGAAGGAGAGCAGCTATACTTGGTTCAATACAGAAAAACGTGTTTAATTTTGGCATTGCCGTAAGCTGATTTTTCAACTTATAGTCCTCACCCTTTCCTAATTTTCTGGGCTCTATCATTTGGGCAGGCGTGTTTCTCTGCTTGTGTTTGTGGTCTTCCTTACTGAAGTGGGATACAATAGAATCTGTTCAGCAGCATTAGGTACACAGCAAGAATGTGCCAAGAGCCTGGCCAACCTTGACCCTTCCACTAGCTCACTGAATGACCTTTGAACTCATTCTCTTTCATCTCCAAGATCCAGGCCATATATCCAAGAAAAAGGCTTAAAAATTTCCTCGTATGCTCAGTCTGTTATGGAAACAGAAGAGCCTCCATTTCTCTCCATTTTATCAAGAGCTTCCAAAACAGGTCTCCCTTTTGTTTGACCACCGGTAGACTCTTTTGGGGAACATTGGCAACCGTACAATACACACCTTCCTCATAAGCAAAGAAGGGGGCATTTGTACATCCCTAAACAGTGATTATTTCTGAAATATTTGTTCTCAGTAACTTAACAAGGGCATTTCACATTTTGTTACAGGTCCAAGTCACCTATTTTGTGTCACAGTTTCTCTGGATGTGCATGAGGTCATCATACCATCAGCAGATTCAGAAGCACACCCATGTTTGTACCCACTTCATAGTGTTGTTGCAAGGGTTATATAAAAATGCTTAGAAAGTGCCCGGCACATTGTAATCTCCATATACATATGTCCTATCATTTCTCTAGTATTATTGTCAATAAGAGGGCCCATTTGCCTATCTGGTGTTTTCTACATGCTCTGATGACAACTATACTAATACTGTTGAAATCCTGCAAGGACCCAGTCAGGAATCTTGACTACCAGGATAATTTTGGATTTGTTTTGCTCCAGGGCTGGACGATTTTTGTTTCTGGTTCCTGTGATTAATGGAAACCCTGTCTTACTTCTTCCCACTCCACTGCCTTCATCATTTTCAGTAATTGAAAAAAGTGAAAACAAAGTCCAATTCTATCAGAATGAGCTTGGAGTGGAGTGTCATTCAGCATTGCCTCTGCATATACCTGTTTTAGTAGCCCATGTACATGCTTCTTAAATTTAAATATCTCCTTACCAGAACACTCTATACCAACTTTTCCAGGTTAGGTATAAATTCAATCCCTGAAAGAGATTTACAAGACTGATTTGTAAACCTTTATGGTTAAAAAAAATTCCTAAAGGCTTTTATAAATGTCTCAGATATGTAGTCACAGTGACGTGTCATTTATCTAGCACGAGTGTAAGATGTGAAAGGTGCCAATCAGCCATTTCTTCAAGTTTTAATCTCAACATCAAAGCAATATGATTATTGAAGCATCTTGGCATTGTGTCTTCACTGACACTTAAATGCCAGGGAGTCTGGTATCAAATTTCTGGAAAGCATCATTTGTTTCTGATAACTAATTGTTTCAGTTTCGGGAAGGCACAAAACCTTCCCACAATCTGACTCAATGTTATAGGCTATGTCTTATGACACATAGTCATATTGAGTTGCATTGAATTATATTAACCACAATGTCTTTTCTCTACAAGGAGAGGTTAAGTTTATTTTAGAAAAACAGAGACTGGGATAGAAGTCTTCAAAATTGCTTTCGACTCCAATCCTTTCTTAATGTTCTGGAAATACCTGATAAATTAATGTTGCAAATTTCACTAAGACTGCATTGGTGTTTGGCAATGTCTATAAATTACCCTAAAATTTCTTGTGTTTTAAATAAATTTTTGAAGGATTTACATACACACATTTTAAAGCTAAATCTGAGTATGTTTCTTGAGACATGCGTTGTGAGCTGTTTTATTACAGTGAAATAAACTGTTTGCCAAGCAATGCACTCTGTAAGCAAGTGTCTAGAACTTGCTTCTTTAAATTTATTGATACATAATAATTGTACATATTTATTGGTTACATGAGATATTTTCATATATGCATACAATATGTAATGATTAAATCAGGATAATTAGGGTATCTATCACCTAAAAGCTTTGTCATTTCTTAATGTTGAGAACATTACAAATCCTTTCTTCCAGCCGATTTGAAATACAGAACAAGTTGTTATTAACTGTAGCCACATTAACTGTGACTAAAATTTATTTCTTCTATCTAACTGTATTTTTGTACCCATTAGCCATCCTCTCTTCATCTTTCCTTCACCTCCATTCTTCCCAACCTCTGGTAACCACCATTCTCCTCTCTACTTCCATGAGATTAATTTTTTTTAGCTCCCACGTATGAGTGAAAACGTGATATTTTTCTTTCTGTGCCTGGCTTATTTCACTTAACGTTATGACCTCCAGTTCTATTTTTGTTGTTGCAAGTGACAGAACTTTATTCATTTTTATGGCCACGTAATATCCCATTGTGTATATATACCATATTTTCTTTATTCTTCTGCTGATGGACATTTAGGTTGATTCCATCTCTTGGCGATTGTGAATAGTGCCGCAATAAACATGAGACTGCAAATATCTCTTTGATATACTGATGCACTTACTATTAGGTATACATACAGCAGAGAGATTGCTGCATCAAATGGTATTCGTATTTTTAGTTTTTAAAGAAATCTCCGTACTCTTTTCCATAATTGCTATACTAATTTACATTCCCTCCTCCGATAATGTACATGAGTTCCTTTTACTCCACATCCTCACCAGCATTTGTTATTTTTTTGGCTTTTTGATAATAGCCATTTTCACTGTGATGAGATGACATCTCCTTGTGGTTTTGATTTACATTTCTCTGATGATGAGTGACACTGAGCATTTTTTTCATATACCTGTTGACCATTTGTATGTCTCCAGATTTTTTAAGGCTTCTTTGGTATATTTTCAAACTCATTTTCAATTGGGTCCACTTATTCTCCAAATCATCAGTTTTATAAGATTCTCTATATATTTTCTGTCATCCATTTTTTATTAATCTGAAATCTATCTCAAAAAAACTCAATGGCTCAAGTCCTAGGAGGTCCAGTTAGTCAGTGTGCCAGATACTTATCGTCAAGGATTGTCCACAATCTAGGATCACTCCCCTCTCTTAATAAGAACAGGACAGATTTCCTCCTCAAAACTAACATGTAAGAACTATCTCCTTATTTATTTTCTAAAACAAATAATTTGATTCAGTACCCATTTTCACGACTGAAAAATTCTCTATCTGGATGAGATAGGAATTTTTTCCTCTTCCCAGGTAATCTGGGGCACAGATAATTTTTGCAGCGCGGAAATACATTCCACAGGCTACATAGAAGAGCATTTTAAGTAAATTGGATTCTAGAACTTCAAATTCTATCCTGCTTTTTCGTAAAATGTTTCAGCCTGAGATTGTGCCATACAAAGAGGCATAATGCTTGTTTCCTTTCCCTTTTTCTCACTTTACAAAAATAAATAAATAAATAAATAAACAAAGTAAAAAAAAGGCTCTGGTGTAAAACAGAGAAACAGGTTTTTTTGGTGTTGTTTTTGTTTGTTTGGTTTTTTGTTCAGAAAGAATACTTTAATTAAGGCAGCATTGTTTGTCTCTGCATAATATGCCTTCTTGTTTCTAAAACGGCCTTAGAAAGAGTGTAATATGTTGGGATTTGAATAAACATTAGAGTAGGACAGCAGAGAAACTGGCAATGTTCATTTGGAAACTTAGTTCTTCCATTTACCAGCTTTTGTCACAAAATTACTCAGTCCTGAGAGAATCCCATGAAGGTGAAACAAAGTAGTTTCAGTAAGAAATATTGAAGATGGCAGCACACTATTTCATCTATTGAACATATCATGGGAAGTGTCTGTCTTATCTATCTTATAACTGGAATTCAGAAATGAGATGGTTGTCATAGGAATTCATATTAATATGTTTATTTGAGTTGAGAAATGAAGTCAGACTTTCTGTGACAGAAGGAATTCTGATCTGCTGATTAGTTTGAAAATATTGACTGGCTTTGCCAATTAGGTTATATGACTGGCATTTCCAAATTGAATGAAGTAAATCTGTAGGTCCAGGTTTTGACAAACATATATAATAAAGAGTGTAACAAGATTAAAACATTTTATCTAAAACATTTATTGGCAGAGATATTAAAATGAACAATATTTCAGTCTTCACAAATCTTTCTGAGTGTATTGATTTATTCAAGGTGTGTCAAGGTGAAAGATTAACATTATAATTAAGAGGTATATTTGCTAAGTCTCAGCAAAGTTTTATGTTATGGGTTATTAAAAAATATTCTCTAGAAATTGACAAGTGAATGACTCTAATTACAGAGTAATGAATTCAGTTGCAGGTAGGGGAATGTATGCACAGACCATGTCTCACATAATTTGAACTTGTCCATGTAACTGTCTATAGAAGGTTATTTAAAATATTTATCTCTTACTAAAAACTAATAATACATTGCATCCATTTAAACTGATGATGAATAATTTCCAATCCCAACTTAAACACAGTGCAATTTTTCTTTTTTAGTACAAACTAGCAAAAATATCTGAAATAACACTGTTCTGGAAAACAGAGCCCAGATTGTTGTGGGGGTGAGTGTGGAGCAGAAGACAGGTATGGGAAAATTGCCAAAATAGTTCTCTTTCTTTTATGATGAACCTATAGCAGAAAATAAGATATAGTTATTTTATTAATCAGGTTATTCTGCTGCAATGTGCTACTTAGAAGCATTTTTTGAGTTTTTGATTATTTTATGTTAGTTCTTATTTATTCACATAAAATGTGTCTTATTTACTTCTTTTTAGAATCAGCTAAGATCATGTTTTCTTAGCATGTATTCTACAGGGATTTTTTTAAATTCATGAAACAAATAATCTTGATTCTTAATAGGTATGAATTATCAATATCTGTACACAGTGGTGTACAGATACACCATATCTGTACATGGTGAAATGTATAGCATATTTAATAAATGGACTAAACTTGGTAGAATACACCAAGCAAACAGTTCTATCAAATAAACACTGCATTTGCTATCCTCCATCACTTGGTGATGCCTTGGAGAGACCTCATTGATTTCTGCTCAGTTTCAACCACAGATGGATACACAGATTTAGATATTTGAAGTAAAACAAAGCATTATTGAATGTAATGGAAAAAATTATAAGCTACATCATATGACAAGGTACAAATAGGAAAAATGCTTGCCAATCATACTGTAAAGAGCTAATCATACTACAGAGAGAACATCTAGGTACTGAGAAGAAAATACTACCAATCCAACCGAAAAATGGGCAAATTTATTAACAGAGAGTTTTTTAAATATATATATGGTCCTTAAACTATGAAGATGATTAATCTCAGTCTTAATTACAAAGATGCAAATTAAAACAACACTAAGATATAATTTCTCACTTATCAAAATGGCAAAAATTCAAAAGTTTAACATGTTCTGTTACAGAGGCTCTGGGGAAACAGACACTCTGATATGTTATTGTAGGGCAAAGTGGTACTATTCCTATGGAAAAACATTTGGCAATAGCTATCAAAATAAAAATTGCATTTACCCTTTGACACAACAATCCCAGCTCTGGGAATCTAGCCTAACTCTGAGACTCAGTTTTGTTGCAGTAATCAACAGGCTGGAGATCTCAGTGGTTTACAACAAACGCATTTATTTATTGCTTCTATTATATGAGGGCTGCAGGTCAGCTTTTGATTTGTCTGATGCCTTCTTATTCCTAGACCAGGGCTGAAGTGGCACCTGCTACCTGGGAAATGCTGTTTTCATGGCAGGAGTCAGAAGCTAAAGGGGAACAACAAGGGCTTCTGCAAGTTTCTGCTTGGCATTAGGACAGTGCTACTTCTGCCCATGTTCCATCAGACAAGAAGTAATATGGCTAAGACCAAAGTTATCAGGGCAGTGATTTATATTCTGCCCACTGGGAAGCAATGCACAGTAACAGGGGGCAGTACTTGAGCATCTAATCCTATTAAAGGGAGGAAGGAAGGAATTGGAAACTATGCCTACGTGCGTGTGGATGATGTGAAATGTATACAAGGTGGTTCATTGCAGCATTTTTTGCAATAATATTGATTTATAAACATTTGTAGAGAGATATCAGACTGTCTCTCTCTGTCTCTCTGTCTGTCTCTCTCTCTCTCTATATATATATATATAGCCTTTAAACTATGAAGATGATTAATTTCAGTCTTAATTGCAAAATGCAAATTAAAACAACACTAAGATATAATTTCTCACTTATCAAAAATGGCAAAAATCCAAAAGTGTAACATGTTTTGTTCTGAGACATATATATATGTGTGTGTGTGTGTGTGTGTGTGTCCTGTCTCTTAGAAGAATACATGGCCGACAGTAATGCTCTCTGTGCTCAGAATTTCTATGTCCAGCAGCAATTGTGCTTGAGTTATTTCAAGATGCAAAGTGATCTTTCCTGGACTACAGACCTTACATCATTTAAAACATGAAACTGTGCTTACAATGTATTCATTTAATAAATATTTATTGAAGGCCTGGTATACTACAGGCTGAATTACGTTGAAGAAATATACTAGATCAGGTATGTGCAATGGTTAATATTAGGTGTCAACTTGACTGGATTGAAGGATGCCTAAATGGCTGGTAAAGTATCTTTTCTGAGTGTGTCTGTGAAGGTGTTGCCAGAGGAGACTGACATTTGCATCCGTGGATTGGGAGAGGAAGACTCACCCTCAGTGCGGATGGGCACCATCCAACTGACTGCCAGCACAACAAAAATAAAGTAGGCAGAAGAAGGTAGAATCACTTTGTTTGCTAGATCTCCTGGCTTCCTTCTTTTTCCCGCGCTGGATGTTTCCTCCTGCTCCTCCTGCCCTTGGACATGAGACTCCCGGTTCTCTAGCCTTTGTACTGTGGGACTTACACCAATGGCTTGCAGAAGGGCTTTCGGGCCTTCAGCAACAGACTGATGGCTGCATTGTCGGCTTCCCCTGGTTTTGAGGCTTTTGGACTAGGACAGAGCCACTACTGGCTTCTCTCTTCCTAAGCTTGAAGACCAGTTGTGGGACTTTACCTTATGATCATGTGAGCAAATTCTCCCTAATAAACCTTCTTTCATACATACATATATCCTATTAGTTCTGTCCCTCTGGAGAACCTTGACAAACACAGTACATATAATAGATACAATTAATCTACAGAGATAAAAAAGTTAATGTCATTCAATCCCAGCTTCTTCTGATTCTTCCTTTGCCAATCTGCCCTAGCCCAGGTTATAGGCATGGGGATTTAACAGCAATAAAGGGTGGTTAGGCTTTTGACACTAGGAACTGGGCATTTGTGACAAGAAACTCTTTACAAGACAATAAATCAATCTAAAGAGTGTCTCTGAGATGTTTGGGACTAATATTATTACTTCAGCAATATCTGTGGAAATTCCTATCACCAGAGAAAGGACAGTATTAGCCTTCTAAAGCTTTTTTTTGAGAATTCCAGACACGAGAAGGCTCTGAAGGAGTATTGTAATTTGGGAAAATGAGCAGAACATTTGTAAGGGCTTTAGAAGTAGAGAATCGGCAAAATTCCGCTTGTTTTAGACATAGTTGGTCAAGGGCAGTTCTTAAAAGAGAGAGAAATTGTGTGTGTGGATTAGAAGCCACTGTTTGGGTAGTTTGTAGAAGAATAATTGGGGGCTAAAGTCATGTTACAGAGCAGTTATGAAAGAAAACTATTCCAGATCAGGACATAAGAGAGACACAATGAAATGTTCGCATTCATTTAGCATTTATCAACATTTATTAGTATGAGAATATTCATGTTCTCTTGATAATATTAAGAATAGGATTCCAGGTATCTGCTGGAAGCAAATTCCTGAGATTTATTGATTCAAGGCATTATTACCAAGAGATGGTTTTTTGTTTGTTTGTTTTTGAGACAGAGTTTCTCTATGTCACCAAAGCTGGAGTGCAGTGGGGCAATCTTGGCTCACTGCAACCTCAGCCTTCCCAGTTCAAGTGATTCTCCTGCCTCAGCCTCCTGAGGAGCTGGGATTACAGGTGTGTGCCACCAAACCCAGCTAATTATTTGTATTTTTAGTAGGGACAAGGTTTCACTATGTTGGCCAGGCTGGTCTCAAACTCCTGACCTCAAGAGATCTGCCCGTCTTGGCCTCCCAAAGTGCTGGAATTACAGGCACGAGCCACCGCGCCCAGCCAAAGTGATGGTTTTTGAATAGGGGTTAGCAAACTACAGCCCTAGCCTACTGCCCATTTTGTAATTAAAGTTTTTTTTTCTATAGATTTTGGAGGAACAGGTGGTATTTGGTTACATGAGTAAGTTCTTTTAGTGGTAACTTGTGAGATTTCCCACCTTTTCCCCTGAGTGCCCAAAGTTCATTGTATCATTTTTATGTCTTTGCATCCTTATAGCTTAGCTCCAAATTATGAGTGAGAACGTAAGATGTTTGGTTTTCCATTTCTGAGTTACTTCATTTAGAATAATTGTCTCCAATCCCATCCAGGTTGCAGTAAATGCCATTAATTCATTCCTTTTTATGGCTGAGCAGCATTCCATCTCATATATGTGTGTGTGTGTGTGTATACACACACACACACATATACATACACATGACTTTTCCTCTGTGTATATACTATGGTATATATGCCACAGTTTCTTTATCCATTCATTTATTGATGGGCATTTGGGCTGGTTCCATATTTTGCATTTGTAAATTGTGCTGCTATAAACATGCATGTGCAAGTACCTTTTTTATGTAATAACTTCTTTTCCTCTGGGTAGATACCCAGTAGCAGGATTGCTGGATCAAATAGTAGTTCTACTTTTAGTTCTTTAAGGAATCTCCACACTGTTTTACATAGTGGTTGTACTACTTTATATTCCCACCAGCAGTGTAGAAATGTTTTGCAATTCAAGTTTTATTAGAGCATAGCTACAGTCATTTATTTACATATTGTCTGTGGCTATTTTCACAATACCATAGCAGAGTTGACTAGTTGACACGTTATCTTATGGCATACAAAGCTGAAAATACTTACCATCTAGCTCTTTGCAGACAGAGTTTGCAGGCTTCTGTTCTAGAGGGCAGTAGGTTGGTGGTTCTATTAGTCAGCTCAAGCTGCCATACAAAGTGCCAGAGACTGGGTGGTTCAAACAATAGAAATTTTCTCACAGTTTTGGAGGCTAGAAGTCCAAGATCAAAGTGCTTTCAAGACTGGTTTCTGGTAAGGCCTCTTTTCCTGACTTGGAGATGGCCTCCTCTGTCTGTATCCTCACATGATCTTTCCTCTGTGCATGTGGCCCTCTTGCTCTTCTGAGAAGGACACCTGTACTATCAGATTTGGGCCTTAGCCTTATGATCTCATTTAACCTTAATTACCTGCTTAAAGGCTCTACCACCAAATATAGTGACATCGTGAGTTGAGACTTGAACATATAAATTTTGGGGAAACCACATTCTGTCCGTAACAGTAGTTCTAGCCTCCATTCAGGGAGCACATGGGAGGCTCATCTCTGTGAGTACGTCACATATTGGGACTTGGCTAAGGGTTTTCCAATCCCAAAGAGTTAAAATAATGTATTATTATAGACTCGAGCAAAACTAAAAGAAGCAGGTTAACAGCATTTGACCTGTTCTCTCCAATTTTATTTTTTCCCTTTTGGAGAACTCTTTGAGAAAGACCCTTTGGAAATTCTCTTTATGTTCATCTTGGTCTGATTCTTTTTTCAGATTTGTTTCATAGTTTCTCCTTCATGATGTGTCACTATGTTTCATGTTCCCTCTCTGTCTCTCCCTCTCCTCCCTCCCCCTCTCTCTCTTAATTTGAACTATGCAATTTATTCAGCACTTGATATTCCAGACCACCACTAATTATACTCTCAGCAATGTCAACCTTCTTTTCAGTTCATCTATGGAAATTTTATTTAAAATAGTCAAAAATTCTGTAAAGTCTTTTGTGTGTGTGTGTGCTTTACATATCTAAACGTATCTATACATTTTACACATCTATGCATATCCCTGAATATTCTAAGTTTTATTCAGACTTTTCCTTCAGTTCTAATTAAAAAGGCATCCCTTTGTCCTAGATATTTATCTTGATTTTCATCTGTTATGTTTCTGCTTTTCTGATGTGTGCATTTCTCTTTGTTTGTCTTTTGTCTTCCTGTGATCATTTTGGTAAAGCACATTGATAAGATCCAGGCCATAAGATGGTGAAAACACCATCATTTCTTCTCTTGAGGGTTATCACTAATTTTGATATGCCAATTTTTCCTACCGTCTTCAGAAACAAAAAATAAAAATCTAGTCTTCCAGGGCAGTTCCTTATCTTAGTGTTCGTAGAATTGGTGAGTCATGCTAGAGGCATCAGCATGAAGGTAACTGATAAAACTCTTTCCCAAAAGGGTTTGCAAGGTTCTCTACTAGACTCTGCAGGAGTTAAGAAAGTAAACCTTCTGCCTTAAGCAGTGTTTCTCTAATTTGTTTGCATATTAAAATAACCCAGGTATTCTTTAAAATATCCAATGCTCAGGTCATACCCAAGGGCGATGAAATCAGAATTTCTAGACATGGAACCTAGACATCGGTACTTCTTCTATCTCCCTAGTTGATTCTAATGTGTAGCAAAGTATTGAAAGTTCTGGCCAAAGAGCTCCAGAATAAGCAGTCCCTCTCTTCTGCCACTGATAACCACCCTTGACCTCCCCCTGCACCAATATCTATTCAACTAGTAGATGGCCTCAGTTTAGGCTCTTATGTTCCTTCAGAGAGAGATGGGGAGAAGGGCTGGAAGAGTGTTGAGTTTTTTCTTTCTTGGAATTTGACATTCTGTAGATGTTCTCTCTCTCTCTCTCTGACTCTCTGTCTCTCAATTGCCTGTAAAAGATGACACACATAATGTCTTTATTAATTTATTTTTGGCAAGCAGCTCAGTTTCTCTCATTTAAGATAACATTCTTTGATTCAGTGTTTTCATTTACTAAGTACTTGGACAGCTTTCTTGCTCTCATGAGATATTTTTCAAGTACAGAAAATTTGAAGAGGAAGCCCTATGATTTATATTCTATATGCCAAAATGTTAGAATTATTTTTTAACTTCTGGCCTAGAATTCTTTTTAATTTAACTTACTTAGTATATTTAATTTATGCACATAAATAAAATGAAATAATTTCTCAAAATGACAGTTTGACACATTCCTACCAATTTTCGTATCTCATGATATACTTATTTCATTCAGTTTGTCTTGGAAGCACTTCAAGTATTTTTCTTCATCCCTCTAATTTATTTTTATTTTTATTTATTTATTTTTTATTTATTTTTTTGAGATGAAGTCTCACTCTGCTGCCCAGGCTGGAGTGCCATGGCAGGATCTCAGCTCACTGCAATCTCCGCCTCCCAGGTTCAAGCAATCCTCCTGCCTCAACCTCCCTAGAAGCTGGGATTACAGGCGCCCGCTACCACCCTTGGCTAATTTTTTTGGATTTTTAGTAGAGACGGGTTTCACTGTATGTTGGTCAGGCTTGTCTTGAACTCCTGACCTCTGATGATCCGCCCCGTCAGCCTCAGCCTCCCAAAGTGCTGATTACAGGTGTGAGCCACCGTGCCCGGCCCATTCCCCAAATTTTTAACACTGCTTCTTTTTAAATCTTCTCTAACCCTTAATGAACCATTGCTAGACATACTTTAAGAGTCTGGGAATCTCATTGCTTACTTTTTTTTTTTTTTTTCTTTCTGAGACGGACTCTTACTCTGTCGCCCAGGCTGGAGTGCAGTGGTGCGATCTCCGCTCACTGCAAGCTCCGCCTCCTGGGTTCGCACCATTCTCCTGCCTCAGCCTCCCGAGTAGCTGGGACTGCAGGCGCCCGCCACCACGCCCGGCTAATTTTTTTGTGTTTTTAGTAGAGAAGGGGTTTCACTGTGTTAGCCAGGATGGTCTCGATCTCCTGACCTCGTGATTCTCCCGCCTTGGCCTCCTGCTTAGTTTTTAATTTAAGAAAATATTCAGCCTTTATATTATTATTTCACCTAAATTATTTAATCTCTTGAGGATACATCAAATGAGATACAATGAGCCATTCTCTTTTATTAAACGGTGGTATTGCTTTAGAACTAAAACAATCAGTATGATAGATTTTCCATCAATGATTTGAAAAATATTAAAGTGACAACACATATTTTCTTGTTGTATTTGCAACCTTCTACCCTTAGCGAAATCGACAACTCTTTGCTCCTAGCAAATTTGTAAGGTGAAAACTTGGTAACTATAACACAGTGAATTCATCTGTTTCCCAAGAATTGTCTACATTATGAGCACACACGGTATTCTAGAAGCCCAGCAGAGCACATTCAAGCAGATTTCTTGCAACTCATATTGGAAAAGACAATTATCCCCAGGCAGCATAAGGGCTTACAGCAGGGGGCCAGCAAACTTAATGCTACTATACATATGTATTATTTGCTGTTTGCATATCAAAAGCAATTTCTTTGACACATATATTGCTTGTTTGTTAGTTGATTTGTTAAACTATGGAATAATTCAATAGACGAATGGCTAAATGATAGTAATCACACTTCTTCACTTTTAGTTGATTTTAAGCGATCTTATTTAAAACATTTCTTAAAAGAAGTAAAAATTCTAGTCTCATAACTTCATATAAATTGGAAATTAAAATACAAGTAAACATAATGCAATAATTTCCAGTGGGGCTTTGAAGAGCCTAGAAGAAGTATTACATTTTTGTTTTGAGAACTACGTATTCAATGAGAAATTATTCTGGAAGCTAGAATGCACTTTTTTTTTAAATTTTTTATTTTTATTTATTTATTTTTTTGAGACGGAGTCTCGCTCTGTCGCCCAGGCTGGAGTGCAGTGGCGGGATCTCGGCTCACTGCAAGCTCCGCCTCCCGGGTTCAGACCATTCTCCTGCCTCTGCCTCCCGAGTAGCTGGGACTACAGGTGCCCGCCACGCCCGGCCAATTTTTTGTACTTTTAGTAGAGACGGGGTTTCACCGTGTTAGTCAGGATGGTCTCGATCTCCTGACCTCGTGATCCGCCCACCTCGACCTCCCAAAGTGCTGGGATTACAGGCGTGATCCACCGTGCCCGGCCTACAATGCACATTTTTATTGTCATGTGTTAAGTTGAAGATTGGTTCTCTGTAATCGATACAATATAGTTTTATATATATACAAACTAAACTTTGAAAAGTTTTTAGTAAATTGTGTCATTACAATTGACTTCTAACACATTCAAAAACTGATTCATAATAGTCAGCCAGACGTCACAATCTTTCAATGCTACTGCTCCTATGCTCTTTCTCAGTTATGATATGCAACCCTCAGTCAGGAAAGTGTGTATAGCAACTGCCCAGGATCCACTTCACTCAGAATAAACAACACAATACTGGGTCTGATCTTAACTTTTTCCTCTAATGTGGTCACACAAGATACTCCGTCATCATATGTGCTGGCAAGACTGACACAGTAATATAAGGCAGAAATATCCAGGTTCACTCTGTCTCCTCTATTTCCCTTTTGAACAATAATGGAAATAAATCATTGTAGTTAGCCCACATTACCATAAAGAGAAAAGTAAAACCATTTTTCTTTTCTATGACTTCTACTGGGATTAAAAACTACTTTTTTAAAAAAAGCATGGTTAACATTTACATCGCATACAAGTCTTTTCCAGATTATCTTTTTCTCTAGATGACCCCTAAAGAAAGTTATCTTAGTTATATAGAGAGAAATTTTCACTTCAGCAGTCATTTTCTGAAGGATATTTCATGCTGAAATGTCTTTGAAATATCATTTTTCATCAACCCTCTAAACCTATTGAAAACGTCTCCACAGTACCTGAAACATTTTCTCTGATGAAATATATCATTTTACATTACTCAGATGTTCTGAAAATTCATAAAGTAGCAATCATAATTTATTGAAATTTCTTTCTGCCAGTCAGAAATGAATAAAACTATATAGTGCATTCAAGAGGAAACAGAAAAGAAAAATGAAAAGAGTAACATCAGTACCTTTAGTTTAGAAGTAACGTAAGATTGTTTTTGGTAAACAATATCAGCAGTTTTCCATAATTCTAGTTTTTATTTCAAGCTGGTGAAACACTGAGCCTAGGATTGTGTGGCAAACTTTATACTGCAGATCTCTAATAGGCTTGCTATTTTAATTTAAACAACAATTATTTAATATTCGTCCACTGGACACAATGGCTTGACAGTGTACATACGGCCTGGCTTCCTGAAAGTTACATTAGAAGTTGTCAGAATGGTTTTTTCGTCATCATGAAATTTATTTAATAACATATTTTTAATAGCCTTTGTCTTTTATTCTTCTCTCATTCGTAATAGAGTAAATGTTTCTTCTTTTATCAGAGATTGGATCTTGCCTTGGTGGTTAAGCTCTTTTCTTTTATGTCTTCTCAGGAATTTTGTTCACCCTTCTGGTCATCTTTCTACACTGCTTCCCTCGTTACTCAGTTCTCAACAGGGCTTGTCTCCTTCCCCTCTGGCTCTCTTTTTTCCTCCTTAAGTCTTACTTACTGCCCATCTCCTATATTTACAACCTTTATTTAATAAAAGGTTATGTACCAGAATACCACTTGTTCACCTCAATTTATTTAAAACATCTATTAAAGTTATACATAAATATGGCAAAATATCAAAAAGCATAGGGTAAATAAATAAGAAGCAATAAACCTAAAATTTCCTACCACTAATCCTATATAATACAAGCAAAAATATATATAACAATGTTTCTGTATTTTTTAACAATATGCTTATATGATTTTTAAATGTTCAAAATTTTATTTTTGTTATAATTTATAGTAATTCACCTCATAGACACCAGTCCTTAATTAATGATATAATTATAGCACCATCTCTATACTTTAATTCTTTCATGATTTATTTAAATCATTTTCTTATAGCCTGAGCTTTACATTGAATATTTTTGCTCTTCACCTTTTATTGTATTTTGAGACAGTCTTGCTCTGTCACCCAGGCTGGAGTGCAGTGGGTAGTCTCAGCTCACCGCAACCTCCACCTCCCAGGTTCTAGGAATTCTCGTGTCTCAACCTCCTGGGTAGCTGGGATTGCCGACATGCACCACAACACTCAGCTACATTTTTTTGTATTTTTAGTAGTGATGTGATTTCACTACGTTGGATAGGCTGGTGTCGAACTCCTGGCCTCAAGTGATCTGCCCGCCGTGCCCTCTTCACCTTTTAAACTGAGATTTTCAGTGCCTCTATCTTTGCTTTTGCCTCTCCTCACTACGTTTTTAGCTTCTGTGATTTGTCAGTGGTGCATTCACATAAAATTGATAGCATTTACATTTTTGTCTTTAAATATTCTCCATCCTTAGCTTTTATGCTGATAGTAATAGTTGGAAGCCTGCAAAGAAATATTCAGTATGATGACACTATTATTAACGTTTCACAGCCTCTATGTCACATGGTTAGGATGTATTTCTGCTATTAGTTTAAAGTAGGTTATTTTATCTTATGCTTCACTGGTTACTCAAAATTTTGCCACAAACAAGTGTGTTTCACATTTAAAACATTCTTCTAGTAAAGTATTTGAAACTCACTTGTCGTGGTCCATTTTGTGCTGCTATAACAAAATACCACCAACTGGGTAATTTGTAGAGAACAAAAATTTATTTTTCACAGTTCTGGAAGATAGGAAGTCCAAGATAAAGGCACCAGCAGGCTCATTGTCTCATGAGGGTTTGATCTCTGTTTCCAAGATCCAAGATGGCTTTTAGAACACTGTATACTCCACGTGTTCACATATGGTGAGAGGCAGAAGGGGAAGAAAGCCAAAGGCTGCATGAAGCCTTATTTATAAGGGTCTTATTTCCATTTACCAGGGAGGAGTTTTCATGGCCTAATCACCTCTTAAAGGCACCACTTCTTAATACTATCATTGGCCATTAAGTTTCAAAACCTAAATTTTAGAGAGGATACATTCAAACCACAGAGCCAGTCTTCATTTCCATATCCAGTAACATTCTTTATAAATCTGGAATGGTTGATTCATAATTAAACACGACTCATATTCCACCTTGGCAATTTTCTTCCCTGCAATTTTGGATTGATTCCTGTTTTTTATTCCATGTCTTTGTCTTTCTTGGGTTAGTCCTTTCTCTACCTTCTCCTTTTCCTCCTTCTTCTTCTTTAGGCTATGTATCCTTAAATCACTTCTTTAGAAAAACAGCATGAGAAATACTTTCTAAATACAGGCATACCTCAGATATATTGGGGGTTGTGTTTCAGGCCACCATAATTGTGATAAACTGAATATCACAAAAAGGTAAGTCATGCAAATTTTGTGGTTCCCCAGTACATATAAAAGTCCTTTCCCCATTGCTTGTTATTGTTGATTTTGTCAATGACCAGATGATTGCAGGTGTGTAGCTTTATTCATGGGTTCTCTGTCCTGTTCCATTGATCTATGTGTTTGTTTTTGCATCAGTACCATGCTGTTTTGGTTACTGTGGTCTTGTAGTATAGTTTGAAATCAGGTAGTGTAATACCACTGGCTTTGTTCCTTTTACTTAGAGTTGTTTTGGCTATTCAGGCTCCTTTTTAGTTCCATATGAATTTTAGAATCCTTTTTTTCCCCTTATTCTGTTAAAAATAATGTTGGTAGTTTAATAGGAATAGAGTTGACTCTAAATTGCTTTGGGCCATTTGACCATTTAAAAAATATTGATTCTTTTGATCCATGAGCAGTGTATATTTTTCTATTTGCTTGTATCATCTATGATTTATTTCAGCAGTGTTTTATAATTCTCCTTGTAGAGATCTTTCACCTCCTTGGTTAGATGTACGCCAAGGATATGTGTGTGGCTATTGTTGGTGTGATTGTATTCTTGATTTGATTCTCATCTTGAATATTATTGGTGTATAGAAATGCAACTGATAATTTTATGTTGATTTTGTATCCTGAAATGTTATTGAAATTGTTTATCAGATCCAGGAACATTTTGGTGAAAACTTTAGGGTTTTCTAGGTATGGAATCATATCAGTGAAGAATGATAATTTGAGTTCTTCCTTTCTTATTTGGATGCCTTTTATTTCTTTCTCTCGCAACACAGTACTTCTAGTAGAAGTGGTGAGAGTGGGCATCCCTGTCTTATTCCAGTTCAAAGGGGAATGAGTCCAGCTTTTTCTTGTTGGCTGTGGATTTGTCATAGATGGCTCTTATTATTTTGAGGTATGTTCTGTCCGTACCCAGGCTGTTGAAGGATGAACATATGAAGGGATGTTGGATTTTTTTTTTTTTTTTTTTTTTTGAGACAGAGTCTTACTGTCTCCCAGGCTGGAGTGCAGTGGCGCGATCTTGGCTCACTGCAAGCTCCACCCCCCAGGTTCATGCCATTCTCCTGCCTCAGCCTCCCTAGTAGCTAGGACTACAGGCGCCTGCCACCATGCCTGGCTAATTTTTTTTTTGTATTTTTAGAAGACATGGAGTTTCACCATGTTCGCCAGGATGGTCTCGATCTCCTGACCTCATGATCCTCTCGCCTCGGCCTCTCAAAGTGCTGGGATTACAGACATGAGCCACCACGCCCGGCCGAAGGGATGTTGGATTTTATGAAAAGCTTTTTCTGCATCTATTGAGATAATCATACAGCTTTTAGCTTTTGCTTTTAATTCTGTTTAGGTAGTGAATCACATTTATTGATTTGTGTGGTTTAACTGGGCCTGCATCCCAGGAATAAGGTCTACTTGATCATGGTGAATTAACTTTTTGATATGTTTCTGGATTTGGTTAGCTAGCATTTTGTGAATTAGCCTGTAGTTTCCATTTTTGTTTTGTTTTGTTATGTCTTTGCCAGATTTTGAATTGAGAGTGATAGTGCCTTTGTAGAATGAGTTAGGGAGGAAGCCCTCCACCTCTACTTTTTGGAATAGTTTCAGAAGAATAGGTACCAACTCTTCTTGTACATCCGGTAGAATTTGGCTGTGAATTCTTCTGGTCCAGGACTCTTTTTGGTTAGTAGATTTTTTTATTACTGATTCAAATTCTGAACTTGATTTTGGCCTGTCCAGGGTTTCGATTTCTTCCTGACTTGGTCTTGGGAGATCATGTGTTTCCAGGAATGTATCCATATCCTCTAGGTTTTCTAGTTTGTGTGCATAGAAGTGTTTATAATAGTCTCTGAGGATCTTTTGTATTTCTGTGGGATTGGTTGCAGTGTAACCTTGGTCATTTCTAATTGTGTTTATTTGGATCTTCTGTCTTTTTTCTTAATCTACTTAGTGATCTATCAATTTTGTTGATTCTTTTAAACAAAAAGCTTTTGGCTTCATTGATGCTTTTTATGTATTTTGGGATCTCAATCTCATTCAGTTCTGCTCTGATTTTGGTTGATTCTTATACTCTGCTAGCTTTGTGATTAGTTTGTTCTTGTGTTTCCCATTCCTCCATTAGATTGCTAATTTTAGGTATTTCTAACTTCTTGAAATAGGCATTCAGTGCTATAAACTTTCCTCGTAACACTGCATTAGCTGTGTCCCAGAGATTTCTGTAGGTGTTTCTCTGTTTTTATTTATTTCTAAGATTTTTAAAAATTTTCTGCCTTAATTTTGTTGTTTACTCAAATGAGCAAGTTGTGTAATTTCCATCTTATTATAGTTTTAAGAGATCCTGGTATTGATTTGTATTTTTATTCCACTGTGGTTTGAAAATATAGTAGGTATGAATATATTTTGAATTTTCTGAGACTTGTTTTACAGCAAAGCATGTGGTCAGTCTTAGAGTATGTACCGTGTGCAGATGAAAAAAAATGTGAGCCTCGTCTCTTGAAGACAGCAGATGGATGGGTCTAGTTTTCTTATCCAATGTTTCACTTTGTGCCTTTTAAGTAGGGTGTTAAGACCATTTACATTAAAGGTCAATATTGATATGTAAGATTTTGATTCTGTCATAAACTTGTTAGCTGTTTATTTTGTGTTTCCTATTGTGTAGTTGCTTTAAAGTGTTTGTGGGCTATGCGCTTAGCTGTGATTTTGTGGTAGTGGACATTGTTCTTTCATCTCCATGTTTAGAACTCCTTTAATGATCTCTTGTAAGACTGGTTTAGTGGTAATGAATTCCTTTAGTGATTGCCTGTCTGAAAAAGATTTTATTTCTCCTTCACTTATGAAGCTTAGTTTGGCAGGGTATGAAATTCATGGTTGAAGTTCTTTGAGGATGCAGAAAATAGGTACCCCCAAAAGGTCTTCTGGCTTGCAGGGTTTCTGCTGAGAAGTGTGCTGTTAGCCTGATGGGGTTCCCTTTTTATGTAGTCTGATCTTTTTCTCTAGCTGCTTTTAAGATTTTTTAAAATTTCATTTTGACCTTAGACAGTTGAGTGACTATATGCTTTGGTGATGTTTGTTTTGTATAGTATCTAATAAGCGTTATCTGAATTTCTTGTTTCTGGGTGTCTACCTCTCTAGCAAAGTTAGGAAAATTTTTAAAAATTATTCTCTCAAGTACATTTTTTGGATTGCTTACTTTTTATCTTGCTCTCTCCCTGTAGTGCCAATAATTCTTAGGTTTGGTTGCTTTACATAATCCTATATTTCCTGGATACCTTGTTCAAGTTTTAAAATTCTTAGTTCTTTATTTTTTTCTGACTGGTTTAGTTTGAAAGACCAATTTTCAATTTCTAAAATTCTTTACTCTGCTTGATTTAGTCTATTGATAAAACTTTCAATTGCATTTTGAAGTTCCTTAAGTGAGTTATTCAGTTCTGGTAGAGCTGAATGCTTTCTTTATAAGATCTTTACCTCTTCCTTTATTTCCTGAATTGTTTTACAGGTTTCTTTGTGTTTATTTTCAAGCTTATCTCGGATATTGTTCAGTTTTCCTGCAATTCATGCTTTGAATTCTCCATCTGACATCTTATGCCTCCATTTAGACTAGGGACCATTGCTGGAGAGCTAGAGTGAGCCTTTGGTGGTCATAAGTTCAGATTTTTAATGGTGGTAGAATTCTTATGCTAATTCCTTCTCATCTGGAGAGGGTTCTGTTGGGTTGGGTCTTTTAACTTTGCTTTTGTAGTCCTATGCACTTCTATCAGCAGGTTTTGTATTGGGCTGTGCAGTTTGACCTACAGGCCAGTAGATGATATTTGCAGATAAGAGCCAGCTGCCGTACGAGAAGTTGGGTATTGATCTGATCTTTGTTTTATATGAGGCACCTTCTGTTATTTCAGGTGAAGGGCTGGACAGTGGGATGCCCTGTGTCCTGAGCTTCCTGTCCCATGGGGGTGGTGGTGAGGGAGCTGAAGCCCCTGGTTTGCCCATGAATATCACAATGGAGAATGCAGGCACCAGCCCTAACAAGGGTGACTGGGGGTGAGCTCCTGGTGAAATGTGCTGAGGTCTCTGCAGGAGGAGTGAGGAGGCTGCACTGGCTTCCTATTCTAGATAGGCAGCAATACAATCTGTTTCCCTATCACACCCTTTTTTCAAGGCTCATAACTCCCAGTTCAGACACACATTATAGTCTATCTCTGGCCCATAAGGTGGTTGAGAGCCACAGGAAATGCCTATTTTGCAGCTCTCTGTGGGAGTGATTTTAGAACATAATCTCATCACTCAACTTGATACAGATAGGTTGAAATCTCACCTGTTCTCCAATGTGGCAGTACTGCTGCTTTTTGTGAAGTGCGGGGAGGGGGATCCACCTTTGGACCCATGTGAATGGGTGTTGGTTGTGGTGGTGTCAGCTGCTTGGGTTGGTCTAACCTCAGGCCCTGAGAAATGTGGTCAGGTGCCAGCAGACTTAGGATGGGGTAGGTAGTTCTCCAGTTCCCAGGCTCCTACATGGCTTGCTGGACAGCATGTATGAGTCATAAAGGGGCTGGATGGGGGTCAGGCTAGCCCCAAGTTCAGGAGCTGGCTGTGTTGTGGGGGCAGGTGAGCTAGTCCCCGGGTCATCAACCAACGTCTCAGGCAGGGGCAAGTGGAATTCTTAGGTATTGGGAATTTAAGAAAATTCTACATGTTAAATGTTCAGCCAGGTGGTTGTTCTATGGGCCTTTCACTGGAGAGGGCAGAAATCCTCAGCTGCATAATGAAGACTAGCAGCTATGGGACATGTGACACACTTGCACTTCTCTCCCTTCCAAATGATGATGAACTTCACTGTTGGGATCACTTGAGGGTGCCAAGCATTGTCTGTTATGTCTGGGAGTTTTGTCCCACGGGAATGCAGAGTCATCACCCACCGCAATGTTCACAAAGGGGTGGGACTGCTGAGCTGGAAACCTGAGCCTAGCCTTGCCTGACTCAGAAGTGGGACAGAAGTCTCACAGTTTGTCATCTGTAAGTTTCTCCAGGGGAATGCTGGGCTGTGCCCACCAGCAGAATTTAGGTGGGCGCAAGGTCACTGCAGTGGAAGTCTGAGCAAGGAAGAGCAGGGCATTGTAACCACTCCTCTGCACCATGACTACAGCCTCTACTGGGGTTGTGGAAGCTGGTGTCAGGCTGCTCGGGGATCCAGGTCCTGTGGGCTCCACATAAGCTTGAGTGGTACCTATGCAAAAAATGCCAGAGGGGCCAGATGTGGTGACTCACGCCTGTAATCCCAGCACTTTGGGAGCTCGAGGAGGCGGATCACAAGGTCTGGAGTTTGAGACCAGTCTGGCCAACACAGTGAAACCCCATTTCTACTAAAGATACAAGAATTAGCCGGGTGTGGTGGCACGCACCTGTTGTCTCAGCTACTTGGGAGGCTGACGTGGGAGAATCACTTGAACCCACGAGGCGGAGGTTGCAGTGAGCCAAGACCACGCCGTTGCACTCCACCCTGGGTGACAGAGTGAGATAACGTCTCAAAAAAAAAAAAAAATGCCAGGAGGCCCTTTGTGTTGGTCTAGAGGCCTGGGGGATGGGGGTTGGGAGGTTTGCTCATATCCAGGATTGTGAAGGTGCATGTGGGAAGTGCAGATTTCTTGGGGACTGTCACTTACTCATCCTTTCCCCATGTTAGAGAGCTTCTCCTGGCCCCACGCTGGTTTCAGGTCAGCGACTGCCTAACTTCTCTCTGTTTTCTGTGGGTTCCCCCATTCCACGGTGAATTCTGACAAAGTCCCTTCGATGATTCTCTTGAAGCGCTGCTCTTTACTCTCCACTGTGTTTCTTCTCCATGAGATTGGTGCACACTAGCGGCTTCTAGTCAGTCATCTTGAACCTCCCAACTGATGCTGGATTCCTGATTCAAAATAAATTTTTTATTTAAAGTATTCTTTTTATATATAATCCCTGCATTAAATGACATTGTTGAGAAACTTGATTTCATTTTCATTCTCTTTCATTTCTTTGTTTGGGATTATTTTAGATATTCATTTTCTGTGGGAGCTTTTAATTATTCCATTTGTCTTTGATTTAAAATTTCAAAAAAAATTTGGTTTGGGATTTTGTTTCTTTTTTCTTTCTTCATTCTAATCTGACCCTTTGAATTGAAGCACAGGCATATACCTTGAGTTTTTGGAACGTTCTGCTATTATTATATCTGATTATTTCCTGTCTTTTATATTATTTTAGTTATTCATGGAAAGTTACCCCTATGACTTTGGTTAAGCTTATATGATTATTTTATTTTCCTCTTGATCTCTATCACTTTTGATTTTGCTTGTATATTTGAGATAAATAGTTGACATCTAGGTGATATTCCATTTATTTGTATATTATCTTCAATTATATTGTGTAAACAATTATTTCTTGAGCTATACTTATTCCTTTTCAATATTTTATTTGTTGTTGTTTAAATAAGCCTTTTTTTTACTTTTGTAGAATATTGTACTTAATATTTTGTTTTTCTTGTTTCATTGTCTTGTTAAAACATAAACTTAGGCACATTAAAATCTTAAAGAGTTTCTTTGAGCATAATGTCAATTCACAAACTGGGCAGCACTAGAGCACAAGTGGCTCAGGGCTCCCCTGAAAGTGCGCAAGGGGAAAAATTGTACAAAGTGTTCTCAAAAGCCAGACAGAGAAAATATTTGATTGGTTAAAGTGGAACAGTAGCCTTCTTCAGTTAGATGTTAATTGAAAGTTTCTGATTGGTTAAGCTACTCCAACTTGGGTTTTTGTTTGTTTACCTAGGAGCACAGAACACTGGAGCTGTCTTGACCTTATGGGTTCCAATTAATTTTTTAAAAAGTTTTAAATCTTATTTTCTGCACTGAATCATCTTCATTTCCTTCAAATTATTGCTTACTTTCCTTTTTCTGTCCCCTAATCTTTTAACCTCAATCATTTTCTTTTACATTCCAGGCTTTTGTTAAGTATACTGTGATTATTCATTTCAATTTCTTCATTTTATGTTACTTTAGTTTTAGAGCAAATAAATAATAGAGTTGGTCAGAATCTCTCTAAATGTAGGCTTGTTTTGAGACATGAAAAGCTTTGTCTTATCTGAGTGATGAGAGACTTATAATTTGGCAGAATGAGAAGGGCTTCACTCTGTGGTGCAATCATCCATAGTTATTTGCCATAGTCTTTCTTGACAACTTACTTTTCTTTAAACAGAGAAAAAAGACTCAGGTTCTTTGCCTGGGATTAAACACTTTGCATAATTTGACTATGGATAGGGAATAATGTCATAAAGTCAACTTCCTATATATGGAATGTCAATCTCACTCTTTTTCACAGCTATTTTTTACCTATTTTAAGCCCTATTGCTATAAAAGTTAGGAAAGTTCTCAGGGACATGAGTTCTACCTGAGTGGTAAGGGGCTCATAAGATTTTAATTTGTAAGATACAGACGTGTGTGTGTATATATATATACACATATATACATATATATGTGTATGTATATGTATATATGTGTATATGTATATGTGTGTGTATGTGTGTGTATATATATATTTGTATATTCCAGCTGCCCCAGGTATTCTTTATTTTATTTACTTTCTCGAAGGTTGCTAAAGAACTTCCTGTTTTACTTTGCCATTTACATTAATGTTTGCTGAATATGGAGTGGAGAATTTTCTTATCTATGATAAAGACTTTGGGTTTTCTTTTTGTATTTTCAACTGTTTTTATTTCTCTATTAATCCAATTCCATCCAATTCACACACGATATTATACTAAATAGCCTCATTTTTTACTCTGTGACACAGTTAAGAATGCATGTACCAACATCAGAATATTGTTAAAGTATTATATAAATTAATGATGGCATAAGTATGGTATAACTCCATATATGTTCTTAGCCTTGTTATTATTATCACAACATTTTCTGTCATTTCTGAGCAAGGGATAAAAAACCGTTAGAATTGTTCCAATATTCCTACCTCTTTTTCAATGCTTAGTATCTGTGCATGTTAGAATTTATAAATTTTAACATGACAATTTCTCAAAAATAAAATAAGATGGCTATCTGGAAATGACAGTATTCTATTATTAAGCTTGAATGATATGCAAGAAGCATATCTTATTCGATGGATTCTCCATCATTTGTTTAACTAGTCCCCTATGGTAAATAATATTTTTAAATATATTTTTTACTATTATCTAAAATTTACAAGTAACTAACTCATGTCTGGTTCTTTGCAAACTTCTTTAAATCTGTTTATAATGTTCAATTCAAGTAATTGGCCAAGGTAAAGAACACGACACTCATGTTAGATTCATATCATTAAATAGCTCTCTAAAGTGTGTGCCAATTTACATTAGTACTGTGAATGAATGAATTCTCTCTAACACTATTAAACATATTTTTTCAATGTCAGCAATTTAGGAGGTGATAAATGGCATCTAGTTTTACTTTAGATTTCTCCAAGTATGATGAAAATCTGTTATGGTTTCATATTTTTATTAGCTATTTTTAAGAGAAGAGGAGTGACTGTCTCAGCTGTTCTTCATTTTCATCCCAAAGAGCTCAGGTTGTCCTCCTGCTCTGAAATTGCTTGTGTCTCCTTTGTATATTCTGCTTCTTTTTTCCTTCGTCCCATCTGCTTTGGATTCTCCTGTAACACGATTCCATCTGTTTTCCTTAAAAGTTCAAGTGCATTGGTTGTTACTATTTGTTGTTTTATGGCACATTTAAAAAATATATGTCTTCATTACATTGGCTGTTGCAGGGACTAGATAAGCTAACACAAGCAGAGATTTGAAACATTGCCTGACTCACAGGCACAGATCAAAGCTTGGTAGAGTACTTCTTTTTTTGTAATTTTTTTCTGTGAGCACCTTATACATATGTTGATTACCATATCATACAGAGTTAAAGTTATTTCTTTTCTATTTGTAAACAGCTGCACTTTATTAAGAAAATTATTGTCATATGTGTTACCTTTTTATGTTTTTCTTCAGATATGAATGTTTATATGCTCAAATTGCACTTTATTTTCTTTAGAGCTTTTACTTATGCAATATTTAAAAATGTCTCAAATAGGGATTTTTTTTCCATAAAAAGTGGATATATGCATGTAAATAAGTGAAAAAAAATGAAAAGAAAAATTGAGAAATGCTAAGGATAAAATTTTAAAAAGAGAAAAATAATAAAAGTAGAAAAAAACCAAAAAAATTTGTTTAGCTAAAGTATATAATGGGTATGAAAAATAAGGAATTGAAAAATGGAAAAGAAATACAATAATTAAAATTAGGGCAGATGGAAAAAATCAGAGGACAACAAATGAAAAAACAATACAATAAAATTAAATGTGACTCAAGAAATGAAAAGAAAAAGTATGTAGCTCCTCTGTAGCCATTACAATCAAATTCTTTGTTCAATATATCTAGTGTTATTGTCAACAATACACCAGGTAGAATATCCGACTTTCACACTCAGATCGTGTACCGGGAACTTCATTGCTCCTCAACAAAACCAGGAACATATCCATGTTTAAGGTCCAAAATCAGAAAGCTGAAATTTAAATCTTGACAGCTGAGACAATTAAACCCTTTAGCTGCTAAATCCACCTAAATGGAGACATTTATTTTAGAATTTCTCCAACTCACAGAATGTTAACACTCAAATCTAACTATTCATAGGAAATTTAATCAAATTTCCTCCTCCCCCATAAAAAGTAACATATGGTAAAGAATAACCTTTTTTCCTATAATTTATTGTAATATTTTTAAGAATAAAAAAATACAACCTGGGTTACCATTGTTATTTTGCATATTAATGTTTCCAGTTGGGTAACCTCAGGCAGGTTGTTTAATGTCCAAGTGGCTCAGTTTTCTCATCCATAACAACTTCATAGAGACACAAAGATAGAAATAGATAATACATATTAAGTATATATTTAATATGCCTACTATCACATAGCTAACATTGGCTAGTCTTATAACACAATAGAATTTATAAAGTCCATGCAATACCAACCATAATTCCATTAAGTAGTAGTTATTTTTCTCCTAACTCTCATTCTTCACAGATTGAACTTCCTATGAAGAAGGAAATTTAGACTAATTTTCTTTAAATTTGCATATTAAAATTTTCTCTAACAATCAAGATTTCATGATCAGAATTATAATTAAATTTCTGTGAAGTACAGGGAGATGCTTTCCCATTTTTTAAAATCCTACTTCCTTGCTTGACAAATTAGTAATTGTAGTACAGAGAGAATACTGAGATTCCCCAAGTCTCAAAGCTGCTTCGTAAGTCCCTGCATTCATTCAACCAGTGTATGTGGACTCAGTACTATCAGCTGTGGTAATGTGCTGGGTGTTAGGAACACAATATACTTTCTTCTTCCATTTTACTTAAAGTCTAGTGGAAAGGTAGGGTAACCAGGTATATAAAACTACATCCATAGGATCCCGTTGATAAATTCTGCTTGAGTTGCTCTTACAACTTAGAGGAAAGTGTCTGTTCATATCCTTTGCCCACATATACACCATGGAATACTGTGCAGCCATAAAAAATGGATGAGTTCATGTCCTTTGCATGGACATGGATGAAGCTGGAAACCATCATTCTCAGCAAACTAACACAAGAACAGAAAACCAAATACTGCACGTTCTCACTCATAAGTGGGAGTTGAACAATGAGAACACATGGACACAGGGTGGGGAACATCACACACCGGGGCATGTCGGAGGATAGGGGGCTAGGAGAGGGATAGCATTAGGAGAAATACCTAATATAGGTGATGGGTTGAGGGGTGCAGCAAACCACCATGGCACGTGTATACCTATGTAACAAAACTACACGTTCTACACATGTACCCCAGAACTTAAAGTATATTTAAAAAAAAGGTAGAGGAAATTGGCGAAAGCTGCATCTTGCTGCATCTTGTAAGATGTGACAATGAGTCTTACCCCACCTCTTCATAATATGCATTTAAATATTTTTCATGGAGGTTCATTTTATCATTATCATCCTATCATTTTAACAATGAGTAATAATCCTGAGTATTAGGAAATTGCTTTAATTTCATTAGCTTTTTATGTCTGTAATTTTCAGATTAATTTTATAAGAATTCCTTCAGAAGATTCGTTATGGGGAAAGTGATTATTTGTACCTAAGAAATTAAAGCAAAATTTACAGAGAAAAGTTAAGCAAAAGTTTTCATTCTAAATAGATAAAACATTGATTGGATTTTATTTTTTATGTCAACTATGGCATGGTTTAGGAATAGAAGAGTTTTTTTTTTAACTTAGAAATATTTATAGATATATACTGCAACTTTCTTCTTGAAGTTTTTCATTTGGGGTACTCATGGAGAAGAGAATATCTGATGTGACAATCTTGTTATATTTGTTCATGCATTTTAATGAGTTTTTGACATGTGCTCTACCAAAAAAGATACCTTGTAGTAAATGACTGAGTAATGAAAGACTGTATTTTGATGAGAAAAAATTCATTTTTTTTTGTTGGGTGGTGAATCAGACTGTCATTCTAACACTAACCATCTTCCCTTTCTAAGAGGTGTTTTTTTTTCTTTCTATTATAACAAAATGCATTTACTGTTGTCCAGAAAGGGTATTCCTTGAGAGAAATGTGGATGAAATGAGCATTATTATTTAACAAGCTAATTAAAAAGTAAAATATGTTAAGTCTAATTTTTTAGTATACTCATTTAGTTTACATTATGTTTTTTTTTCAGATATGTAACATAATACCATAAGTATCCCTTTGTTAGCTCTATGACAAGATAGGAAGGCAGACTTAGCCATAGGTTTTAATTTGGAAAACATAGTTTTGTAGATTTAAATAAAACTGAATTTCAATTAAATTGTATTTTTCTATATTTTAAGTTGTAGAAAATTTTTTAACGTAGCTCTATTATCTCTTTTCTCTTTCTTTTTGTCTTTCCTCCTTCCTTCCCCTCTTCCTTTCTTCAAGGGATCTTCATCTCTAATTATATTCTAACTTCTTCCCAATATATGCCTGCAGCTCAGACCTTCCTCCTGTGTCCTAAATGTCTATAATTAGCTTCCCATCAGACTTCCCCAAATAAACGTGACTCAGAAATTTCAAACACAGTATACAATACTAAACATATGAATTTTCTGTCGAAATTTCACTCTGTTATTCATCTGGTCAATCCTAACAATACTGTGATACTTCTTCCCTCTCATTTATATGAACAGTTTTTTACTTTTTTTCCTCCAACTTGTTTCTCAATGCTTATGTCTTAAATCTCAACCTTATTGCTCTAATGAAGATCTACATTAGCATTTCTCTTCATAAATAGATAATAACATTCTAATATGTCTTTTAACCAGTTCTTTTTCTTGTTACTAAAGATGTCTTTCCAAATTACACACTTGATCCTCTTATCCTTCTGTGCATAAGTCTTGTGACTTTCCATTGTACACAAAATCAAAAACTATCTCTTCATCATCACATTCAAAAACCTTTGTAATTCAGCCTCATCTGATCTCAAGTTGAGCCTCCCTCCTGTGTACTTTTAAGTATTAATACTAATATTCCCCGAGTACAACTTGTACTATCAGGGACACCGCCTGTCTCGTACTCTTTTTCCTGTCTAGAAAGTCTTTCCATCATCACTTAATGACTTTTCTTTTTTCAAGGTGTAGTTGCATTGATGAAGCCTCTCAAAAGAGATCTAGGATATTATATTCATTCTCCAGACAAAACTAACACACTTGTAAAGTGGTGCTTCAACCAAACATACTTACCTACAATAATTACTGCACTTTGGCATAATTATTTCTAAATAAATTCACTCTCTACACCGTGGCATTTTGAGTGCAGGATTGTTTGTGTATCCCTAGCAGTGTGCGCAGCTCATAGTAGTCGCTGTTATCTATTACCCGAATGAAGAGAGCACGGTTGAAATAATACTTGTTCCATTTCTGTTTCTAATCATATGGCTGTGTTCCAGTTTTATTTCTTTGGATCTTGTGTTTACAACTCTCAAATTTAGAGGTTTAGTTAGATTTTAATATTCTTTCAACAATGAAAAATAGTTGATATTTTTTAGTTTTTTCTTTGAACTTTGATAATACTTGCTGTTTAATATATACAGACAAATTTTTAAAATTGGAATTAAAGAATAGATGTATCAGCTTAGATGGATATTAACACATCTGTTTCACTTGCAAGCATTTGGCTTTTGCTTCTTTATTAATAAAACATACTTTAAAGAAGAATATATGATTTTAGCATTAATAGATGAATTTAAAGGAAATTTACCACTTCTACTTGTTACTGAAATCCAAGCCAGAGTGCTTGGCAATATTTATTATGTTCCATACCTTTCATGGAACTCAGATGCCTTTCCAAATATGACTTTATTAATCTTTCAATCTTGCAGTGCAATATCAACAGACTGATCAAATCTATTACAGTCTATGCTCCAGAAATTTCTAAAAAATTGAGACAAAAATTTCCTATTTTTTACAGTATCAGCTGCCTTTTGCACAGAATTACCCAGCATGCATGAGATAACATGAAGGGAAAATTTGTCGTTGGCAACCTATGCAGTACGTACAACATCCACAAGGAGGTCTATGTGCATATTTTCTTTCTTATTCTTCTCCCCTTTCTCTTGCCCCTGCTTCTTTTTTTTTTTTTTTTTTTTTTTGAGACTCCGAGTCTCGCTGTGTCGCCCAGGCTGGAGTGCAGTGGCGCATCTCGGCTCACTGCAAGCTCTGCCTCCTGGGTTCACCCCATTCTCCTGCCTCAGCCTCCCGAGTAGATTGGACTACAGGCGCCCACCATCACGGCTGATTTTCTGTATTTTTTTAGTAGAGACAGGGTTTCACCGTGTTAGCCGGGATAGTCTCGATCTCCTGACCTCGTGACCCACCAACCTTGGCCTCCCAAAGTGCTGGGATACAGGCGTGAGCCACCGCACCCGGCCTTCCTCCTACTTCTTTTTCATCTTCTCAAAAATTTGTTTTTAAATGATGTGTAAAATAATTTTAAGTACGTATTTGAAGTAACTGTATCTGCTTATATTGATATTTAGTATTAATGTACTGCATGCCCTTAAATATATATTTCCATTTATTTTAGATTAGATCAGGCTATAGAGAGTTCTTAGAATTTACTGGGTAAATTGTATACATAAATTGCAAAGCATTGAAATTGTTACTTATATTCCAAAACTCATTTGTGTATTTCATTCAGTCACATATTCAAGTACATATTTTGTTTTGTTTTTGAGACTAGTATTTGTTTTTTTCCTTTTTGTTAGTTTATTCTGTTATAAACTTTAATTTTAGTGATGATGATAAAATACATGCAATGTATTTTAATGCTTTTAATGACAGAAATGACTTAAGGGCAATTTTTGCATCGAACTGTAATTTAATTTAATTTCACAGTAAGTAAAGCAGTTTTAAAAAAATATTTAGGATTTGTGTGTATATACAATTTTTTGATATTTTGCATATTTGGCAATGATGATAAATAAATTAGTCTATATTTTGAAGTACACATTTTAAAATTATCTATTAATTAATATACGTGGCAGGAACCCAGATCATGCTCAGTCTTTAAGTATCTTTTGGGAACAAACAAATGCCAAGAAATAAGAAGGTGAAAGATGAAAAGGCTATTATTTATGGACATTCTAGTAATTATTTTCTTGAAGCAAAAAACTCATTCAGAAAAAAATAACATACAGAAAAAGAAAACCCTGAAAAATAGCAGGAAGGACTGACACTGTGAGATTACTCATTTCCCTACAGAATTAGGAGAAAAGCTCTATTTTTCCTGGTAAAGAATTTTTTGAAAAAGCAAATAAGACAGGTTTAATTAGACAATTTAGAAAACTATGTAGATCAATATTCCTATAAATAATCATTATTTTACAGGCATAAATTATGGAAGAAAAAGGAATACAAATTTTATTAGTATTCTTTTCTAAGTGTGATGTATTAGCCAGACCCTAAGGACATGTACTAAGACGTTTTATCATGATGCAAACATTCTATATATTTTCAAACACATTTCCAGTAGAGTAGAACACCTCTCCATCAGAAGCACAGTCTAAACCAGGCCCAAGTTGTCTTAAATCCTGAAGATTCTGTATACACAATCAGGGAAGATACATAGAAATGCTTGAGACAGTGGTTTGTATCAGGCCAGATATATTTTAATTTTTTTATTCCCTCAATTTTTATTTGAAATATTTCAAAAGTGGAGAAAAGAGGAGAAAGACTGATTATAATAACATTAGTATTTCCTCCATCTAGATTTAAGAAGTATTAACTATATGTACCTCTATTTTTCATCTCACTTTCTCTCTATAAATATATACAGAATCATTTAAAAATAATTTGAAGACATCATGAAACTTCAACTCTAAATTTCTTGCCCTGTGTTTACTAAGAATATAATTGTCTTCTACACCATTACAATACTGTTTCTATATATTTACAAATTGATAGTAATTTGCCAATATTGACTAATAATTAATTTCCAATTCTATTACATTGTCACCCAAATTAGTTTATATTGTCCCTACACCAACAAGAATCTACATTGCATTTGGTTGCTACAACTTTTAAATCTAGCACTTAATTCTTTCAAATAACATTGACTTTTTGAAGAATACAGATTCATTTTCTTATAACATGTAACAAATTCTTGTGTCTGCTGGTTTCTTCATTTTTGTCATTTAACTTGTTCTTTTATCCTCTATATTTCCTGAAAACTGGAAGTTACGTCTGTCTTGATTGTATTCAGATTACATATTGGACTGGAAAAAAATCACAAATGGTGTTGCATCACATCTGGAGGCCCAGGCAGAACTCTTCCATGCTGATTTTGACATCCTTTTATTATAAATGCAGTAGTCTTAGAGCAATTATTTGCTTCTTGGCACTACAAGATACCCAAAGCTGACCTTTCCCAGACCTAGAATTTTTCATGCTGGAAGAAGGTGAATTTGTGTGAACAAGAGGGCATATTTTGATAAATTGGATTCTATTCAGCAAACATTCGTTCATCTCTCCCTCTCTCTTTTTCCTTGGATCAGAGTATACTTCCCTGCCTCTGTTACTTTGGGACTAGCCCTGTGATTTGCTTTGATCAATGGAATGTGAGCAGAGATTATGCAAGCAGAAGCTTTAAATGGAATTACATAATTTAGCTTGTCTACAGTGATTGGTGATTCTCCATGAGAATATGCCTTGGGTAGGTTTTAGTTAATGAAAACTGAAGCACTCATAGAGCAGATATAAACTCAATACACAGCCTGTGCTAAACTGAGAAAATCAACAGCTTAAAGATGTAACAGCCACAGCCAATGCACATACTGTGAGAAAAATAAATAAATAAATGAGAAAAATAAATCTTCATTGCTTTAAATTGCTAAGTTTTGCATTCTTATTGTTAAGCAGCATTGTTGTAATATTAGTTGACTGATGTGTAGATCAAGTTATGGCCACAACTGATTCTGCTACATATTGCCAATTTCCAACCATTTGGGATAGTGTCCTTTCCACTCCTATCAGCAATGTAAGTATGTTTTTGTTTCCATCCAGTCTTGTAAACAGAGTGCATCATCCAACTTCTGTATTACAGTGAAGTAGATGAAAAATACTATGTAGTTTAATATGCATTTTTCTTATTATAATAAAGGAGAAAATTTTTAGTTTTCTTTTTTTATTCAGTTCCACATTTTCATGCCTTCTGGAAAATGTAGAAAGTAAAAAAAAAAAAAAGAAAAAGAAAACTAATGCAAAAATTTGGGACTTACATAAGACAAAGCATGTACTTCCGTAAAATATAAATAAATTTCAAAAATCAAGAAGTAAAAATAAGCACCTATTAAAAATAAAGATATGAACAGATATTCTCTGAAAAAAAGTATATCAAATATCCTTAACACGTAAAGAAAAGTGACATATATCTAAAGAGTTGGTAATAAAACTTCAGATCACCAAAAACAAATAAGAGTATCAAAGTGACTACAGAGAAAAGATAGATTCACTACACAGAACTGACAATTATAGACAGGCAGTTGATTTTGCAATGGCAACAAATGAAATAACAGAGAGGTAGAGTCATACCTGTATATCATGCTGGCAGAAGATGGCTTTCAAGCTAGCAAAATCAATTTTTTAAGAATAAGTGTAAAATAATGATATTCTCAAACAATACATACAACAAAACTTCAGAGAGTTATATATGGAGAGGCTTACAAATTAAAATTCTCAAACAGAAACACTTCAGGAAAAATGATTTCAAAAATAAATGTAAGGTAAAATATGAGGTGAAATGGGGCAAAAGGCAATGGTGGATAAATCTAATCATTGTATAAAATAAGAAAAATGATATCTACTTGAAGTACTGGGAAATAATAACATAAAGATGAACATATTTCAAAAAATTAGTATCATTCAAACCTGCATTTCCAATAGAATACACGTGGATTAGATTACTTAAATTAAAGATGATAATATTAACAACAAAACACAAATACACAGACAAAACTTAAAGTGTAGCTAAATTACCTAAAGTTTAAAAGATTAAAATTGCCTTAGGAAATTAATAAAATTGAAGATAGACAACATGAAAATATGCATGTTCATTTAAGTTTTATTTCTTAACAATTTTAAGTTATATAAATTTCACAGTTTATAGTGCATTTGAAAATAATTTAAAAAGTGTAATTCATTTATTGTATTTTGTAAATGATAAGTAAAAAATAAACATATATATTTACATATCTACATATGTGTATATGTGTTTAATGTTTAGATTTTTACCTTAAAAGTTGTAGAAAATACTTTACCTATTATATTAATTTTTAAAACTTTACTTAGACATCCCACTTTTTATTTCCTGTGCATTTACCCAGCTATAGTTTAAATTATTTATTGGGACCTAGAAAAACATTAAAGTTATGAACAGCTACATGTCCAGAAGGTGAGCAGCTCTTTGATATTTTACCTCCTAGTTAATATTTAAAAATTCTTTATCAACTTTCAAATATTATTCACTACTGTATATACTCAACAACAGAATTTTTCTAATGAATATATTTGTTTTCTACAACCAGGCATTATAATCTTTAAGGGCAAATAACTAGGATAAAAAAGCCGAATTTCTCATTATTTGCATTTTTCCCTAGATTTTACATTTTGAAATCAACAATGAAGAATTACAATTACACACATCAAATTTTTTGTAAGATTAATATAAACTCATTTTTATGAGCACTAATGAAGTTAGCAATGGCTAGCACACTCTCAATATGTTTCAGATGTCTTTAAGTTTGCTACCTGTATTCATTTAATCCTGAAAAGACTACTATCTCTTTTTTACAAGTGAGAAAAGGATGCCTCATGAATTAAAGTTCCTGGGAACACATAGAATGAGGTAGAGTTGGAAGTGAAGCAGATAATTTAACAACATAGCCTGTGTTCCTTATAGTACTACAATAAAGACAAGTCAGAAAATGTATTTCCTACCTGATAACTAGTCAGGGAAGAATATAATGGAGAAAATCAGTAGGACCAAGACACAGAATATAGACTTGAATAAAAGCAAGAGTTAAACTGTTTAAATTTTAAGGGCAAATAACTAGGAAGAAAAAAACACAACAAAAACAAAAACAAAAACCAACAGGCTGGGTGTGGTGGCTCACACCTGTAATCCCAGCACTTTGGGAGGCCAAGGTGGGCAGATCAAGAGGTCAGGATTTCCAGACCAGCCTGGTCAATATGGTGAAACCCCGTCTCTACTCATACTAAAATAAATTGGCTGGGCATGGTGGCACGCACCTGTAGTCCCAGCTAATCTGGAGTCTGAGGCAGACAAATCACTTGAACCTGGGAGGTGGAGGTTGCAGTGAGCCAAGACTGTGCCACTGCACTCCAGCCGGGGCAACAGAGGGAGACTCTGCCTCACAAAAAAAAAAAAGGTTGAACTTCTCATTATCGGCATTTCTAATGACCTAATCCGGGATTTACCATAGAATAGAATCAGAGAGAGAGATTCCAACATGGCCAAATAGGAACAGCTCCAGTCTGCAGCTCCCAGCTTGAGCAATACAGAAGATGGATGATTTCTGCATTTCCAACTGAGCTTTGAAGAGATTAGTGCTTCTCCCAGCATGGAGTTTGAGATCTGAGAACGGACAGACTGCCTCCTCAAGTGGGTCCCTGACCCCCGAGTAGCCTGACTGGGAGACACCTCCCAGTAGGGGCCAACTGACACCTCATACAGCCAGGTGCCCCTCTGAGACGAAGCTTCCAGAAGAAGGATCAGACAGCAACATTTGCCATTCTGTAATATTTGCTGTTCTGTAGACTCCGCTGGTGATACCCAGGCAAACAGGGTCTGGAGTGGACCTCCAGCAAACTCCAACAGACCCACAGCTGAGGGTCCTGACTGTTAAAAGTAAAACTAACAAACAGAAAAGACATCCACACCAAAACCCCATCTGTACGTCACCATCATCAAAGACCAAAGGTAGATAAAACCACAAAGATGGGGAGAAGCCAGAGCAGAAAAGCTGAAAATTCTAAAAATCAGAGCGCCTCTTCTCCTCCAAAGGAACACATCTCCTCGCCAGCAATGGAACAAAGCTGGATGGAGAATGACTTTGACAAGTTGAGAGAAGAAGGTTTCAGACGATTGGTAATAACAAACTTCTCCAAGCTAAAGGAAGATGTTTGAACCCATGACAAAGAAGCTAAAAACCTTGAAAAAAGATTAGACGAATGGCTAACTAGAATAAACAATGTAGAGAAGTCCTTAAATGACCTGATGGAGCTGAAAACCATGGCACAAGAACTACGTGATGAATGCACAAGCTTCAGTAGCCGATTTGATCAAGTGGAAGAAAGGGTATCAGTGATTGAAGATCAAATGAATGAAATGAAGTGAGAAGAGAAGTTTAGAGAAAAAAGAGTAAAAAGAAACGAACAAAGCCTCCAAGAAATATGGGACTATGTGAAAAGACCAAAATCTATGTCTGACTGGTGTACCTGAAAGTGACGGGAAGAATGGAACCAAGTTGGAAAACACTCTTCAGGGTATTATCCAGGAGAACTTCCCCAACCTAGCAAGGCAGGCCAACATTCAAATTCAGGAAATACAGAGACACCACAAAGATACTCCTCGAGAAGTGCAACTCCAAGACACATAATTGTCAAATTCACCAAATTTGAAATGAAGGAAAAACTGTTAAGGGCAGCCAGAGAGAAAGGTCGGGTTACCCACAAAGGGAAGCCCATCAGACTAACAGCAGATCTCTCGGCAGAAACTCTACAAGCCAGAAGGGAGTGGAGGCCAATATTCAACATTCTTAAAAAAAAGAATTTTCAACCCAGAATTTCATGCCTTACAAGAGCGACTGAAGGAAGCACTAAACACGGAAAGGAACAACCAGTACCAGCCATTGCAAAAACATGCCAAATTGTAAAGACCATTGAGGCTAGGAAGAAACTGCATCAACTAACAAGCAAAATAACCAGCTAACATCATAATGACAGGATCGAATTCACACATAACAATATTAACCTTAAATGTAAACGGGATAAATACTCCAATTAAAAGACACAGACTGGCAGATTGGATAAAAAGTCAAGACCCATCAGTGTGTCACATTCAGGAGACCCTTCTCACGTGCAGAGACACACATAGGCTCAAAATAAAGGGATGGAGGAAGATCTACCAAGCAACTGGAAAAAAAAAAAAAAGCAGGGTTTGCAGTCCTAGCCTCTGATAAAACAGACTTTAAACCAACAAAGATCAAAAGAGACAAAGAAGGCCATTACATAATGATAAAGGGATCAATTCAACAAGAAGACCTAACTATCCTATATACACCCAATAAAGGAGCACACAGATTCATAAAGTAAGTCCTTAGAGACCTACAAAGAGACTTAGACTCCCACACAATAATAATGGGAGATTTTAACACCCCACTGTCAACATTAGGCAGATCAATGAGACAGAAAGTTAACAAGGATATCCAGGAATTGAACTCAGCTCTGCACCAAGCAGACCTAATAGACATCTACAGAACTCTCCACCCCAAATCAACAAAAGATACATTCTTCTCAGCACCACATCACACTTATTCCAAAACTGACCACATAGTTGGAAGTAAAGCACTCCTCAGCAAATGTAAAAGAACAGAAATTATAACAAACTATCTCTTAGAACACAGTGCAATCAAACTAGAACTCAGGATTAAGAAATTCACTCAAAACCACTCAACTACGTGGAAACTGAACAACCTGCTCCTGAATGACTACTGGGTACATGATGAAATGAAGGCAGCAATAAAGATGTTCTTTGAAACCAATGAGCACAAAGACACAACGTACCAGAATATCTGGACATATTTAAAGCAGTGTGTAGAGGGAGATTTATAGCACTAAATGCCCACAAGAGAAAGCAGGAAAGATCTAAAATTGACACCCTAACATCACAATTAAAAGAACTATAGAAGCAAGTGCAAACACATTCAAAAGCTATCAGAAGGCAAGAAATAACTAAGATCAGAGCAGAACTGAAGGAGACAGAGACACAAAAAAACCCTTCAAAAAATCAGTGAATACATATGTAACTAACCTGCATGTTGTGCATATGTACCCTAAAACTTAAAGTATAATTAAAAAATTTAAAAAAATCAATGAATCCAGGGGCTGGTTTTTTTAAAAGATCAACAAAACTGATAGACCACTAGCAAGACTAATGAAGAAGAAAAGAGAGAAGAATCTAACAGACGCAACAAAAAATGATAAAGGGGATATCACCACCAATCCCACAGAAATACAAACTACCATCAGAGAATACTATAAACACCTCTATGCAAATAAACTAGAAAATCTAGAAGAAATGGGTAAATTCCTCTACACATACACCCTCCCAAAACTAAACCAGGAAGAAGTTGAATCTCTCAACAGACCAATAACAGGCTCTGAAATTGAGGCAATAATTAATAGCCTACCAACCAAAAAAAGTCCAGGACCAGACGGATTCACAGCCAAATTCTACCAGAGCTACAAAGAGGAGCTGGTACCATTCCTTCTGAAACTATTCCAATCAATAGAAAAAGAGGGAATCCTCCCTAATTCATTTTATGAGGCCAACATCATCCTGATACCAAAGCCTGGCACAGACACAACAAAAAAGAGAATTTTAAACCAATATCCCTGGTGAACATCAATGCAAAAATCCTCAATAAAATACTGGCAAACCGAATCCAGCAGCACATCAAAAAGCTTATCCACAACGATCAAGGTGGCTTCATCCTTGGGATGCAAGGCTGGTTCAACATATGCAAATCAATAAACCTAATCCATCATGTAAACAGAACCAAAGACAGAAACCACATGATTATGTCAATAGATGCAGAAAAGGCCTTCAACAAAATTCAACAGCCCTTCATGCTAAAAACTTTCAATAAACTAGGTATTGATGGGACATATTTCAATATAATAAGAGCTATTTATGACAAACCCACAGCCAATATCATACTGAATGGGCAAAAACTGGAAGCATTACCTTTGAAAACTGGCAGAAGACAGGGATGTCCTGTCTCACCACTCCTATTCGACATAGTGTTGGAAGTTCTGGCCAGGACAATCAGGCAAGAGAAATAAATAAAGAGTATTCAATTAGGAAAAGAGGAAGTCGAATTATCCCTGTTTGCAGATGATATGAATATATATTTAGAAAACCCCATCATCTCAGCCCCAAATCTCCTCGAGTTGATAAGCAACTTCAGCAAAGTCTCAGGACACAAAATCATGTGCAAAAAATCCCAAGCATTCCTATACACCAAAAACAGACATAGAGCCAAATCATGAGTGAACTTCCATTCACAATTGCTTCAAAGAGAATAGAATACCTAGGAATCCAACTTACAAGGGATGTGAAGGACCTCTTCAAGGAGAGCTACAAACCACTACTCAACTAAATAAAAGAGGACACAAACAAATGGATTAACATTCCACGCTCATGGATAGGAAGAATCAATATTGTGAAAATGACCATATTGCCCAAGGTAATTTATAAATTCAATCCCATCCCCGTGAAGCTACCAATGACTTTCTTCACAGAATTGGGAAAAACTATAAAGTTCATATGGAACCAAAAAAGAGCCCGCATTGCCAAGACAATCCTAAGCCAAAAGAACACAGCTAGAGGCATCACACTACCTGACTTCAAACTATACTACAAGGCTACAGTAAACAAAACAGCATGGCACTGGTATCAAAACAGAGATATAGACCAATGGAAGAGGACAGAGCCCCCGGAAATAATACCACACATCTACAACCATCTGATCTTTGACAAACCTGACAAAAACAAGCAATGGGGAAAGAATTCCCAATTTAATAAATGGTGCTGGGAAAACTGGCTAGCCATATGTAGAAAGCTGAAACTGGGTCCCTTCCTTGCATCTTATACAAAAATTAATTCAAGATGGATTAAAAACTTAAATGTTAGACCTAAAACCATAAAAACCCTAGAAGAAAACCTAGGCAATACCATTCAGGACATAGGCATGGGCAAGGACTACCTGACTAAAACACCAAAAGCAATGGCAACAGATGCCAAAATTGACAAATGGGATCTAATTAAACTAAAGAGCTTCTATGCAGGAAAAGAAACTACCATCAGAGTGAACAGGCGACCTGCAGAATGGGAGAAAATTTTTGCAATCTACTCATCTGACAAAGGGCTAGTATCCAGAATCTACAAAGAACTTAAACAAATTTACAAGAAAAAATCAAACAACCCCATCAAAAAGTGGGCAAAGGATATGAACAGACACTTCTCAAAAGAATACATTTATGCGGCCAACAGACACATGAAAAAATGCTCATCACCACTGGCCATCAGAGAAATACAAATCAAAACCACAATGAGATACCATCTCACACCAGTTAGAATGGCAATCATTAAAAAGTCAGGAAACAACAGGTGCTGGAGAGGATGTGGAGAAATAGGAACACTTTTACACTGTTGGTGGGACTATAAACTAGTTCAACCATTGTGGAAGACAGTGTGGCGATTCCTCAAGGATCTAGAACTAGAAATGCCATTTGACCCAGCCATCCCATTACTGGGCATATACCCAAAGGATTATACATCATGCTGCTGTCAAGACACATGCACAAGTATGTTCACTGTGGCACTATTCATAATAGCAAAATCTTGGAACCAACCCAAATGTCCATCAATGATAGACTGGATTAAGAAAATGTGGCACATATACACCATGGAATACTATGCAGCCATAAAAAAGGATGAGTTCGTGTCCTTTGTAGGGACATGGATGAAGCTGGAAACCATCATTCTGAACAACCTATCGTAAGGACAGAAAACCAAACACCGCATATTCTCACTCATAGGTGGGAATTGAACAATGAGAACACTTGGACACAATGGGGAACGCTTGGACACCCAGCCTGTCGTGGGGTGGGGGGAGGGATGAGGGATAGCATTAGGAGACATACCTAATGTAAATGATGAGTTAATGGGTGTAGCACGCCAACATGGCACATGTATACATGTGTAACAAACCTGCACGTTGTGCATATGTACCCTAGAACTTAAAATATAAAAAAAAGAATAGAATCATAGAACAATTTACAGAAGAAAATCTTTGCAGTCTAAAGAACTAAAAAAAAAAAAAAAAAAAAAAAACCGAACAAAAACCAAGTATACACTGGAATTTTCTTAAAATTTTCTTAAAAAACAGGTATGAGTGAGTGACGCCATTAGGAAGAGAACAAACAAAGCTTACATCCAGTGACAACAATGCAAAATTAACAAGACATCAATAACATTGAGGGGCAGGCAAACACATTCACTGAGAGCCAAGAGAAAAGTTAGAGCCAAAGGTGATTTGCATAAAAATATATTGGAGTGATTGGAGCCAATAGGCATCATTATAAAACTGTAATTTTCAGAGTGCCCAAGCTCAAAGTAGGAAAGAGATAGAAGCAAGTTTATTTACCACTGTCTAGGGACTGGCAAGATTGGTGCAGATAAGATAATATGTAAAGCATTTAATATTTAAAAGTTTACAGCCAAAGAAACCTTAGTAATGAACTTGGTAGGGCCAGGCATTGTAAAGTAGTTTCTTCTCTCATTTACTGTGAGGAAGCATTTAATGATAAAAACGTCTTCAAATTATCATTTTTAAATACGTAAGTTATAGAAAAATGTAGGCAATTCAAAATGAAACATGCCAATGAACCTAAGAACAAACACAGAATACTTTTGGGCTTTTGTAAAATTGGAATTATATCTGTTTCTTGTTTTTATCTTATCCAATCAATATATTTAGGAGATCAGGATTTGGTATGGTTCTGGAAAAAGTGTTGCCTTCTGGGATATAGAACAGAGTGCACAGACAGTTTGGACCACAGAGATATATCTGGCAGCATCAAGCTGCCTTATTAAATTAAGTTTCTTCTACCTTTTTTCTACCACTGAAGATAGAGGCTCAAGAGTTATGTTGCAAGAGGTTGGACTTTGTGAAAGGTTACTAAAAGCTCTTTTGTTTATGAAAGATATTTTGGCTGATTCAACTTTTTTGACATGGTTTGCATTCCATAGTTGAGAAGGAAAACATGTGGTCTTTAAAATCTTCCAGCAATCTGTTGGCAAAGTCTGTCTTAATTATTCTTACCCCCGATTTTTATATCAGCACTGTTGTAGTTAGAGTGCAGGCAATGGGTATTGCAAAACACTAACAAATAAAATTAAAAGAGAAAATATTTCAGCATAGTTAGTGAGAGCAGATTGAATTTTAATCATCTTGCCCAAGCTAAGTGGAGAAGCAAGTGAATTTTCAAAAGGACTAACAGAAGGAAAAAATGGTGATGATGCCAAGAAAAATGAAGCCACAGTGAATGGAAAAGAATAGAGTTCAGTCTTTGAGGATCATAAAACTTAGGATTTAGGGGATTATGGCTAAAGTTAAGGGTTCAACATGAGACAGTGGCATCAGAGTACATTAGAGTTTAAATGCTGTTAAGGGGCTACCTAGTCCATTTATCAATGTATTAGAAAATTATCTCTAAACAAATGACAGTCTAAAGTTTTATTAATACCTCAAAGGATGAAAACAACTGATGGTAAAGCTTATTCCACAGATTTCCAACTCTAATTGTTAAGGACCTAGTGCCTCCTTATACTAAACCATATTTGTTTTTCTATAACTTGCAATAATTGAATCTAACTTTATTTTCTGGACCAACCTAAAATACATTATTCTTTTCCTCATATTGTAAAAATTTAAGTGTGTTTAGAGATCATTTTCTTCCTTCAAGTATTCTTTTTTCATGAGTTTTCTCATTTCTTCAAGTATTTTTCAATTACATCATTACAAACAACCTTGCTTAATTTATTCACTTCTGTATTTTCTATATTTGCCATCAATTCCTAAAATCCTATAAGCCTAAACATTTAAAATATGATCTAGGAAGTACCAAGAAGAGTGACAATTATTTCTCCTCTTATATATAATGCCATCTTCAAAGTGATCTAAGTTCTATTTGTATCATTTATTTAATATTTTGACCCAAACATGCAGTGAACTAAATTCCCTAAGTTATGTTTTCCATACATCAGTCTTTGCCATCTCGCATTTGAAATTTACCTTCATATCCCTATTAAATTTCATGGTATTTCAATTTTTATCTGTCTTCTCTGTTTTGCTATCCTTCCCAACTTCACGTCATTTAAAAATTAGTTAAGTGTAAATCAGTGTTATCTTTGAAGGAACTAGATAAAAAGTATTGAAATTATTTGACTCCAGGACATGGTAAGGATGAAGTCACCAGGATGTACATGCTGACACACACACAAAAATGAATGGGGTGAAACAATGGTGACAGAGAAGAATTGTGCTGTATCACAATTCTGACATCAAACATGTCTCTCTACTACATATAGTTAAGCTTTAAGGGAGGATACTAGAATTAAGATACTGTAACACAATTCAGCATATTGGAACTTTGGTATGAATGGATTCCAGAGAGAGAAAAGAGAGAGAGAGGGAGGCAGAAAGTGCTATGCAAAATATGTCAAAATATTTTCATTTTAATTTAGGCTTGCTTCTGGATGGAAGTTTTTCTTTTCAAAGCTAAAGTTTGTGGTTTTTTGACATGGAGAATTATATATTTGAATCAAGGTAATGCCTGAACCAAGTGGTATGATAAAACCAAAGACTGACATTAGATAATATAACGGAAATGAAATATAAATCAAAAGTGTTCCTTTCTTGAATAATTGAATTCATAACTCATGAGTTTGAATTTCAAATTTTATTCACTTATTTTAGGATGGCTTTCTAAATTGGCTTTTCCCATGTGATATGCCAAAAACACTTGATAGCCCAAACTTTCCCATTATAGAACTACTTTGATAAACTAACTTTGAAGTTGATAGGATTATTGCAGACAAAAAAGAATGATACTGCAATGCTTGAAATTTAGGTCAATATACATCATCTTAAAGATTTTGTAATTTGATGTAGACATTTTCACATTGCTGTGTTAAGTATCAAGAAGGATACAAATAAAGATCTAGTGTCTCCTCTTTGTGTGTTTGAAATCTCATAGGATAAAAAAGAAATGTAACATTCATTTATTTATTCATTCATCATTTATTTAACAAATATTGATAAAACACATTCCATGTGCCAGACACTTCTTAGGTGTTTGGGAAACATTAGTTTAAAAAACAGACAAACATTATGCCTTCACAACGCTTTAATTGTAGCAGTCAGAGACAGACAATAAACATAATAAAAAACAGGTAAATTAAATTGTATGCTAGAATATATTGCAATTTATAAAATAAGAATGAAAAAGGTGGAGTCTGGGTTGTAGAGGTAAGGGCCTGTTGCTGTTTTGTATTTGGTCATTTGTGTAGGCCTCATTTAAAAGGAAATGCTTAAGAGTTTGTATGAAATGATGAGGTTAGCCATGCAGATTTCTGGAAGGAGAGCAGACAGAAAAACATCCAATAGAAAAACTCTATGACAAGGATGTGCTTGGTTTGTTCCAGGAGTCAATGGGTGACCAGTGTGTCTGGAGTAGTATAGAGAGCTGGAGATAGGTTGGAGATGAGGTAAGATGGCTCACACAAGGCAGTGTAAACTATCGTAAAGACCGTTGACTTTACTCTTAGTGAGATGAGACACTTGGGACATAACATGGTCTGATTTCCACTTTTCAGGAATTATTTTGACTGCGGTGTTAATAGTGGACTGAAGGGGAAAAGGTGATAACCAGTTAGAAGCCTATTAAAGCAACCTACATTGGAGATAATCATCCCTTGGATCAAGGTTGTGGTAGAAGAAGATGGTGAGAAATGGTGGTCAGACGTTTCCTTCATTTTGACAACCAAATTTTGTTAAGAGACACTCATGTTTAACAGAGATAAGACTTGAGTTAAAAAGTGATGTAGTTTGGCTCTGGATCCCCACAAAAATCTCATGTTGAATTATGATCATCAGTGTTGAAGGAGTTGAATGTTAGAGATAACTGAATTTCTCAAAGAGAAGTTGTGAGTTAGATCATTCCCAGTGGCATCTCATACCTGTAATCCCAGCACTTTGGGAGGTGGAGGTGGAAGGATCGCCTCAACCCAGGTTTGAAAGCAGACTGGGCAACATAGTGAGACTTCCGTCTCCACAAAAAATTAGCCGGGCATGGTGACGCATGCCTGTAGTCCTAGCTACTTGAGAGGCTGAGGAAGGAGGACTGCTTGAGCCTGGGAGGTCAAGGCTGCAGTGAGTCATGTTTGTGCCACTGCACTCCAGTCAGGGTAACTGAGCAAGGCTCTGCCTCAAAAAAAATAATAACTCCCTTTTATAGCAAGTAGTATTCCATTGTATGCATATACTACAATTTGTTTATGTACTCACTCATTGATAAATATTTGGGATGTTTCCAGTTTAGGGCTATTACAAATAAAACTCCAGTAGTCTCTTGGTGTACCTGGAGGATTGGTTCTATGACTGCCCAAGGGTACCAAAATTTGCTTGAAGTCCGGCAGTTTGTCTGTGGAAACTGCCTATAGAAAAAGTTGGGTTTTGCATCCTGCAAATACTGTCTTTTTGATCTGCTTGGTTGAAAAAAATGCACATATAAGTGGACCCGTGCAGTTCAAACCTGAGTTGTTCAGAAGTCAGCTGACACTGTGAACGTTTGTGTACAAGTATTTGTATGAACATAGGCTTTCTTTTCCCTAGGTAAATACCTAGGAGTGAAATGACTGAATAAAATGAAAGTGTATGTGACTCTCAAATTATGCTGAGGGAAAGAATTAACACACAAAAAAAGCATATACTCTATGATTCCATTTTTATAGATTTTGCATTTATTCTAAAAATTGCAAAATAACCTATAGTCTCAGACATAAATTGTTGCCTGGGGGGTAGGAGAGTCTGTGGGGAGGGTGGCGGGTAGGGATCACAAAGGGGCATGAACACCCCGGGGATGAGGGATAGGTTTACTATCTTCACTGCGGTGATGGTTTCACTGCTGTATCATGTACTAAAACTTATCAAATTGCTTACTTTAAATATGTCAATTATTGCATGTTCAAATACATTGTTAAAATAATAATAAAAATAAAAGCAATCTTAAAAGTTAAAAAAAAAAAAAGAAAGAAAAGTTGTGAGTTAGAAAGTGATATGGTTTGGCTCTGTGTCCCCACCCCAATCTCATGTTGAATTATGATCAGGTGTTGGAGGAGGGACCTGGTGGGAGATGATCAGGTCATGGGGGTGGATTTCCCCCTGACTGTTCTTGTGATAGTGAATTTTCATGAGATCTGGTTGTTTAAAATTGTGTAGCACTTCCCTGTTCGCGCTGTCTCTCTTGTCGCCATGTGAAGATGTGCTTGCTTCCCCTTCACTTTCTGCCGTGATTGTAAGTTTCCTGAGGCTTCCCCAGCCATGCCTCCTGTACAGCCTGTGGAACTGTGAGACAATTACACTTCTTTTCTTGATAAATTTCCCATTCTCAGGTATGTCTTCGCAGCAGTATGTGAACAGACTAATACAGAAACAAAGAGCCATATCAAAAGTTTTTAGATTTTTGTGAGTAGTTGAAGGATGGGATTGTCTTTAACTGACACAAGGAAGGCTATGGATAGAACACTTTTTAGTGGAGGAAGATCAGCAGTTCAGATTTGAATTTGTTATCTTGTGATTCCCATTCCACATCCTAGTAGAGATATTGAACAGTTAGATAAATAAGTGTCAAGGTTTCGCCTAGATGTATAAATGTAGAAATGGTCAGGACCAACGACTGTCTTGGGGTGTTACAAAATTTGAAGTTGGCGAGTTAGAGGATATTATAGAAGAAAAGGTTAAGGAGAGACTAATGAGAAAATAGGATGTGATGTTTTGGAAAGCAAGTGAGGAAAGTGTATCAAGGAGGAATTATTTAATCCATAATTTGAAATGTTCCTGACAGTTCAAGAAAGATGAAGACTGAGGCTTGACCTTTGAGTTGAGCAACATGGAAAGTGCTGGTGATTTTGACAAAACAATTTAAGTAGAATTGTGGGAGAAAAGGCCTAATTGTTGCTTTCTTTGTAAATGTGTGTGTGTGTGTGTGTGTGTGTGTGTGTGCGAGAGAGAGAGAGAGAAAGAGAGAGAAATACAGAGAGAGAGAGAGAGAAGAGAGAAGGATACAGTGAGAGATTAAATTAATGATGTGGTAGGTCGCTCCTGACATGGCCCCAGTGATTCTTCAGCTCCTGGTATTTTTTACCTATGTGATTTCTTCCCCTTGAGTATGGGCTGGACATAGGTCTTCTAGCCAAAAGAATATGGCAAAGTGATGAGATGCCACTTCTATGATTAAGTTATAGTTTTGTAGCCAAAAGAATACAGCAAAATGATGAGATGCCACTTCCATGATTACGTTATAAAAAAACTTTCAATTTCATCTTGCTAGTCCACTGTCCCTTCCAGAAATTATTTTCTGCTCTCTTGCTTGTTTGCCCCAAAAAATGCAAGTTTCTGGATTGTTAGATGATCTATGGAAAGGCCTAAAAGACAAGGAATTTAAAGAAGTCTCCAGCCAACAACTCATGAGGAACTAAGATCTCTATTCAACAGCCCACAAGGAACAATGTTGTGAGTAATCTGGGAAACACTACTTACTACCCTTTAAACCTCGAATTGATTGCAGCCTCATAAGATTATCAGTTAAACACATGTGCAGTTAAATTTAACTTTTACGTAAACAATAATTTTTTAAGTATAAGTATGCAATATTTGTGTTATACACTAAAAATTATCCAGTTTGCCTGAAATTCATATTTAATTGGATATTGTATATTTTCTTTGCAATCTGGCAATCCTACTTGTAAAGAACCCAGAGTCAGAGAACCCAGTTGAGATGCTCTCTGATTCCATGTTCACAGCGACAGAAATAATAAGTGTGTTTATTATTGTGAAATTTAGACGTCATTTGTTATGCACCAATAGGTAACTAGTATAAGGTAATTTTGATCCATGCCAAAGGAGAAGAGACCTAAGCAGCTTTGAATGAAGGCCAGAGGAGTACTAAGTAAGAAACTGGAATTTGTACTGTTTTAATTGCTTGGTAACAATGCTAAAACAGACTAGAATATACTTAGAAGTTTAGGTTTGTTTCTTTTTTAATATGGTCTAGAGAATATCAAGATCCTTCAATCCCCCAATTTCCTTATCTACAGTGGATCATGATAAGCTCTCTGAGTATATTCCTAAAATAGCTTCATGATACAAACTTTGCCAAAAATTAAAAAAATAGTTTATAATATGTCCTTGCTGTGTCTCTATATTTTGACAATAGCAAACAGAAGTAGTGTTTTCTGGATGTCAGTTACTGTTTTATATGCTTTACATGTATTAATTTATTTCATCTTTATAATAACTAAAATAAATACTGGTTTCATTTATATAGATGTGGTAACTGAGATGTAAGAAGGATAAAGTATTTTACCTAGGATTACATAATACTAAAAGACAAATAGACTCTCAGAAGACACAGTGTCCTTGACCTTAAAAAATATTAACTCTTTGTTTTGTGCCATTTCTTTTCCCATAAAATCTAGATTAGTCTATTACTAGTTAGACTATTATTTTTATCATAACAATAAATATTTCATTTCTTAGAAGCTTCATTTTTATTTTTTCCCATGAACTCTTTCTTTTGTAAAGCCAAATAGTCACAGTCAGCCTCTATGTTAAAAATAAACCTGCATTCCTTTGATCTGTTTATATCCCCTCTGGTGGGTATTTAGCCAATCTGGGTTTAAATCTTGGTTCTGTTACATATGAACTTCAAAACCTTTGCAATATCTTTCAGATTCAGTTTTCTCAACTGTAAAATGGGAATAATAATAACATTGTTATACGATATGGAAAAGATTAAAATGATATATTGTATATAAAGCACCTATGCAACATCTGATCTAACAGGTGCATGCTAAATGCTAATTCCATTTTACATTCCTGAATTTTTGTTGTGTCTAGCCTTTTCCTTCTTAGTCACATGAAACATGGCAAGAGTTCATATCTAACACTAAAAATTTTCTTAGAAGACCCTAGTAATTTATTTTTTTCCTCTCAAACCACAGTATTCTCTTAATCCTTATTCTCATTATTGTCTTTATAGTTCTGGGGATTTTATTGCTTCTTTCTTTTGAAAATTTATCCCACCCTGACTTCTGTTGCATTATCTTATACCTCGCTATTCTGTTTGACCCTTCCTTTTTCTGCCATTTTAGTAGTACTATTAAGATGAATGCATCATTCACCAAGTATTATTAACCATGTCCTATGGTGGCCATCAGTGGGCTGGAGCTCTACATACTATATGAATAGTCTGGAGCTCTACAGGCTATATGAATGCAGTCACAATTTTTTATTGAGCCTTTCTGTCTACAGGCATTTTCCTAGGTTCTAGGGATACAACACTGAATAAAAAGTTGTAAAAACCCATTAATTCATTTTAATAAGTTATTCCACAAAGAAAGAAAAAAATAGCCTAACAGTACGTATACCAGACCTATAGGGCAAGAATCATTAGTGGTTACTTAGGTGCCCTCTTGACCATTTTTACAGTAGGTTAGGGAAAAGATCTGGCCAAGATGAACACCAGACTCTTAATTGTGGGCATTTCAAACTATGTGCACACCTCCATAGACTGCTCAGGGGCCAGAATAGGAGAGCAATTTGACATACCATTGGTTTTACTTCAACCCTCTCCTTCTAAATCAGTGCCAATGATTTCAAAGAGAGAGATGGCCAACAACCCCATGTGTGACACAATTGTGGGCTGCAATTCAAGGCTTACTATTTAGCAGGTTTGATTGCTCTAAGCACTTGGGAAAAAACAGCCTATTGCTTTTCTGGTAGGCCAGCTTTGAACAGATGAGAAGAGACAAGGTAACCCTTACTTTTTGTGGGGAAACAAGATGCATTAAACAAGATGCATTAGAAAAGCACAAAGCATGCCAGATGGTAATCAGTACTTATGGGAATAAAGAAAAGAGGGAAAAGGGAGAAGGGAATAGAGAGGGTACTCAATTTTAGATACAGTGGTCAGGAAAGGGCTCAGAGAGAAGTTTGTGTCTGTATCAACAGGAGGTGAAGAAGGAAGCCATATAAGTTTCTGAGAGAAAGATCTTCCAGCAGAAGAATAGCAACCGCAAAAACTCTTGGCATGGTTATAAAATAGGAAAGAGGTCATTGTGTCTAAATCCCAGTGAATAAGGGGTTAGAGATGAGCATGAAGCAAAAATTAAGACTTAATTCTTCAGGGACCCTACATTCTGTGGGACACAATTGAACTTCCCTTCTAAGTGCAATGGTTTTATTCATATTTGTTAGGAGACTTCCTTGGGGTTTTTCACATTGAACACAGCTTGTATAAAGTCTTTATTTAAATATTAATTCATATTTTACTCCATCAAGGATACATCATTTGTGTATTTGAGTCCTCATCCACTTCCACTCTCATCCTTCTCTAAAGTTGTATGTTTTAAAAAAATGTGTCAAACAATTTTGCCCTATGGTTTCCTTCTGACCAGCCTTAGCCTGTCAGCAACCAGGTAGAAGCTTCCTGCTCATCTCGCATTATCTGCTAGCTGTGAGCCAGCTCTAGCAAGGTACAACCCAGGGTACCATCTTTACTATCTCATTGGTTTTCTACTTGTCAGTCTTGGCCCCAGGGCTGCAGAACAGCTCTGTCCTGGCAACTCAGTAAACGTCTCCAGCATCAGTGGACTATCACTCACCCTCTCCAAGAAGGATTCCCTCTCAGCCTTGGGAAGGGAGCCTCTTTCCCTTGTTTGTTTCTTCCTTGCGTTCTCTCAGCCCTTTCATAATTAGCCATTAGTAGGTATTCCTCTGTTCCCAATTAATATTTTTTATATTAAAATTTTTCATATGTAAGTTACTGGTATGATTTATGTGTCCTGACTGGATTCTAACTGATGCAGAATTATGTATGAGAAAGTGTATGTAGAGTTTATCACCTGATAATCTCTGAAAGGTGGTACTTTAAAAGTAGTTTAGTCGGCCGGGCATGGTGGCTCATGCCTGTAATTCCAGCCCTTTGGGAGGCCAAGGCAGGCAGATAACGAGGTCAGGAGATCGAGACCATCCTGGCTAACATGGTGAAACCCCGTCTCTACTAAAAATACAAAAAATTAGCTGGGCATGGTGGCGGGGGCCTGTATTCACAGCTACTCGGGAGGCTGAGGCAGGAGAATCCCTTGAACCAGGGAGGCGGAGGTTGCAGTGAGTGGAGATCACACCACTGCACTCCAGCCTGTGGGACAGAGCAAGACTCCATCTCAAAAAAAAAAAAAAAAAAAAAAAAGCTAGTGATTTTTTGCTGACCTCCTTGTCAATGGAAAGTGGGATGCTAATAAACCATATGAACATGTCCGACTTTAGTATATTAGACCAAGTAATTCTCCAAAGTTGTTATATAAATTTGCACTGATTAGCAGTGTATTTGAATTTTCATTACATCCTTACAAAGACTTGTCATTGTGTGTCATCTTGGTCCTGGCAAATATGTAGTGGTATCTATTTATGGTTTTAATTTTTATTTCCATTAAGACTAATGAGATTGAACACATTTTCCTATACTTACTGGCCACGTGAATATCCTTTTAATCATTTTCTGTTCAAGTACCTTGCCCATTTTTCCTTTGGCATGGCTGCTTTTTTCTTATTCATTTATAAGAGTTCTTTATACATTCCCTAGACTATCTCCTTTCTTCGTAGTAGTCATTGCAATTATTTTTCTTCCAGTCTTTGGAGATACAATTTAGAATAATAAGAAAACTCATATGCTAAGAAATACATCAGAAATTAAGTTTAGAACACATACACACAGCTGTAATAATTAAAGAAAATAATATTATCTATGTGAGACTTGCTGTGTTCATGGTTTGGAAACCTACAACATGTAAAGACATCATCTTTCGCCAACATTATCTATAAATTCAATAAAGTATTGATCAAAATCTTGGCAGGTCTCTTTTAGAAATTGAAAAGCTAATTCCAAAATGTATATGGAAACCTGCCAATCTTGAAAAAGATACCAGATATGAAGACCTACTTTAAAGCCTCACTAGCTTAGACAGTGTGATTTTGGCATGAACAAATACAAATAGAGCAAGGAAAAACTACAGAGTTTAGTACCCAAGCCAGCACTCTTTTCCTCAGAGTAGTTTTCACAATTCCTAGAGATAACTGATTTGCAATTATTTGAACCTCTGTTTATATACAAATATTTGTTCTCCAAGCTTCGTCCAAATTCTGAACTCGTATTTTCTTCTAGTCTGTAATTTTCCCTAAATAAGATTCATTTAAGGCAGTTTCAAATAGTCCTTTGCATATGCCTATGACTCACAGCAAGGAATTTCTCTTTGAAGTCTACTGTGTAATATTTATTCCCAGAAGAATTTTCATAAATTTTATTACTTAAATTACTTTAAGACAAAATTTAGCATGCGCAATGTCCAAAATACAGTATATTCTCTCTACTCCCTTGCAAGTAAATTAATTCCCTTTTTAGTCACTGTGATACTTTGTCAGAGATTAGATTTGGTATCTTTCTGTTAGTTTAGAGGCATAATTGTAGTGATTAGGTGAGAGGAAGAAGCCGTTTTATAGGATTAGCAGTGTTCCTAATAAAAAAAAACATAGCATTTTGACAGACTTCTCTGTTTTCAATAAAGGACATTTTAATTTCCAGGGGCTAATGTTATAGAGAATATTACTGCCCATTCATAGAAAACAGCAGGAACCATTGTTAACAACATGCCTACTTCTGAAGACAATTGTTCGGATTTTGAGTTTACTTGAAAAGATCATGCCAGTTTTGGATGGCATTTCCCAACAGGAAAAATCAATAACTCTGTTACAACCATCACTCATATACAGGTCAATTTTGAATACATTTTATTTCCTGCTGATAGATGTAATTAATTATAAAAATAGTTTCACATTTCTCTTTATAACTAAAGGTGATGTACTGCTTAAATGATCTTAAAGGCATGAATTATCTTTTGAATATGCTAGATGGTTTTTAGAGTTTTTTTTTCTCAGCCAGTCTTCCCTTTTTCTTGTTTATGTTAAACTAAAGTGTTTGCATTATTAAAAAAAATAGGTTTTTTCTTCTTCTAAGGATCAAGTGTAGGAAGTAAAATGAAAGATGATCTATTCTGAATTACTTATGAAAAGTGAAAAGATTTTTTACTAATGTTATTGAAATCTGTATTTTATCAATAAGTTTTTAATTTATAAATAAAAGTTTATTACAGTTCATGCAAATATTTTATATTTGTGTTAAGATAGTTGTGACAAACTCCCATTATTAACCACTTTAGGTTTTGCTTCAACAGTTACAAGCTGAAATCTCAATCTTCTTACAGCACTGACAAAGAATGAATGAGGCAGAAACAGTTGAGGTTTTGCTTTCCCAGGGTGAATTGCAGGCAGTGTCTCAAGGAGAAGGTGGTTGTAAAAGGGCTTGGCCATTTCCATCCAGTGTGGGGCTCCCTTAATGGCTCATATTTACTTTAGAGCTCCCCTTTGGACAAACAGACTTTAGCCGGTCTTCACCATGGTTTAGTATTTCTGCCAAATCCTGTGTCTCCTCTGTGTTACTACTCTCCGATAAATATTTTGTACTCTTAACTTCATTTCAGCATGTACTTCTTAGAGAAATCAACCTGTGATAAGGTAATTTTTAAAATATATATAGAATTATATTACAAATCAGAAACAGAGACAAATTAAAATTCAATAATGCTACACTTTAATCTAGAAAAATACATTTAGCTAAGTCATCATAGTTACACTGATTGCTATGAATCCTGCTGAGCATCTTTAAAATGCTTATCATTAGTAGTTTTTAAAATGGGAGAAAAAAGGGAATTTTTCAAGGCAAAACACGTACATGCTGACTACACAATTTGCAATCAAACAGTGATTGTTACAATAGTGAGATAATAAGTGACCGCTGTTAAATATTACCTTTAATGTTGTCGATTGCTTTTTTGAGTAAATACTCTTTAGAAGAAAAGCAAGTTTATATCTTATTATCAGTAGAACAGTAAGTAATTGTATTAGTATGTTCTAGGAATGGTTGATGAAGGAAAGAAGAAAATTTCACGAATACTTGAATTATTAAAATAAGAAACTTACCAAAATTTTTGCTGATAGATTTGACATAACTTTTGCTCAGTGATAACTGTAAATATGGAACTAAATTTTAACTATACAAGCATGCTTAAATTTCACAACCTTTGATTTAATCACAGGGAATCAAATTCAGAAATTCTATAGATAAATCAGCATCTACTCCAACGTATTGTAATTATATACAGAATGTTAATTTGTATGATTCCTGATTTTGCCTCTTAATATGGATGTTATCTATAGCGTGGTCTTTAAAGTCAGCATTTTCAGAGATCTTCAAATACATAAAATATGTGAGATGCATATATAGCTTTATGAACACACTGCTGCTATTGTTTGAATGTGCCCGCCAAAAAGCATGTGTTGGAAACTTAATCCCCAATGCAACAGTATTGAGAGGTGGGACTTTCAAAGGAGATTAGGTCATGAGGGCGCTTCCTTCATGAATGGATTAAAGTTGTTATTGAGGGAGTGTGTTCCTTATTTTGAGAGTGGGTTTGTCATGACAGTGAGTTCAAGTTCAATTATATTGCTCTCTCTAATGTACTTTCTTCCCCTTCTGCCTTCTGCCATGGATGACACTGAAAGAAGTCCCTTGCCAGAAGCAGGGCCCTGGACTTTGGACTTCCCAGAATCCAAAACTGTAAGAAATCCACCTCTATTCTTTGTAAATTACCGAATCATAAGTATTCTGTTATAGCAACAAAAAATGGACTAAGTCATCGCTAACATAAAACTCTTCATTAGTTTGTTTTGAAAGAGTTTAAGAGAATCCCTGGTTAGATCCAGAGGTTATAGCCTACAACTATTACTGTTGTTCCCCTTCTACCTACCTATATTTTGAGTTCTACAGCACAGTACAGAGAAGTCATCCCAGGGAGCGCTAAATACTTAATGCTTTAATAATGTCAGAGTTGCTTGAACCAGAGCAACTCCATCTTGAATAGGGGCTGTGTAAAATGAGGCTAAGACCTACTGGGCTGCATTCCCAGGTGGTTAAGGCAGTGTGAGTCACAGGATGAGATAGGAGGTTGGCACAAGAACAGGTAATAAAGACCTTGCTGATAAAACAGTTTGCAGTAAAGAAGCCAGCTAAAACTCACCCAAACCAAGATGGTGATGAGAGTGACCTCTGGTTGTCCTCACTGCTACACTCCCAACCATCATTTTGACAGTTTACAAATGGCATGCCAGCGTCAGACAGTTATGCTGCATGGTCTAAAAAGGGGAGGCATGAATAATCCACCTCTTATTTAGCATATCAAGAAATAACCATAAACATGGGCAACCAGCAGCCCCCGGCTCTGCTCTGTCTATGAAGTAGTCATTCTTTTATTCCTTTACTTTCTTAATAAACTTGCTTTCACTTTACTCTATGGACTCGCTCTGAATTCTTTCTTGTATGAGTTCCAAGAACCCTCTCTTGGAGGTCTGAATCTGGACCCCTTTCCTGTAACAATGGGATTCCAAAAATTTGTACTTTAAGAGCGATGATTTCTCACAGCTAAAATACTTATTTTATCTTTGCAGGCCTTTAGGATTTACAGCTCCATCTCAGTTTTTCAACTTCTTAAATGCTCATTATAGTTTTCTACCACTTTCAAGAAGCTTCCTCCTGCAACACCAGGTAGCATTTATCTTTCTCCTAGCTAGTCTTAGAATTTATTGTTTACGATATATACTTTAGCATTTAATTATATTCAAGTTAATACTTTCTTGCTGTATTTTTAGATTTTTCTGTAATTTTTAAAGTACTCAGTGTGTTATTTTTCCTAAAATGTTGTAACTTTTTAGAGATGAACTATGACAAATATTTATTTTGTATCCATTTTTCCCCCAAAGTATTGTAACTTCTAGCAGGAATGATCCATGAGTATGTTTAAAGTTTTGTAACTCTTTTATTAAATTGAACTGAGAGCAAATCTATTGTGGATAATGCTGTTCTTGGTGTTATCTTCAGTTAATATGGCTGAATGAATGGAGTGAGCCATTCAGAGATAGTGCATTTCAAATGTGTTTGGTTTCCATTAATAAAATTCAATATAGATACGAGACTCACTCTATTGAAAAATCTGAAGATGCAATAAAAGAATAAAATAAAACATATCTATTTTATTTTATAGCTTTGGAATTTGGCCATAGCTTTATTAGGAGCTATAAAAAATGGGAGAGCATTTTCAATGTATAGTTTTCTTTAACTAGGATATAATTTGGTTTCTTTTTCTTGATTCCTCTTCATCTCCCAAAATTACATCAGTGAAACAAATCTGATGTCCTGCATTGCCACACCAGGTTTCATCTTTCAGACTGAAGGAGCCAAGAACATTTGTGTGGGCTTAGTGAAATAAAGATGGATATAATTTGTTTGGCTGTAACAGGTCTTTGTAGAATCTATTTGCTGAGCGTTAAAAATCTTCAGATACTGTTCTAAGTGTTAGTAAAGAGACCAGGGGTACTAAAGAATAGTGGTACTTGTACATAGTCTCTCAATTTTATATTTAAATACTAATGATGTGTACGTATTATTTACAGTTCACATCAATATTATATTTAATTCATTGATTTGTATTTTTGTGTAGTAGTTTATACAGATAAACATGTAACTTAAAAAATTATTCACACTTAACTTTAATTATGTGTGGATTTGTTTACATATTAAACAAATATTATTGAGTCCCTACTACCTGCCAAGCACTGTTCCAAACTTTTGGAATACAGTGGAAAATAAAAGAGAGGGAATAAAACTCTCTGTCTTCAGAGACTTTGATTGTTGAGTTCTTGAAAATCTAATGTTACAGACACTAGCATATAGTATTAATAGTTTTTATTAATATATAAATATGTAAAATTGACCTGTATAAGCAATCTTGTTGCCATACTACTCAAACAGTGCTAAATGTGAATTGTTTTAATCGTCACATAGACATGGCATTTAAAATCCACCTGGTAATAGTTGATGTTTTTTCTTCATGCCTACTATTTGTGGGTAACAGGTGAGTAGTATGTAAAAACACCATAGCATTCCACTGGCATCCATACCACATAAAAAGTACAAGATTTTCAAAAGAGATGATGGATGGATGGATGGATAGATAGATAGATAGATAGATAGATAGATAGATAGATAGATTCCACAATCACTGAAACATAAATATTTATATACTTATATAATCAACTGTGTGTGAATGTGTATCTTTGTGTCCCACAAGCTGATTGTATAGGAGCACAAATTAGAAACTAGGTGACTATCTCTCTTGGGAGACATCCCACTGATCACCACACAAGTATGCTGGCCTAAGGCATAACATTTTAAGAGAGCTGTGATTGCATACCTTCAGGCAAATAGGTGACAGACGCAATGAAAAAATAGATGGATTTATACAAATATTTCAAGAAAGTTGTCAGCTTTTCTTTTTTGCTGAGCAGCCTCAGGAAAAAATGGGAAATTACCAACTAAGATGGTGTTGTGAAAATCAACACAAAGGGAAACAAAGAGGGTCCTGCTAATCCGATAGCACACCCATCTAAACAACTGCATTAATGAGAAAGCAAGGTGCTCAATTGGGAGAGTGGTAGTGTATTTTGTAAGACATACCTTTCATGTTTAGATTTTAAATTAGCTATATTGGTTAGTTCTGTTTTCTAAGTCAAACAAAAATAATAGAATAATTGAGCTACCCAAAAAATAATTGTAAGGCATTTGGAGACAAGACAAGGTGATAATCCATTAGGGAGAGAAAATTTAACATTTTCTAGCTCTGCAGAAACAATGGATAGAAGACTAATTAGCAATTTAATACATTAATCAATATCTGAGTTCATTTTATATTGTCTTAAGATCAGTTGGTATCCTGTTCTTTCTTTTTAACATCCATAATATTTGACATCAGCCAACACTTGGACATGAGTTGGTTAATGCAATTTTTTCATAAGCAACGGTTATTAGTAATGTGCAAACTGCAAGAACAAAAACTGTCTTGGTTTTTTAGTGTCAGGCTGAGAAAAATGCTCAGTATAAAATTTCTGGATGATAAAGTAGTCTCAGGGATCTGTTGTGAGCTCTAGGGCATAATGCAATGGAAAGAGTTTAGGATTTGCCGTAACAATTTCAGGGCTCAGCAGCATATGTGCCACAGTTACTGGTTGTAGTATACTGTACAATGCTGCTTAAATGAAAATGGCTGTACATACTTCAGAATACTTTCTTTTTGTAAAAGTGAGCATTTTATTTTATTTAGGTAAACACTTACATAGAAAAGTGCACATATCATTAGCATAGAACTTGAAGAATTTTACAAATTGATTTTTCTAAAAATCAGTAACCAATTTTAGAAACAGAGTACTTACCAACATCCCAGAAGCCTTTCTTGTGATCCCTTCCAGTCTCTACCTTCTCCCAAGGTTAGCTTCTAAAAGTTTATTCACTTTTTATAATTAAAGTGAAATTTGTTCCACATAAAATCAATCACTTTAAAATGCACAATTCAGTGGCAATTGGTACATTCACAGTGCTGTACTACCACCACCTTTATCAGATGTCAAAATATTTTCATCACCCCCAGAGAAAACCTTGTATCCATGAAGTAGTCACTTCTCATTCTTCCCTCTCTCCAGTCCCTGATAAGTACTGGGACTGTTTTCTCTCACTGTGGATTTATCTATTCTGGATATTTCCAAGTTGTTTTCTGTCTCTGTAGATTTATCTATTCTGGATATTTCTCTCTGTTTTCTCTCTCTGTGGATTTATCTATTCTGGATATTTCCAAGCTGTTTTCTCTCTCTGTGGATTTATCTATTCTGGGTATTTCTCTCTGTTTTCTCTCTGTGTGGATTTATCTATTCTGGATATTTCCAAGCTGTTTTCTCTCTGTGTGGATTTATCTATTCTGGGTATTTCTCTGTTTTCTCTCTGTGTGGATTTATCTATTCTGGATATTTCCAAGCTGTTTTCTCTCTGTGTGGATTTATCTATTCTGGGTATTTCTCTCTGTTTTCTCTCTTTGTGGATTTATCTATTCTGGATATTTCCAAGCTGTTTTCTCTCTTTGTAGATTTATCTATTCTGGTTATTTCCCATGGACTCACACACTATGTGACCTTTCGTGTCTATCTTCTTTCAGTTAGCATGAAGCTTTTGAGGTTCATCCATGTTGTAGTATTTATCAGTGCGGCAGTCTTCCCTTTTCATATCTGAATAATATTCTATTATATATACAGCTGACTCTTGAACAACATAGGGGTTGGGGCACTGACCCCCTGTGCAGTCAAAAATCTGCATGTATCTTTTGACTCCCCACCAAATTAACAACTAATGAACTACTGTTGACTGAAAGCCTTACTGTTAACATAAACAGATGATTAACACATACTTTGTATATTGTATGTATTATACAACTGTATTCTTACAATAAAATAAGCTAGAAAGAAGACGAGCTATTAAGGCAATCATAAGAAAGAGAAAATATATTTACTATTCATTAAATAGAAGTGGATGATTATAAAGGTCTTTATTCTCATCTTCACATTGGGTAGGTTGAGTAGGAGTAGGAAAAGGAGAGGTTGGTCTTGTTGCATGGGTGACAGAGGCAGTAGAATAGCTGCACGTTAGTGGCTCTTGGAGTTCAAACATGTTGTTTAAGGGTAGACTGTATATATCTGTATGCCACATCTATTTATTTGTTGTAGTTATCTATTTATTTGTTATTGTTATCTATTTGTTGATGGCTATTTAGGTTGCTCCCATCTTTTGGCTATTGGGTATGGTGCTGCCATGAACATTTGTGTGCAAGTATTTTTTGAATCTATGTAACTAGTTCTTTTGGGTATATACCCATGAATAGAACTGCTGGGTGATATGGTAAATCTATATTTAACTTTTTGGAAAACTGCCAAACTATTTTCCACAGTAATTGCATTATTTTATATTTCTACCAACAATGCACAAGTGTTTAAAGTTCCTCACACTAACCAACACTTATTTTCTGTAGTTTTGTTGTTGTTATTGCTATCCTAAAGAGTATAAAGTGCTAAGTTATTGTAGTTTTGATTTGCACTTCCCCAATGACTAATGACATTGAGTATCATTTTATTTGCTTGTTTGCCCTTTGCATATGTTTCTTGGAGAAATTTATATTTAAGTCTTTTGTCTATTTTTAATTAAGTTGTTTGTGTATAGTTGTTTATATATCTAGATATATCTAGATCTTTATATCTAGATCTATCTAGAAATATCTAGTATCTAGATATATCTAGTTCTTTATATATCTAGATACTAGTCTCTCATCAGATATATAATATGAAAATATTTTCCCCATTTTGTAGGCTCTATTTTCTCTTTCTTGGTAATGTTCTTTAATTCACAAAGTTTTTAAATGTGATGAAGTCCAATTTTTCAGTGATTTTTTTGTTTGTACTTTTGATGTCATATCAGAAAATCTTGTACCAAATCAAAGGTCATAAAAGTTTACTTGTATGTTTTCTTTTAAATGTTTTATAATTTGATTCTATATTTAAGTTACCAGTCTATTTTGAGTTAATTTTGTATATTGTGTGTGGGCACATATCTATATTTTTCATATATGGTTATGTAGTTGTTTGTCCCATCACCATTTTTTGAAGAAACTATCTTTTCCCCATTGAATTCTCATGGCATATTTGCTAGAATCTATTGGCCATTTATGTATGGGTATATTTCTGAACTTTTAATTCTATTCCATTGATCTATACAGTACATCCATCCTTGTTCAAGTACCACACTGTTTGAATTTCTGTAGCTTTGTAATAAAAATGTTGATATTAGAAAGAATATGTCCTCCAGCTTTGTTCTTCTTGTTCAGTATTTCTTTAGCTATTTGGGTCTTCTTGCAATTTCATGTGAATCTGAGGATTGACTCTTTCATTTCTGCAAAGAGAAAAACTTATTGAGATTTTGATTGGAATTTCAGTAACCTGTAGGCCACTTTAAGTAGCATTGCCATCTTAATAATAAATCTTCTAACTCATAAATATATGTTGCCTTTCCACTTATTTAGATCATTAATTCTTTTCAAAGTTGTTTTGCAATTTTCAGTGTAACAGTTTTGCACATCCTTGGTCAAGTTTATTCCTAGAAATTTCGCTCTTTTGGATGTAATTGAAAAAGGAATTGTTTTCTCGATGTTATTTTCAAGTTGTTTTATTGTTACAGTTTAAACATACAACTGAATTTTATGTGTTGATTTTGTACATTCTATCTTTGCTAAATTTTGTTTATTAGGTGCAATCATTTGTGAAGGTTTTTTTTGGTGGACTCTTTAGAAATTACTGCTGATTTTTAATTCAGTAGATTATTTTGACTATTTTCGAGCAATAGGTAAATATAGCCTTTTTGAATTTAATCTTACATGTTTGGCATTTTTGTTGAATATTATATTTTTGAGATTCATCCTATTCCCCTATTCTTTTCTATTTTTTCAGATTGTTACCTTAATTGCTGTATATTTTACATTGCTTCAATATATCCCAATTTATTTATCTAACCTATTGTTGATGTCCTTAAATGGACATATCGTTTTAAGATAATGCTATGTATCAAAATTTCCTTTAAAGTTGCACATTTTGTGCTTTGTGAAATTGTCAATTCCTATGTTATGGGGATGTACTCTATGGATCCTGGGAAGTAATAATTCTGTGGTAGGCTGAATAATGGCACCCAAATACAGTCATCCTCTAATCCATAGAACCCATGAATATTACCTTCTGTGGCAAAAGGGACTTTTCGTATGTGATTAAGTTAAATATATTCAGGTTGGGAGATTACATTTGAATTATGTAATCTCTCATAGAGTTGAATAAACAGTGTGGACCCTAAATGTAGTCACAGTGTCCTGACAGGAACCATACAAAGAGAGATTTGATGAAAGTACCAGATATAATGACAGAAGCAAGAAGTTGGGCTAATTTGAGAAAAGAAACATGAGCCAAGGAGTTCAAGCAGCATCTAGAAACAAGAAAAGGCAGGAATAAAAGATTCTATTCCTAGAGCTTCCTGAAAGAACCAGCCCACCAACACTTTCTCAGTCAAACTGATTTTAGACTTCTGGCTCCCACTTTAACAGGACATATCGCGTCTGTATCTCCAATTCCAATCCTGCACCTAATCATCCTCAAAATGTTAAGAGTACAGCGATCTGAAAAATGACTTTGAGTCTTTTTGGGAAATAACTGAATTCTTCCTCTTGAGGTCTTGGCCACCTCTTCTTTGAATAGGTAATAAGATTCCAAACTAACCAAGGTCTGGGATTTAGAAATCTTTCTGATTCTTGTTTACCTCTTTACCTTCTTTCCATCAGCACTCTTATTAGCTGTCCATCTGTTTTGCCTAGTAATGTCATGTTCTATTGACTACCTTCTCAACTCTCAGTGTAGCAGAGCTGGTCACATTGGCTATGTGGAGGCTTCAGATGGGCTCAAAAACACAGACTCTCATTTACCAAGTTTAACATAAAAGCTTCTAACTCTGGATTTCTAATCTAACAGTAGCAGAGATTAAAACTGACCCTCTAATATTTAGATCTTACTCAAAGACCAACAGTCTTTTTGGTAGCAAGCTTGTTATATTGGATATCTTGTATCCTGATAGGTTCACAGGTTTATTAAAAATATATGCTTATTTATAAAATGGGTTTAACATTTCTGCCTGCAAAGCTTGAGCCAAAATCATTATCTGGATCTTAAGGGGTAACTGAACTATAGGTATTAGAATCCACATAACATCTGACCAAAGACTCAGTTCATAGTGAAGGATGTGTGGGAGTGGGCCCATTACCATGAGATATTTTTTGTATCACATATTTCACTATTTAGAAACTGTAGTCTGGTAGATAATTGGAATAATCTTCTAAAGGTACAGCTGAAGCATTAGCAAGAATGGAGTGCCATTGTCTCTATGGCATTGTGTCCCCAGTGGGAAGAATGCACAGGTAGTAGAACTAACATGTGAAAGCTGGGGTGGTCCCAATTATCATCATTAACAATGTGCCAATGGGAGACTTCGTGCTTTCCATCTTCACAGTTCTGGGTTCTGCAGGGTTACATGTCCTGGTCACCAGAAGGTGGTAAGCTGTTATCAGGGAATATAACCAGGATTTCATTGTGCAACAAGCTCTGGCTGCTGAAAGAAAGGTCACAATCATGTAAGAAGTAATTAGCCCTGAATGCAGAAAGAAGTAGGGCTACTGCTGCATATGGCGGTAGGGGGGAAAACAATGGGTGTTCTTGGTACTCCCTGTCATGGCTGTGACTGTAAATGCACAAGTGCAAGAAATCTAGTCAGATAAAATCATGTGTTCCAGGGTTACAGATGCCTCAGAAATAAAAACTTTGGGTCATATCATATGGTATTTACCATATGACTGACACATACCAACTGACACAAGTAGAAGTAATAGGATAAGTTGAGTGGAATTCAGAGTGGACAGTGGAAAAGGGAGAATTTGGCTGGGGGGGTGTGTAGGGTTTTTTAAAGAATTGATTCACATGATTATGGAGGCCAGCAAGCCCAAAATCTGCAGCACGGACTGGCAGTCTGGATAACTGAGAGCCCATGCCTCAGTTCAAATCCAAAGGCTCACTGCTGGCCGAATTCCTTCTTCTCAGGGGAGGTCAGTCTGTGTTCTATTAAAGCCTTCAGCTGGTTAGATGAGGTCCACTGATATTTTGGAAGTCAATCTTCTTTATTCAAAATTTACCATGTTGATATCATCCTGAATAAAACACCATCACAGACAATTATCCACAATAATGTTTAACTATCAAAAGGTCTCATTCCCAATCAACCTCTTGGTTCTAAATCTATTTTGTTATCTTCCAAGAGGACCAAGTCAAAACCAAAAAAACAATAAAAATGATTATTATTGGTAAGTGTTCTGTAAGCATAGGTAAAATCATCATAACTATTCCTAGAGAGAGACAACAAAAGGTGATGATAGCCGTACAAATTTATGTTAGCGTTACTAATACTGGCAATTAAAAATAACTGGGAATTAGAGACAAAATGTGGAAAAGAAAGGTGAGACAGCCAAGTAAAAAGGTCTCCCCAGAGAACCTCCAACTGGCCTGTGCACTGGGAAAAGCTATGGAAGTTCACACCATTTGCAGAGGGGAGGAGCCCAGCCTTTTGAGTTCCTATGTGGTGGGGTGAGAGCTGGTTAACAGGCTTCCCTGTCACTTTTAGCAAAATTTTTCCCTTTTTCATTTTTGCCCAATAAATTCCATTTTTCTCACCCTTCTATGTGTCCATGAACCTAATCTTTCCACGTCATCTGACAAGAACCTGGTTTTTAACTGAACTAAGGAGAAAGTCCTGAAACATTTTGGCACCCAGCATGGGACTTGAGAAAGGGTTAGTGAGACGCAAACCAAAAAAATCTTTTTCTCTTTTGCTTCTAAGCCTCTTTTCCCTCGGACTTCTTCTGAGGGTAAACTATGCTGCCACTGTCCATTGCTCCTGGGGGTCATGAATGTTGACCTCAGTCCAACCCAGTCTTTCCATGGCTGTTTCCTTCCTTTTTCAGGACAGATGGGTGAGCAGTGGCTCTCCACCACCCTCCCCTCCCTGCCAGGGCTGGGACACATGACACAACGGCCCCTGCAACTATCTGGTGTTTCCCACCACACGCTTGGGGGTCTCCCTCTCCCCAGTCCTGGGAATTCAGCTCCATCCCAGAGCAATTAAGCTTTTCTTCCTGGTAAAGGAACCACTTGCATAAGACTAAGAAGTTCATCCCAAGGCATCTTTTTCTCTACCCTGTCAGCAGGTAACTTTTAAATGAGTTTTTTCCTTTGGAAGACATTTTGGTGGGCCAAGAATGATTGGGACCATGGTTCACATTCTCTGTAGAGTTTTAATTTTAATTGTGAAAAAGGATTTGTGAAGCTGGTCTCAAGGTGTAGCCAACCTCCTGTGCTTTGCATGTCTTTCTGTATGGTCCATAGCAAACTTTGATGCAGGCCTCCATCTTGTTTTACATCCTGGGGGCGTGGCCTGTAACCCCGTTGCAGGGCTTTGTTTAGCCTCTGTATTAGTCTGTTTACAGGCTGCTGATAAAGACATACCTGAGACTGGGAAGAAAAAGAGATTTAACGGACTTACAGTTCCACATGGCTAGGGAGGCTTCAGAATCATGGTGGCAGGTGAAAGGCACTTCTTACATGGCAGTGGCAAGAGAAAAATGAAGGAGAGGCAAAAGCGGAAACCCTTGATAACCCCATCAGATCTCATGAGACTTATTCACTGTCACAAGAATAGCACTGGAAAGATCGGCCCCATGATTTAATTACCTCCCCCTGGGTCCCTCTCAAAACACATGGCAATTCTGGGAGATACAATTCAAATTGAGATTTGGATAGGGACACAGCTAAACCCTGTCAGCTTCTGTGCATCCAGGATTCAGTTCTGGCTTAGAAAATCAGTCCTATCTGGTCTGATATCTGCATGACCTTTTGCTATTTGTTGATTTCCTTCCCCTTCATGAACAGGCAGAAATATTGACAACTTGTTGGGTAATAAGGGAGATAAAAGGATTTTCTTAAGAAGCTCTCAGCTTAATTAGAAGTAGATATCCAAGTTATAGTTATATGTAAAAAGCCTCTATGTTTTCTTTTTATTGGACCTTGTTTTGCTGGAAAAAGGATTTTTTTCAGTCAACGGTATTATTTTTCTCAATTTTTCCTTGCCAATTTTACTGCACACATGAGAGTGGAGAGACCTTTGGTTTCCTCATGGAACCCCCAAAATTAAAAGCAGATAGAGCCCTCTCCCCATGATCAAACATCTTATGGCAACTGTTTTAAATGTTTTAAATTAGATTAAATTCTTCTGCCTGTCTGTGTAGTTGTATATGTGTTGTGTATGTGATGTCTATAAAAAGAGCCCTAATTAATTTGGCATAAAGGAAGACAAGTGCTTGGATCAAATATTTTTTAAGGGGAATATAAAAGCTGTGGTACCTTTCAATTCATGTGACTTTAATCCTTGGGAAATAAAAACAGCCTTAAAGATTATTGGTAAAATGCAGGTGTCATCAAAATATAAATAGGTGGACTAATTTTTGCAGGTCAGATGCAAGGTTTATAAGTGTTTTGAGGTTATAAACTGCTTTTTGGTTTTTGAGAACTGTTCAACTTGGTAAGGCTGGGGGACATATGAAATTAACCACAACCTTAATTATGCTACAAGGAGTCAAACTTTGGCTGCACCTAGCACACAATCAAAACACTTACTAGGGTTTACATTAAAGTTAAAAATTACTAAAAGTAGCCATTATGACATGCAATTGAGACTCCTGGAAATAGATTTACATGTGAGGTGTGTAAGATCAGTAAAATGTGTTTTTAATAAAAGATTATCAGAAGGCATAAAAATGTGAATACTGGCCGGGCACGGTTGCTTACGCCTGTAATCCCAGCACTTTGGGACACCAAGGAGGGTGGATGACAAGGTCAGGAGATTGAGACCATCATGGCTCACACGGTGAAACCCCATCTCTACTAAAAATAAAATAAAATAAATTAGCTGGGCATGGTGGCACGCACCTGTAGTCCCAGCTACTCCAGAGGCTGAGGCAGGAGAATTGCTTGAACCTGGGAGGTGGAGGCTTCGGTGAGCTGGGAGCGCACCACTGCACTCAAGCCTGGGTGACACAGTGAGACTTCATCTAAAAAAAGAAAAGTGTAAATACTTGCCTAGGGTTTAAAAAATATTTTAAATTAGAAAAGATAAAGCTAAAAGTTCAAACAAGTGGTGGAAGGATTGTAAAAACTAATCTTGCAAATATTCTGTGTGTGAAAATATTGACTAAATTCAAAAGGGTATTATATGTTTTTTCTGTAAATTGAGCATTAAAATAAAAGCACAAGGTACTCTTAAAAGGCACTAATCTGCTCTTTAGAAAAATTTGTAAAGGGTTTAAAAGGGTTTTTTTGCTTTTTAAATTTTTCTTGGTCATTATTTTGGCAAAAGAAATAACTTATGGTAATCTGGAATTTTATTTCATGGCACCAAGTGTTTCACAACTCTACCATATTTAACAGGCTTCCAAAAATCAAACTTCAGTTTCAAAATTGTCTTTGCTCACACCTGGCTTTTCAGATACTTCAGGAGGGCCCCTGGAGAATCCAGAAAAGATAGGTAAACAGAATTATATAACATGTTTAGGTACATGGGGTTGCCAAAATGGTGTTCAATGTTCTTTAGGCTTTATTTTGGTGAATAATATTAATATAGTGAATAATATTAATATAGTGAATAATATTAATATATGTTCTAAAATTTTGTGGGATTTCCAAAATTCTAATGTCTGAGTATGTGCTATCAATCATAATTGAGGTTGTTATGTTAAGTTATTGTAAACCACGGAGATAACCAAACTTCTTTGTCAATTGTGTTTCTAACTGTAACTACCATGGACATTTTGTTATTCACAGACAATTGTTTTCTTGTTTGGATCCTTTTAAAAAGATGGTTTATAATAAACTGTAGAACATTGGCAGGTGCTCTCAAACATGGATTTCTGATAACTTTGAAGGTTATAACATTGGAATAAAGAAAAAATATACAGGACTCATGAAGAGCTGAAATGTTCAAGAATATCAAGCAAAATAAGAGTTATCTAAATGGACTGAACTCAGAAAGCCAAAGCAATCTTTTTGACATTTGTTTGGAACATTACTGATCCTGTTTTGTTTTTCAGAGTCAAAAAAACTTATTTTGAACAATTTATGGCCTTTAATAATTAAGTAAGTTATACTCCTGTGAACAAAATTTGGATCATGTTTTTTTTTGTCTGCCTGGTTCCTCTAAAATTTGAAAACTAAATGTGAGCATTCTTAACTTATGGCAATAGAGTTGTTTGCCATGAGTGCAGTAAGAATCTATTTTTCTTTTGTAACAGGACACAATTGGAGAAACTGGTTGTTTTACCAAGGCTATGACTGGAAGGGTATGCTTCCCTTTAGGGAGTCAAGCTCAACTTGCAGAGCTGACAAAAGCCACTTGGGGAAAAAACAACCTCATACCTTAGCCTATACAGTCCCTATATGGGGTTTCTGACCCATAGTCAGTAAAGAATGTCACTTTCTAAGAGGCTCAGGAACTCCAAATTTTTCTTGAGATCTTAAGAGGAGAGGATCACACAACTCTCAGGTATGGGAGGATACAAACCCATGGCTGGGCTCTGCTTTAAGAGGTCTTATCTGAGATTCCCTGTGGAACAGTGTTCCATCAAAGCCAATCTAAAAGGCCTATGTAGAGATAATTATTCTTGCTGCACTTCGTGCAAATAATCAGGCCAAGTACAAGACTAAAATCTGTTCTGCAAACAACTCAGTCCTATCATGGTATCTTTTTTTAGCAAAAATGAGGGCTGGAGACAGAGAAATTTTGTTTCAGAGCTTATTATACAGGTGTCATTAAATTCTAAACTCATTGGCTGTTTTTAAGTTTTTGCCTACACTTTATACTAACCCTGCTTATCCCTGTGAACCAACCAGCAAACTCTGGCTGCAGCTCAGAAGGAACAAGAGGGATGGGTAATGCAAAAATCTGGATCAATATTCTTGTTCTGAGAAATTATCCTGCAGATCCTGCCAGATGATGGGAATAAATAGGGTGCCATAATCTGGAGGTTTCCTTTTTGGGAAAGTAAGACCAAGGGAGCTAACCAAAGTCAAGCACCATGCACCCAAATCTTAGTAAGAATAACTATAGCCACCAGTTATCTCTGTGTCACAAGACATCTTTTTCTCTCTCTTATTGGAAGAGGACTCAATTCCACAGCTTCAGCGTAGCATTTGGCTTATGATAAGTAGGCTATGCAATCCCCCGAGACACTTTTTTGTCTCAAACTCAATTCCAAGATTTGGGTCAGAGCCCTAGGAAAGAAAACTGGATCTGAGGTATCCAGAGGCAGATGATAATGATAGTTACAGGCATTGCACAGTTGAGTATAGCTGATTCCTGCCAATTAAGCCAAGCTTCTCGTTTCACGGATAAAGGCCACACTCATATCCATGGCATAAATGAGGTCTAGGGAATTCAAGGCTGCTGGCAGCAGGTGAGATAGGGTGTACGTGAGTAAGAGCAGATACGCCCACCCGTTAACATGAGTGAAAATTGCTTTAACACCCATAGGTGGCACCCTGTCGAGGTTGCCAGGAACCGAGGATACAAGGAGGGAGGAAAGAAAAAGGAGTGCCTCACTTTCCCTCCGTCACATACCCCAGGTATTTGTTAGGGGAAAAAAAGGAACCAGGGATGCCTGTTCTCCTCTTTCTAGATGGGTAGCCATTCATCCAGTCTGTACCCCTTTTGAATGCATCTTGAACCTCTGGGACTCCTTTGAAAAAACACCTTCTTTTTTCCTTTGCCTCTTCTGTCTTCTCTTCACAGATAGGTAATTGTGTCTCCATACTAAGGGACATTCTCCTCAGATGCAGCCTTCAATCTGGAAAGGGTTAATTTCCCAAACCTTAAGCTGGTTGGCTTAGGATTGGGCTCAGGGGAAGGGAACCCAGAAGCATGATATGCCAGCAAAAGGATCAAAGTTTTTGTTTTTTTTTTTAACCAATCGGGCCTTTGGCCTCCCTCTCCCTGTGTAAACTGGTAAAAGGCCTGGGGATCTTTGAGCTGTCCTCACCTCGCCCTTGTTTCATTTTGATACATGTTTTCTAATAATCCAGTTAGTCACTTCTGACTTTCAGGCCATCAGGTTCCAAAGGGTCATGCAACTGGAGCTTTGGACAATGGCCCCTTTTGCCTGAGATCCTTAAATAGGCCTCTTAGAGAACTATGACTGCTGTTTTCTCAGAACAGTGCCCCTTGTAAGCAGGAAGCAGTTAAGATTGGTCTTTGTCCTTATCCTTGTTTGTACTTCTTTAGAGTGGGGAATGAGACAGCCAAGCAGAAAGGGCTCCCCAGAGAACCTCTAACGGGTCTTGCCCTGGGAGAATGGGGTGGAGCCAGGGAAGTTCACACCGTTTGCAGAGGAGAGAAGCCTGGCTTCATGCATTCCTGCATGGTGAGGCAGAAGCCAGTTAACAGGCTTCCCTCTCACTCTGCTGAAAGTTTTTCTCTTTTTCCATTTTTGCCCAATAAATTCCTTTTTTCTCACCCTTCTAGGTGTCCACAAACCTAATATTTTCTGGTCATGTGACAAGAACCTGGTTTTTAGCTGAACTAAGGAGAAAGTCCTGCAATAGAGGAAACCTAACTGCTTTTATAAAAGCAAACAATAATAAAAAAAAAACACCCTTCAGACTTAAACAATTAAGTTATAAATTCTGACTGCCATTACTAAATCAATGGTCTTCTGCCTCTCTTACATCTGACAAGATTGATGGCTTTATTTTCTAAGATGTGTTTCTATTTTCAAGACTAACCATGTTATTTATTATTTCTTGAATTTAATTTTTAGAGAGCAGTTTTACCCCATTTATCTAAATTTACCCCTCAGTTCTGACCAGATTGGTAAGAAGAGCTGGGGACGGTGATGAGAACAGTCATCAGGCAGGCAGAATCATATGAAAAGCTTTCCAGGAATGGGTGGAGATGGCTTTCTGTTTTCCTTCTGTTGTTGCTGTCGTGGTGGTAAGAACACTTAACTTGAGATCTACCTTCTTAACAAATTCATAAGTACACAATACGCTATTGTTAAATACAAGCACAAGATTGTACAGCAAATCTCTAGAACTTGCTCATCTTACATAGCTGAATCTTGAAAGCCACTGAAGATCAACCCTCCACCATTTCCCCTCAGCCCTAGCACTGCCAACTGCCCTATTACTCTGTTTCCCTGAGTTGGATTAGTTTACATATCTGATGGAAGAGGAATCGTGCAGTATTTGTAGAATGGTTTGGAGATTGGTTTATATTACTTAACATGGGGTCCTCCAGGTTTATCCATGCTGTCGCATGTAGCAGGATTTCTTTTATTTTTAAAGCTGAACAATATTTTATTGTAGGTATATACAACATCTTGTTTATCCACTTATTCTATTGATAGATATTCATGCTGTTTCCATATCTTGGCTGTTGTGAACAATACTACAATAAACAGGAGTGTACATATCTCTTTGATATTTTCTTTTTTATTATTTTGGATATATACCCAAAAGTTGGATTACTGGATCCCACAGTAATTTTATTTAAAATTTTTTAGGAAACTGCATAATATTTTCCATAGCAGCTGTACAATTTGTCATTCCTATCAACAGTGTATAAGGATTCCAATTTCTCCTCATCCTCATTAAAACTTGGTATCTTTTTAAAACAGTAGCCATTATAACACATGAAAAGTGTTATCTTACTGTGGTTTTGATTTGCATTTCCCTGATAATTAGTGATGTAGAGCATTTTTCTCATGTCTGTTGGTTATTTGTATGTATTCTTCAGAGAAATGTCTATTCAAATATTTTGCCAATTTTTAAATCAAGTTATTTTGTTGTTATTGAGTTGCAGAAATTTGTAGTGTATTTTGGATATTAACACAAATATCCAAATATTTGTTTACAAACATTTTCTTCCATTCTGTAGGTTGCCTTTTCACTTTGTTGATTGCTTTCTATGGTGTACAGAAGCTTTTTAGTTTGAAGTGTTGAAGTAGCCCTATTTGTCTATTTTTGCCTTTGTTTCTTGTACTTTTGTGATCATAACCAGAAAGTCATTACCAAAATCAATGTCATAAGACTTTTTCCCTGTTTTCTTCTAAGAGTTTTGCAATTTCAGCTCTTACATTTACATCTTTAATCCATTTGGAGTTGATTTCTGTGTAAGTTATTAGGGCACATTTTATTCTTTTGCATGTGAATATCCAGTATCTAAATATTTGTTGAAAGGATTATCCTTTTCCCATTGCATGTTCTGGGCTCCTTGTTGAAGATCATTGGCTATGGAGTGCAGTAAATAATGCATTGGGCTTTCAGAAGCTTGCTGTGTTCTAAGCATAGAAAGAACATTCCCTCTAGTGTACAGACGTACCATAATTACATAGGATATTTTGTAATATTACATAGAAGACAAAAATATTACGTAATTACATAGAAGAGAAAAACTAAGAAATGACCTAGGTAAATGATCTGCAACAACTTTCCCCCACTTCTCATTTTACCAACTCTGATTAAAAAGTTACAGCTAGGAAAACATCCACTCTATTAATATAATTATAATGTTCCTCTTTATGCCATTTAAATCTTCTTATTAAATGTACAAAAATGACACTTTTTTCATGCAAAAATATAATGTTATAAAAGATATACCTTAAAAAGTGGAAGTCTTTCATCATCCATCTCCCAGAAATAACTACATACATCAATGAACTGTATATTATTCAAGAATTGTATTTATGTGGCAATATAATTTGCATTAATATCTAATTTTATCCAGAAATGAGGACATAAATATATGTATTACTTTACAGCACTTAACTAAAACATACAGGACAATTTGTTTCATGTTAGAAAATGTAAATTTTAAAATTATTTTTTATGAATTTATAATATTTCTACACGTCGATAGAATGCAGTTCCTAAATATAATTTATTATGATGTATGTGCTAGTTGTTTTATATTTCTGGTTTTGTACTTTTACGAACATTTTTGCTTAGAAGCCTTAAAATGTGTGGATGGCCTCATGACTGTGTGGTGGTGCTAGTGCAAAAGTCTTGCTGTTTCTTCTATATATTATCCACATTTGGTTGCTGTATCTGAGGGAGTTGTACCCAATTGCTTCAATGGCCTCTATTGTAATTATCATAATAATCCAAAACATAGAGAAATCCAGGAGAATGCCTAGAGCCAAACCTCTGCTTGATGCCAGAGATCACTGTTCCCCAGTTCAGTGCTAGTACTCAAATTTATTAAAATTTAATTGAGTCTTTTTATCTACCTCATGGTGATAATCCTGGCAATTATGATGACAGGGACTATTTATTGAGTACCTAATATATTAGTATCATATTTTAATTAAATATTTTTACTTTCTTAACATGACAAACCAATGAAGGGATCTATTACTAACTCAATTTTACAAAATAAAAATATGAAGATAGAAGAAACTAATGCTGTTGTTCAGGATTAAATAATTAGGAAGTGGTAATACTGTGATACAAGCCAATAAAATTAGAATTGATAAAAAGTAAAACTTTAGGCATATTGATAGTTGTAGAGCTCCACAAGCAATCCCAAAATACTGCATACTATTTTCACTTACCTTTACTATGTTTCACTGGGAGATTTCTTACATTAATTCCCAGATTGTCGGTTGAGACCAAATTATATTTGTTTGGTTAGAGAATTTGACAAGCACATAAATAATTCAAAATATTTCAGTTAATAGCATAGCAATGTATAAAGAATTATGAGGCCAAAAGAAGAAAGATCATATTTTATTGAGCCTAGAAAAGTACACACAGTAGTTATACAATATCTTACAAATCAATACTGGGGAGATCAGGAAACACTCATGATAAAGCAATGGTGTTAGCACCACATTAGTATGTTCCAAAAATTCCTGGCAACTCTGGAATGGAAATGTGGTTTGGATTGTGGTGTTGAGACCAGTTACACTGAAAGACAGAGAATCAAATGATCCTAAGGATCTAGAATTACAAATAAAAAATTCTAACTAGCATTTGGAGAAATACAGGATTTTAAAATCCAAATGAATAGGGAATTCCAAGCAAACCCAACTTACTGAGGGCTAATATTAAATACTAAAAAAGGGTATTATAACAGAGGAAGTTGAAGAATTGTAAAAATCTCAGAAAATTATTACTAGACTGGGCAGGGTAGAAACTGATGCTAGAACTATGTCCGGAATTGGTGGGTTCTTGGTCTCACTGACTTTAAGAATGAAGCTGTGGACCGTCGCGGTGAGTGTTACAGTTAAGGCGGTGTGTCCGGAGTTTGTGCCTTCTGATGTTTGGATGTGTTTGGAGTTTCTTCCTTCTGGTGGGTTCGTGGTCTCCCTGGCTTCAGGAGTGAAGCTGCAGACCTTCACCATGAGTATTACAGCTCTTAAGGAAGCACATCTGGAGTTGTTCCTTCCTCCCGGTGGGTTCGTAGTCTCGCTGGCCTCAGGAGAGAAGCTGCAGACCTTAGCGGTGAGTGTTACAGCTCATAAAGGCAGTGTGAACCCAAAGAGTGAGCAGCAGCAAGACTTACTGCAAAGAGCAAAAGAACAAAACCTCCACAGTGTAGAAGGGGACCCGAGCAAGTTGCCATTACTGGCTCTGGCAGCCTGCTTTTATTCTCTTATCTGGCCCCACCCACATCCTGCTGATTGGTCCATTTTACAGAGAGCTGATTGGTCTGTTTTACAGAGAGCTGATTGGTCCGTTTTGACAGGGTGCAGATAGGTGTATTTACAATCCCTTAGCTAGACATAAAGGTTCTTCAAGTCCCCACCAGAGTAGTTAGGTACAGAGTATCCATTGGTGCATTCACAAACCCTGAGCTAGACACAGGGTGCTGATTGGTGTGTTTACAAACCTTGAGCTAGATACAGAGTGCCCATTGGTGTATTTACAATCCCTTAGACATGAAGGTTCTCCAAGTCCCCACCAGACTCAGGAGCCCAGCTAGCTTCACCCAGTGGATCCCGCACCGGGGCCGCAGGTGGAGCTGCTTGCCAGTCCCGCGCCCTGTGTCGGCACTCCTCAGCCATTGGGTGGTCGATGGGACTGGGCGCCTTGTAGCAGGGGGTGGCGCTCGTCGGGGAGGCTCCAGCGGCGCAGGAGCCCACGGTGTGGTGGGCGGCTCAGGCATGGCGGGCTGCAAGTCTGGAGCCCTGCACCGCTGGGAGGCAGCTAAGGCCCGGCAAGAAGTCCAGCACAGCAGCTGCGGGCCCAGGTGCTAAGCCCCTCACTGCCGCGGGCGGGGCCGGCCGGCCGCTCCAAGTGCGGGGCCCGCGGAGCCCACGCCCACCCGGAACTCGCGCTGGCTGGCAAGCACCGCGCGCAGCCCCGGTTCCCGCCCGTGCTTCTCCCTCCATACCTCCCTGCATGCTGATAGAGCCGGCTCCGGCCTTGGCCAGCCCAGAAAGGGGCTCCCAGAGTGCAGCGGCGGGCTGAAGGGCTCCTCAAGCGCGGCCAGAGTGGGCGCCAAGGCCGAGGAGGCGCCCAGAGCGAGCGAGGGCTGTGAGGGCTGCCAGCATGCTGTCACCTCTCAGAAAAATGGTTATATACTGAAACTGTAGGAACAGCAAAGAGATTAAAGATCAAGTAAAGAGCAACAAAGGTAAGTAGGAAAACTCTGTTTCATTTCAGGAGAGAATATATGCTCTGATTGGTTTATTCATTATTTATTTCATTTGTCAATGCACATTGCTGTGCTACTTAGCGGCATACAATAGTTAACTGCATTTAAACAAGATAAATAAGCGAATTCTAAAATAAATGAAAATGCAATAAATGCTATCATTGAATAAGTATAGAGATTCTGCCAGCACATAGCAACAGGATATCAAGTTGGGTCTAAGAAAAAAACCCACAGGTATTGATATTTACAACGATGTTTGAAATATAAAACCTAGGAAAGGGAGGGGAGTGAAAACAAGTGCATTGAAGTTAGTATAATCATGGAGGCAAGCAGGCAAGTTGGAGTTCAGCATACTGAACACCCTATGCAGCAGAAGTCAAGCGCAGCTGATTCTGAAAATTACCTGGAACATATTTAGATACACAGACTATAAGATTTCTGATTTTTAATGTTCAGAATTGGTGTCTTGGAGAATATACATTTTAATAACCCCCAACCCACCTTTTCTGATGTAGTTAGTCACCTCCTCGGTGCATAGAACCACACTCTGGAAGTTCCATTGCACAGAAATTAACAATTTAGGGCCAAGCATAAACGGATCAAGGACAGAGTAGCTGTAAAACTAAGTCAGTCTGGAACTTTGAGCAGCCAAAGCATAGGAAGGTGAACAGAGCAGGTGTAAGGAGGTCCCTGGGAGCCTCTCCAGTACTGACTGTCAGGCTCAGGCTGCTTTGTATAAGGTGTCAGTTCTATAACCTGGGTATCAATTAAAATAAGAGCAGATTTTGCAGAAAAGACAATCAATGCCTTTAAGGTGTGTTTTACCTGAATGTAACTGGAGGCTATTTCAAATTAGCAGAGGCATAAAAACGGAAAAAATTACAACGGATAAGGACACAGTAGGCTTTTTGAGTATCCAGTTAAAATGAATGCAGCTGCAACTGTTTGTGGAGATGCTGACAGGGTGACATGAATCACTAACTTGCGTGTTTGGGCTAAGTAATAGGGAATGGAAGAATTGACTTGATTAAAGTTGTATTGCCATTGGAATGTTGGTGTGAGATTAGTTTCGGTCATTTCACTTGTGATGGAATTAACCAGCTGATGTGACTCAAGATAGATTGCATCTCAATGTCTTATAGTTTACACACTAAAGAATTCTTCCACAGCGCAAGTTCAAGGTGAAATGCCTTCTTAGTCTATAGCTGCAAGCATGACTTGTTTAACTTAGAAGAAACGTATGGAATTGATATCTTTTTTATTACCATGTGTAATATTGATGCAATGCGGTTTGACTGGGGCCATTTAAATCATCTGTTCCCTTCACATAACCACCTTTGGGGGCAATCAACTTATTGTGGTGCAAAAGTCATCGCGGTTTTTGCCATTACTTTTAATGACAAAAACCGCGATGACTTTTGCACCAACCTAATACGTAAGCAGAATAACTATTATGAAACCATGTTTGTACTTGTATTGTCAAATTCTGTTGCTTCAGTGGGTTTTCTTCAAGTAATTTTTCTTTAAAAATAAAGCTATTTGACAGTTTTTCTCAAGGACCATGTCTATATAGGCAATGGAAACTGGAGAACTAGACTACTATCCACTGAATATAATAAATCATATTATAAGTCAAGGCCAGCTCTATGCAAATTGAACACTTTGTCCATGTTTCTCCATGAAGCCCCTGATCTCCTCTTAAACAAAGAGCCCACTATTTTAGTGGAAGGTCTCTTCTATCTTTAATCAAAACTGATTTCACTGAGCCCCAAACTATCCAAGGATATTACATTTAAAAAAGAAATAAAGTGTTAAAAATTACAAGATAATTATTTGCATTTTAACTAAAATAAAGTGTGAGAATGTAGGTACATTTTAACCTGCTAGAAAGTGGTTTGAGTGGTCAGATTTTGCCTGAATAATTTGCCTAACATACCCTCATTTCCCTAATTTGCAGTATTTTAACCTGAATCACTTAATTTCTTATATTAGAAACAAATGGTATTCAATAAATGCTTCTTCCTGGAGCAGAATAAGCAGATGACTGCCTTAGAGTCAGTCCAGGGCTGGTTTCTCCAGCAACCCAGGCACACTTCATGCTCAGTGCTTTTTGCACTTGCTGTCCCTTCAAAGTTTAGATATCCTTATACCTTTCTCCATTGAGTGTTTATGCAAATGCTTTCTTCTCAAATTTTTCAGGATGATCTTCTATGAAAGCTTAACCCATTGACTACTCCCTGAAATTCTTAATCCCACCATTCTATTTTTTACTTAATACTGATCACTAATATAGTGTGTATTTTATATATCGCTTGTTGTCTGTTTCTCTCATTACAATGTGAGTAAGCCTACGAGAACAAGACTCATTGATTTGCTTATTTCTGTAATCCTAGACCCCAGAGGAGGGCTTGAGATATAGCTGACAGTATTTTGAAATGATTATATAGTCACAGAAAGTTACACAGAAGTACATAGAGTTCTTGGGTATGGGACCTCATTAATGGGTTCATCTTGCATAAATAAAATACAATACGAATACCAGAAAACTGAGACTGGGTATAATGTGTGTATATAGTTCAATGTCAGTTGATCACATGTGTAGACTTGCATAATCACCACCAAAATCAAGATACAGAACTATTACTATTTCATCACAACCATGTCTCCCTCCTGCTACCTGTTTATAGTCACTCTTACTCACTTACCCTTACCATTCCTAACAGTGGACAACCACTAATATCTTTTCTTTCATCATTTTGTCATTTCAAGAATGTTATATATATGGAAACACGTAGTATGTGACCTTTTGAGGTTGTTTTTTTTTAAACTTCTGTAATGCCCTTGAGACCCATCTAAATTACTGCATGAATCAATTGCCTGTTCTTTTACACTGCTGAGTAAAATTCCATGGTATTTATAGAGGATAGTTTGTTTTTAAACTATCACCAATTAAAAGACACGTTGGTTGTGTCCAGATTTTTGCTACTACAAATAAAGCTAGTATGAGCGTTCATGTACAGGTTGTGCGGACCTATGTTTGCTTTTATCTGGGATAAATGTTTACAACTATAATCATTGGGCATTGGTAAGTATATGTTCAGTGGTTTTAAGAAGCCTGCTCAACAGTTTTCCAGAGTGGCTGTATCATTTTGCATTCCCACAAATAATGTATTAGAGATCAAGTTCCTTTACATCTTCCACATCACTTGGTATTGTATCTATATTTTATTTTAGTTGTCAGAATAGGCATGTAGCAATATCTCATTATGGTTTTAATTTGAATTTCATTAATGGTTATTGATAATAGAGGATTTTTCATGTGCTTATTTGTCATTTATATATCATTATTGGTAAAATGTCCCTTCCTGACTTTTATAATTAGATTTTTTTTTACTCTTGAGTTTTGAGAGTTTTTTTATATATCCTAGATATGAGTATTTCATTAGTTACTTTGCAATTTTTTCTGTTTTCAGCTTTTTAAAAATTCTTTTAACAATCTTTAATGAAAAAGGATAATTTTGATAAAGTTTAACATGCAGATATTTTTATTTTATGAATTGTGATTTGAGAGTTATGACTAAAAATTCTACACTAAGCTCTGTGCTCTAAACTTTTTATCCTATATTTTGTTCTAAAAGTTTTATGTTAAGTTTATAATCTACTTTGGACTATTATATAAGTTGAGATTTAAGTAAAAGCTCACTTGTCCCCTTATGGACATACAATTACTTCAGTACCATTTGTTGCAAAGATTATCTTTTCTTCTATAATTTGCTTTTGAACTCTTGTCAAAAATCACTTCACTTTACTTACATGGATTTATATTTGAATTCTCTACTTTGTTTCTGTGGCCTGAGTATGTATTCCACCATGATTACCTGACAGTTTTGATTACTGTGGCTATTTAATAAATAGTGAAATTGGGTAGACTGATTTCTTTCATTTTATCTGTCTTTAAAATATATTTTTCTAATCAACTTCCTTTCCCTTTTCATATAAATTTTTAAATAATCTGACTGTACTTTAAAAATCTTGCTAGAGTTTTGCTAGAAATTGTTTTATGCCTGTAAATCAGTTTGCGGAAAATTAACATTGTTACTTATTGAGTCTTCAAATCTATAAACACGATAATTCTTCAATATTTATGTTTTCTTTGCTCTCTTTCCTGGGCATTGTATAGTTAAACAATTGTATAAATTTGTATAATTCCTGTATTGTTTCTTAGATTCACATTTAAGTATTTACTTTTTGGGTAATTGTAAATGTTGATTGGAAAGATATAGAAATCCAATTTGCTTTTGGATATTGATCTTTTATCCAGTGGTCTTGTTTAACTGACTTTTTTTTTTTCTTTTTTTTTGAGATGGACTCTCACTCTGCGGCCATGCTGGAGTGCAGTGGTGCAATCTCGGTTCACTGAAACCTCTGCCTCCCGGGTTCAAGCGATTCTCCTGCCTCAGCCTCCTGAGTAACTGGGGTTACAGGCGTGCACCACCATGCCTAGCTAATTTTTGTGTTTTTACTAGAGACAGGGTTTCACCATGTTGGTCAGGCTGATCTTGAACTCCTGACCTCGTGATCCACCCGTCTTGGCCTCCAAATAACTCACTTATTAATTTTAGGATTTACTTTTATAAAGTCTTGGGGATTTCCTACACAGCTACCTTGTCTTCAATTAGAGACAGTTTTATTTTTCCTTAGAGTAATTTATTTAATACTTATAGAGCTATTTAAAACATCTATTTCATACTGGCTGTCTTGATGTAGTTTTTGTTTTCGAGGAATTTCATCTAAGTATATGGGATGGTTGTTTGTATTATTACCTTATTATGCTTTTGCTCTCTGCAGAACCTCTATAGCCCTAGTTTCAATCTTGAAATTGTTAATTTCCATCTTCTCTCATTTTTTTGGTCAGTTTTGCTAGATGTTTGGTAATTTTATTAATCTTTTCAAAAAGCCAGGTTTTTTTTCTATTTGCCATGTAGTAATAGTTTAATGATCCTTTGAAGTAATGTGTGTTTTATGTTCTTGCTGTGTACAACTTATTTTTTCACTTTGTATATGGGGTCATTTCCATGAGATTTTTAATGTAGCCAAATTTACTAGTGATTTTATTTATGGTTTTTGCTTTCTAAGCTATTTCTTTAATGTATCTTCTTTTTGAGTTCATAAAGATATATTTTATATAATTTTTTTTCTAAAAATTCCAGATCTTTGTTTCTCCACTTAGGTTTTAAATCCACTTTCAATTTATTTTCATGTGTGATATTACCCTGAGGCGTTAGAAATGATGTTCATTCTCTATTGTTGCATGACAAATTATCATCAATTTAGCACCTTAAAAATTCATTCATTTATTATTGCAGAGTTCTCTAAATCAAAAGTCTGTGTAGCCATTGCTGACTCTCTATCTAAGGTCTCACAAGGTTTAGAACCAGGTGTTACTGAAGGGGACTCAAATCTGGAAGCACTGGGGAAGAATGTACTTCCAGCTCATTCAAGTAACTGGCAGTATCTAGTGAAACTCTGTTATAGAACCAAGGTCCTTAATGTTTTTCTTGAGTGTCAACTGGGGATCACCCTCAACTTTTAGAGGCCACTCAGGTCCTTTCCATGTGAACTTCATCTTTCAGCCAGCAATGGAATCTCTCTCGGTCTCTGCCTCTCTCTCTCTCTCTCTCAGTGTAGGGTTTGTGCATATCGATTTTTGATTTCCTTTATTATCATCCAGAGAAAACTCTGCTTTTAAAGTCATTTGATTAGTAACCCTAATTACATCTGAAAAAATGCATTTGTCACATAACATAACCTAATCGTGGATATAATACCAGGGAATGAAGTTCAGAGGGGCCATCTTGGGATTCTGCCTATTGCATAAATGGGATAAATTTGGGACCAAATTATTTTAAATTCACTCTGCGTTTCCTGTTTGAATCTTATCCACAGGGAGCTGAGAGGGAAATTGAGATATTCTTAGGCTACATGTTCCTAGAAGCATTTAAAACATATACTGAAATATTTTTTAAATAATGTTTTGGTCTTGTGATATAGTCAGAAATACAATATTTGAGCATGTTTTTACCTTAATTTTAAAAACTCCCCCTTTACATGTCTATTATTAGTGTATTTAACTTAATAATTAACACAGAAGTCAATGACATATACTATATTCTTAACTTGTTGGAGAGAGAGATGACTTCAAATGAATATATATGCCATACTGAATTTAAGGTAGTAACTCAATTATGAGCATGTTGATATGATAGGAAAAAGATAGAACAGAGGTGCATGTGCATTTAGCGTCTCAGAAATTAAGCTTCTGCAGGAAACTTTAGGCTTTTCTTGTTTTTAGTTCTAACATTCAACGAAGTGAATTTTTGTAATGAACTTGTATGCCTCTGGAGCTCCTTAAATTACTGTTTTGATTTCATATAAAGTGAACATTGCATGCAAGAGTGACCTTGGGATGTTTTCTCTGAACACATATCCACAAATCCTTGATCTAATACAAATAATTGAAATGAGTGAGCCATGATTTACTTTCAAATTGAATTATGTGGCATTTCAAGGGAATTGATATAATGTATATAAATATATATACACACGTGTGTGTGTGTGTGTGTGTATACATATATATATACATTTCCTTTTCTACTTCTTTCTTTGTTCTCAAGGACTTTTCTTTCTATAGACTTGGGCCCTAGAGATCAACTAGCTAACGTAATCATTCAAATGTAAAGTCAGTGAAATCTGCCAAGGTAAAATGACTTACCTAAAATTGCACTGAGCTGATTCTCAGATCTAGGCCATGTGGCTTAGCCTTGTCTTCTGTGACATTATTCTGGCTCGCCAAGTCATTCAATTTATAACTGTACTTATATAACACAAATTAGACGGTTATAAATCATTTGTTAAATTTCAGAGGACTGAATTAATGAATATCTGGGGCAAAAAATGTTATGCTGAGAAAATCCTGAATTTGTTTTAACCTAATTTCCCTCTAACATGAATGGAAAATAAATTTGTCTGTAACTAAGTTGATTTTTAGTTCTTTCCTACTTTTTCTTTAGACACATGATCGAACTTTGGATAAGCTTACATGAAATATGGTAATAATACAACTGTAATTTTTTATTCTTGATTTTCCTTTTCATAGAATTGATGTTTTTATCTCTCTGATAGTTAAAGCAATGGGATGTTCTACATATTTTATTCATATAATTACTGCAAACAAATGTAGTTTAGCCTTTGTTAGAAAAAAATCATGTTCCCTATTACTCTGAAACACTTGCACACTTTTGTTTGTTTGTTTTGTTTGTTTGTTTATTTCACTGAAAGATGACCTTATCATCTTTGGAGGCAATGCATCAACCTTCACTCCTTAACTACAGTTATCCTGCAAACTCCCCACTCCAAGACTTTTCTCACCTTTGCAGGCTCATCTCTTATGTAAAGTTGTATTTCAGGGTTCTTATTACTTTAGCTGCTGCTTGTCAGAAAAATAAAAAAAGTGAGCATGTTGGTTTAACAGTATTGAGAGCCCACTAAAAATACCATGCTGGTGGTGCATGTTAACATGCAATTAGCCCTACTTGAAGCCTAGGCTAAATTACTACTCAATTGATATGGGACAGACAAGAAGGGGTTGATGGAGGAAAAGAGTCAAGAGCAGATGTAATCCCATACTCCAGAGTTATCGATTTATCCTGCTGAAACAGTTTAATGGAGAAATTACAAATAGGAAATTCTGAAAAAAACAAAAACAAAAAAAAAAACATGGTTTGAGAGAGAAGAAAGTTTGTTTTAGTATGTATTCATTAAGGGACATGGTGGTAAGGAAGCAAATCTTATTAACCCCTAATCACTTAGGGACAAAAACAGAAATACGACTTTTTAAAATAAGAATGGCAGGTGGTTTCTAAGTTCCATGTGACTTACAAACAAAACTGAATGTTAAAATATATTTTTTAAAATATACGGCTTTAATTCTTTTAATTAAAATATGTTTCCCTCAACTTGCTGACAACTAAGAAAATTTTCAATTTTCTTCTTAATGTCTTCATTGACCCACTGGTCATTCAGGAGCATACTGTTTAATTTCCATGTGTTTGTATAGTTACCAAAATTCCTCTTGTTACTGATTTCTAGTTTTATTCCATTGTGGTCAAAGAAGATGCTAAATATTATTTTAAATTTTTTGAATGTTTTAAGACTTGTTTTTTTGACTTAACGTATGGTCTACCCTTAAAAATGATCAATCTGCTGAGGAGAGGAAAGTGTATTCTGCAGCCGTCAGACGAAATGTTCTGCAAGTGTCTGTTAGATCCATTGGTTCTATAGGGAGAATTAGCTATGAAGTTTCTTTGTTGATTTTCTGTCTGGAAGATCGCTTCATTGCTGAAAGTGGGGTGTTGAAGTCTCCCCCTATTATTGTTTTGGGGTCTATTTCTTGCTTTAGCTCTAACAATATTTGCTTTAATATTTGCATCACCTTTGGAGGCAACACATCAACCTTTGCTCCTTAACTACGTTTATCCTCCAAACTCTCTACCCCAAGACTTTTCTCACATTTACAGGCTTGTCTCTTACATAAAGTCATATTTCAGGGTTCTCATTACTTTTGCACTAGATATTTTGCCCAGATATTATCTAATAATATTATTAGATATTATTATTTGATAATGGGTGTTCCAGGGTTGGGTAAATATTTATGTACACTTTTATATTTTCTTGCTGAATTGACTGCTTTGTCATTACATAGTGGCCTTATTTGTCTCTTCTTATAGTTTTGTCTTGAAATCTATTTTGCCAGATAGAAGTATAACTACTACTGCTCTTTGTTTTGGTTTCTACTGGCATGTAATATCTTTTTCCATCCATTTATTTTCTGGCTATGTGTATCTTTACAGGTGAAGTGTGTTTCTTGTAGGAAATTGATCACTGATTCTTATTATTTCATCGATTGAGCCACGTGGTGTTTTTTGATTTTAGTCCATTTACGTTCAATGCTATTATTGATGAGTAAGGATGTAGTCCTGGCATTTTGTTATTTTTTTTCTGATTGTTTTATGGTCTTTTTCTCCTCTGGTATTTAATTTCTTGCTTCTTTTTTTGTGTATTCATTGTATGTTTTTTGATTTGAGGTTACCATGAGGCTTGTATGTACTATCTTATAACCCATTATTTTAAGCTGATAACAACTTAGCATTGTTTGGATAAAGAAACAAACAAGCAAAAAGAAAACTAATAAAAGCTCTAAACCTTAACATTGTACCTTAACATTGTACCTCCACTTTTTAACTTTTTATTGTTTTGTTTATATCTTATTGTACTATCTATATCTTGAAAAGTTGTTACAGTTATTTTTTATTGGTTCATCATTTAGTCTTTCTACTTAAGATAAGACTAGTTAATACACTACAGTTACAACATTATAATATTCTGTGTTTTTCGTGTACTTAGCAGTGAGTTTTGTGCCTTCAAATGATTTCTTATTGCTCATTAACTTCCTTTCCTTTCTGATTTACGTACTCCTTCTAACACTTCTTCTATGACAGGTCTGGAGTTGACCTCGGCTTTCATTTGTCTGAGAAATTCTTTATTTCTCCTTCATGTTTGAAATATGTATTCATTATTCTAGGGTAAACATTTTTTTTCTTTCAGTACTTTAAGTATGTCATGCTGCTCTCTCCTGGTCTAGAAGGTTTCCACTGAAAAGTTTGCAGCCAGACCATTGTATGTTATTTGTCTCTTTTTCCTTGCTATTTTTAGAATCTTTTCTTTATCCTTGACTTCTGGGAATTTTATTATTAAATGCCTTGAGGTAGTCTTATTTGGGTTAAATCTGCTTGGTATTCTATCATCTTCTTGTACTTGGGTATTAATATCTTTCTCTAGGTTTGGAAACTCCTCTGAAATTATTCCTTAGGATAAACTTGCCACCCTTATGTCTTTCTCTACTTCCTCTTTAATGCCAATAACTCTTAAATTCACCCTTTTGAGGCTATTTTCTGGATCCTGTAGATGTGCTTGGTTTTTTTTCTTTTTTTCTTTTGTCTCCTCTGATTGTATTTTCAAATGGCATGTCTTCAAGCTCACTAATGCTTTTTTTGTACTTGATAAATCCTGCTATTAAAAAACTAATGCTAGCTGCGGTATGTCAGTTGAAATTTTCAGCTCCAGAATTTCCACTTGATTCTTTTTAATTGTTTCTATTTGTTACATTTATCTGATAGAATTCTGAATTCCTTCTCTGTGTTATCTTGAACTTCTTTGAGTTTCCTCAAAGCAGCTATTTTGAATTCTCTGTCTGAAAGGTCACATATCTCTGTTTCTCAGGATTTGTCACTGGTGCCTTATTTAGCTCATTTGTTGAAGTCCTGTTTTCCTGGATAGTCTTGATGCTTGCAGATGCTTGTCTGTGTCTGGGCACTGAAGAGTTAGGTATTTATTGTAGTTTTCACAGTCCTGGCTTATTTGCACTTGCTCTTCTTAGGAAGGCTTTCCAGGTATTTGAAAGGATGTAGATGTTGTGATCTAACTTATACTGGGGGGCATCCCAAGCCCAGTAATGCTGTGGTTTTTGCAGACTTGTAGAGATATCACCTTGGTGGTCCTGTATAAGATCTGGGTTACTAGGCAGAAGCTCTTGTTCTCTTCCCTTTTTTTCTCCTAAACAAATGGAGTCTCTCTCTTTATACTGAAACACATGAAGCTGGGGATGGGTTGACACAAGAAGCCCTGTGACCACCACCACTGGGACTGGGCTGTGTCAGGCCTAAAGCCGGGATAGCACTGGGTCTTGCCCAAGGCCCACTGTAACCACAACTTGGGTATTGCCTGTATTTATTCAGGGCCCTGTGGATCTACAATCAGCTGGCGTCCTTCCCTTCAGGTTGATGAGTTTCCCCAGGCCCCAGGTGGGTCAAGAGTTGCCCTAAGGGAGCCAGGGACTATAGTCAAAAGCCTTAGAAGTCTACCTGGTATCCTGTTGTACTGACCTGGTGTCCTGTTGTACTGTGGCTGAGCTGGCACTCAAACCATGAGATGCAGTCCTTCCCACGTTTCCCTCTCCTTTCCACAGGCAAAGGAGCCTCACCTCATGGCCACCACGACCACAGACCCACAGGGAGTACTGCCATGCTACTGTCCATGTTCTCCTCAGGCCCCAGGAACCTTCAGTCAGCTTGTAAATGCTATCTCACTTGGGACTCTCCTTTCATAGCAGTAAGCGTCCCTCTGAATGTCCAAGACCCAAGGCCTGGAATAGGGAACTCCAAGAGCCCACTTGGTGCTATACCTGTGGCCAAGCTGGTACCTAACGTGCAAGAAAAAGTCCTCATTGCTTTTCCCCCTGCTTTTCTCAAGCAGAAGGAACTCACCTCATAGCCACCACAGCTGGGAATATGCTGAGTCTCACAAGAAGCCAGCGAGTCTCAGAGTCTCACCCAAGGTCCACAGTTTACTACTTAGGTATTGATGCTGGCTATTCAGGGCCTAAGAGCTCCCTAGTCAGCAGGTAATGGCTCCTGTCTGAAATGGGCTCTTCCCTTCAAGTTAGCAGTTTCCCCTCTGGACCAGGATGTATCTAGAAATTTCATTTGGGAGCTAGGGCATGGAGAGATGGCCTCACAACTGTGACTGGTGTTGTGTCCTGCTGTGGCTGAGCCAGTATCCAAGACAAAGTTCTCTTTACTCTTCCCTCTCCTCTTCACAAGCAAAAGGAAGGAGTCTCTTTTGGAGCTGTGAGCTGTGCAGCCCCAGCTATAATCACTGTATATAAGTATTTTTTGAGATCTTGCTTTCAATTCCTTTGGGTATATACCTAAAAGTAGAACTGCTGGGATATATGGTAATTCTATGTTTAACTCTTTGGGAAACTGTGAAACTATTTTCCACAGGTGCTACACCATTTTAAATTTCCACTATCAATGCATTTTTCATCAGGTTTATAGGTTAATTTCATTGGATAGAGCATTCTAGGTTAGTGTTTTATTTTTCTCAAAGCTGTAAATATTTCATTCTATTCTTTTCTTGTTTGCATGTAATTCTTTTCCTTGTTTATCTATAGGTAACTTTTTTTTTTTTTTTTAGCACCCTGGCAGGTGTCTCAGTAGGTCTTATGTCCCCCCAGATCCACCGACTCTGAGCCCAGTTAAGCACTTGGACTTCCCTATGGGTTGCAGCCCTTGTGTCCTAGACCACCTTTGAAGTTTTGTAGCGCCGCAGGACACTTTAGGCCGCGGTAATGAGGCTTCCTGGAACTCAAGTTCCAATTGCAGAAATGGGCGATTCCTCTCTAGGCTGGTTTAAATGCTTCCTCTGTTGGTGCAAATCAGCTGAGTTCAGCCTAGTTGTGCTTTCTGCTGTGATAGAACAGCAGTGAGTCAAAGGTAGTATCTAACAATTGCTATGTTCTCTTTCTCCCAAGAGCACAGATTGTCTCTCTGTGCCATACGGCCACTGTTGCAGAATCGGGGAGGAGTGGTGATGGTGACTGAAGACTCTTTCCTACCTTCTTCCAATGCCTCTTTCAGTGATATGAAGTTACTTTGAGTGCTCCTCTGATTTTTTATTCTCACGATGGTGCTTTTTATGTGTAGTTAGTTGATACATTGGTTTTCTGGTGAGGGGAGGATCGGTGTGGAGCCTTCAGCCATCTTGCTCCTCCGCTGCCTTCATTGCTGACAACTAAGAAAAAGATTTCGGGAGCCTAAACTAGTGAGAGAGGGCCCTACCTGATTCCTCCTCACTCACTCAAGTCCAGCCACATAAGCCTACTTGGTATTTCCATATTATATTATGCTTGCTGTTACCACAGGGCCTTTGCACTGGCTTCTTCCTGTGCATGGCAAATTTGCCTGATACCCACATGGCTAATCCCTTCCCCATCTACAACTCTTTGCTCAAAAAACCCTTCTGAAAATATCTATAAGTGACCACCTTTTAAAAAATCTCACCCTAGCCCACACCAAGTTCTTAATCTTCATACCATCAGACACCTTAATTTTCTTTTCTATAACACTTGCCACTTTCTGACATGCAGATAAGATAATTATCTTATGTTTATTTGGCATTTCTGCCTCACCTGCTCAAATTCAAACTTCATTCCGTCAGGATCTTTGTGTTTTGGCCATTAGAAACCTTACACTTTCCTAAGCACATGGTAGACACAATGTATATTTGTTCAATAGCAATTGAATGGATTCTTTAGGTGTTGATAAACTTTTCTCTTTTCTTGTTCTTTCTATACACGTTAAAATGAATTTTGCTTTTGGAAACACTGTTTGTATCTGTATATAAGACACATAACATAACATTAAATTGCATTAATATTATATTAAAATTATTAAAGCTAGCGTAAGTTGACCACTTTCATATGTTCCAATCATTTATATAGAAGGCTTATATGTAATAACTCATTTAATTCTCAAAACAATTGTATGTTAGATCCGTATAGGCACTAGGCCTTCAGCTTTCCAGAGGACACTTGACAGAACCAGGATGGAAACCCAACTCATAGGTACTATGCAACATTGAGATACTTCCTAGAGCACTGGCAAGGAGCTACTACAATTTCTTTAAAGAGAAATGGTATTGAATATTTATACAAACTCACATTTGTTAGGCAACAATACTTCGTTGTATACTGTATGAGCAGAAAGATAATTTAACATTTTTCTTGAGTCATAAATATATTCTTTTTTATATAAATACAGTCTTAAGGCTTCATTATCATTATTGGTTTTGAGCTATGAGATATTCCAATAGAGATATCCATTAAGCATCTGGAATTTTAATCTAGAGATTAGATTGGTGTAAGGCTAATCTTATACCAATTAAAATTATTTATATTCCTATCACTATTTTAAAGACTCACACATTCAAGAATACTTTCTTTTAGTTCTTTGAACACTTACTTATTCAATGGATATTTCTATTTTAAATTCTGGGATACATATGCAGGACGTGCAGGTTTGTTAAATAGGTAAACTTATGCCGTGGTGGTTTGCTGCACCTGTCAACCCATCACCTAGGTATTCAGACCCACATTAGCTATTTATCCTGATCCTCTCCCTCCAACTAACCTCCCCCCACAACAGGCCCCAGTGTATGTTGTTCCCTTCCCTATGTCTGTGTGTTCTCATGTGGTGTTTGGTTTTCTGTTCTGGCGTTAGTTTCCTGAGGATAATGGCTTCCAGCCCCATTCATATCCCTGCAAAGAGCATGATCTTGTTTCTTTTTATGGCTTCATCGTATTCTGTGGTGTATATGTACCACAGTTTCTTTATCCAGTCTATGATTGATAGGCATTTGGGTTGATTCCATGTCTTTGCTATTTATAATAGCACTGCAATGAACACACACATGCATGCATCTTTAGAATAGAATGATTTATATTCATTTGTGTATATAGCCAGTAATCGGGATGCTGGGTCAAACAGTATTTCTGGTTCTAAGTCTTTTAGGAATCACCATACTGTCTTCCACAATGGTTGAACTAATTTACATTCCCACCAACAGTGTGAAAGGGTTCCTATTTCTCCACAGCCTCACCAGCATCTGTTGTTTCTTGACATTTTAATAATCACCATTCTGACTGGTTTTGATTTACATTTTTCTAATGATCAGTGATGTTAAACTTTTTTTCATATGTTGTTGACCACATAAATGTCTTCTTATGAGAAATGTCTGTTTATATCCTTTGCCCACTTTTTAATGGGGTTGTTTTTTTTCTTGTAAATTTGTTTAAGTTCCTTATAGATTCTAGATATTTAGACCTTTGTCAGATAGATAGATTGTAAAAAAGATTTTCTTTCATTCTGTAGGATGTTTCTCCATTTAATGTTAGGTTTTTTTTGCTGTATAGAAGCTCTTTAGTTTAATTAGATCTCATTTATCAATTTTTGCTTTTGTTGCAGTTGCTTTGGTGTTTTCATCTTGAAATCTTTGACAGTGCCTATTTCCTGAGTGATACTGGCTAGGTTGTCTTCCAGGGTTTTTATAGTTTTGGTTCTTACATTGAAGTCTTTTATCCACTTTGAGTTAATTTTTGTATAAGGTGTAGGACGGGGTCCAGATTCAATTTTCAGCATATGGCTAGTCAGTTTTCCCAGCACCATTTATTAAATAGGGAATCATTTCCCCATTGTTTGTTTTTGCCAGGATTGTCAAAAAAATCAGATGGTTGTAGATATATAGTCTTATTTCTGAGATCTCCATTCTGTTCCATTTATCTATTGTCTGTTTTTGTACTAGTACCATGCTTTCTGGTCACTGTAGCCTTGTAGTATATTTTGAAGTCAGGTAGCGTGATGCCTCAAGCTTTGTTTTCTTTTTGTTTAGGATTGCATAGGCTATACAGGCTCTTTTATGGTTCCATATGAATTTAAAAGTAGGTTTTTTTCTAATTTTGTGAAGAAAGTCAATGGTAGTTTAATGGAAATAGCATTTAATCTATAAATTACTTTAGGCAGTATGGCCATTTTCATGATATTCATTCTTTCTATTCATGAGCATGGAATTTTTTTATTTGTTTGTGTCCTCTCTGATTTCCTTGAGGAGTGGTTTGTGGTTCTCCTTGAAGAAGTTCTTCACTTCCCTTGAGAGCTGTATTCCTAGGCATTTTATTTTCTTTGTAGCAATTGTGAATGGGAGTTCATTCATGATTTGGCTCTCTGCATTTCTACTGTTGGTGTATAGAAATGCTTGTGATTTTTGCTTGATTTTGTATTCTGAAACTTTGCTGAAGTTGCTTATCAGCTTAAGAAGCTTTTGGGCTGAGAACATGGGGTTTTCTAGATATAGGATCATGTCATCTGCAAACAAAAACAGTTCGACCTGATGTCAGTGGGAACATTCCTATATAAGGTGTCTGGCAACCCCTTTTGGGTGATCTCACCCAATCAGGAGGCAAAGGATCAGGGACCTGCTTAACGAAGGATTCTGGCTGCCCCTTGGTGGAGGAGGTGCACTATGCTGGAGGAATCCCATTCATCTGGACTGCCTGGATTTTTCAGAGCCAGCAGGGTGAAAGTTTGCTGATTTGCAGAGACAGCAGCTGCCCCTCCCAACAGGGTCTCAGGTTCCAGGGAGCTCAGAGTTCTGTCACTAAAACCCTGGCTGCAGTTGCTAAAATTCCTGCAGGGAAGCCCCACCTGGTGAGGAGGGATGGGTCAGGGTCTGGCCTAAAGAGGCAGGCTGGCCACGATCTTCCACAACTGCTGTGCTGTGCTGTGGGGGACTCCTCCTTGGTCCAAACCATCCAGTCTCCCCCGCACCGGCAGAGAAAAAAACGACTGACTTGAGCTGCAGTGATGGCTGCTACCCCTCCCCCTGCCTAAGAGCTCAGTCATCTTAGGCAGGAAGCAGCCGCAGCCATGATGCCCATCCCTCCCCCTAGGAACTTGGTAGTCTTAGGCAGTCTTCAGCCAAGTGGCTGCCCAGAATCCACACAGCTCTGTGCTTGGGACTCAAGGTCCTGGTGGCATAGCTCATGAGGGGGGCTCACCTGGTCCACAGATAGCAGAGATCTGTGGAAAAAGCATGATTTCCTGGGCAGGGTAGCACGATCACTCACCACCTCCCTTGGCTGGGGATGGGAGCTCCCCTGGCCTCATGTGGCTCCCAGGTGGGCCGTTGCACCACCCTGCTTCTCCTCACTCTCCGAGGCTCGCACCAACTGCCTAGTCAGTGCCAGTGAGAAAACCTGGATACCTCAGTTGCCAGTGTGGGATTCACTAATCATTTTCGTTCTTCTCAGTGGGAGCCTCTGACCACAGTTGTTTCTAGTCAGCCATCTTGGCCCCTCCTTCCCCAAATATTATTCCTAAAAATGGTTGTGTTTTCTTCATAAGCTAAACCAAGCAAAATAAAGTATTGTCTTTAATATTTTCATAAATAGGCTAATATTAAAATTATATTATGATTTAAGGCAATATTCAAATGAAAGATTCAGCCATAATCTGGTAAGGTTTCATTGATTGTTATAGATCATACACTATTTTAAATTAGAAATCGGTGGCAATATTTTCTAAATCTTAAAATATTCACTCCTAAAGAAACTTAGATTGAAATCAAAGTGTTAATATAAAGGAGAAAATTCCCAAAAATCTTATAGAAAGTTCTTTAAGTTTATCTCTCACTGCTTATTTTTAACTAAGTTAAGGAATAGAATATTAAACCCCAGACAGAATCTATTCCTGGGGCTTTTAGGATCTACCTTAAGTTAAAATGCATTAATCACCTTCTGAGAAGTTCTTTTCTTACAAAATAGGACTATATTTTCAAGACCAGGGAACTTCACATAAAGTGTTGAGTTCTGAGACCCTTGTCTAATAATGTAATGCCTAAAATCAAATTTATTCGCTTGCTCTCAAAATCTCAAGAAATGATAGAAAAAGTGATATATGTTTGTCCTAATGCATAGTCTTTTCTGATTTAGCTATTCATATGAGAACTTGGTGGAAACGGTTGTTTTTAAAGTATGTGCATTATGGCTAAATGAAATCCCTATTTAATCCAGAAACATGTTCTACAAGTTCTTCACATATGACTTATTTTAAACAAAGGAAAACATAATTGGTGACAAATGTTCAAAAGACAATGAAATAAGAAACAGTAGACAAGTTCAAAAATACCAAGGCAGGACAATGTATGCAGCAAACAACTTTACAACATCGTTATAATGATAGCTTATTAAAAATATTGCTGATATTAAGTCACACATTTTTTATTCATATGGTTTTTAAAAATGCATTAGAATTATCAGGGATATAGAAAGATATGTGGAGAATAAAAGATAGGTTTATTTACTTAAATAGTAGAAATTATATGCAGAGATTATATATTATGCCCCATGCCCCATTAAAATACATTTTTTAAAAAATTTCCATTTCCTTCTTTCAGTAGAGAGAGAGAGAATAGGGGCAGGGAAGAGAGAACAGTTAAATGCAACAAAAACCTTAGTTTTTTTTTTTTTATGAGCACAATTTTTTTTAGTGCTGTTTTAACCTGAGTTCTGAAGAAAACTAAGTTTTATAAAGCAGTGAAACAGATGTGTCTTATTTTGAGTTTCCCCTAGAACAAAGTATTTTAAAAGGACCATAGTGATGGTAATTTTATTTAGGCAACAATCCCAGGAAGAAGATATGAAGAGTAGAGAAAGTAAGACAAGAAAACAAGAAAAGCCAATGCAGGGTTTTGAGGAGCGGGAATATTGCTGTAGGGAGCAGGGGCTCAGTTCTGTTGGGGTCCTCTAGGAAACCATGCGGAGTAAGTCACAAAATTACCTTTTTGGCTCCTATTTCCACCAAGATTTAGAAACCTGGAAAGATAGTTATTACTATCCTAACAACCAGAAAAAGGCTGAAAAACTACAAAATTATACGTTTTCTTTGACTCATCAGTTTGCCGAGGCTGCAGAGCAGTCAAGTAGCCTGCAATGTTTCTAAACACAAAGCTTGGCTCCTCCAAGGAGAGGGGAAACACAAGCACTGGTTTACCTTGGCAGAACATTAGCCAAAGAAACAAGTGCCGTATCAGTAGATAAAAAGGACTTAGTTAAATAAAAATGTGCTAAAGATTGAAAGTGGCCTAGCAGAAGAATATAGAAACCGTTTAAGCTTCTGATACAAAAGGAGTGAGGTCCCCTGTGCAGACTTTCTACAGACTGCTACCAGGGCTCAAGAGAATGACTGGAGGTAGGGCAGGGAACTGAAGAAAACTTTCCTGTGGCACAGGGCTGAAAAACAGAAGGGGATGCCACAAAAGGAAAGACAAATTGCTGAAGACAGTTTTTTGCTACGCAAGAAATCATTAAGCCACTGAGGAAGGACCGCACTCTCTGTGAGCACACATGAAGATTCCTTGTGGCCAGGGGAAGGGAACTAAAGACGAGAGAAGTTGAAACCAAACATTGTTACCACAAGCAGAGAGGCAAGAAAGGATCCTGGGCTGAGGATCTTCTGTAAGTAACCTTAGAGATTTCCTACTCCTGCAGGGAAAGGCAAGAAACCCTCCTCTATACCAGAATTACCAAAAAGGCAAAATTTGGCTCCCATGAGAGGAAGGGCAGTGTATTAGTCTATTGTGCATGGCTGTAAAGGAACACCTGAGACTCGGTAATTTATGAAGAAAACAGGTTTATTTGGCTCATGGTTCTGCAGGCTGTATAAGAAGGATGGGGCCAGCATCTGCCTCTGGTGAAGGCCCCAGGAAGCGTACAGTCATGGTAAAAAGCAAAGCAGGAGCCAGTGTGTCACATTGCAAGAGAGGGAGCAAGTGACATGACAGGCTCTTTTCAAATAACCAGCTGTTACATAGATTCACTATCACTAGGAGGGCACCAAGCCATTCGTGAAAGATCTGCTCCTATGATCCAAACACCTCCCACTAGGCCTCACCTCCAACATTGGAAATCACATTTCAACATGAAATTTAGAAGGTGAAATATCCAAACTATATCAGGCAGTGTCACTGAAAAAGCCATATCCCTTGACTGAGGCATACGGGTCATGCCAATGACCCAGATTAGAGCAGGACAACAAAGAGCCCATGTGACTCCCCAGCATGCTAGTAAATGTGGCCATATGACATGGCAGCAGTCTATCACTGGTGGAGAAGCAAGTACATGGAGCTTCCTTTGGATGCATCAGTACACAGGGAAGGTTAAAGGTTCACAATGAGACAACAGCATTGAAGGAAACACCTGCAGCAATCAAGCCTCCATCCTAACCACAGGTAATGCTGGAAAAACTCATAGTGGATGCATAGAAGTTAACTGTCTCCACTCAAATATCAAAGCCAGCTCAACTCTGGAATAGACTGATTCAGTAACGCATATTAAAAATCTAGGAGAGGAAGAGATACACCCATTTTCATGCACAGATGCTGCATAATTCAGTCTCCATTGTTTTTCACACAATATCCATCATTTAATAAAAAAATTATGAGACAAACACAAAAAAGCAAGAGAATGAACAGCCCGCTGTCAAAAGACAGACCATAAACACATACTCAGAGAAGAGCCAGATGTTGAATATATTAGGTATGTTAAAAATAATAGTGGCTAATATGTAAAGGGGTCTAGTGTGAAGGATGGAGAGTCGCTATACATCAATGAAATATTCAGGAGAGAGATGGTAAATATGAGAGAGAGTCAATGGAAATACTAAAAATAGCAAATGGTACAGTGACAAAGAATGCCACTGACAGGCTCATCAGTAGACTTTAAGGCACCTAGGAAAGAATCAGTGTACTTGAAGACAGGTCAGTATTAATTATCCAAACTGAAACACAAAATGAAAAAACGATGAACAATTACAAGAACAGAACACCCAAGAGTTGTAAGACAGTATCAATCATTCTACCATGACTGCAATTAGAATCCAAGAAGGATAAAAAAAAAAAAAAGAAAAGAAAAGAAAATGGATTAAAGAAATATTTGAAGAGATAGTGGCCAGAATTTTCCAAAATAATGTCAGGCACCATATTACAGATCTGAAAAGCTCAGAGGACACCATGCAAGATAAATATCACCACCACCACCACCACAGAGCCCTAAGTACATTATATTAAAACTACCAAACACAAAAGATAGAGACAATTTTGAAGCCAGGCACAGGGAAAAAAATTACATGAAGATAAACAGGGATTAGAATTACAACAGTTGGGCCAGGCACAGTGGCTCACGCCTGTAATCCCAGCACTTTGGGGGGTCTAGGCGGGTGGATCACCTGAAGTCAGGAGTTCAAGACCAGCCTGGCCAACATGGTCAAACCCCATCTCTACTAAAAACAAAAAATTAGCTGGGCCTGGTGGCAGGAGCCTGTAATCCCAGCTACTCGGGAGGCTGAGGCAGGAGAATCACTTGAACCCAGGAAATGGAGGTTGCAGTGAGCCATTGCATTCCAGCCTGGGCGACAAGAGCAAAACCCTGTCTCCAAAAAAAAAAAAGAATTACAACAATCTTCTTTTCTTATCAGAAGCCATGAAGGCCAGAAGACAATGGAGTTGATCCTGGACCAACAAGAATACACTAAGAAGACAACCAGTAGGGTCTGTGTAAGATCTGTAGATAATTTAAGAATACTGTACAAACGATAATGTCTTGGTTTCAAAAGTTGTACTGCAGTTCTGAGGAATGTTAACAACCAAAAAAGGTGGATAAGGGTAAACAGGAACTCCCTGGGCTATTTACAATTTTATGTAAGTTTGAATTTACTGTAAAATAAAAATTTGAAAATAAAAAATTAAAACTCTTAAATGTAAAGAAAGAATGGGCTGCTGACATGATAATCTGAGTGAAACTCAGAACATGATTTTTAGTGGAAGAAGCCAGAACCACACAAATACACATTTTATAATTTTATGTAAATAAAGTTCAAGAGTAGTAGCTAAAGCTAATTTATATTGATAGAAATCAGAAAAATGTTTACATTTGTGGTTGTGGCTTTTCACCAGATACAAATACCTTTCCCTGTGGCTCTCTGCTGCAATGTTTTCCTTCTCCTATACCAAAAGAATAGAACATTTTCTCTTAAGAAGAGAAAAAACAGAGACTATTAAAATGAGGCCACCAGCATAGTTGAAGGCGTAGATATTATGCTTAAAGTAGAGAAATTAGGGAACTCTAAATAAGCTGTATATTGAGTCTCCTTCTACTCCACAGCCTTCTTTCTCCACTGAGCCTCTGGAACAACATACACACAATCTTTACTCTGCAGTCAAGAGATTGAAAGTGTACTTTCTGAGGAACATTAGCAGCTCAATAGGAAAGAGTTAAAGACATAGACACTGGAGATTTCCTAATAATTCTCCTACCCAGATCTGCCTGCACTGAGTCTTAACTTTAACTGGCACCTTCAAACCACCTACATACCCATAAAAAGAGAGAGAGAAAAAAAAAAGCTTTCAAACATCAGTAGTTCAGTCTTTCAGCTTTGATCATAGACATAAAACCAAGTCTTACCAAACATCTAAGGGAAGCTTGTAACAAAAAAATACCATGACCAAACCATATGACTGGGGCGGGTGCGGGGGCTGCTTGTATGAGTATCCATTATTAGTAGTAGTAGTAAATAATGCTTCCATAAAACAGAAACAATGCTATGAGAAAACTGTGCAGAAGATAGAGGAGGTCATGAATAAATGTGATAAATGAAATTTAAAACTCAGTAGAAGTTTTGAAATGTAATGTTTAGGAAATCTCTCAGAAAATAGAACCAAATAACTAAGATATGAATAATAGCATCAAACAGATAAGAAGATAGGAGGAATAGTCCTTCAGGTCCATTCTCTTGATAACAGAATTTCCAGCATTAAATAATAGAGAAAATCAAGGGACAAAAATCATCAGTGAAAAAATTCACTGAGAACTATATGACATTAGTTTTCACATTAAAAGTCCCTGTCAGGCCGGGCACGGTGGCTCATGCCTGTAATCCCAGCCCTTTGGGAGACCGAGGCAGGCGAATCACTTGAGGTCAGGAGTTCAAGACCTGTCTGGCCAACATGGAGAAACCCAGTCTCTACTAAAAATACAATAATTAGTCAGGCATGGTGGTGCATGCCTGTAATTCCAGCTACTCGGGTCGCTGAGGCAGGAGAATCGCTTGAACCCAGGAGGCAGAGGTTGCAGTGAGCTGAGATCATGCCACTGCACTCCAGCCTGGGGGAAAGAGCAAGACACCGTCTCAAAATAAATAAAATGAAGTAATAAATAAATAATAAAAGCCCCCGTAAAGTCCCCAGGCTGATGGATTAATATAAATCCTAATAAAGGTGTTTCATTGCCAAATATCAGAGAACTTGAGACAAAGAAAATCTACGACCCATGGAGGTAGGGACACTGTTTTCTCATCTGCTGAAAGCTCAATGGGAAAAGAAGTAGGAAAATGGTTTCATGAATATCAAAGAAATTGTCTTCAAAGCTAAGAAGGGAGGTTCTCAGTGTCAAATAGTACTGAAGAATAAGTAAGATAAATTAACCAGGTGAGGAGTGTTCCAGACAGAGGGAGGCAATAGAATGTATGACTGTTCAAAACAAAAAACAGTCTATCATTTTCAAGAAATCTAAAAAGCTTCCTTGAGAATTGAACCTAGTGGGAAAAAGGATGAGCTACAAGATCATGGCAAGCCTTGTGGCCCAGGTTAAGGGAGACTGTGTGTTCCCATTAAAGGTTTTTGAGAAGGATAAACAATTGACAAAATCTTCCTTTTGAGATCACTTGGGTTGTTTTAGGGAAAGTGAATTGGAAGGTTCACAAATATATGTTTAAAAGACTATTTCAATAGTTATGGGTAAAAATGGTGGCAGCGTGAACTACAGTGGTAGCCACATAAATAAATAGATTTGGTTTTAAAATATTCTGTAAGTAGTATAGTAGTGACATTATTTGGTGATAGATTTAATTTTAAAAGTGAAGAAGAAAAATAAAACAGAGTGATCCCATTTTTTTTCTTCCAAAATCAATACAGTTGATTATTTTGCCCTTTTTAAGACATTGGAGACAAGAAGATAATTTGGGAGTTATTTTGTTTTGTTTTTGTTTTGCAAGGTGATTATTTTCATTTTTGTGTATATTAGCTCTGAAGTATTTATGTGAAATGCTTTTAAATAATCTTTCAATATATGGTTTTAAAAGTTTGAGGACAGTGATAAAATATAGATGTTTGGGAGTCACAATACACAAAACAACAAATGAAATTCCAAGGGAAAGAAAATATAGTGGGAAGAATGCAGTCCCTAGGATGTTACTCTGAGGAATTCCAACATTTAGGAGTCAGAAATTCCAAAATTTGTGAAGAAAAACTGTAAACACAGCCAATAGCTAGCTTCAAAATCATGTCATTAAATAACCATTGTTAATGTGGGACAAGAAGAATCTTACAGGGATACAGTAGTTGTCTTTAAATAGTAATGTCTAATGTCAAGAGAAGATAAATTATACATACCTAGGATTAAAAGCAGGATCAATGAGTCAGTGTAACAAAATCGTATTTGCATTCCATATGAAAACAAGCTAACAATTTTTCGGAGAACTGATATTATGATGTGGGAAATCTTAAGTTCCCTATCATTGATTCTACTCCACTATTTGACTACATAGTAGAAAAGATGGTCTTGTGATTCAAGTCTGAGTGTTAAAACAGATTAATTTCAAGATAACTTCCATATCTAGGACTCATAATCTATGAAACATGATTCTTTCAAGAAAGAAGCATCTTCAGTTATTTCCTTATATTGAATGAATTAGATATGCACCTGTTAATTAGGAGGTCACACTAAATTAATGGTACTGGTTTATTTTCAAAAACTAATATGTATTTAAATATAATATTTAAAATATACTTTGCAAGAAATATTTGCTCATTTGTAATCCAAATAATGCTCAGAGCAAAAAGAAAATGTAAAACTCAGTGACACAATAGAAAGTCCATTAGTTTGAAAACTGCGTTTGTTTTTTATCCACAGTTGCTTGATGGATATATGTTTTGGTCTGCAATTCAATGGTTTCTTTATATTTGGACTATTAACAGAGATAAATGAAAAGTATTCATGGAGAAGAAAGCAATATTAAGTGATATTGTGTCTCTATTAATTTTATAAATTTATATGCTCAAGTTAGTTGTAGCATTAAACTACATATAATACCTTGAATTTTTGTTACATCCCTCTCAGGATCCACTCTTCAAGTGATTCATAATTAACATAAATTTATAAAGATATCCTATAAAACAAACAAAGACAGTAGGTGAAATTGATCATTTGAAAAAAATATGAAATAAACTCTCCCAAGTACAAATATGCATCTACACTTTGTCATATTATTTTCTAGACTTAGTACTCAATTTCAGAATTAACTCAAAATATGTAAAATGCATCTTTTCATAACCACCAAATCTAATAAAGCCTTACTTTTTTGAGAATTGATTATCATCCTCAATTTGCTCAGGATTGTATTGGCACGAGCAACTCCCATCCATTATCACTGATGAAATCACCAAGTGATAATATAATTCAGATGTTTTTCAGAAACAGATAATAGATTTAAAGGTTTGATTTTTGTCTGTAAGTGTAGGTATACATGTAACCAAAATTTGCCAAACAATTGTCTTTTAAATGTAAAATTGATGAATGATAGTTAGTGGGAATTATTTTTTTAACTCTTGCTTGGTTTTATACAGCAAATAAATTTTAGAAAATACGTCTTTCCTAAACCTCTTTTTCTGGCAATTGTCTTCCTTAGTGGTTGTTCTCAAAGAACAGTCCTTTTGTACAATATATCCTTGGTCTTATTTGGCCAGTACACAAATGGACAAATATTAAAGTTGGCTAAGTCACAGTCCTTCTACCAGGTCTCATAAGAGAGAATAGCAAAGCCAAGTCCCCAGAAAGATTCCTCACATCTTCAGATCATTGGTTTTAGAAGCTCCTGAGGGACATGCCATCACTGACATTTTTGAAAATGTCTTAATGCATCTCAATAAGATTTCAGTAATTTATCCCTTTATTTTGGGTTTCCACCTGAATCAGTTAACTTTTTCTGCTTGACAAACACTGCAAACACTTATTGGCTTAAAACAACAATTTTCCATTGCTTAGAATTTCATGAGTCAACTGACCAGGTCTGCTGATCTGAAGTTACTTTGACTCCACTGATATTGGCTAGGCACCCTCATGTATTTCTAGTCATTTGCTAGGCTGTGTAAAATGGCTAGACTAGGACAGCTCTAGGAGTATGGCTTGTCTCTGTTTTGCATGGTCTCCCAACCTAAGAAAGCCAGTTTAGGATTATTTACACTGCCCCGGGGTAGGGTTCAAAGAGAGAGAGGGGGGAAAAAAACAAAACAATCCAAGACCTCCTGAAATCTAGGTGTGAAACTTGCACACTGTTACTCTGCCACCATTCTCTTGGCAAAGGAAGTCAAAAGGTCATCCCAGATCCAAGGAGTGCAGAAATAGACTATTTTTAATTAAAAGAGCTACGAAACTACAGTGCAAAGGGGCATGGTTTGGGAGTGGTGGTGAAGTGTAGCCATTTTTGTAATCCACCACTCAATCAATTACAGTCTAACTTATATTGACTAACATAAGAGAATATATTCCTAAAAAGGAAGATTCTCTCAGCTGACTCAGGCTCACTTCAGTGAGAGTTTACTAACAGTGGGGGTTTAGTAAATCCTCATTTAATTAAATTATTAGATGACGATAGAAACCCTTTTGGTATCACTGTTTTATCTGATAATCACAATAAAAATTTTGTTGCAAAAATAAATCTACTGAAAATGACTAATATGAATCGTTAATTAGGATTAATAGCATTATTGGTTAATTGAGCTTTACCAAATTGTGTTAGACTATTAAAAAGGCAATTCTTGCCCCTTATATAGGTGTGAGGAACATAATTATCATCAATATTAAAAGAGCAACATGAAGCTTTTGTTTAATAAAGTGCTTAACCCTAAAATACACAGAGAAAGCAAGAACAATTAAACTTTAGGGTATTAAATACATGAGGAAGAGATGGAATGAGTAGATAGGGGAATTACAGAACTATTTCTTCATTAGTCAATTGGAGAAGGTAACAGTGAAGACATCTTCCCCATAATAATGTCCCATCACCATAAAGGGAAGATAAAGTAGGTAATATAATACATTTGAGTTGTGTTTTTATCTACTGTAGTACTCATTTTCATTTTGATTTGGATGAGAGAGATGGGAGTCTGACTTAGTTGAATTTTAAAATATATGTAAAATTATTTTATAGAACCTTTATTCCATCTGTAAAAATATATAGTTCCTCAAAATAAAATATGACTTCATAATCATACTATTATAATTAAGAAATATTAATAAGCTCTTATAAAGAACAATGCTGTGTACCCCAATCGTGAAGTCTTCTGAAATGCATTCTCTGGATTGAAGAATAAATCTAACCCAAACTTAAATATTTTTATGTATTCATACACCCCTGCAAAAGCCACCACCTACCTCTGACCCCATTTATGTGAAGGTTCTTATAAGGGTTTTCCCTACAATCTGTTGTGATTTATCTCCTCTAATGTTCTCTTGAACTCATTCTGCTTAAACTTTTACTCTCATCACTAAATTGAAACGATTGTTGTCAGAGCTGCTAAATCCAAGGCTCAATGTTCAGCCCTCATCTTAATTGGTCTCTCAGTGCCACGTGATAGAGTTGATTAATTCCTCCCTCTTGAACTTCTTCCTAATTTTGGTGACTAGGTGAATACATTTTTGTTGGTGTTCCTCAAATCTCACTGACTCTGACTTCTCATGCTTTTTTTTTTTTCTCATACCACCTTCTCTTTCCAAACTCTTCCATTCAGCCTTCAAATCTAGTATTGTCTCCATTTAAACTCCCTATTCAAATATATCCAGACATGTCTTTAACACCATCTACATGCTGAGAATTCCCAGTTTTATATTTCACTGTATTCTGCCCTGCACCTGTCTTTTATAAATTTTTCCCACATGATATGTCTACATAAATGTCCTATAGCCCTCTCAAAACTAACATGGCTAAAATTAAATGTTTGACTTATAAAAAAATTCATGGAAGTCTTGAAGAGAAATGAGTCACCTTGGATTAAGTTACTAGAAGTGAAACATGAGGTTTGCCAGATTTGAGATATATTTTGAAGGCAGAGCCAACAGAATTTGCTAAAGTTTAGATGTTGTGGGAGAGAGTAAAATGAGTAGAAATGCTTTATATTCTGTCTGAACAAACAGTGAATGGGAGTGTCGTTCATGTAATAGTTTAGGGGTGGTGATTGTGTGTTGTCAGCCCTAGACATATCAGAAAATATAATTTAATGCATGTGCATAGCACTGTGTATATTGGACTTAAATTTAACAGTAATCTATGCATTCAATTGTACAAGAAATATTCACTGAAGGCTTACCCTGAGCCATGCCATAGTGAAATTGTTGGAGATAGCACAATAATAAAAAAAAAGAAATATTAAAAAAAAAACTTGCTGTTATGGTACTTAGCTTTTAATGAAGGTAGGAAAAACAAAGCAAAGAAACAAAAACAAGAAATTGCGATGTACATAGACTTAAGAGCTCAATGACAAGTGCGAAATGAGGGTATACCGTGTCATGGTGGGAAGGACGAGGATTACTTTAGTCAAGATGGTCAGGGAAGGCCTCTCTCCAGAGATGACAGGGCAAAAATTTCGGGGTAGCATGTTCCAGGAAGGAGAAGCAGCAAGTGATGAGGCCTAAAAGATGGGGGGAAAGGTAAATTGTCTCAGGAATAATAATAAAAAAATGTTGGTACGACTGGAAGATGGTGTCAGTGAGTGGATGCCTCCTCTGGCGTCAGATATCTACACAGGGGGCAGTCATGTTGAGCCCTGGCTGGGGAGCAAGGAGAGGGAACTTTATTCTCAGCGAAATGGGAAGTCACTAAAGGGTTTTAGGTAGAGGATTGACTGATTGTACATTGATTTTACCAGGAGTAATGTGATACTCTCTGAATTTAAGGGGGCCAAGAATGGCAGTAGGAAGAAAATTTGGAAGCACTGTGGCACTTGTGGAGGTATCTGTGGCTTGCTTCAGTGTGCCCTGGCAGAATGTATATGTTCACAAATATGAATGTGTGGAATTATAAGAGTTATCAATAAACATTTATCTAGCTTTCCATTTTTTGAGAAAGGTTTAAACTTTGTTCCAATTTGTTTATTTGTTCAATAAAGATTTGTTGAACATCTACTTGGTGCCAGCGCTATAGTCACTGTTAATCAATTTACAAAGTTCAGCAATACTATAACTGGCAAAGTTTTGACTATAAAGCAACCATTTGTTTTTCACTGATTATAAGAAATTGGCATAATGTAATCCTTTCCTCTTTTTACTGGTAAGAGCTAACAACAATTTTCTTAGCAAGAGCTAAGTTACTTTATCTCATTATTTTACCAATATATATAATTGTGCCTTCTTATATCAATGGCAAATATTTTATTTCCATAACAGTTTTATTAGCAGTTTGTGCTATTTTGTTGGAGATACAAGACATGTAGGCTATTATGCAAGCTCTAGATGCCAGTGAAGGCTAGTATGAATTCTTCTTAACAGTGGGCTTTACAGTCAAGATATAAAGACATAGCAATATTTGTCTCTCCCATCAACCGTTACTTATTTCAAAGCTGTGCAAAGAATGTTTTAGAACAAAAGGATAGACAAAGAAGAAAAATTTCAAGAATCGAAATAACTGCTTTTTACTTGCTAGGATTTGATAAATTGCTTGAAGTCTCTATTGCACTGCAGTTTTGATTTGCAGTCTGACTAATAAAAAATAGGCAATTTTACCGAAATGTAAACTCCGTAACTTTTACATTTACTCTTAATGGAAATGAAAATAGTATCATTCATCGTTGATACAGTTTTGCATTATATTAAGGCTTTTGGCTCATTTATTTTCCGGATACTATTATGTTCAGTGGTAATGGTAATGGTAAGTCATCACTTACCATTACCTTTTTTTTTTTTTTTTTAACTTCCACTAACTTAGTTCAAACTCTCATCTTGTCTCAAGTAGGTATTGCCATATCCTAACCTAGGGTCTTGAAGCCTCATGTTCCATAGCACTTCCAGAACAAATGTTACTGAGTGTGACAGTAGGCAGAATAATTGTCCCCCAAAAGATATCCACCTCTTAATCCCTGGAACCTGTGAATATGTGTTTTGTGGCAAAGAGGAATTAAGCTTGCAAATGCAATTGAGTTTGCTAATCACCTGACCTTGAGAAGGGGGAGATAGCTCAGATTATTCAGCTGGTTCCAATGTAATCACAAGGGCCCTTGTAAGTGCAAGGAATAAGGAATAGTGTCAGAGTGGTGTGCTATGTAAAAGACTCTTTCAGCCATTTTTGACTTTGAATAATAAAGAGCACATGAGTCAAGAAATGTAGTCAGCCTGTAGAAGCTGAAAAAGGTAAATAAATAAATAAATAAAAATAGAAGAAGATTCTCCCTTAAAGCTTTCAGAAGGAATGCAGCCCTGGCAACACCTTGCTTTTAGCCATTTCAGACCCATTTCAGAATTCGGATCTCCAGGACAATACAATAAATAAATGTATGGTGTTTTAAACCACCAGATTTGTGGTAATTTGATACAACAGCAATAGGAAACTAATAGAAATGCAAATCTAGGTGTCATACCCCGATTTAAATTTTTTTAATGGCTCCTCATTTCACATATGATTAAGGAAATAGAGTGCTATTAGACACATAACAATTGGATCTCTGGGCTAAAAAGCCCTGGTTTGTAGTGTTTGCCAATTCTTGTAGTATAATTACTCCAGTTATGTTGAATTTCAAGCTACCAACATTACCTAATTAAAGGCCAATTTGGAAAGACATGCACAGAGTTGCATTTCACAAGCTGGTACAAGCAAACTGCTAGACAAATTCCATTCCTAGTGATGTGGCTTTTAAGACCATCTTTATTCTAACTCTAAGTTGGCAACTGCAGTTCATACATCTTTCCCTGGTCTCTCTCATGTTCTTTGAATACAGTGGCTTTTTCCCTGGGATACCTTTTTTTGTCTGTCCTTTGGAATTGCGCTAATTATTTATAAATCAGCATAAGTGATACCTCCTTTGTGAAGCCTTCTCTAACCATTTTATCCCCTACCCTCATTCAGAATTCAAAACAGCATAGAGATGCTAGATGCCTTTTCTTCTGCTGCCTATAAAGTGCCTTGTTGATTCTTTTACTGTAAAATTAATTCCAAACTGTAGTGATTTATTTTAGTCTCCTTCCCCTGGTGTATTGCAACTCTCTAGCAGGAATGTCTGTTTTGATTTTGTTTAACTTAAAATGTATAATACCTATCATAACTATAGGCCCAGAATAGATACCTAAAAGTGTTTGTTGTATAAAAAGTAGTCATGTGTGTTAAGCTCACACTGTCAGTATACAAGAGAGATTAAAAAAAAAAGTAGCTCCACTTGAGAGAGAAACGCTTACCATAGAGAAGCCAGATTTCAGTTTAACAAAGAATATGAAAGGATTAAAACAGATTGCATTAGAAGGGAGTAGTTCTGGTAAATGAACAAAGGTTAAGCCACAAAGGTTTCTCAATTATTTCTTTGGTGCCCAACACTATGGCAATGTAGATGTAGCAGATACTGCCCCCGTGTAGTCTATGATATTAAATATAAACTAGCTTAGTGAAAAATTTAGTTTTATGTTCTTTGCAAGGGCAACATCTAAAAAATAGATAAAACATACAAATTAAAATAGGGAATTTTTTTAGAATTGGCAAATAAAAATGAAAGCCAGTATAGCAATGCTGATATCATAATATGAAACTTAAAGTGAAGATTAGAAATAAAGTAAAAGAATCACAACAAAAACACTCGATAACAAAAATGACCTTGTAAACAGTTCAACTAACAAAATGAAATATACAGAGCAAAAGCTGCTGATTTTATTAGAATTTATTAGTAGCTTTACTCATTGGGAAACATGAATGCATCTGTAACAATCTTACAAATTAAGAAGGAAAGGAAAAATAAAGGAAGAAAGAGAAGAAAGGAAGAAAGAAAAGAAAGGAAGAAGGAAAGAAAGGAGGAAAAACAGATATAATAAAGTAGGTCAGTTCCTATAAAATGTGAGATAGGTACATGGGCAGATCTTCCACTGAAAACAACCCAAAATCCTAAGCAAAACATCTTTAAAATTTCATTTTTAGGAAAACATTTATAATCTAGTAACAAAGTAAGGCCTTATACTTAATGGTATCATTTGTTGAACATACAATATGTTGGATTATTGTTCATTTATTTAATCATTTGTTGTACACAATTGTTTTTATTATTAATCAGAGTACACCTAAGGGTCCACAGACATCACTATTGTCCAGTTAGAACCTAGAACTTCATGATAAATAACAGAAAATAATTACATATTGTGGAACTCATTAGTCCATGGGATCTTTATAACTACCTCCACTATCTTTTCATTTAAGAGCCCAGATTTTCCAATGTTGAGATCAATTATTATTTTCATAACACTTCGAACTGGATAGTCCATATTGATTAACGGAAGGGAGAAATCTTACTGACCAAGACCTCTTTTAGCAGCCTACTTCTAAATGGCACACTCATTAGAATTGAAAGAAGAATCAATAGAGCAAAGGAAATTTACAGATAGTGGCCATGAAATCTCCTACTATTCATTATTTTCTTGATTGTCTTTTCTGGAATACTTGTGGTAAGGATCTTGGTCTCTGTTATTTTGAGAGAGAGAATTTTTAAAAATAATTTTCTATTTTAAGGTTCATCCCTTTATGCATCGTTATTAACTTAACAAGCATTAACATGTACTTACTACTTACTAGGAACATTTGTAAGAGCTCTACAGACAGTAATTCATTTAATCCTCTTAATACCTCACAATAATAGCATCCTAAATTGATACATGAGAAGCTGAGGCACAGATAGATAGGGTAACTCTCTTATAAAACACAGCTAATCTGGATCACACAGCTAATAAGTGACAGAGATAAAATTTGAATCCAGATATCCTATCTCCACAGTCTGCATTTACTATGCTATGCTATGCTGATTTATCAATTCATTTTATAAGGATAACAGTTAATTATGTTATTTTTAAATGTTTATATTGATTAACATATTTTAGCTGGGAAGTTTCTGGTCCGGGCACTTTTTGTTGCAAGAAGCAAAAATCCACATTTGCCAGATAAGACAAGAAAAGAAATGCGCCCCAAATGTCTAACCAAATTTACCTGATACCAGAGCACAGTTTTCACGCAAGTCCTGCAAGTGACTGATTCCCACTCTTTCACTTTCTCTGTAGGTTATTATTGTTTTTTCATATCTGCTTTTCTTGGTTTCTGCTTCATTTAATTCTTTCTGTACAAGCTCCCTCAGTGTGATGTTATTTGTGATTTCCCAATTAGCCTGACTTCCAGATCTTTTTGGCAGAATTATCCAGGTTTCACATTTATGTTAGATATTTCATAATTCTGTGCACCACAATATAAAGAGACAGCTACATTTTTTGTGTGTGATGGGTTATCTGTGATTAGGATGCCACTCTGACCACCATTTCCGTCCATGCCTGGACACTCTTCCCTGTTTAGTTCTGAGTTAGATATTTCCATTGACGGGAATTTCATGGAGATTTGGAAGGTAGAAGTAAAACGTAATTCCTGTAAGGCCATGGGTGTTAGACCCAGAAGCTTCATTAGTGGTTTAACTTTGATGTTTATTCCACAAATTCCCTTAATGTAAAGTCAGCAGCTTCTCAGACTATCTCCTAGCTTCCAGTCTGCCTTGTGGAGAGCATTTCAGATTTTCCCATGAACTCCTTTTGTCTCACATGCACTCCTGGTCCATGCAAAACAGAGACAAGCCATACTCATAAAGCTGTCCTAGTCTGGTCCAAGATCTGCACGTATGTAGATCTACATGAGTGTAGACTTTGGGAAGCAACTACCCAGATCTGCAGGAGTATCTTTCCTGATTTTCTCTTCTCCAGTTCTTCTAACAGTTGCCAAAAGTCATGGTTTCATTTAAGCCCTTTTTAACATGAAAACATATATTTGTTTCCTGAATAAACCTTTAGTGATATATCCTTGTAATGTATTATGCCAGTTTCATTTTCACATGCAATATTTATTTAAAATAATGGAACAATAGAGCCAATGATGTAATTTAAAATATACTGGTTATCCTTGGGAGAATGTCATGTACCTAACGTGTTTTTTTTTTCTGCTTTATCTCTAACAGTATTTTAATGGCTTAAAATACCTACATTACCATGTATGGATATAATAGTACTTCTGCTTGAATGCATTTTTAGATAACTCAGTTATGGAAAATAGAGACTACTAATCCTTAAGAGAACACTAATCCCAGTGTCCCCTGAAATTAATGCACATAGAGTAGACTCGTGTTATTAAGAAGGAATTTAAATTTTTTCCGACTGGATTTAAAATCTCCCTTCATGGCCAGAAACAGAAGAGAAAGGCATGAAAATATAGAATGCTACTTGTTAAGGGAAATACAATACATTAAAAATTTCTGAGCATGCATACCTAAGTAAAACTGTATTAAAAGATCAATATAGTTGGCTATGCTTGTCTTTTCAGTCCTACAGGTTTTTTTCTGCAATAACACTTTCAAGTCTTAATGAAAAAGGTATCTATATAAAATAAAAAGATAATCAAACCAGAAAGTAAATCTAAGTCAAGCTTACTTCATAGAGATTTTAATGATATGACCAGAAGATGAATGAGGAGACAGACAAAAGTTAAATGGCCCCAGTATGTTGGGTGCTAATAATTACTCCCTTCTTCATCACTTTTATAAGAAATTGCATACAGAGGAAATAAATATGAGGAAGAGATAATGCCACTCGAACCAGTTTCAAAAATACTAGGCTTCAAAATTAAAGCAATTGTCTTAATGCAATCACTATTTTAAATATTTAAGAAGACAGTTTTTCTAACTTTATTAATTTGTTAAATTCTAAAACTAAATTCAAGATTTCAAAATGAGAATGTTTTATTTTCATACTATATCTATAAAATTGCTAAGTAAATGTTCAATAATGTTCTCATTTTATCTTCATAATGTATTGCTTGAACTCTGGAAGTGGTAGAGAGAGAGAGAGAGAGACAGAGAGAAAGAGAGACAGAGAGAGAGATAAATTTTAAGCAATTATTTTAAGCAATTAACTTGCATGATTCTGGAGGCTGATGAATCGAAGATTTGTAGGACAGGCCAGTACTGGAAGCTCAGGAAGGGTTTCTATTACAGTCTTGAAGCTGGATACCTCCTTTTCTGGCAAACCTTAATTTTTGCTCTCACAATCTTCAACTGATTGGATAAGGCTCACCTATGTTATGAAGAATAATCCTCATTATAAAGAGTAAAGTCAACTGATTGGAAATGGTAATCATATCTATAAAATACTTTTACAGCAACATCCAGACTAGTGTTTTACCAAAGAACTGGGCCCTGTAGGCTAGCTAGATTGACACATAAAATTAACCATCCATAGGCATAACAGAAACTCTCATCATAAACAGAAGATAGTTCCAGATGGGAAATAAAAGGTGATTGTAACATTAAGATGGCTCACAAAACACAACTTGAGAATGTCTTTTTATAAGTAAATGGATGTATGGACTACACTGTAACACCTGTAGTATAGTGTTTAAAGATATATGTATAAAAGACATTTTTAAGAGTGCTAGTTCAGCAAAAGAGACTATCAACAGAGTAAACAGGCAACCCACAGAATGGGAGAAAACATTCACAAACTATGAATCTGTCAAAGGTCTGATATCCTGAATCTATAAGGAACTTGAACAATTCAACAAGCGAAAAACAAATACCCCCATTAAAAGTAGATAAAAAACATGATCACACACACACCCCTCAAAAGAAGACATACAAGCGACCAACAATCATGAGGTAATGCTGAAGATTGCTAATCATTAAATAAATGCAAATCAAACCTACAATGAGATACCGTCTCACACTAATTGAAATGGCTGCCATTAAAAAGTCAAAAATAACAGATGCTGATGAGGCTTCAGAGAAAAGGGAATGCTTGTACACTGCTGGGAATGTAAATTAGTTCAGCCACTGTGGGGGAACCATTTTGGGGATTTCTCAAAGAACTAAAAACAGAACTACCATTCGACTCAGCAATCCCATTACTGGGTATGTTATCCAAAGGAAAACAAATCATTCTAGCAAAAAGACACCTGCCCTCACATGTTCATCACAGCACTATTCACAATAGCAAAGACATGGAATCAACCTAGGTGTCCTTCATTGGTGAATTGAGAGAAAATGTGATATATATATATACACCATAGAATACTATACAGTCATAAAAAAGAATGAAATCATTTCCTTTGCAGCAACATGGATGCAGCTGGAGGCCATTATCATAAGTGAATTAACTCAGTAACAGAAAACCAAATATGACATGTTCTTACTTCTAAGTGGGAGCTAAACATTGGGTACACATGGACATAAAGATATAAACAGTAAACACTGGGAACTACTAGATGGGGAGAAAAGGAGGGGGGCCAAGGATTGAAAAACTATTGGGTACTATGCTCACTACCTGGGTGACAAAGTCATTCATACCCCGAACCTCAGCATCATGCAATATACCCACGGAGCAAATCCTGAATCAAAAATAAAAGTTGACGCTATAATGAAATAAAGTAGTGCCACTTCAACAGTGTTAGTTCAGTGAATGGATATGCCAGTCTCACCAAAATACATGTCAAAAAGTGGTTATTATTTATATTTGCTATATATATTTATGAGGTATATATGATGTTTTGACATATGTGTGCATCACAGAATGATTAAATTAAGATAATTAACATATATTTGTCACCGTACACGCTTATCATTTTTTTTGTATGTGTGAAAACATTTGAGGTCTACTGTCTTTGCAATTTTCAAGTACTATATACAGCACACTGTTATTAAATATAGTCACAATGCTGTACAATAGATTTCCAGAACTTATTCCCCCTGTCTAACTGAAGTTATGTGTCCTTTGACCAACATCTCCCCTTCCCCACCCCTACCTCTTGCCAGCCCTGGTAACCACCATTCTGCTCTCTACTCCTATGAGTTCAACTTTTTAGATTCCATGTATAATTAAGATCATGCAGAAGTTTTCCTTCTGTGCTTGGCTCATTTTACGTAATATAATTTCTTCCAAATTTGTTCCTGTTGTTGTAAATGATGGGATTATCATTTTTTAAGGCTGAATACTATTCCATTATTTATGTGCACGTGTGTATCTGTGTGTGTGTGGATGTGTGTGTGTAATATGTTGTTCATTTATCTGTTGATAGACACAGATTGATTCTATATCTTGGTTATTGTGAATGATGCTGCAATAAACATGAGAGTGCAGACGTCTATTTGACATACTGATGTAATTTCCTTTAGATGTATAAGCAGAAGTGAAATTGCTGGATCCTATGGTAGTTCTATTTGTTAAGTTTTTAAGCAACCTCCATACTGTTTTCCATAGTGGTCACAATACTTTACATTCCCATCAACGGTATATAAGGGTTACCTTTTCTTCACATCTTCATCAACACTTGGTGTCTCTTGCCTTTTTTATAATAATGATTCTAACAGGCATGAGTGAGATCTCATTGCAGTTTTGATTTGCATTTACCTGATGATTAGCGATGTTGAACATCTTTCCAGGTACCCATGGCCATTTGTGTCTTCTTTTGAGGAGAGTCTATTCAGGTCCTTTGCCCATTTTCTAATCAAGTTCTTGTTTTCTTGTTATTGAGTTGAGTTCCTTATATATTTTGTATATTCACTCCTTATCGGGTGTATGGTTTGCAGATATTCTCTCCTATACTGTAGGTTGTCTCTTCTCTGTTAATTGTTTCCTTTGCTGTGTAGAAGGTTTTTAGTTTGGTGTAATCTCATTTGTTTAGTTTTGCTTTAGTTCCTTGTAATTTGGGGATCCTATCCAAAAAAATATTTGCCAAGACCAATGTCAAGCAGCTTTTCCCCTATTTTTTCTTCTAGTAATTTTTAGAGTTTTGAGTTATCCATTAAGTCTTTAATGCATTAGGGATACTTTTTAGTGTCATGAAAACTGTTATGTAGTCATCAACTTTTCATATCATGTTTCAATAAGAGTATGGCTCATGGATCTGCAGCTGGGTAATCTAGCACAAGTAATTAACTTCTCCATGCCTTAGGTTTCTCATAGGTGAAATGGAGACAATAATAGTACATACCTCATAGGTTTTGTAAAGAGTATTAGCAATATATAAAGTGCTTAGAAGAGTGTCTTCTCATAGGATGTGTCGTTGCTGTTATTATCATTATTAAAAACAAGATCCTTTTGGTAAGAACGTTATTTCATAACAGCAGGCATTTCATTATTAATTGACCTTTAAAAATAATTTCTAAATAAACAGTTACTGTTGTATTTTTTAAACTACCACTACCATTTAACTAAAGTTAAATGATAACTTTAAAATAATGAAAGGTAAACACTTAACATGACAAAAGAGTCATATTTAGTGTAATGTTTAGCGAAACATTTCAAAATTTAGAATAGGCATGGGATAATTTAAAATGAGGATGGGCTAGAAAATAGGAGCCAAAGAGGATGGAATATTATACATCTAGACCCATTTTTTTTTCCAAAGGCTTACAGTGTCTCTGAAACTGCTCCCCAAAAAATGAAAACCAATTCTGTTAACGTTTAAGTATCAAAAAACCAAAGGATATCAACCATTTTATGTATATATATACACACACATATACATATATATACATACATATACATATATATGATGGATTTTATATATATGGATTTCATGTATTATATCTACACATAAAATATATGATACATAAAATACATATAGTGTGTGTGTATATATATGTATATAAAATGTATGGATTTCATAACATCATGTGGTTTGCCTTAATTATACACAATAAAATTTATGTTCTGGAACAGGAAATCTTTTGTTACACTGTTGAATACTTACTATTGACTAAAGTCACTGGATATTCACAATTTACCAAATTAGTGCAAGGCAACACAACAGATTATACTTTATCCTGCTGTATCAGGTTTCTTAATATCCAGCATTCACTCAAACACGCAGGTATAAACACTTGTGTCTGAACAATTTCTACTTCTCTTATGAACATTAATGTGGTAATGCATGCATAATATCTCTGTATGTGCAGATAAAATATATAATGCTGGTAGTTAAAAATATAATATGTTAGATAAACTTTTATGCAAACGAGGCAAGGGAACTGCAGCCTATTATTTTAAGTAATCATGGATCTTAAACATTATAATAATAGAGATTGAGAATCATATATTGGTGATTCCCATAATGTGAAATGTAAACCTTTACAACATCATGATATGAAGTATCATTAAGTTTAAACATTAGCTTTGCTCTACCTGTGGAAATAAAATTATTTAAATAGCACCATGGTTATTTTACTTATAAAAGTAGACATCTTCATAGATGTAGGTAAAAGTTACAGGCTACTTTATAGCTAATGCTCTCTTCTGGGTAAAAGAGAACCATTTATTGAATGAAATAAAATTCAATTTAATCTTAACATAAAACAGAATTGGTATTATACACATAGAAATGGCAAGTTTTTATTTATTGTATTATATATACTGTATTAATGTATTTACACTGTAATTTTAAAATATTTAATTATTTTTCTTAAAATTTTATGTTAATATTACCAGGTAAATATTTAAATATAAGAAAAAACATGGGCCTGAATCTTTAGAGCTCTAAAGACTATAAATGCCAGCTCTTCCAGTTTTCAATTAAATTGAAGCCATTGGCGCTTGCCTCTTAGTCCCACGTCATCCATCAGTCTCACAATGCTTCTGTTTCCAAGCATAAAGAAACAATTTGCTTATTTGGCCCTATATACATGTATACAACAGGTATTATTTAAACACCTGTTATAGGCCAGACACTGTTCCAGAATCGGGAAATAACATGAATTTCTAAAAATCTAGATTATAAACAGCTTAAATTTGAAAAGGGATAGATGTTGTCACAGATAAATGAGTGTGATAACTTTTCCTAAGTGTTTTATTAGATATATGCAGCCACTGAATATGGAGTTTTCAATTATATCTGAATTAGTGGCCACAGAGTGAGTGTGAAACTTAAGCCAAATATTGAACAATGACTATGTATTTGCTAAGCAACATATAAAAGTACAGTGAATAATGAGGATGGTTGGAACATAGGGTTCAAGTAGACCAAGAGAGGATAATTGGAGAATGAAGTGAGGTGTAGGAAGATAAGGTAGAGTTGGAATCACAGGTGGATTTTTAAGCAATGTGAACAAATGTTGATTTACCATTATTTTTTATCTTACAAACTCAAACAATATTCTCCCCCTTCCAGCTGTAGCAAACTCAGAAGTACATTTGACAGGGAAGATCACTCTGCATCATACCCCTAAAAAATTCAATCTTTATACACTAATCTCCATCTCTATATCTGTCCATGCCAATGCAGGCATGCTCATCTCTCATTCAAATTGTTAGAAACGTTCATAGTAGATTTGGACTATCACATTTGGCAGGCATTTGCCTAATTCTCATTTCCTTAATTGACTGCCCTGCACTCTTTCTTGAAGCATGGAACTTACGAACTCCCTTAGTCTCAGGCAGACCATGAGAAGACCTATTCCATTGCTCCCTACTATCCAGGTTAACAATAGATTTGCGTTCTATGAACTCTTCTTTTTTTAACCACTCTATAAATCTACTTTTAGAAATAAACTATTTTTATCACATATTTAAAAATCTCTAAAATATGATTAGTTCTTTATTTTCTTCAAATTTGTTTTGACGGATTTATCATTAGAATTTTTAGTTACAAATAATTGCTGAGAGATGTTATCTCTCTTTATTAACTGCTTCAAAGCATAAAAAGTCAGAAAATCATATTCCCAAAATAAAAGTACAATATTGGTAGTTTGTTTTCAAAAGGTACACACACACACACACACACACACACACACACACAAACACACAAAGAAAAAAACTCAAAAACCACAAGTGTCATCAATGAAATGTTTAATGAAAAACAGCTTCATCTAATATTTCGCTCTGTCCCTTATGGTATATACAGTTAAGAAAAATAAAGTGACAATGTTATTCTCTGGCAAGACATGCTATTAAAGATCGCTGAGGAACCTTCACATATCTTATATGAACATATTGCTGATGTCAACAGAGCAATTTAAAGTGACTTGAAATTTAGGCAGCTTTTTAAATGCTAGTGTCAGTGCAGTTTCTTTGAAGTTTTCTTCAGACACCAGCAACTGTTCCATGAGGAAGACCTAGTAATATTTTCATAGATAGCAACGTCCCCATAATGATTTTGATGAAATGTACTGAGGGGTAACGTCCTATTTTAAAAATTAAACCATTGTTTTCTAAGAATTGCTAATTAATTTATCTGTTAGTGGTTTATCCCTTATAAATATGAGTACTATTATCATCCCAACATATGATTTCCAACTTTCCATGAGTCTTAGAGATCGTATATATTCCTTCAATAAGAAGGAACAGGCTGAGATAATATTTAAGTCTTGAGTAGAGACGAGGTATTGGAAGGGAGGAATTGAAGATAACATGGTATTTTATGTCTGAGTAAATGAGAGAAAAAATCTTCATTGGCAGAGAGATTGATTTTCTGTATACATGTTCTATCAACTACTATGAGAGAGGTGTTGATGTCTCCTATTACATGTGGAAAGATCTATTTCTCCTTTCAGTTCTATCAAATTTTGCTGTATATATTGTGAAGTTCTGTGATGAGTTCATTTATGTTTCAGGTTTTTATGTTTCTTAGAGAGCTGATCCTTTTATTATTGTATAGTATTTCTTTTCAGTCCTGGTAAATTTCTCGTTCTAGAGTTTACTTTGTCTGAAATTAATGTAACAGTTTTAGTTCTTTTTCTAAAATTTGCTATTTGAATATAATATATGTTTTTATCAGTTTTCTTTTAACGAATTTATTATGCCTTCGTTTTTAAACTAGGCTAGTTTTGTGGGTAGCCCATAGTTGGGACTTGCTTTTTTATCCCATTTGACAGTTTCTGTCTTTTAATTGGTTGTTAGACTGTTAATGCTCGATGTTATTATTGATATAGTAATATTAAAATACCACTTTGATAGTTAATTCTTATTTTTTCTGTTTTTCCTCTTTTCTGCCCATTTTTGGTTAATAAGATTTTTCAAGATTCAATGTATCTATACTATTGACTTATTCATGGCTGTAAATATTTTAAATATTGTTCTAGGGCTTATCATGTCTATCTTTAAACAATTAGAATCTTCCTTCAAATGGTATTCCATTTCATGTGTGGAATTAAGTATCTTACAATTGTGTAGATTCACAATGCTTTCTTTCATCCTTTATGCTGTTTTCTCATCCATTTTATTTTTACATGTGCTATAAAGATATTGCCACTCTTTTGCTTTAAAAAGTCAGTTTCTTTTTGGAACAATTAAAATGAAGAGATATAAGTTGCATTTTTACCTTTATTTATTCCATTTTTGTATTTTTGTGTAGATCCCTGTTTCTGTGAAATAATGTAATACATCTGCTTAAGATCTTCCTTAACATTTATTTCAGTGCATATCTGCTGGTAAAAAAAAAAAATTCTCTCAGTTTTTGCCTGTTAAAAAAAGAAAGAAAGAAAAAAGGCAGAGTCTTTATTTCACCTTAAATTTTAAAAGATATTTTAATGAGTTGCCAGTGAACACTCTGATATAGGAATAAGAGTGGCACAGGAGCAGATGTCAGTTTTCTGCTACGTGACAAAAATTCTGGGTAGCAAACGGTACCCATGCTGTATTAGACATCATTCATCCAAGGATTAGGAGGTATTGTCTCTGCAAATTAAAGTGATGGAGTTAATAAGAATTGGGTAGCTACTTTTAATAACTAGATCTTATGTAAAAGTCAGTCCATATAAACACAAAACCACATCCCTTATATTAACAACCTTGGAGCAAAGGGAGCAGTGCAGGCTAGGAGAAATGCAGAATTGACTCCTGTTCTAGGGGGAATGCTATGGAATGTAGACTGCTTGATTCTGTAATGGTTTTATTGAGCTGCAGTTCAACCCATTGGCTTCCACCTCTGCTCAAAAGACACAGCTTTGGAATCTAATAATGATTAAGCCACAGTCCAAAAGTGTCAATATGCACTGTCAATTATGTTCACTGGAAAATGAATTTGCCCTGATTTTAAGACTGGGAAAATAGAAAAATAGGCAACTGGTACCACTATTTATTAATCTACCAATTCTTCTAAAAAGGAGCATTTTTTTTCCTTTTGAGAGACAAGTGTTGACTCATCATTTTCTAGATGTAAAGTTTAAGAAAAATTGGGATAAGGTTCATTACCTTGTCTTAATCTAATTCGGGGAAAAATGGAAACAAACGTTTAAAGAATTCTGAAATTTAGATTTATCTGTTTGCCAAGATCAAATAAAAATAAATTACCTTTTATTCCATTGGCAATGTGAATATTTATGTTCTTCCCATGCTTTTAACAGACTTCCTAAATCTGTGATTCTTAGTTTACTTGTGGGTAATATATTTCCAGATTTTAAAAAGTGAGATAATTATTATTTTGCTGCTGAAAGAACATCAGATTACAATGAAACAAAATGCAGTGAAACAGCTAAATTTTTAAAAAGAAGAAGAAAATGGTCAAGACAACACGAGTGTGTGCAGGTATGTCTGTGATTGTGATGTTTTTAAAAGAAAGGGAAGCTGGGTGGGGTGGTGTGTGTGTGTAGTCCCAGCTACTCTGGAGGCTGAGGCAGGAGAATCAGTTGAATTCAGGCACTGGAGGCTGCAGTGGCCTATGGTATAGAAACTGTATGTCAGCCTGGGCAACAGAAGGAGGTCTTGTAATGACAACAACAACAGTAACAACAACAAAACTAATTTTTTTCTCAATAATCTTAAAATCTCTCAATGTACATATTCAAAGTACAATAGGGCCTCTCTTACCATAGTCCATAGGTTCTTGGAAACTGAAACTTCAATGTGAAACAAGTTTTACCATAGGCTAATGATATAAATAAGAGGTAAGTTCCTAGGCATATTTCTGGTCACAAAAACATCACTACATTTCTAAACAAAGACCAAAACATAGCGTCACTGCACTCCAGCCTGCGTGACAGAGTGAGCCTCCATCTCAAAACAAACAAACAAACAAAAAACCAAACACTCCTGTAATGTTCAACATTAAAATAAACTTTAGCTATACATATATTTAAAAAATAACCATTTCAAAATTAGGTAATTATTTTCCTGCTTATTCCAGTTCAGGGTGGCAGGTGCTGGAAGCCATCCAGGCAGCTCAGGATGCAAGATGGACACCAGCCCTGGACAGGACACCATCCCATTGTAGAGCACATTCACACACACACACACACACACACACACACACACACACACACAAACAAACACACACACACACACACACAGTCACTCACACTGAGACAATCTATACATGGCAATTCACCTAACTTTGGCCTGTGGGAGGAAACCAGAGTACTAGGAGAAATGCAGACATAGGGAGAAATGTTTTATCATTCATGATATTTTCTATCAGGATGATACTAAACATAAAATCAACTGCTACATAAACATTTTGACAGTAGTAATGCAAAATAACATTACATGGGAATAAACATAACAAGAAATGTGCATAACCTATGTAAGGAAATTTAAAACATAAAAGTTGGGCTTTAATAAATGAAAAGGCATACTAAGATTGTGTGTAATTATATTCAACATCATGAAAACATCAATTCTCCTTAATTTAATGTTTACTTTTTAATGTTATTTTACATACTGTATCTCAAATGACTGGTTCTAATATGCATATGAAAAAAGAAGCATAAAAGGGAAACACTGAAGGAAAAGAAAAAAGAGTAAACATGGGGAGACTATTCCTTGAGATACCAAAATATATTATCTGGGATATGAATGGACAAGAAACAAAAATTAATGGAAAGGGAATCCAGTGATCAAGCCACATATAAATAATAATATGCAACATGGTAGTGGCACCTCTCTAATCTTTTGATAAAAGTCTATTCATTATGCTTTTAAGATCCCAGGGTAATATATCTTTTTATTTTTCTTTCTCTGTCTGTCTATCATCTCCACATATTATGCTATACAAAATTTCAAAAATCTAAAAATTTAAAAATCTAATCTTATTAAATAAATTAAAAAATATATGCCATAAAAGTATGTCAAAATGTGTAAAACTGTAAACCTTGGAGGTAGGAAGGCTAGTCCAACTGACTCAAGATCTAGAATTAGAAACAAATGAATAGGCTGGGCAGGTGTGGTGGCTCATGCCTATAATCCCATCACTTTGGGAGGCCGAAATGGGTGGATAACTTGAGCTCAGGAGTTTGAGACCAGCCTGACAAACATGGTGAAACCCCGTTTCTACTAAAAATACAAAATTAGCCAGGTGTGGTGGTGGGTGCCTGTAATACCAGCTACTTGAGAGATTGAGGCAGGAGAATCACTTGAACCCAGGAGGCGGAGGTTGCAGTGGGCCAAGATACGAGCAAAACTCCATCTCAAATAAATAAATAAATAAATAAATAAATAAATAAATAAATAAATAAAAATATTATCTAAACATAAAATAAATATTTTTGAATGGTTAATTAAAAACACACATAAAAAGTCAAATATAAATAACACAGGGAACTAAATATTTGCAATTTATTGGTATAATCTTTCTGCTATATAAAAATAAAACTATCAAAATTTCAACCAAAAAATGAAGGGTATGAACAAAGTAGGTACAGATCAGAAACTGCAACTGGTTCTTAAATGTATACAAATGTCAAAATTTCTAGCCTCAATCATAATAAGAGAAATAAAAAACACAGGCAGATGTATAGAGATATATTTTAACCCTATCATATTAATGATAATTTGAAAGTTTGATTATACTGTGATGTGGAACCATAAAAAATTAGGTACTCTCATGAATCATGATTGGTACAAAACCCTTTAGATGACAACTTGGTAATTTGGAAAAATTACAAATGCAGAGATTCTAGCAATTTGTTCAAAGGAAAAATAACCATTGGTTTATCCAATGGATATACTTATGCATGTTCAAAACCACATGATCTATGTTATTTATTGTACCATTGCCTATGAGAGTACAAGAATGGAAGCAAACAATGCAGTCCAAATTGCTGGTTAAATTAATTCCAGTACATTCATTTAATGAAATACTATGCTGCAAAAAAATTATGAAGCTCTATATACCATTATACGGAAAAAATCTCTTAATATAATGTTTTTTTCTGAGCAAGAGATAATGAGTAGAAGCATACCAGTACTACAACTGACATTCGTATGTAAAGGAGAAAATAAGAGTTATATATCCATGTTTATTTGGATAGTCATCAAGAAAATTTGGAATTGTTCAGAGAAAAAATAAACAAAACTGAAGTCCCTGGTTTTGGGATGTGTGAAGAAAATATGTCTATTGCTTTCTCAAATATAAATTCTGTAATTTGTTCTGTATTCAGAAAGTTAAATACATTAATTTAATTTAGTTATTTTATAGTTCAAGATATTAAATACTAATGAAAACTTCTGATGGTATGGCCTCAATACAAAGACAAACATTTTTCTTTCACTAGAATGCTAGTTCCATGAGAAAAGGGATTATCTTTTGCTTACTAATGTATCTAAAGCACCTAGAATATTGCCTGGCACGTAATAGAAACTGAATATACATTGAATGAATAAATTAATGAATTAACAAAGCATATGTTAAGAACGATGTGGCCTGTATGTATGTATCTTCTGGTACTAGTTGAATGAAAGAAAGTGGTTCAGTGAGTATTCTCTCTGACATGAACACACTTTTAGGTTTCCCAATATCCTAATGGATCAATAATAGAGTGTTATTTTTCCAGGCTCATACAGTTTAGAGAAACACTGTTTCAGAAGTGACAAGCAATGATAAAATGTTTACATTTCTAATTTCATGTATTAACTATACAAGAAATGCAAATTTATCTGTGGAAGAAAAGAATAATTGAAAAAGTAAGAGGAAGGAAAGTTAAAATCGACCTTATCAGGATGGCAGTGAGTCAGTACTAGTTACACAGTCTATGATTTCTGAGTTGACGCTCAAGTAGGAGAACTCAGATGTCAGTGGCAATTGATGCTACACTGGAATTTTCAACTCTGGAAGCAATCCAAGATTTTTATCTACTATGCTCTTCAAATAACTCAGGTGACCACATCTCTCAGTTTTCTAGGAGAGAAACATTTACATGTTATTCCAAGTAATTACAAATAGCACCCTATTTTACTCTCAGAATTGCTCTGGTTTAAATGGTAATGTATTTTGTTACTCTTTCTACGTCCATAACTTCAAAGGCCATGACCAATCAGAAGCAATGAATTCTGCAAGTATGCTGCTCCACACATTTTTCATTTCTCAGATTTACATTTCTCCAAGCCTTGGTAAAATATAAATATTCAAAAGAAATATATTGAAAAATATTGCTTTCATCTCTCCATTTTCTAATAAAAAAGAATGCCATGATAAACATACTAACCCTACAATCATAGCTAAAAACAGGAGCCACAGTTCTAGAGCCACTTGGTAGCAGAAGCATAGAGAGCATAGGTAAAGAGGTTCTGTCTGTTTACAGTTAATTTTTTTTTTTTGTTTTGTTTTCGGCAAGATATTTTCCCTCTCCATCAAGAACGATGTTTCTAATAAGTAAATTTTTCTTTGTTATTTAAGATTACCAACAGAGATTACGCTAATCCTAGGAAAACAATTTCAGGCCCTGGCAAATAGAAGACCTCTTCTGTCTCATTCAGGTGGATAACCTGAACAAGTCTCTTCAAACTCAAAGATAATTCCTTTATTGACCAAAATGTGCTGGGCTGGGCAGTGCTTGTTGAGATATCCTCTTGATGTCCAGTGCTGTGTCTTCTTGCACTGATGTATTCCTCTCGACGTCCAGGCAGTTGTGTCTCTGCCTGTTAGTGTCTCGGGGTTTTTATAGGCACAGGATGGAGTCATAGTGGGTCAGGGTAGTCTGGGGAAATGCATCATTTGGGCAGGAAAACGGAAATGACTGTTTTCACCTAGGTCTGTGGGTACAGACCTGGGGGCGGAGCCCTAGCCAGGGACGACGCCCTCCCTTTCCCAGCACTTCCCTGCACCCCTCTCCAGTATCATTTCCCCCCTCTGAAGTGGTACATGTAACTGCTGTTAGAATATGGACGGCCGGGCGTGGTGGCTCAGGCCTGTAATCCCAGCACTTTGGGAGGCCGAGGCGGGCGGATCATGAGGTCAAGAGATCGAGACCATCCTCGCTAACACGGTGAAATCCCGTCTGTACTAAAAATAGAAAAAAAATAGCTGGGCGCGGTGGCGGGCGCCTGTAGTCCCAGCTACTCGGGAGGCTGAGGCAGGAGAATGGCGTGAACCCAGGAGGCGGAGCTTGCAGTGAGCGGAGATCGCGCCACTGCAGTCCAGCCTGGGTGACAGAGCAAGACTCCGTCTCAAAAAAATAAATAAATAAAAGCATATGGACAATGACCAGTCTTAGCTGCTTCCTGCTGACAGGTGGCATTGTTCTGAGGAAAACGCAGTCAGATTCCTCCCGGAGGTCTCTAAGGGTTCCTAGCAAAGAGGAGCCACCGCCCAAGGCTCCGGTTGCCTGACCGTTTGGAGTATGATGGCTTCTAGGCATGAGAGAAAAAAACAAGTTTTATAAGGTTAAGTATACATAGGCTAAATATGTGTATTATACAAGAAAAGAATTTAGTGCTAAAGATTAAAAAGATAAGAAGTGAAATATACTAACAACAACAATGTACTCTGAGCTGTTTCACTCTGGTGAAAGAAATTAAACCTTGTATGGGAGCGCATAAACGTTTAGAATGAGATGTTCTTGCCATATCTTTGCAGTTAACAAATGTAACCAGGGAATTATGGGGTTTGTGGGCTTGCCTGGTGGCCACTAAAGCTTCTTTCTCTTTCCTGGGCCTCCCTGTCTCTATTATAAAAGACCAAGGTGGCCACTTTCAGGAGGTCTTTAATGTACTATATGGTCCCAGGGCCCATTTCTGTAGCTTCCTCATGATGTTAGCAGTTGCCTGAGTAATAAATGTATCCTTTGGGATTAGCTGTCCCTCGACAGAATCAGGAGATAGAGAGGTGTGATTTACCAAGGCCTCTCTTAGCGTCTCCAGGAAGGCGGTGGGATTTTCATCAAATCTCTGGTTGATCATGGACAACTTAATGTAATTGAGAGGTTTGGTCTTAATCCTACATAACTCCTCCATTATGCACACCTGAAAGTCTCTCCTCTTCCAGTCTTCCAACTCATCACCAAGATCTCATTTGGGGTCATCCATTGGTATTTCTTCTCTTCCAGCTGGATAATATTTGCCCCTTCCTGGATGCTATATGTGATGCAAAGCTCATCCACAAATCTGTCTGCTGCTTGCAGGGCTGCCTGTTTCTCAGTGTCTGTCAGGGTCTGATTCAAAAGTAACATAATGTTTCTCCAGGGCAGTTCAAATATTTGGGTGAATTTCTGGAAAGCCTCTATATGTTTTTCAGGGTCATCTGAAAACTTGCCAAGAACCTCCTTAATTTGCTGTAAGTCTTGTAGGGAGAAGGGGACCTGGACCTTACTGGGCCCAAATTCGCTGGGCACCTGTTGGAGGGGCAAGATGAGACTGGGGCTTGTTTAGGGTGAGAATTTCTAGGAGGAAGCAAGTGAGAGGCTGATGCTGGATAGGGAGGTTGGGGTGGACCTGGAGGAGCAGGGCTTGAGGGAGTTGGCTCCTCTGCTGGGGGCACCTCTGGGATTTGTATATTTAATTCCTTGGGCTTGCCCCTTGCAACCTTCCCTGAGACAGCAAACAAGAGGACTAGATCAATCCTACATTGTTGACAAAGTTCTTGATTGCCTTGCAAGGTATAGAAAGCTTTCACATATGGGGCCTGAGGTCATCTATCCTCACGTCTACAGAAAAGTTCCAATGGCCAGACGGTATGAAATGAATGGTCCCTTTCTGTGGCCAAGCCAGTCCTTGCTGTAAAGCATAATTTGGGCAAACCTCTGTGCAAACGGTTGTGAGGCACTTTTCCTCCACATTCTGAGGATCAAAGCCGTCCCAGTGGTTCAGGACACACTCCAGCAGAATATAAGCTGGGGGTGGTGAAGAAAACTGGCTGCCCATTCTGAAAGAGGAAATAGAGGCATTTCTCATTCCCTTCCTTCTTACAGTGAAAATTCAGGGTGTGATGGAGAGAAAAAGTGAGCGTCCTCCCTTCACCTTTCACCTCTTATCCCTGATCCCGGGCGACCTTGGCAGGTGCCAGCTATAGGTACTGATGTATGCACCCATGAAGCAGGGAAAACCTGGAGAATAGGAATTAACCAGCATCACCTGTGCCTCCCTTTCTCCCTGCTGTCAACAAACTTTGAGTTTCCTGGGCCTGTTGATGTTGCGAAGCATGGTCTCCTTCCTTGGGGTGGGGTTTTAGTGGGCAGGAATTGGTCCTGCTCATTTACATTGGGCCTGTTGGTTGGCTTTGGATCCCTCAGACCTGGTTTTTCTTTCTAGGGCCTTAGTCTGAAGCTTGAAATCGAGTTTGGGACTGAAAAAGTATTTTTGAGGCTGTTTGTGTCCCATTAAGCTGTCTCAAATAAGCCCTGCTGAATTTGCAGTTTTCAGCCAGCAGGAGTCATTCCTCCATTAACTTCCCTATCAAAAACAGAGTTGGGGAGGGGTGGGGCGGGGCGGGGCGGAGCAGGGTGGGACGGGGCGGGGCGGAGCGGAGCGGGGTGGGGCGGGGGGGATCCGGGTGAGGCGGGGCTTACTTAGAAAATAAAAAAAAAGAGGCCAGGCGCGGTGACTCACGCCTGTAATCCCAGCACTTTGGGAGGCCGAGATGGGCGGATCACGAGGTCAGAAGATCGAGACCATCCTGGCCAACACGGTGAAACCCCGTGTCTACTAAAAATACAAAAAATATTAGCCCGGCGTGGTGGCGGGGGCCTGTAGTCCCAGCTACTCCGGAGGCTGAGGCCGGAGAATGGCGTGAACCCGGGAGGCGGAGCTTGCAGTGAGCCTAGATCGCGCCATTGCACACCAGCCTGGGTGACTGAGCGAGACTCCGTCTCAAAAAAAAAAAAAAAGGGAAAAAGAGAGAAAAAAGTTTAAGGGGCAAAAGTGGGGAGATCCTGTGGGAAGAATCCCTTGCTTAGTGCAGGTGGGTCACTTTAATTATTGTATCTTTCCCCTGGTTGAGACTGGGTTCAATTCCTTGGCCAGGGGAGAGACGTTCTGTTGGCGTGGCGGGTGAGAAGCACCATGCACTGGCCCTGTGGTTGTTGGGCTCGGCCTTTGGCCTTTGCCTGCTGCCGGCACGCCCAGCAACAAGCTGGGTGCAGAAAGGTTAATGGGAGGTGCCCTGAACTGTGTGTGCCTGTGGCTGTCGCGGTGGAGGCATAGATGGCACCTCTAGGAACAGTTGGTCTGATTTGCACCTTTGGCGGCTGAGCCAAACGATCATTTTACTTAGTAACATTGACGCTTTAAATACTCTAAAGCCAGTGCGTTAGGGCAATCATAAAACTCATTTTTTTTCTGCCTCTTAGGGAGTAATGTCATTTGTTGCCTGATGTGTCTTGAACAACAATATTTTATATATTTTGTCGTTTTTTTCTTGATTGTTTCAGACAAAAGGGTAAACTTAGATCGTGTTAATTCATATTTGCTAGCAAGAATTCCAGATTTCTAAGTCTGGAGAATTTTTTAAAGATTAATGCATATGTATTTTAAAGAAATGTTCTTTATTTTAAATATGATTTATACATAAACTAATACTTTTATAATTATTTTTAAAAATTATAAGTACATAAATTGCCATTAACTACATTCAAGTAATTTTCCAAATTAGATTAAAATATATTCTCTAAGATTGTTTATCATGATTTAGCATGTTATATACAGTTGATGTCATATTAAAGATAACTGAAATATAAATGTTTTATACTAACATTAAATTTTGCAGTATTGAAGATGTGATAATTTTGAGATAAATTTATTCTTAGTTTACTAAGATTTTCATATGTACTTTAATTAAATTCATGCTGGTTATAATTTCAAATGGTATTGCTACATTTAGTAAATACAGCTGTATTCAGTAAATACACCAAAGTGTATATTTTACTAGTAAAATACATATATATTTTCAAAATTAAGCCAACACAAAGAGAACCCAAAATAAACCTCCATATGTGTACAATATACACTGTTATAATTCCAGCTCCTGCTTATTTAAATTAGTTTTGTAGTCATCCCTGTTTTCCCAATATTAAAGCTATTCTTTCTGTACTGATAAAATGCATCTGGAGGTAATAAGATACTTATGTTTGCTTGAAGACACAAATATTATGACTGCTCAGATTCCAAAATTCAATGGCACCTTTGTCACCAATTACTTTAGCAGAACTTTACTGAGATCATTTTTAAGAAATCCTTTGACATACGCATGGGCTTGCTCATTTTCAGTTTAAGCAAACAAAACCTACTATCTGCATTTCCATGTAGAGAAAATAATTCTGATTACTCTAAGGGGTTGCAGATAAATATACATGAAGATGTAGCCAATTTAAACTTACAAAAAAAAAGCTCTGATAAGGTTTTAACACAAAGTTTATTTTTAAAACTTATTCACAGAATTCCAAGAAGATAATTTTTGCTAGTCTTAAAATGTTTAATAAGAACAACTATAATAAAAGCTAACACTGAACGCTTACACTATGCATGTTATAGTGTAGTTGTAGTGTCTAAGGGTTTTGCATGTTAACTAATTTAATCTAAATTGAAAACCAAAATTATTTATTGTTATCCTCATTTTGCTGTTGCAGAAACTGAGGCATGGACAGGTTTTTAACATGTCATAGATATAATAGCTTTCCATAGATGGCATATTTAGAATATGCAGTATTTGGTTTTCTGTTCCTAATAGTGAATCAAGGATTCAAAGCCAGAAACACGATGACTCTGGGTCCAGATCCCTATCTGCTAAGGCGTTACTTTTTTGTATCTCTCTACCTTAGAAGCAAATTAATGCTTTCTTTTAACAAGTCAGGTTGATCAACAATGTTAGTCTCATGCACTTCATATTTCTAATTACTATACTCTCATGATTTCAAAATGTATATCTTGTGATCCCGAAATCTCTCCTGACATGCATCGAGCCTCTCCACCTAGACTTCAGCATCACCATGAACGAGCTTCTTATTCTCTTACCCTAAATATGACTGTTGCACTTCTTCTATAATGATTGAAATCATTGATTATCTATACTCAGTATTTCTCTATTTCTATCCTTCCTCTCATTTTTTATTTGAAAAAAAATTAAGTTTATTACAAAGTTACAGATATAATACAAATAATTTCTTTTCTGAACAATTTAGTAATAAGTTGCTGATATCACTTCCAAATACTTTACTGTGCAGTTTTATTTTACAAATAAGGACATTCTTATTGTTAAACACAGTACAACCATAAAAATCAGTAAATTTACATTAATATATTGCTAACATTAATTCTAAGATCCCACTGAAGTTCTTTTTTTAACTTTTATTTTAGTTTCAGGGGTACATGTGCAGGTTTGTTATACAGGTGAATTCTGTGTCACAGGGGATTGGTGGACAGATGATTTTATCACCAAAATAATAAGCATAGTACCCAATAGGTAGTTTTTCAAACCTCACCCTTCTTCTATCCTCCACACTCAAGTAGGCCCTAGTGTCTATTGATCCCTTTTTTGTCACCATTTGTACCCAATATTTAGCTCCCACTTATTAGTGAGAATATGCAGTATTTGGTTTTCTGTTCCTGCAGAAGTTTATAAGAAAATGGCTCCCAGCTGCATCCATGTTGCTACGAAGGACATGATCTCGTTTTTCTTTATGGCTGTGTAGTATTCCATGGTGTAGATGTACCACATTTTTTAATCTAGTGTTCTGTTGAAGGGCATTTTGGTTTATTCCATGTCTTTGCAATCGTGAATAGTACTGTGATAAACATACATGGGCATATGTCTTTATGGTAGAATGATTTACATCCCTTTGAGTATATACACAATACTGGGATTGTTGTGATGAATGGTAGTTCCGTTTTAAGCTATTTGAGAAATTGCCAAAATGCTTTCCATAATGTCTGAACTAATTTACATTCCTACCAACAGTGTATAAGTGTTCTTTTTTCTCTGTAACCTCGCCAGCACCTGTTCTTTTCTGACTTTTTAATAATAACCATTCTGACTTATGTGAGATGGCATCTCACTGTGGTTTGATTTGCATTTCTATAGTGATTAGTGATGTTGAGTATTTTTTTATATGTTTGTTGGCCACATGTATGTCTTCTTTTGAAGTATCTGTTCATGTCTTTTGCCCATTTTTTAATGGGGTTGCTTGTTTCTTGCTTGTTAATTTAAGTTCTTTATGCATTCTGGATATCAGACCTTTGTCAGATGCAGAGTTTGCAAATATTTTCTCCCATTCTGTGGGTTGTCTATTTACTCTGTTGATACTTTCTTTCGCTCTGCAGAAGCTCTTTAGTTTTATTAGATCTCATTTGTCAATTTTTGTTGTTTTTTTTTGCAATTACCTTAAAGTTTTATCACTAGTCTCACAATGCCCTTTATAGCAAGAGCATTCAATGCAAAATTACAAGTACTGCTGAATTTTTATGTCTCTACTTTTTTTCAATCTTGAATAGATATTCAATCTTTCTTTGAATTTCATGACCACTACATATGTGAATATAAAAACAATTATCTTATAAAATGATCCTCATAATGTATTTAATGTGTCCCATGATTACTTTCATGTTGTGATTCTTTGACTTTAAAAGTGATACTCTGGCAGATCATTTCCATTTGTTTCCTTACTGGTTATGTTAACTCTGATTATCTGGCAGAATTCCCAGTTATCAGACTTCTTACTGACTAGTCAGTCAATAAATATTCAAACAAATATCCCAACAAAAAAATTTTGTTGGGAACTATGTTGAGACTATGTAAATATCTTGTAATTATAAACTTTCAATGTACTCAATTACATTCAGTATATTCAAATTTATCATGGCTTCCTGTTTAAAAAATAATTACAGTTTGTTACTATTATTATTTTTATAAACAGATTGTCCCTCTTTGGCCAGTGAGGGTCCACTTAAGTTAGCCTCTGTATCCTTTGAACATGCTCTTTTCCACTTTATTGAGTGTCTCTATTCTAGCATAAGATAGCCAAGATTCATCTTGTTTTTTGCCTTCGCTAGCCTTGGAATCAGCCACTTTCCAAAAAAGCATGGTACTGATACAAAAACAGACACATAAGCCAATGAACAGAATGGAGATCTCAGAAATAAGACCGCACATTTACAACCATCTAATCTTTGAACAAGCCTGACAAAAGCAAGCAATGGAAAGAATTCCGTATTCAATAAATGGTGCTAGAATAACTGGCCAGCCATATGCAGAAAATTGAAACTGGACTCCTTCCTTACACCGTATACAAAAATTAACTTAAGATGGATTAAAGACTTAAGTGTAAAACCAGAAACTACTAAAACCCTGGAAGACAACCTATGCAGTTCCATTCAGGACATAGGCATGGGAAAAGATTTTATGATGAAGACACCAAAAGCTATTGCAACAAAAGCAAAACTTGGCAAATGATATCTAATTAAACTAACGAAGCTCTGTGCAGCAAAGAAACGATCAACAGAGTAAACAGACAACCTACAGAATAGGAGAAAATTTGTGAAAAATATGCATCTGACAAAGGTCCATTATCGAGCATCTATAAAGAACTTAAACAAATTTACAAGAAAAAATCCTCATTTAAAAATGGGCAAAAAACTTGAACAGACACATCTCAAAATAAGACATACATGCAGCCAACAAGCATGCTAAAAAAAAAAGCTCAACATCATTGATTGTTAGAGAAATGCAAATCAAAACCACAATGAGATACCGTCTCATATCAGTCATAATGGCTATCATTAAAAAGTCAAAAAATAACAGATGCCAGCTAGGTTGTGGAGAAAAAGGATCACTTACTCACTGTTGGTGGGAGTATAAATTAGTTCAACCATTGTGGAAGACTGTGTGGCAATTCCTCAAAGACCTGAAGTCAGAAATACCATTTGACTCTGTAATTTCTTTACTGGGTACATACTGTTACTCCTTTTTCTAGTCAGAAAAGGTTTCTACCATCATAGTCTGGTAAAACTTTAGAGAATTTTAGTAAAAATTTTAAAAAGTTTGTACTATGAACATGTTCATATCCATATAATATGTTTATATCCATATCATATATGGGCATTAATAACCACATAATGGGGTTTATATTCTTGCTGTGTCAGGTCAGAAATGACATTTGGCTCAGTAATTCCATTACTGGGTATATACTGTTACTCCTTTTTCTAGTGAGAAATCAGGCTCTCATGAACATTAATATGTCTATTTATGGAACTTCTTGTATGTCTCTAATCTCTCATAACCACCATTGTCTGCTCCCCTGCATTCTTGCCCTCCCTGCATTCTTGCCCTCCCTACACCACTTGACTCGAACTTCCTGCCTGAGCTACTTATATTGCCACACAATTGGATGTGTGGCAATCCCACCCTAAGCTAACAATCTGTGCTGACTGCCTGTCCTCAGGTATGCCCTCTGATGCCTCATGGGCTCCAATATGCTGTACTAGAGAGCACTCCATATGACACCATTCTTTACTCTGATCAGGACCCTGTTAAATTCAAAATAAATGCCTAAATATTTACAGTAGATCAAAAGACCCCGCAAGATAAAGCTTCCTTGTTCCTAGTAAGAACAGATCATTTACTACTCCCTACTCACTCAGCTTCAGCCACCCACCCTTCTTGCTATTCCTAAAATACACCAGACACTCACTTCTCATAGGGAATTTGAACTTGTATTCTTTGCACTATGCACTTGTTGGTCTTATTTTCTGGAATTCCATTTCATCAGACAACTGCAAAGCTAATTACCTCACCTCCTTTCTATTAGTAGTCAAATGCCACCTCATCAGCAAAGCCACAATACAGTCTTGTTAACTATAGGAACAACGCTGTGTAATAAATATCTAGATTTTGATCATCCTGCATAACTCAAACTGTACACCCATTGAATAGGAAGTCCCCATTTTCTCCTACCTTTATCCTCTGGCAACCACCATTCTACTCTCTGTTTCAATCTATTTGCCTACTTTATATACCTCATATAAGTAAAATCATGAAGTATTTATCCTGTGGTGACTGGCTTGTCTGGTGTAGGATGATTTCCTTTAGGTGCATCTACACTTTTACATATGGTGGAATTTCTTTGTTTAATGTTGAATAATATTGTATTATATGTATATTCATATTTCTACTAACAGTGTACAAGGGTTCAAATGTCTCCACATTTTCACCAACAGTTTTTTTTAAACTATGGCCATCTTAATAGGCATGAGGTGATATCTCATAGTTTTGATATACATTTCGCTGATGATTAGTGATGTTGAGTATCTTTTCATATACTTCTTGGCCATTTGTGAGTGTTCTTTAGAGAAATGCCTACTTAAGTCATTTGCCAATTTAAAAATCAGATTAGTTGTTTGTTTATTTTTTGCTATTGAGTTGTAGGAGTTCATGTCCTGTTTTTTAAAAATTTTTACAATTTTACATCTTTTTTTTTCCATGAAGACCTCTATTATGTATCATTCTTAAGTAGGTTAATCAGTATGAATAATCTACACAAATTAATCAATTGGCACAAATCAATCTGCAGGTATTATGACTTTTAGTTGTTCATCCTTTGTTATCCATGACATGCTATGTCCCAGTTTACCTGTTAAAATACTTGTTAATTATCTTTAAAAAATTTTTATTCTCTGTGAGGTTATCATTCTTGTTTTTTCTTTCTTTTTTTTGTAATTTATTCTAGACATTTTTTAGCAGGAATCAGTACCAGGAATAAATTTGGTTAAATATTCAGCTTTAATTCTTCCTTATTTTTACCCGCTAAATATATCAGATACCCTCATAGTCTTATGAAACTTTAGAGAGTTTTAGAAAAAATTTAAAAAAGTTTGTAGTTCCATAACTACATATGTGTTATGGATATGAACATGTCCATATCCATATAACATGTTTATATCCATATCATGTATGGATATAAATAACCACATAATGGGGTTTATATTATTACTGTGTCAGGCAATTATGGATGTTTTCATTGCTTGAAAACTGAATTTTGTTTTTTTGATACAAAATTAATCATATGCTAAAAAATTTAGCCTAGCAAATTAAACTAATGAATGATATTCCTGTCATGTGTTATGAAATAAAATTAGGAAAATTATCTTTATGGTTTTCTCAATCAAAGATAAAATTTATTCATTAATTCATCACATGATTACTGTGCACCTTCTGTATAACAGACATGGTTCTGCAGTTTGATAATCATTAGAGAACAAAGGAAATAAGTCTGGCACTCATGCACTGATGCTACATACAATGCATTCTAGAATAGTGAAGATGAAAGTCATTATACCTTTATGAACTAAAATATTTAATAATATAATGCAGATGTTCTTCAAAAGTATCAGAGTAGATTATGCAAAAAGAATTTGTACAAATGATTAAAGATAGTTCCACTCATAATTTTGACACCCTGTCAATACCTTGGTTTTAGTTTTCCTCCTATACAATGATGTGTGTAATTGGGCATAAAGATGGATGTAGCATTGTAGTCTTGGATTCATCCTTACAATTTCCTTCTCATGCTTTGTTTGGCTGGAATAAATAAGAAATAAGTTTTCATTTTTTTCTGCTATTCGCACCCCAAGAGGGCCAACCTAGTTTATGAAAATCAAACTGTACATTTTTATAGCTTCTGTTTTCATGGACGTTTTGAATTGCCACCTCAAATCATTGCAGAATCAGATATGGTTTCTATTACCTTACCATTTTGCTTATAATTTATGAAGCAGACAGGATTTGTGTTTGATTTCCTTAAGCTTCACTGAAATTGTAGGTTGAGAATAACATTTATTTTGACTGGAAAGCTGAATAAACAAAATTTCAGAGTTTTAACAAGAATAATTTATCAAATCCATTGAGTTTAAAAAGTAGAATAATTCTACAGAGTATTTATGTTTCCTTCTTTCTTTAAATGTTAGTTGTGTCAATAACATTTCAGAGTATGGATTTGGCTACAGACAGTCATCTTTACAGGATAAAATGGATAGGTTTGACTCTGTGTCCCCATCCAAATCTCATAGCGCCTATAATTCTGACATGTTGTGGAAGGAACCAAGTGGGAGATAATTGAATCATGGGGACAGGTCTTCCCTATGCTGCTCTTGTGATAGTGAATAAGTCTCACAAGATCTGATAATTTTAAAAATGGGAGTTTCCCTGCATAAGATCTCCCTTTGCCTTCTGCCATCCATGTTAAGACGTGACTTGCTCCTCCTTACCTTCTACAATGATTGTGAGGCCTCACAGCCACATGAAACCGTGTGTCCAGCGAACATCTTTCTTTTGTAAATTGCCCAGTCTTGGGTAGATCTTTATCAGCAGTGTGAAAATGGACTAATAGAGTAAATTGGTACAGCGAGTGGGGCGCTGCTGAAAAGATACCCAAAAATGTGGAAGTGACTTTGGAACTGAGTAAAAGGCAGAGGTGGGAACAGTTTGGAGGACTCAGGAGAAGACAGGAAAATGTGGGTCAGTTTGGAACTCTCAAGAGACTTGTTGAATGGCTTTGACCAAAATGCTGGTAATGATATGGATCATGAAATCCAGGCTGAGGTGGTCTTAGATGGAGATGAGGAACTTGTTGCGAACTGGAGGAAAGGTGACTCTTGTTATGTTTTATCAAAGAGACTGGTGGCATTTTGCCCCTGCCCTAGAGATCTGTGGAACTTTGAACTTGAGAGAAATGAGTTAGGGTATCTGGCAGAATAAATTTCTAAGCATCAAAGCATTCAACAGTTGACTTGGGTGCTGTTAAAAGCATTCAGTTTAAAAAGGGAAACATATAAAAGTTTGAAAAAATTGCAACCTGCCAATGCGATAGAAAAAAAATCTGGCTGGGCACAGTGGCTCACGCCTGTAATCCCAGCACTTTGGGAGGCTGTGGCACGTAGATCACGAGGTCAGGAGATCGAGACCATCCTGGCTAACATGGTGAAACCCCGTCTCTACTAAAAATACAAAAAATAAAAATTAGCCAGGCATGGTGGCAGATGCCTATAGTCCCAGCTACTGGGGAGACTGAGGCAGGAGAATGGTGTGAATCCAGGAGGTGGAGCTTGCAGTGAGCTGAGATCATGCCACTGCACTTGAGCCTGGGCAACACAGCAAGACTCCATCTCAAAAAAAAAAAAAATAGAGAAAAGAAAAAATCCATTTGCTGAGGAGAAATTCAACTGGCTGCAGAAATTTGCATAAGTAACAACAAGCTGAATGTTAATCACCAGGACAATGGGGAAAGTATCTCTAGGGCATGTCAGAGACCTTTGCAGCAGCCCCTCTCATCACAGGCCCAGAGATTTAGAAGGAAAAAATGGTTTTGTGGGCTGGGCCCAGGGTCCCTTTGCTTTGTGCAGTCTAGGTACTTGGTGCCCTGCATCCCAGTCACTCCAGCCATGACTGAAAAGGGGCAAAGGTACAGCTCAGGATGTTACTTTAGAGGGTGGAAGCCCCAAGCTTTGGCAGCTTCTATGTGGTGTTGAGCTTGTGAGTGCATAGAAGTCAAGAATTGAGATTGGGGAACCTCCACCTAGATTTCAGACAATGTATGCAAATGACTGGCTGCCCAGGCAGAAGTTTGCTGTAGGGGTGGGGCCCTCATGGAGAACCTCAGCTAGGGCAGTGTGGAAGGGAAATGTGGGGTAAGAGCCCCCAAACACAGAGTCTCTACTGGGGTACCATCTAGCAGAGCTGTGAGACAACAGCCACCATTCTCCAGATGCCCAAATGGTAGATCCACTGACAGCTTGCATCATGCAGCTGGAAAAGCCACACACACTCAGTGCCAGCCCATGAAAGCAGCCAGGAGAGGGGCTATACCCTGTAAAGTCACAGGGGCAGAGCTGCCCAAGGCCATGGGAGCCCACCTCTTCCATCAGTGTGACCTGGATGTGAGACATGTAGTCAAATGAGATCATTTTGGAGCTTTAAGGTTTGACTGCCCCACTGGATTTCAGACTTGCATGAGGCCTGTTGCCCCTTCGTTTTGGCCAGTTTCTCCCATTTCGAATGGCTATATTTACCCAAGACTTGTACCCCCATTGTATCTAGGAAGTAAGCAACTTGCTTTTGATTTTACAGGCTCATAGGCAGTAGGGACTTGCCTTGTCTTGGATGAGACTTTGGATTGTGGACTTCTGAGTTGATGCTGAAATGATTTAAGACTTTCAGGGACTGTTGGGAAGGCATGAATGGTTTTGAAATGTGAGGACATAAGGATTGGGAGCGGCCAGGGTGGAATGATATAGCTTGGCTCTGTGTCTCCACCCAAATCTCATCTTGTAGCTCACATAATTGCCACGTGTTATGGGAGGGACCCAGTGGGAGATAATTGAATCATGGGGGCAGGTCTCTTCCATGCTGTTCTTGTGATAGTGAATAAGTCTCATGAGAGCTGATAATTTTAAAAATGGGAGTTTCCCTGCACAAGCTATCTCTTTACCTGCTGCCATCCATTTTAGCTGTGACTTGTGTCCCCTTAGCTTCTGCCATGATTGTGAGGTTTCCCCAGCCAAGTGGAACTGTAAGTCCAAAGAACCTCTTTCTTTCTACATTGCCCAGTCTTGGGTATGTCTTTATCAGCAGCATGCAGGTGGACTAATACTATGGAATTATGCAAAGATTTTCAACTTTTAAAAAATTTGTGCACTTGTTTTGTTTTTATTTTAAATCTCCATTTAATTATGTCAGATAATTTGATTTTGATGTGTATCCGTAAACATTATAGTGTATATTTTGATGAAATAAGTCAAGTAACTTGGGGAATTAGAATTTGGGAAAAATTATTTGAGCACCTGATTGTTTTTGAGTTAAAATACTTTTTAACGTACTTTCAGGAAATGTTTTATAACTTCAAAACTATTTAAAGCCTTCTTAATTTATAGCTCACACAAATTCATACCATTTAAATTTTTAAAATTTACTATTTGATAATGTGATTTAAACAATATTACAGATAAATTTTAAGCAACTCTTGTTTGTTTGTTTTTTGAGACGGAGTCTTGCTCTGTCACCCAGGCTGGAGTGCAGTGGCACGATCTCAGCTCACTGCAACCTCCGCCTCCCAGGTTCAAGCAATTCTGTCTCAGTCTCCCCAGTAGCTGGGACTACAGGCGCCTGCCACCACACCCAGATAATTTTTGTATTTTTAGTAGAGATGGGGTTTCACCATATTGGTCAGGCTGGTCTTGAACTCCTGACCTCAGGTGATCCACCCTCCTCAGCCTCCCAAAGTTCTGGGATTACAGGCGTGAGCCACTGAGCCCAGTGCAACTCTTTAAAAGGTAGACATTTCATGAAAGGCAGGCCATAATTCTTATTTCAGGTTCTCTAAAATATTAACTCCTTTGAAATTAATAAAACATAGTGACTGTTGTTTTTTCTTTTAAAACAGGAACTTGTGGTGAATAACAAATAAGACAATTTTTACATTTTTGTTTTTTGTTTGTTCAAAATGAGTTAATATGGTCACAGGTTAAAGTCCTTTTTGGATAAAATAATTAACAGATTTAGAAATCTCTAAAATTTCATCTCACAGAGGTAGATAATTGCATTTAATGTCAGCCACAGTAAAATTTAGGAGTTGTTATATGGCATTATTTTAGAACACTATATGGATCCAAAGGCATTGCAAAGAAAGAACAAGGATTTAGTAAATTTAGGCTAAGTTGAAGAAATAGGGGAGCAGAGGAACACAGAATTAGCTAAGCCTAAGGTAGATACCAGGATATGGGTCAAGACATGGTCAAGAGTATGGAAACTTATCAAAACACAGCATTAATCATAGATTTATGTTTTTATTGAACACAAAACACCTCCTATATGCTAAGTACTCTTCTAGGTGCTAACACTGAGATGAGATGCACCAATAGGACTGGGTATCAACAACAAACATATTAATGACTAAAAAGTTTTCATGTCTTAGAAGAGGTACATACCAAAACCTGACTGTGTCAAATGTCATGGTAAATATAAAATTAGACATTAGTAAGCAAATATTCAGATAGCATATCTCATTGCAAAAACTAAAACAAACTAGAAGGAGAAAAAAAGGTCTACTTCTCACAATATAAATGTATTCAATGAATGCATCTTCTTTTCATTTGCTCTGGCAAGAACTCTACTCCATATTTTTTACCTTTTCTCCATAACATCAGAAATATAAATTAACAAACAGCATTTGTTTGTGTTTATTGTTGTTTATCTTTAGTGTTTAGTGTTGTTATCTTTAGTGTTGTTATCTGCAGTTCAGTTTCTCTGGCTAAATGCAAATGTCTAGTCTTTCTGTCTCCAATTTTGTCCATTCTTATTGATTCTGAAAATTGAAGACAAGCTGATCTTTTCCACACACATATCTGATCTGAAAAATCAAGCCAGTGATGAAGGAAGTATTGGCTAAACACAAATATGAAAAAAGATTTGCATTTGGAATATATAGGACACTCTAAAACTCAATAACAAAAAAGAATATAGCCCAGTAATATATGTAAAAAGACATTTCACCAAAAATATGGGTGGCATATAATATATACAAAATATATATGGAAGGAAAATAATACAAACATAGATGTTTAACAACATTAGATATTAGAGAAATGCAAATTTAAAGCACAATAAAATACTTCTGCATATGTATTGGAATTACTAAAATAAAAAAAATTCCAAATAAGATAAATGCAAGGCAACTAGAATTTTCATACATTGTTGATGAGAATGCAAAATGGCATAGTCACTTTGGAATATATTTTGACAGTTGCTAGTAAAGGTAAATATATACCTGACATATTACCCACAATCCCAATCTTAGATAGCTAAGTAAGAGTCATGAAAGCTTCCATTTGCACATGTTTATTGTTGTATTTTTAAAAACAGTAAAAAAAAATTACTTTCAGCTGATGAATGGATAAGCAATCTGTGCTCTATCAATACTATAGAATACTGCTCAGCAATAAAAAGGAAGAGAATACAGATACACACAGCAACATGGATAAATCTCAAATGTTATGCTGAATGAAAGCAGCCAGATTAAAAGTTTACTTCGTATATGAGTCCATTTATACGACATTGAAGAAGAGGCAAAATTATAGTGATAAAAAGCCAATCATTAGGTAATAGGAACTGAGGATTGGAGTTGGTTTGTCTTAAAAGAGCACAAAGGAATTCTTACGTGATGACACTTTTCTGTATTTTGGTTGTGGTATTATGTCTGACTCAATCCATTTGTCAGACTATAATAAAAAGGATAATTTTTACTGTATATAAATTATGACTCAATAAACCTGACTTAAGAAATAATATGATTATTCTATTACTTTAAATCCTCAATTATTGTTATCCAAAGGTGAAATTCACACTCTATGAAATGACATATGTGTCTTTTAGTTTATTAGTTTGTTAGCTTATAATTTGTCCTAGTTAGCCTTTCCTATGCTCCTCTTTCCATATTCTTTAGCCAAATCCCATATTCAGTTAAACTGGCATGACCAGTTTCTAAAACATGCCAGTCACTTTCTACTTTATATGTAAGCCATGTGTTTTAAATTTATATGCATTACTACAATGTATAGGGCTGAAATTTTCTTAAATTTTTTATGTAATTGCAATCAGTTTGCTTATGAACTCCCATTTCCACTCAAAAGAGGAAAATGTCCCTGTAAGGAAACTCTGTGCTGTTCAAGTTAAAACAGTCTCTTCAGGGTAATTTCTCAATCAGTATTGCATTTAAGCTTAGTCCATTTCTAATTAAAACTTATTATTAGCGATACTGTTCCCTCTTAATAATTATCCCCCTTTTCCCTCTCTCTGATCTTCAGGAGAAATATTCATAACCTGTGGCATTAGAAAGGGGTGCAGGGTGCTGAGCTGTTGTCATGGTCAGCTGTGGCATCTCTGATGCATCTTGATGCATCTGGTGCAAATCCAGGCTCTGGTTCACGTCCTGTCCTAGCATCTGCTCCTGCTGTAGCTTGCTGTGTTCACTCATTTGAGATTGGAATATATTATTGTTGTCCTGTCCATGGTATTTGCTGTGCCATCCAATTGTACGGTTCACAAACTGTCTTCCTTGTTCAGACCACAGGCATCTTCTCAATAGTTTGATGACATGTCTGTTTCTTCTACTGAGTTACAACTTATAAAAAAAGTATAAGTTCCATCTTCTGAGCATTGATTTTTGTCATTTGAGTTAAGCTTTTAAAATAAAAAACCCATTCAACCTTTCAAGTGCCTGAGTCTTCTCGTCTGACAACCGGTTTATAAGACAGACTCTTTTGGATTGGCTTCAATAAGCTCTTAGAATTTCAAAGCTGAAAATAAAAGTCTCCTCTAATTCCTTTGTATTTCAATCTTTGAAAAATTAAGGTCTCCCTCAATAAAATAATTTCCTCTGGATGAATAAAAAGCAGGAAACATAAGGATATTTTTAAAAAGTAAATTTAAAAAACAAAAATAAGAAAAAAAACCCATCAGCTTGCACACATTCTGCAATATCTGTGTGATGTGTGCCCCATCCCTTTCCTGAGCACTTTCCACCCATCCTTTGGGGATCTTAAGTAATATTAATAAGAAAATTCTGATCTCCAAAGAGTGTATTAGCTGTCACTTCTGTGTCATATTTATGCAAATGTGTTCCCATTGCCAATACTTATCACACTTATGGAAAATCCTCTTTAAATTATGATTTATTTTTGAATTTATGGGGTATTTAAAAGTGTTGCTTTAAATTTTTTCATTATGTGTAATTATATTTATGGGATACGGAGTGATATTTTGATACATATGTACAATGTGTAATGATAAAATCAGTGTAATTACCATATTTATCACCTCCAACTTTTTTTTATTATTATGATCATTCAAAATCTCTTCTAGGCTTTTGGAAATATACATTAAATTATGGTTAATTATTTTCACTCTACATTGCTGTAGAACCCTATGCATTATCCCTCCCAACTAAGTGTAAATGTTTTGAGTCCCACATTTAAGTATTTAATTCATTTTAATTTGTTTTTGCACATGGTAAGAGCTAGGAGTCTAGTTTTATTCCTCTGCTGTAAATATTGTTTTCCCAGCATTATTTATTGAAAAGATTGTTCCTTTTTCAGTGAATGTACTTGCTGCCTTTGTCAAACATCAGTTGGCCGTAAATACAAGAATTTATTTCTGGGTTATCTATTATCTTCCACTAGTCTATGTGTCTGTTTTTATAGTGATACTATGCTATTGTATTTGCTATAGCTTTGTAATATATTTTGAAGTCAGGTAGTGAAATGCCTCCAGCTTTACTGATTTTGCTTAATATTACTTTGGCTATTTGGGGTCTATTGTGGTTGTATATGAGTTTCAGGATTTTGTTTTCTATTTCTGTGAAGAATATTATTGGCATTTGACAGGGATTGCATTGAATATATGGATTGCTTTGAGCAACATGGCTATTTTAAGACTATTAATTCTTTTAATCCATGAGCATGGGATGTATTTCCAATTATTCATGTCCTTTTAAATTTTTTTCATCGATGTTTTATAATTTTTATTGTAGGGATCTTCCACCTGTTTGATTAAACGTATTGCTAGGTACTTTATTTTTCTGTAAGTATTGTGAATAAGATCACATATTTCATTTTCACTTACTTCTTTATTGGTGTATAGAAGTGCTAGTGATTTTTTTATATTGATATTGTATCCTGAAAATGTACTGAATTTGTTTCTTAGTTCTAAGAGTTTTTTGGTAGAGTCTTTAGGTATTTTAGTATATAAGATTATGTCATCTTTAAAGGGGGACAGTTTGACTCCTGCTTTTCCAATTTGGATGCCCTTTATTTCTTTATCTTGCCTAATTGCTCTGGCTAGAACTACGAGTACTATGTTGAATAACAGTAGTGAAAGCGGGCATCTTTGTCTTATTTTAATTCTTAGATATAGATTTTCAATGTTGCCCCATTCAGTATTAGTTGTGGGTTTTTCATATATGGCCTTTCTTGGGATATGATATAGTCCTTTTATATCTAATTTGTTGAGTTTTTATCATAAAGAAATATTGAATTTTATCAAATTTTTTTTGCAATTATTGAGAAAATGAAATGGCTTTGGTCCTTCATTCCATCATTGTGATGTATTACATTTGTTGATTTGTATATGTTAAACCATCCTTTCATTCCCGGGATAAATTTCACTTGATCATGTTTTATTTTTTTAATGTGTTGCTGGATTTCATATGCCAATATGTTGATGAGAATTTTTACATTTATGTTTATTGAGGATATTTCCCTATAGTTTTTTGTTGTTGTTGTGCTTTTGTCTTGTTTTGGTATCAGGATAATTCTGGTTTTATGGAATAAATTAGGAAGAATTCTTTCTTCTCCAGTTTTTTTTAATAGTTTGAAAAGAATTGGTATTAGTTCTATTTAAAAAGTTTGATAGAATTCAGCAGTAAATTCATCTGGTCCAGGATTTTCTTTCCTGGGATTCATTTTATTAATGATTCAATATTATTATTGGTTATTGGTTTGTGCATGTTTTCTATTTCTTCCTGGTTCAATTTTGGTAGATTTATATTGAGAGGTGACAGTGTGCTGGCAGTCCTCACAGCCCTCGCTTGCTCTCAGCACCTCCTCTGCCTGAGCTCCCACTTTGGCGGCACTTGAGGAGCCCTTCGGCCCACCGCTGCACTGTGGGAGCCCCTTTCTGGGCAGGCCAAGGCTGGAGCCCACTCCCGCAGCTTGCAGGGAGGTGTGAAGGGAGAGGCACGAGCGGGAACCGGGGTTGCATGGGGCGCTTACGGGCCAGCTGGAGTTCGGGGTGGGCGTGGGCTTGGTGGGCCCCTGCACTTGGAGCAGCCAGCCATCCCTGCTGGCCCCGGGCAATGGGGGACTTAGCACCCACGCCAGTGGCTGCGGAGGGTGTACTGAGTCCCCTGGCAGTGCCGGCCCACAGGCGCTGCGCTTGATTTCTCACTGGGCCTTGGCTGCCTTCCCACGGGGCAGGGCTCGGGACCTGCAACCTGCCATGGCTGAGCCTCCCACCCCCTCCGTGGGCTCCTGTGCAGCCCGAGCCTCCCCGACGAGTGCCACCCCCTGCTCCACCGTGCCCAGTCCCATCGACCACCCAAGGGCTGAGGAATGCGAGCGCAGGGCGCAGGACTGGCAGGCAGCTCCACCTGCAGCCCCGGTGCGGGATCCACTAGGTGAAGCCAGCTGGGCTCCTGAGTCTGGTGGGGACGTGGAGAGTCTTTATATCTAGCTCAGGGATTGTAAATACACCAATCTGAGCACCCTGTGTTTAGCTCAAGGTTTGTGAGTGCACCAATCGACACTCTGTATCTAGCTGCTCTGGTGAGGACGTGGAGAACCTTTATGTCTAGCTCAAGGATTGTAAATACACCAATCCGCACTCTGTATCTAGCTCAAGGTTTGTAAACACACCAGTCAGCACCCTGTGTTTAGCTCAAGGTTTGTGAGTGCACCAATCGACACTCTGTATCTAGCTGCTCTGGTGGGGCCTTGGAGAACCTGTGTGTGGAAACTCTGTATCTAACTAATCTGATGGGGACTTGGAGAACCTTTGTATCTAGCTCAGGGTTTGTAAACGCACCAATCAGCGCCCTGACAAAACAGGCCACTCGGCTCTACCAATCAGCAGGATGTGGGTGGGGCCAGATAAGAGAACAAAAGCAGGCTGCCCGAGCCAGCATCGGTAACCGGCTCGGGTCCTGTTCCACACTGTGGAAGCTTTGTTCTTTCGCTCTTTGCAATAAATCTTGCTACTGCTCACTCTTTGGGTCCACGCTGCTTTAATGAGCTGTAACACTCACTGTGAAGATCTGCAGCTTCACTTCTGAGCCCAGCGAGACCACGAACCCGCCTGAAGGAAGAAACTCCGAACACATCTCAACATAAGAAGGGACAGACTCCAGACGCGCCACCTTAAGAGCTGTAACACTCACCGCGAGGGTCCGCGGCTTCATTCTTGAAGTCAGTGAGACCAAGAACTCACCAATTCTGGACACAATATGTCCAGGAATTTATCTGTTTCCTCTAGGTTTTCTAATTTGTTGCTATGGAATTGCTTATAATAGTCTGTAATGATTTTTTTTTTATTTCTATGGTATCAATTGTAATGTCTTTTTCATTTCTGAAAGTATTTGGGTCTTCCATCTTTTTTTCTTAGTCTAGTTAATGGTTTGTTAATTTTGTTTATCTTTTTTAAAAATAAACTTTTGGTTTTGTTGCCCTTTGTATGTTTTTTAAAATTCCTATTTTGTTTTATTCTGGTCATATCTTTTAAATTTCTTTTCTCCTAGTAATTTGGGGTTTGGTTTGTTCTTGCTTTTCTAGTTCCTTGTTAGGTTGTTTAACTGAAATCTTTCTACTTTTTTGACATAGGCATTTATTATTATGACCTCTCTTAGTACTGATTTCCTATATCTCATAGGCTTTGGTATGTTATGTTTCTGTTTTTATTTGTTTCAATTTTTAAAAAATTGCTTTCTAATTTGTTCATTGACTTAATGGCCATTCGGGAGCTTATTATTTAATTTCCATGTGTTTGTAGTTTCTAGAGCTCCTCTGTTTACTGACTTCAAGTTTTATACTGTTATGGTCTGAGAAGATATTTGTTATGGTTTTGATATTTTTATATTTGTTGCAGTTCTGTGGCCTAACATGTTGTCTATCTGGAAAATGTTTCATGTGCTGATGAGAAGAATGTGTATTCTACAGCTGTTTGATGAAGTGTTCTAAATGTCTTTTAGCCCCTTGGCCTATAATTCATTTAAGTTCAATGCTTCTTTGTTGTTGTTTTGTTTGAGTGTTGTGTCCAATACTGAAAGTGAGCTATTGAAGTCCCCAACCACTATTGTATTGGGGTCTTTCTCTTTAGCCTTAATATTTTTGTTTTATATATGTGGGTCCTCCATTGGTGAGTGAATATATGTTTACAATATTTATATACTTTTGGTGACTTGATCCTTTTTTTTTTTTTCAGATGGAGTCTCGCTCTGACGCCGAGGCTGGAGTGCAGTGGTGCGATCTTGGCTCACTGCAACCTCTGCCTCCCGGGTTCATGCAGTTCTCCTGCCTCAACCTCCTGCGTAGCTGTGATTACAGGTGTGCACCACCATGCCCAGCTAATTTTTGTATTTTTGGTAGAGACGGGGTTTCACCATGTGGGTCAGGCTGGTCTTGAACTCCTGACCTTGTGATCTGCCTGCCTCAGCCTCCCAAAGTGCTGGGATTACAGGCATGAGCCACCACACCTGGTCGATCCTTTTTCATTATGTAATAACCTCACTTAATTATTTTTATGTTTTTTGAATTAAAGTCTATTTTATGTGAGATAAGTTTAGGTATTCCTGTGTGCTTTTGGTTTCCCTTTGTGTGCAGTGTCATCGTCTTCACACATAAAGAGAGACTTTGTAGGCAGCATATACTTTGGTATTTTTTAAGTCCATTTAGCTGGTCTAGATATTTTAATTGGGGAATTTATATCATTTAAATTCAAGATTATTACTGATAGATGGGAACTTCCTCATTTTGTTACTTTTTTTTATTCTTTTATATATATTCTTCATCATTCTTTTTCTCTTATTGTTTATCTTTGCAATCTTTTGATTTTCTGTGGTGATAACATTTGATTTCTTTATCCTTCTTTAGGTATCTGTTCTACCAGTTAATTTTATACTTTTATGTGTTTTCATGATAATAAATGTCATCCTTTTTCTTCTACATGTAGGACTCCCTTAACCATTTAATGTGAGGTCAGTCTAATGGTGATTAATTCCCTCAGTTTTTGCTTGTTTGGGAAATACTTTTTATTTATCTTCATTTCTGAAGGAGAGTTTTGCTCAGTATGGTACTCTTGGCTGACTTTTTTTTTTTTCTTTCAGCACCTTGAATTTATCATCCCATTCTCTCCAGACTCCTAAGGTTTCTGCTGAGAAATATGCCATTAGTCTAAGGGGATTTTCTTATATTTGACTTGCTGATTTTCTCTTGCTGGTTTTAGAATTCTCTTTTGGTCTTTGAATTTTGGCAATTTGCCTGTAAAATGTCCTGAGAGGACATGGTCAGTGCAGTCTATTTGAGAGTATTTGACATTCCTATATATGGATGTTTATATCTCCTCCAAGACTGTGAACATTTTCAACTATTATTTTATTATGTAGATTTTCTATGCCTTTTCTCATCTCTTCTCCTTCTGGAACTCCCAAAATTCAAACATTTGTTCACTTGTTGGTGTCCAATGTATCATTTATGCACCCTTCTTTCTTTTTCTTTTTCTTTTTTTCTGTATGATTTCAGAAGACCTATCTTCAAGTATAGGAATTATTACTTCTGTGTGATCTGGTCTATTGTTGAATCTCTCAATATTATTTTTATATCATTCATTGAATTCTTTGGTTCCAGGATTTTGTCTTTATTCTTTTTTATGGTATCAATGTCTGTGCTGAATTTCTCATTCAGAACGTAAATTGTCTTCCTGATTTTTCTGTATTGCCCATTTGTATTCTCTTATATCTTGTCATGTTTCCTAAAGAATACTATTTTGAATTCCTGTCAGGAATTTTATACATTTTCATTTCTTTGGGTCTGAACTTGGAGAATTATTGTGTTCTTTTGTAGATGTTATATTCCATTGCTTTTTCATGTTTCTTTTGTCCTTATGTTGATATCTGCATATCTAGTATAACAACTGTTTTAGTTTTATGCAGTAGCTTTTGAAGGGAAAGAGTGTTTCCTACAGATGTATCTGTAGTGTCAGTTGGGTAGGGTACTTTGTCTTTGGTTCTGGGTGGGTACCATAGTGTAGTCCCCATTTGATTTCTTCAGCCATAATCAATATCAGCAATGTCTGTGAGTTTCTCAGTGGCCTAGGCTGTGATTCTTTCTCAAGGTTGTTGTAAGGCTTTGCTGGAGACTAGGATGCTGCCCATGCCAGTCCTCAGGCACCTGAATTGTTCACTGGCTGTGGCAATGGCAAGAACTGAGTGAACTTCTACTCAGTCCCCTGGATGGCTTCAATGGACATCAATGGTGGTGGCGGCTGGACAGGTGGATCAGTTTTGGGCCCCTGAGTGATGCACATGGCTACCTGTGGCTGTGATGGTAGCCTGGGTGGGCTAACTTTGGATCCCCAGGCAGCACATGTTGATGTGCAGCAGCGCTGGAACTGGAGGGGGGCAGTGTTGCTATCAGTGGTGGCAGCCTTAGGCAGTTGTCTCTCAGGATCTGAGAGGGCAGTGGTGCACACTTCAGCTCCCTATGTCCTGGGGACAGCTTCCTGATGTGCTGAATTCCCACTTCCCCTGGATGTAGGATTTTGCATGAGCTCAAAGGCCAAGAATGTAGCTGCATCACTGGCTCCAGCTGGTGTTGTGATGCTCCAGTCCTCTGACTGGAAGTGAGGGGTTTGGAGCCCAGCGATTTGGAGTTGCAGAGGTCTTGGGGCTCCTTGGAAGAGTATGGTCAGTTTTACCTTCTCTCTAAATGGCACTGTTCTGCAGCAGCCTGGATCCTGGGGAGTGAGTGGGACCCAGTGTAAATTCCTTCTCTGAGAAAATGTAATTGTGTGGCCTTCAGGCCTGTACTAGACTCAGAGTTGCTGAGGGTTGAGGGACTCTCACATAGCTAGAATTGCAGGCATCTGTGGTGGGAATGTGGATGATTGGGAATCTCTTGCTTACCCTTCCCCTGCAATGGAAAGTCTCTCCTAGCTTTCAGCATATCACAGCTGACTGCTTTGCTTACCTCTCTATGGTGCAATCTTAAGTTCCCATGCCTCACAGGTACCTGTCAATTTCCTGCTGAATTCCAGTGTTCTTCCTTATACACTCTACTTGATGTGTGCTTATCTACTCTTTTCATCATTCTTCGTGGATAAGGGGAATGTTGGATTCTTCTAGTCAGCCATCTTGATGGTGTCTCTCTAGAAATGCTTTATTTTACAAAGTTATTTAATTTTCATTGCCAAATTTATTTCTTAATTGCATTTTACTGAGTATGATCTAATAATATTGATAATTTGACATTGTATTAAAATTTGCTTAATGTACTAATATATGTGATCTTTTAATCCATGTATTCATTAAATATATAATCTTTGCATATTGGTTACAGAGTTCTATATATTGCTCAGAGGCAATGGGCAAAATATTTGAAAACCAGTGCTGTGTTGGTCCAGCCAATAGTAATGCATGTTCTATCAGTCAGAACAGCTACTGGCACCTACATTTTACCACAGATGGTAGCTGAAATTAGTTCTGTACATATATATATCAGTTAGAAAGACTGTGTGAATCCTGTTGTTTGGGTCTTATATATTTTCACTGTTTTTCATAGGCTTGGCTTATAATTATAATTGAGGAAATTGGGGTTGAAATCTTTTAATGTGATGTTGAATTTGACAGTTTCTCACAAATAAATATGTTTGTCAATTTTAAAAATTATTGTGAAGGTACTTTTAAAATCTTATGTTTGAAATAATTACATTATCTTAATAGGATTCTTATTACTTGGCAATTTACTTTATACTCATTAATGGTTTGTTTTTAGTGTACTTTTAAAATTTATTGTCTTTATATGTTTTGTATCTCTGGAGTTTTTTTTTGTTTTTGATGTTACTCATCTTTTTATTATTATAGATCAAAATTTCACCAGAGTTGTACTTAAATAAGAAAGTTAATATTTTACCATTAAATATGTCTAATTTTAATCTACTTTTTATCCATATCAATTTTGACCATTGCTTTATAATTTTTCTTAGGTATTACTTTTTATTATTGTGGTAGATATCTCTTTAGTATTGTGCTTTTTAACTGTTATTAGTTGGTATATATAACATAGGAATTTCTATATGCCTATTTTATCAATTTTCTATTGTTTAATATTATAATACTACTAGATTATATTGATAAATAAATAGTTTTGTAAGATGTATTGAATAAAGTTAATGATAGAGGGCTATCTTGTGTTTTTCATTTTGCTTTGTCTTTTTTTTTATGCTTTTCTATTTTCATTTTTGGTATGGTACAAATAACCTACCAAAGACTTAAATATAAATAATATTTAAGCAGACATACAAACACATTTTATGGTTGCACATTCCTCCATAGATTCAACATTAATAGTATTCTTGACAATTGTTTAGACAATTATTTTTCTAGTGTGCTTAGTTAAATGAGGCCAAGAGGAATTCTCTGGAAATCAAGGCACAATTAATTTTAAAGCATTTGTTTTTGCTGTTTACCTGTAAATATAAAACACAAAAAGATCTAATTATATCAAATACACTTGTTTCTCAGGGCCAGTCTGCTTGGCCTCCTAAAGAAAAACGATAAAACAAAGTGAGTCCTTCAATGTCAACAAGGTCTATCAACCAGTGTTACAAGCATGTATGTCTAAGACACCTCAATGTTATAAACCAAATTCCTAAAAGTTCAGGTTTATTGCTTCGTACTGAGTCGCTTTAAAACCTCTGAATCCCATAGGGAAACTTTTATTTCAAAATCAATGTTGGAGTTGTTTGAGGAGAAGAGAACTATCTCTCAACCAATGCCCTATCAGTTAGAAAGGATTACAGGTATTTGAAATAAACTTCTAAGGAGCTTTTCAAAATTTGGAGAATGGTCATAAAAGCTGCCTTTTATGTATCATCCACAGAAATATCTATGAGTTTACATGCACATAATTAGCACACATTGTCATTAAGGACTTTTGCAGACTTTGGGTGAAAGCATTTTTGTTTGTATAAAATAAGGTATCAATTTGTTCTACTTTAGTAGACAGCCAGGAATACTGCATATTCTGCAATTTTGATTCACACTTAGAAAAAGAGGTAGCAAAATTGCTTTAAATCTACCACTGCCACAAATTTAACATTTAAAAAGTAGTTACATACATTTAGGAGGTATCCATGCACACTTTGAGGAATAGTAACATGAAGACATCAAAAATACTCATTTAACCTCAATTATATGCACAGGTTTGTGATTTAATTGTGAGTATATAGTGGTAACAAGACATGATGTTTCTTCTTCAGAGATCATCCTTCAGCTAAGATATAAAAACCACCTGTTATGATTGGACTGTTTGTCTCTACCCCCAAGTTTATGTGATGAAATCCTGACCCCCAAAGTGATGGTATTAAGAAAAGAGGCCTTTGGGAGGTGTTTAGTGAGGAAAGAGCCCTGACAAATGGAACTCATGCCTTTATGAAAGAGACTTCAGAGAGCAGCTTTGCCCTTCCAACAGGTGAAGACACAGGGAGAAGCTATCAGTTTGCAACCCAGAAGAGGGCCCTCCCCAAAATTTGACCATGCTGGCCTCTTGATCTTGTACTTTCCAGCCGCAAGAACTGAGAAATAAATTTCTGTTGTTTATAAGTGAGCCAGTTTACTGCATTTTATCATAGCAGCCTAGATAGACTAAGAAACATTCTGCTTTTTTTCATTAACAGTAAATGTTGACTTGGGATTTCTTAAACGTATGCGGCAATGCTATTTTATCTTAATTTTATTTTCATTATTTTTATGTACTTGATTTAAAATAGTATTTTATTAAATATTGTAAAATAATATGCCTGACATATAAAATGTTAGAAAGATTAACAATAATATAGATACTTATTTACACAATGGAGTTTTAAAATAGAACATTGCCATGCCGTTTTCCTGTGACATTCCTTCTGGTTTCTGATTATGATATAAACCTGCATGAATGTAATACAAAAAAAAAAGTTCAGATTTCTTTTGCCTTTTAACTTTATATAAACAGAATATTTGTGAGGAGTTATACTTGCTGTTGTCCTCTTCAATTAGGAACCATGAGATCCATTATGTCGTGTGTAGTTATATACTTTATTCATGTTACTGTTGTTTATTATTTCTTTCAGTTTTCAATTTTGCCAATATAATTATTGTAAAATAATGTCTTATTGTGCTTTAATTTCATTTCTTATTAAAATTCAGTTAAGCAAATTGTCAAATATTTACTTGTCATTTGTGTGTCATTGTCTATGAAATAATTGTTCATGTCATTCCCTATGTCAGTTCCATCTTGTTGAATTTTTGTAATTGATTTATATATTTGGAGTGTTTTTCCCCCTTGGTAATACATATGGCATGTATTTTCTCTTCATTTGTGGTTTGTCCTTTTCAGCTGAACAGAAATTTATAAGTTTTTATTTTCAAATGAGTATTATTCTCCCTAATTATGTACTCTTTTTGTACTTATATGAAACATCTTTTCTCTTTTCTTAAGTAATAAAGATATTCTCATGGTTTTGTTTCCAAAATAACAGATTTGCCTTTTACATTTAATTCCTTCACTTATCTAGAATTGCCTTTGGTAAATGGTCACAATCTTCAAATATTTGCTTGGATGTTTCCTCAAAAAATTAAAAAGCTACATACTGCTTTGCAAAATATATATGATGTTTTATAAAGTGTAAATAGCTGCAAAAGATGTTTTGGCATTTTGTAAATGTTAGCTTTTAAAAAAATTATGTCAACTTTTAAATCGTCTCCAATAAATAAAAATATTATGGCAATTTAATATCCACATTTATCAAATTAAAAAATGAGCAACAAGAGCATATTTAACATTTAGATTTTTTTGCCTTGTTTCATGTACTCAGTATTTGATATGTCTTATCACTGAAATTATTTTAATCACATATATTACTGCAACAAAAATGTGAATATTATTTTAAATAACATTTTGAGACATTTTGTTTTACTGAAGCTCTATACAAGTTAAAATGTTTTAGGATCTTTTCACTACATTTGAATTACTGTGAGTATAAAAAATATAACGACATATTTTGATACTTATCTAAATATTTACTAAATATGAGAGGTAAAATATAAAATTGAAATTATCTTTTATGAGTTGGAGGAAGCTTTTATTTAGTTAGTTCATATATCTCTGGGTGATCATTACTTATTGCTAGATTACTATTCCTAGTTTTCTTCATCATACATGTAAGTGATGGGAAAATTTGTGTATTTGAATGGGGAGATAAAAATAAACGAAGCTCTGTAATATGAATTGTTACTCAATTATTTAAACCTTTTTTTTCAAATTATTTACCAAATAACATAGTGGTTTCTTACAAAACCTATTTTTAATGTAATATCAGCTGACAACTTGATTACTTCCTCCTTCAGTTTTATTGATAGCAAGAAATTGGAAATGACCTAACTTTCAAAAAGATTTGTTACCTAGTCATGAAGATCAATCACACTCTCAGTGTCTAGGAATTATACATAAAAGGCTCTACAAAGACTCTTCAAAAGACTATTAATTATTCCCTTAAATTCTTTCTCAACTAGAGGCAACATATTTAACATGATACACTAAAAATGTATCAGAAATAAGATAAAAATATAATTAATTCTAATATACTCTTGTCAATACAATATATATTTGAATTAATGCCTCCATCTAATTCCATGTTTTAAATATACTTCAGTCAGAATCATGGAGCCATCATTGAATTCAGTTAGTTTATGGGAAATGATGGTCATATAACCTAACTTGCAAAGTCAATCCTTGTCAAACAAATCAGCCAAATGATATTTACTTTCTGTCAGAAAGTAACATAAATGTGTTAATAAGCTTCCCCTTGGCACGGATTAAGCTTCTTATTCCCAATTCTAAGATAGATAGATCCCTAGCATGACTCTGTGGTCTAGATTTTTAAAAAGGGCTACATCGTCAACTTTTTTTTTTTTTTTTTTTTTTTTTTTTTTTTTTTGAGGCAGAGTCTATTCCGTCCCCAGGCTGGAGTGCAGTGACGTGATCTCGGCTCACTGCAATCTCCGCCTCCAGGTTCCAGCCATTCCCCTACCTCAGCCTCCCTAGTAGCTGGGATTACAGGTGTGCACCACCACGCCTGGCTAATTTTTTGTATTTTAGTAGAGTCGGGGTTTCACCGTGTTGGCAGGATGGCCTGGATCTCCTGACCTCGTGATCCACCCACCTCGGCCTCCCAAAGTGCTGGGATTACAGGCATGAGCAACCGCGCCTGGCCTTTCTTTTCCTTTTTCTTTTCTTTTCTTTTTTTTTTTTTTTTTTTTGAGACAGAGTCTCGCTCTGTCGCCCAGGCTGGAGTGCAGTGGCGCAATCTCGGCTCACTGCAAGCTCTGCCTCCCGGGTTCACGCCATTCTCCTGCCTCAGCCTCCCAAGTAGCTGGGACTACAGGCACCCGCCACCACGCCCGGCTAATTTTTTGTATTTTTAATAGACACGGGGTTTCACCGTGTTAGCCAGGATGGTCTCGATCTTCTGACCTCGTGATCCACCCGCCTCAGCCTCCCAAAGTGCTGGGATTACAGGCATGAGCCACCGCGCCCGGCCACATCCTCAACTTATAGGTTCTCATCCTCTCTCTCTCTCTCTGTCTCTTTCTCTACCACCCCCTACCACCCTCTACCCATTTTCCCTCTTCCCTTGTTGTTTCATAGGATTTCCCCCCAGAAGTGGTACACACAGTATTTAACAATAATTTGGAAATAAAAGAACCAAGATCTCCATCATTCCTTTGCTCCACTTGAAGTAAACGTTGAAGAGCATTTTAATATAGAACAAAATGTTGTATTTATCATGTTAAGCTTTTTTCTTAACAAAAGCATACATACAAGAGAGAAAATAAGACAGCTTTGTGGTGAGATTACCACATGTAGGCCCAGTGACAGCAGCCTTTTGATTTCCTTATTACCCAGGAAGGTAAGCATAATTTTCAAATATTTAAATTTAAATTCTCTGAGTAGCTAATTCTCAGGGAATTTAAGCAACTCTTCAATATTACTTGAAGAGCAGAGGCTGGTTCTGAAACATATGACTGATTACTATCAAAGGTAGTGTCTTTGACTACGTCTTAACTTTCTAGAGAAATTGAAATACATCCAGAGGAAACCAAATGTGAACAAATTACAATTCAGTGTATATAGTGTGAAATGCAGGTTGATAAAAGAACAGTTAGAACCGAGAAGAAGAGACCATTAATAGATTTTCCTTACTTAAGATAATATTTGTTATATGTACTTCATAGTATATAGTTACATATTATACTAATTATACTATTTATATATTATATCACACATGTATACATATAAGAAAAGTTTTCTAGCCTAAATTTCCAAGTCTACCAAAAATTTTGCTTTTCTTTTACTGAATTGCCTTGTGCTTTTTAAAAAATTAATTATTACTATTAATACTTTTTTGAGACAAAGTCTCATTTTGTCACCCAGGCTGGAGAGTAGTGGTGCAATCATGGCTCACTACAGCCTTGAAATCCTGGGCTCAAGTGATCCTCCTGCCTCGGCCTCCTGGGTAGCTGGGACTGAAGGTGTGTACTACCACGCTCAGCTCAATTTTTAAAACTATTCTAGAGACATGGTCTCACTATACTGCCCAGATGGTCTCAAATTCCTGGACTCAAGTGATCCTCTTGCCTCCATCTCCCAAAGTGCTGGGAGAGCCACTGCACCCGGCCTCTTGTGGTTTTATCAACAAGCTTGAAAGACACATCCACGCTCAAGTCCTAAATAGCTTGCTACCATTCTTTTTTCACTTTATAACTGAAAACTATTTACCCATTTGCTCACTGTTCATGGGATCAACAGTCATATTTTTCATTGTTTGTAAAATTTCTTTGGGGACTCTTATTACCAATTTCTTCACTTAATCTTACAGTTGCTCCAGATAAATGTGTATGGGGCTATTGAGCAAACAATTCTAGGTGACTCGGTGGGCATAGTGCTGGTGGTAATTAGGTTATAACTATAGAGGAATGGTTTCAAGAAAACTGATGACGTTTCCTAGTAGCACATTTATACATGCTAAATTTTTACTAAATGACCTTTTCCCTACCTTTCAGTTTTCTTGCTTTTCATTTGTCTGTTTTTATTTTTCCATTTTTCTTCCCTATATCTTTAACTCTATTGTGTGAGTTATATAATCTCAATGATCATTTATGTAGCTCTTTGCCACTATCAGTGGACTGTGCCAGGGCAGGTACTGTTAGGGATAAACAATATTAAATCACACAGGCCCTGCCCTACAGACATTTTTAGCTTTTTGTTCCTTCCCTTTAAGTAATTACAGGCTTTGGGTAGCCATGGGCAAGAAAGAGAGCAGGTAGTAAGATTTTTTTAGCCTTTGTCTTTTTTTTGCTTTTAAGCTGGCTCAGTTATGATAGCTTCTATGTCAATTATATTCTTGGGGAATTGACTATATTGGGATATTTTCTTTCAATAACTTGCATACAGCAAGTGCAGCTATGATCTTATCAAATCATATCTGAAGCAATTATTTTGGCTGTATAATACTCTTGTAATTGCTTAAAAGAATGATGAAATAACAGGCTTTTTAAAACATTGTGTAAAATTAACCATCTTCTGTCCTCTTAAGGTAAGCTCAAGAAATGTCCAGCATATTTTCGCTGTTATAGCTATTGATTTTATCAATGTATATTAGATTGGTTCTCTTATACAGTCTATTAATTATATCAATACATTGCCAATCTATTTTGTGTGAACCATAATAATACAGAATTTCTTTTTTCATGTCTCAATATTTCTTATAACCAAAATGTTGTTTTCCAAAATAAAAAATAGGGTCATCTGTCTGACAAGATTAGTCCTCATCCTTTTCCTTGTATTGGATTTCCCAGTTACCAATCCAATTTTTCACTGATGAAACACTTACAAGAAATTTCTTTCTTAGAATCTTTAGTACACTCTTGATCTATTAGAGAATTCTTGTAAGAATTCGTTGCTCACAGAGGAATTACTTTCTCAGAGGAAAAACTGTTAAAAAACACCCTGAAGACTCGTATCTAAGTCTTACAAACTAAAATAAATGAATATCATAATCAGAGTTTATTATAGTTTTTCACCTTGTTTAAACTTTGTAAGTCCGAAATTTAAACTCTCCTTCGTTCTCAGGTTTTCATACATGAAAATTTTTTTTTCTCCCATATTCTGGATGTTGATAATAGAATTGTATTTTGGATTTTTCTCCTATAGCAGTAACTTTTCTGGTTGGAAGAGTTTCTTTTTGTGTTGATTTTTAGTTCATGTTCTTGTTGGGAGGGGTGAGTAGACAGATTAGGGAAGGGGTATGCATTAGAAATAGTGTGAGTAAAAAACAACTTACATATTTGCTAATGCATTCATGTGGGATGTTAAATATATTTCTCGAAACAATAAAGCTTGTTGAACTCACATTTTTCACATATTCTTTGTTTCAGTTTACATTGACCTAAAAGCGGGTGTCTTTTTTTTTATAGACACATTTATTTGGAGTTGCATAATATAGAATTGTGGGAAATATTCACAACAAATTTGCAAAACATGTTAATATGATCTTATTCAGAGTGCATCTTAGAAGCAACTCTTACAATATTTTTATCTTCCTAGATCTCTTCCCAATATTAATATAGTTCCTCTAGTGTTCCCATTGCAATTGAAATTTTTATAAAGCCAAATTTCCTAGCCTTATTTTTAAACTACCTATGTACAATTTAAATTCACGTTATGTAATTGATTGGGAGAGCCTACTTAGGTTTTTATCCTTTTTTTAAACAAAGTCTGAATGTTGAATTATTTCATATATCACTTTGACAGTTTTAGGATGCGTTCACCATCTTACTTGAGTCAAAGAACAGATACTATCACACATTTATTATTGAGTTTTATACCTAAGGAAACTGAGGCTTGTTGGGAGACAGTTAATGGGTCTCTCATATTTCTGCATGTCTTGTGAGCAGAGGCACTAGCTTTTTTTTGTTCCAGACCATCTTTTTAAAGATATGTGTATAGCAAACATCTTTAAACAAGAGGATTTTTCTTTGGAGCAGAGGTTAGGTTTGTTTACTATTCAGTATAGTAAAGATCATGTCCCCTCTAAGCAAAGGTCAAACAAGTTTTCTTACAGCCCATTATAAAAACTTGGAGTTTTCAAGCTTAGGGCTCCTCAGCTGTGTTGCAAACACACTGCACGTGCAGCATTCACCTAGACTGTTCTGTATCACAGGGGAAACTGCAAAGATGAATAAAAAGTCTTTTGTCTCTGACCAAGGATCTTCATATCATTCACAAGCATTCATAAAACTGTGGCAGGCTTGCAGATCAGGTCAAATATCAGCCCCTCACAGTATATAAAAAGGGTCAGAGAAAATAAGTGCAATTAGAAATACTGGAGCTAATTATTGCTATTACTACCCTTATCATTTTCCTATAATTATGTAATCTCGTAACTATTGTTTTCTGAAATATATATCTTTATTAAAATAATGAGTTTCTGTACTAAAAAATAATTAATAGTCCAGTAATTTCTTGTGTTTTTAAGACTAATCAAGTGATGAGTGCAATAATTCCTTATTCATTGACTTAAAAACATTGTCTCTAAATGAGTTAATTATAGTTTTAAGGTTGAATGATATAATTCACTTGTATAGTTTGGTGATTTTTTTAAATAAAAAGCAGTGAAGAGAAAAATTAACATAAAAGTGATATATCACATCATTTTTCATATATTTTCATATAGTCTTTTTGAGCATATTTATTTTCATCTAGTTGAGCTCATGCCTCAAATTTTATTATTAAAAACAATTTATGGCTGCATAAATGTCTTCTTTTGAGAAGTGTCTGTTCATGTCCTTCACCCACTTTTTGATGGGGTTGTTTGTTTTTTTCCTGTAAATTTGCTTGAGTTCATTGTAGATTCTGGATATTAGCCCTTTGTCAGATGAGTAGGTTGCGAAAATTTTCTCCCATTTTGTAGGTTGCCTGTTCACTCTGATGGTAGTTTCTTTTGCTGTGCAGAAGCTCTTTAGTTTAATTAGATCCCATTTATCAATTTTGGCTTTTGTTGCCATTGCTTTTGGTGTTTCAGACATGAAGTCCTTGCCCATGCCTATGTCCTGAATGGTAATGCCTAGGTTTTCTTCTAGGGTTTTTATGGTTTTAGGTCTAACATTTAAGTATTTAATCCATCTTGAATTAATTTTTGTATAAGGTGTAAGGAAGGGATCCAGTTTCAGCTTTCTACATATGGCTAGCCAGTTTTCCCAGCACCATTTATTAAATAGGGAATGCTTTCCCCATTGCTTATTTTCTCAGGTTTGTCAAAGATCAGATAGTTGTAGATATGTGGCATTATTTCTGAGGGCTCTGTTCTGTTCCATTGATCTATATCTCTGTTTTGGTACCAGTACCATGCTGTTTTGGTTACTGTAGCCTTGTAGTATAGTTTGAAGTCAGGTAGCGTGATGCCTTCAGCTTTGTTCTTTTGGCTTAGGATTGACTTGGCAGTGGGGGCTCTTTTTTGGTTCCATATGAACTTTAAAGTAGTTTTTTCCAATTCTGTGAAGAAAGTCATTGGTATCTTGATGGGGATGGCATTCAATCTATAAATTACCTTGGGCTTAATTTTTCAGCAAGGCTGTATGGTATTCATGCTTGTACAAGAGGCAGATACACGTGGATTATTCATTTCACTCTGTTTCCATAAGTTGCATCATCTAGCATCAGCATCATAACTAGCTCTGTGTACCTAGTGTGTGCTTGGCATTGATGTATGAATGACTAGCATAATCTCCCTGTTGCTTATATAATTCTAGTGAATAATAATGCAGTTTTCTATAATGTTTAAATATTGGCTTGTTTCTTAATACCTTTTTATTATTTTCTGATCACCAATAAAAAAATCACCAATTCCTGAAAAATAAATAAATAAAATAAAATAAAAATAAATAAAAACAATTTATGCCAATTTGGGTCTCAGAAATATATGAGGTTAAATAAGAACTTCGTTAGTTTTATGTTTTTTTCACTTACTACCATACTCCAAACATTTTAATATAATAAAATGATTGTCAATAAACAGTGCATGTTATTCTATCAACTGAATACAAAGTAATTTAGTATTTTGTTATTATTAAACATTTTATCTGTTTTATTCTCTACCATAAAAATAATACTGTGATAACACTTTTTGTGCATATTTATTCACAACTTCAGTAAAATTATAGAATACATTCTCAGCAGCAAAATTGCTTGCTCAAATTTTAAATATACTTAGAATTTTTTAAGTATATTGCTTAAGATTTATTCAGAAATGTACTATTTGACCTTGAGTATAGAAAAATATATATCTTACTAATATGGCAGGTGAAAGGTGGAGGTTACACTTGGCTTCCTTTGGGTTTTTAGTTTGTGAGGTTAAACATGAAAATCATGTTAATCAGCCATTTATTTGTTAGTCATTTTTGTAAATTTTTTGTTCTTGTTTTACCAGCTGTAATGCTATTTTATCTCTCTCCATTATGATCAATATTTCTTCATCTGACTACATAAATTATGGAAAAGGAAAAGGGATTGCATACTAAAATAAATCCTATATATTAATCTCTGTAACCTACATGCTCCTTTATAGTATGCACTTTTTGTGTTCAGATAATGTCTGTGAGCTATTTTCATGTTATTGCTTGTATTTGAAGCTTATTTTTTTATTGTTGAGTAGCCCATAGCATGTACATATCATACTTTTTCAGTATTGGTGGCCATAATATCAATGTTATAAAAATAAATAGAAGTAATGAAAATTTGGAATGCATTGCCACAATTGTGATGTCCATAAACAGATAGTTATTTTTAGTTCTATAATTATATAATTCTGTAACTTGATTGCATTCTTGAGTCTTCATTTGTGTATGCAGTCAGCACAAAATTTTCAACTCAGGTACAGAGAATTTTGTGCTTTTAAATTTGCTATTGAGTAAATCATCAATTTAAAATTTTTAGATAGATCCAAATTTTACCTGAAGCACATCAAGGATATTTTCTTCTCTCTTACATAATCATGAATAAAAAGTGCATTTTAACTTCATAGCTTTGCATCTGTAATAAAGGCCAATAGTCCTTGTCTGGTCTATAGTTTCCCTTGTATTTGTTTACCGTGATGATTTACAAAGATGATTGGACTCATAGTCTGTTTTCTCAGCATAGATAAAACCAAGCATTAGTTCTAGCATGGGATAATGGATGCATGTTTAAAATATTTTAGAAAAGGCCAGGCGTGGTGGCTCATGCCTGTAATCTCAGCACTGTGGGAGGCCGAGGCAGGCGGATCACAAGGTCAGGAGTTCGAGACCAGCCTGGCCAAAATGGTGAAACCCCGTCTCTACTAAAAATACAAAAATTAGCCGGGCGTGGTAGTGCACACCTGTAGTCCCAGCTATTCAAGAGGTTGAGATAGGAGAATTGTTTGAACCTGGGAGGCGGAGATGCAGTGAGCCCAGATCGTACCACTGCACTCCAGCCTGGGTGACAGAGGGAGACTCTGACCCCCCCACCCCCCTGAAAAAAAATGAAAAAGTTTTAGAAAATATTGATATTAAATATGCAAATGTAATAATTTTACTGGTTTGACAAATGCGTGAACCCTATAAACCACCACTTATTTCAGATATACAGTATTTGACCAACCCAGAGAATATTTTCATGCCTCTTGCCAGTAATTTCCTTGTAAAGCAACTGCTTTTCTGATTTTTTCTAAATCATAGGTAATTTTTTCCTATTTTATATCTTCATAAGTGTGAATTATTCATCATATATTCTTGTCTGAATTCTTTGTCTAGCACATTGTCCATGAAGTGCTTTCACGTCATTGAAAGAATCTGTCATCTATTTCTCATTGTTGCTGAGTACTCATCTGCAGTGTGAATATTCCACAGTTTGCTCCCCTGGATGGACACTGGGTCATTTCCAGCTTGGGTTAAGAATAAAGTCAGCTGGGTGCGGTGGCTCACACCTGTAATCCCAGCACTTTCGGAGGCTGAGGCGGGCGGATCACCCGCAGTCAGGGGTTCGAGACCAGCCTGACCAATGCAGTGAAACCCCATCTCTACTAAAAATACAAAAATTAGCCGGGCGTGGTGATGGGCGCCTGTAGCCTCAGCTACTAGGGAGGCTGAGGCAGAAGAATCGCTCGAACCCGGGAGGCGGAGGTTGCAGTGAGCTGAGATCATGCCATTGCACTCCAGCCTTGGTGACAGAGTGAGACTCCGTCTCAAAAAAAAAAAAAAAAAGTCTGTTATGAACTTTTTTACATAAGTCTAGTATGTGTTGCTATGGCTTGAATTCTCCTATAATTCACATGGGGAAGAACTGATCCTCAGTATCTCGGGATGTGACTGTATTTGAAGATAATGTCTTTAATCAAGTAAGGTTAAATTGTTACAGGTAGTTAGGTGTGAGGGGGCAGGAGAGGGCTCTCCCCGCCACCCACTAGAAATCTTGGGTGATGGTTCAGTAATTGTTGCATTGCCTCTCTAAAAGTGATAAATTGGCAGCCGGTGCTAGGGAGAGGCCATTCAGTGATGGTCCACACCTGTTAACGTTAAAAACTGTTAATTAGAGGCAGACCCCATGGAGAAGAAATTTCCTGGGCATGCACATTAACAGACAAAAATAGCGAAGTGTGATCTTCGGCGTATCCTCTACCTGAAAAAGGAAGAAAGCCTCAGATAAGCATGCGTACAATTTACTAAACACACTACATGAGCTCACTTCCCAAGGGTAAGAAGGGCTCTGGCTGGGCGCGGTGGCTCATGCCTGTAATCCCAGCACTTTGTGAGGCCGAGGCGGGCGGATCACGAGGTCAGGAGATAGAGACCATCCTGGTTAACACGGTGAAACCCCATCTCTACTAAAAAAAACACACACAAAAAAATTAGCCAGGTGTGTTGGCGGGCGCCTGTAGTCCCAGCTACGCGGGAGGCTGAGGCAGGAGAATGGCGTGAGCCCGGGAGGCGGAGCTTGCAGTGAGCCGAGATCACGCCACTGCAAGAATCCAATCAAGGGAAAGAGGCTATAAAGGTCATAGCATCACGGTTAAACGGGGCTTTTTACCTTCTTTAATCTTCATGAGCCCTCTTGGATCTCTTCTAAGTGAACTTTCCTTTCTTTCCTGTTCTAAGGCCTTTTAAGTAAACTTCCACTCCTGCTCTAAAATGTGCCTAGGTCTCTTTTTCTGCTTTATGCCCCTCAGTCTAGTTGTTTCTTCTGAGGAAGCAAGATTTAAAGGTGCGGCAGACCTGTGCGGATTTGCTACTGTTAACTCCTGGTAACTCCGGTCTCTTCCACCACTAACAAAATGAGGTCCTTGAGGTGGGCTCTAATTCAGTATGACCGGTATCCTTACAAAGAGGAGATTAGGACCTAGGCACACTCAGAGGAAAGATCGCTTGAAGACACAAGGAGAAGATGACACTCTACAAGCTAAGAGGCCTCAGAAGAAACCAACCCTGCTGACACCTGGGTGCTGGACTTCTATCCCGCAGAACTGTGAGTAAATACACTTCTGTTATTTAGACCATGCAGTCTGTGATACATTGTTATGGCAGCTTTACCAAACTAATACATGTGAATATACATATATGTTTTAATTTATCTATGAGGAAATATGTAGGAGTGGAAATTGTTGAATTGTATATTGCTGTACTTGCAATTATTCAAGAAATGGCCACAATTTTTTCCCAAAGGGTTTAAACACTTTTGAAATTCAAGCAGCAGTATATGAGCCCTCCAATTCCTCCACATCTTCTATAATATTTAATATTGTTTGTTTTAACTACAGCCATTTCGCTGTGTGTGTCATTGTATTTCACTGGGACTTTAATTTATATTTTCGTATGACAAATGATGTTTAGAACTTTTCTATGCACATCCATATATCTTCATTTGGAAGGTGTTTCTTTCAGTGTGCTTCCCACTCTCTATTGGCTTGCTTTCTCTTTTATTATTGAGTTGTAATATTTCTTTATAAAATCTGTATAACATTTCTATCAGATATGAACTTTACCATTTTTTTTTTTCAATTTTGTTGCTTGAGTATTCACTTTCTGAGTGAAAGGGAATGGGAGAAGAAGGCATTAGCCCAGTCTATAATGGCACACCAGCCTCCTGGGCCTATAGCGTTTCTGTATGGTTCTCATCACATCAGACATAACCACAGCAATTGGAGGGACCACCTTGGTTAGTTCTTCACATCCCATTGTTAAACTCTAGGAATTGTCTGCCTTATATACCGGTCAGATCAAAATGCTGAACAAGAATAGTGGGAATCCAGACTCTTACCTCAGCCATTTTCTTAAAGTGGTAATCTTTTGCTGCCTTTGGGAATACTATACTGCTTAGTCTTTACTAGCAAGGAAGGTTCATGCAACTCCAAAATTTCCCATTTAACAGGGACAATTAAAACTGGATAAAAGTGGGCTTAGCAGATAACCCCTAAGGAAAGAAAACTGCAATACACTCTTTTCATGCATATCAGCTATTTCAAATATGCTTTTAGGTAAAGGCTAATTAATCCCTGAAAAAATCTCTCCAGTCACATTTTGTGGTTTGTACCTTTACAATGCATTTGTTCCAAGCCTATCTCTGAACCCATCAAGTTCCACGTTAGTGCCTTTCAGCACTCTTCCCAACTTTTGTAGGGTTTGCTGTCCACTGAACCCCAGCATCTTACAATTTTGAGAAGTTTCACATATCACCTCTTGGTCATTTCATCCAAATCATTGAGCATTTCCTATATATGATTAGTGACAGCACTAATACATAATTGGGAATGATACTAAATTCTGTAGTTCTGCAGGAATGAAATTGTGTTTCTGGTTTCTGACATTGCTAAAGTGGGGAAATTCCAGGGGCTTCTACTTCATCATTTCCACCATATTGGCCATTTCTCCATGGGTCAGAGAGTCAATGTGGATATTCTGAAAATTGCCGAATATTCCAATTAATATAACTTCAATGATACATTCAGGAAATGAGGAAATAACCACAGAGTGAGTCCCTACCTGGCCCCACGTGAGTTGAATTTTGACTCAGACTCCGTCTATCGCCTGACACCAAAAGTACCCACTTTGCCTAGTGAACCACACTGGCATTTTTGACATTCAGGAATTAGTGTCAGTTCAGAGCCAGCATCTACTAATCTTTGAAAGGTCTTGATATCTTTCTTCCCAGTGCGCATTCACTCCAGTAAATGGGCCCTAGTTCCTTAAAAGAAACTAGACCCTTAAGGGCCCTAGTTCCTTAAAGGAAGATTCATGATCTATGCTGTGGCAAGGCTGTCAGGTCTTTCTTTGTATGGACCTGGCTTCCCTTTTAAATTTTAATAAACTGTTTTTGAAGTTTTAAATTTACAGAAAAATTACACTTTAGAATTCTCATATACCTCCCACAATTTCCCCTATTAACATCTTAACTGATCTGGTTAACCTGTTATAACTAATAAGCCAATATGGAAACATTATTATTAACTAGAGTTTGGAGTTCAAATTTCCTTCTTTTTTAGTTTTGGGATTTTTTTTTTTTTTTTTTTTTTTTTGAGATGGAGTCTCACTCTGCCACCCAGGCTGGAGTGCAGTGGTGTGATGTTGGCTCACTGCAACCTCCGTCTTTCGGGTTCAAGCAATTCTCCTACCTCTGCCTACTGAGCAGCTGGGATTTCAGGCATGTGCCACCACGCCTGGCTAATTTTTGTATTTTTAGTAGAGATGGGGTTTCACCATGTTGGCCAGACTGGTCTTAAACTCCTGACCTTCAGTCATCCACCAGCCTCAGCCTACGAAAGTGCTGGTATTATAGGCATGAGCCACAGTGCACACTCAAATTTCCTTAGTTTTATCCCCAATATCTTTTTTCTGTTCCACTATCACATCCAAGATACCACAGTACATTTAATTGTCATGTGTCTTTAACTTAGTTTCTTAGATTTCCTTGTATTTTATGACACCAGCAATTTAGGGCAGTACTGGTTAGGGATATTATAGAATGCCACTCTGTTGCCTCTCTTGATTTTTGTTTTTGTTTTTGTTTTTTGATGTTTTTTCATGACTAGACTGACAATATGGGAGGAAGTTCACAGAAATAAAGTGCCATTTCAACACTCATACCTAGGGTACATACGTCAAGATAATTTAACAATAGCGTCCTTTATCACTGGACTGAGGTGCTTTTATCAAGCTTCAGTGCAAAGTGTCCCTTTTTTTCTTATTCTACTCAGTATACTTTGGAAAAAAGTAACTATATATAGTGTACACACACACACACACACACAAATATTCACTCTTTATGCTGTGAAGTTCCAAAGCATCTGACAAATGTATAATGTCATGTATTCACTGTTAAAACAACGTACAGGACCATTTTACCACCTGAAACTGCCTGTGGTTAACCCATTCATTTCTTCTCAATCCCCAAAACTCCTTGGTAACCACTGATCTTTTTCTTTTCTCGACAGTTTTGCCTTTTCCAGAATGTCATTTAATTGCAGTCATGTGCTATGTAGCCTTTCAGACTTCTTTTGCTTAGCAGTGTACCTTTTCCATGGTTTGATAGTTGATTTCTTGTTACTGCTTTTTAATTTTCTTAAAATTTTCTAGCAATTGCTTGGAACTGCCATGTTTTTTTCTAAGTTGGTAGAAGAGATGTAATTTTTTATATCGTATTCTTCAATTAGTTGCATTATTTCCAGGGCCTTGTGCCTTCATCTTTCTTGGCTCCCTGGTTTGTTTTGCTTTTTTTACTTTATATTTGAGAATTCTTTGGGGGTAGATGTCTAGCAGTGGCATTAGTGAGTCATAAGTTGAATACAGCTTTAACTTCATTGAATATTGTCAAATTGTTCTCTAAATCGTCATTCCACGATACATTTCTACCACTAGCACTTAAGAATTCCCATTGCTCATCCACATGTGGTATTATTAGATGTTTAAATATTTGCCCATTTAAAAGGTTTGAAATAATCCCTTGTTATTTTAATTTGGCACCTTAGTGAATCTGTGCATTATGTTTGTACCTATTCACATTTGAGTAATATTGAGTCTTCCTACCTGTGAATATGAAATATCACATTGTTTTGATAGTTTAAATTATTTCATCAGTGTTTTACAGTTTTCTACAAATAGATTTGTACATACTTTTTAGATTTACACCTAAGGTTTTCATGGTTTCCTGTGTGTGTGCATGTGCGTGTGTGCGTGAGTGTGTGCTGTCAATGGTGTTGAATGGATGAGGTATTCTATAAATATCAATTAGATCAAGCAGATTGATGGTGATATTTCCTTTTTTTTTTTTTTTTGAGACGGAGTCTCACTCTGTCACCCAGGCTAGAGTGTAGTGGCATGATCTCAGCTCACCGCAACCTCCACTTCTGGGTTCAAGCGATTCTCCTGCGTCAGCCCCCTGAGTAGCTGGGATTACAGGCACCCACCACTACACCTGGTTAATTTTTGTATTTTTAGTAGAGACAAGGTCTCATCATGTTGGCCAGGCTGGTCACGAACTTTTGACCTCAGGTGATCCACCCTCCTCAGCCTCCCAAAGTGCTGGGATTACAGGTGTGAGCCACCGCCCCCGGCCTTCAGCTATATCTTCACTTATTTTCTTATTGCATGATCTGTCCATTAACAATACAGTTGAGTTGAAGTTGCCAACTCTAATAGGGAATTTAAATATTTATCTTCCCAGATATATTCACTTATCCCTCACATTATTGACATGCCATTGTTTTATGAATACATGTTAGGGATTGTTATGTCTCATGGAAAATTGACCTCTTTATTGTTATGTTATATACCTCTTTACTCTTAGTAATTTTCCTTGTTTTAAAACCTTTTTTGTCTAAAATGGTAATATGGCTTTTTCACCTTTTTTTCAATTATATTAGCATGGTATATCATTTTTGCCCCTTTGTTTGCAACATTTCTTTGTATTTATGGATTTCTTATAGCCAACATAGAGTGGGTTTTGCATCCTACTTTTTGAAATGCACTCTGTCACTGTCTTTTAATTGGTGTATTTGTACCGTTCACATATAAAGAGATCATTGATATATATTGTATTAATATCCTTCATGTTTGTAACTGTTTCAGATTAATTTCACTTGTTATTTGTTTTGAATCTCCCACTCTTTTTTCTGACTTTTCTGGTTTTAATTGAGCATTTCCTATAATTCTCTCTCCTTTCATAGCATAACAGTTATATTTTATTTTTGGCTAGTAGTTACCCGGAGTTTGCAATATATATTTACAACTAATTTAAGTCCAATTTCAAATAGCACTATACTGCTTCCCATGCAGTATACCTTTTAAGAGTATTCCCAAGTCCTCTCTTTAGTTCCTTATAACATGACTGTCACATCCAGTACATTATTATTATTATTAACTTAAAGAAAATGTTAGCCTTTATTTAAACCAAAAATAAGAAAAATAAAATATTTTATTTTACCTTTATTCCTTCTCTTATGCCCTTTCATTTTAGGTAGATTACAGTTCTGACCTATATCATTTTCAATTTCTCCAAAGAATTATTTTAATTTTTCTTATGGAGCATGTCTGCTGGTAACTTTTGTCCTTAATTTTTCTTTGTGTGAGGATGTCTTGATTCTTCTGATTTTGAAGGATAATTTTGCTAGACATAGATTTCTAGCTTAGTGTTTTGTTTGTTTATATTTCAATGCTTTAAATAGTTGACTTTTCTTTTTACATGGTTTCTGATGTGAAGTCTAATGAAATTCTTATCCTTATTCCTCTATTGATAAAGTGTGTGTTTTTTTTTCTGTCTTCTTTCGAGATTATCTCACTGTCTTTGGCTTCTATAGTTTAAATATGGCATAACTCTCTGCAGTATTGCTGATGTTTATCCTGTTTCTATGAGTTTAACCTGTTTCTCTGCCCTCCTGGTTCAGTGGTTTGGTGTCTTCATTTAATTTTAGAAAATTCTCAGTCATGACTACTTCAAATATTTATTATGTTCCTTTCTCTTTTGTTTCTCCTTCTGATATTCCCATTACACACAATTATACCTTTAGTAATTGTCCCACTGTTCTGGCATATTCTTTTCTTTTTTTAAAATAAAATTTTCATATTAGTTTAGGAAGTTTTAATTGAGTTATGTTGAACTTCAGATTCTTTTCTTGGCCATATCCAGTTTACTGATGAGCCTATCAAATAATTTATTCATTTCTTTTCCAGTGCTTTTGATTTCCAGCATTGCTTTGATTCTTTCTTAGAGTTTCATGTCTGTGATTACATTACACATCTGTTCTTGCATGATGTTCACCTGCATGTTTCTATTAGAGCCCTTAACATATTAATCACAGTTATTTATATTCCATGGCTGATAATTCCATTCTGTGTCATATCAGATTCTGGGTCTGATGACTGCTTTTTCTCTTTAGGCTGTGTTTTTTTCCTGCCTTTTAACATTTCTTGTACTTTTCTGTTGAAAACCACACAAGATATATAAGGTAATTGGAAGTGATGTAAATAGGCCTTTAGTATGAAGCTTTTTGTTATCCGGCTAGAAGCAGATATGTGTTTAACATTTGCTGTAGTTTTTGGTGCCAGAAAAAGTGTCTTTCCTCAAAAGTCCTTGTTTATTTATCTGTTCCTTTATGGTTCCCTAAAGAACTCCTTCTTAAATGGAATGTGAGCTGGCAGCTCTTTAAGTTGTCATCCACTGTCCTGGCCGTGGACCTCTGTAGATGTGGTGGTAATTTATGGAGGAGAGGAAGTGTTCTATAATTTTATGATTACGTTTCAGTTCTTTATTGGGCTGAGCTCCTGGACTGTAACCTTCAGAATTCATTCTTATCGTTTATTTGTTTCCTGTTATCTAATTCAGGATGCTGAGATGGATAGGAGCTGGCTAATGACAGTTTCCCCAAGTAGGAGAAGGCTCTGGTACAGTTCATTCCCTTGGAGGTTAGGTCTTTGTTATGGAAAACGTGCTGGACACATTTTGAAATGGTGACTGTGTCTCTCATCCTGCCAGAAACACAAGAGTATTTTTCTCAGATCGTTACAATGAGAATCTGGTTGGGGATCCTGGAGGTAAAGTCTGTGCATGTGTCAGGACCCTGCTAAGACTAGGCTCCCAGGAGTCTTTCAGTCTCAAGCTGGTCTACACTCAACCTCCAGTAAAACTGCCACTTAAGTGTTTTTGCTAGCTTTGCCTCTGGAAGCTTTAGCTTCGAGTAAGGTGGTCTCAGCTGTAACTCTCTGTATTTGCCTGTTTCTTCAGATTCAGGGGTATTAGTGTGTCCAGTGACATCAGTGCTCTGATAAATCTAAGAAAAATTGGTTTTCATTTGACCAGTTTTTTCCAGTTGTAAGGAAAACCAGATTTCTAAGCTCTTATTATAGGATAGCTAAAATTAGAAGTCCTGGACAGATTCTTTTAAAACCTGAGAAAAACAAGCAATGGGGAAAGGATTCCCTATTTAATAAATGGTGCTGGGAAAACTGGCTAGCCATATGTAGAAAGCTGAAACTGGATCCCTTCCTTACACCTTATACAAAAATCAATTCAAGATGGATTCAAGACTTAAACGTTAGACCTAAAACCATAAAAACCCTAGAAGAAAACCTAGGCATTACCATTCAGGACATAGGCATGGGCAAGGACTTCATGTCTAAAACAACAAAAGTAATGGCAACAAAAGCCAAAATTGACAAATGGGATCTAATTAAACTAAAGAGCTTCTGCACAGCAAAAGAAACTACCATCAGAGTGAACAGGCAACCCACAAAATGGGAAAAATTTTTCGCAGCCTACTCATCTGACAACGGGCTAATATCCAGAATCTACAATGAACTCAAACAAATTTACAAGAAAAAAACAAACAACCCCATCAAAAAGTGGGCAAAGGACATGAACAGACACTTCTCAAAAGAAGACATTTATGCAGCCAAAAAACACATGAAAAAATGCTCACCATCACTGGCCATGAGAGAAATGCAAATCAAAACCACGACGAGATACCATCTCACACCAGTTAGAATGGCAATCATTAAGAAGTCAGGAAACAACAGGTGCTGGAGAGGATGTGGAGAAATAGGAACACTTTTACACTGTTGGTGGGACTGTAAACTAGTTCAACCATTGTGGAAGTCAGTGTGGCGATTCCTCAGGGATCTAGAACTAGAAATACCATTTGACCCAGTGATCCCATTACTGGGTATATACCCAAAGGACTATAAATCATGCTGCTATCAAGACACATGCACACGTATGTTTATTGCGGCACTATTCACAATAGCAAAGACTTGGCACCAACCCAAATGTCCATCAGTGATAGACTGGATTAAGAAAATGTGGCACATATACACCATGGAATACTATGCAGCCATAAAAATGATGAGTTCATTTCCTTTGTAGGGACATGGATGAAATTGGAACTCATCATTCTCAGTAAACTATCGCAAGAACAAAAAACCAAACACCGCATATTCTCACTCATAGGTGGGAATTGAACAATGAGAACACATGGACACAGGAAGGGGAACATCACACTCTGGGGCCTGTTGTGGGGTGGGGGGAGGGGAGAGGGATAGCAGTGGGAGATATACCTAATGCTAGATGACGAGTTAATGGGTGCAGCACACCAGCATGTCACATGTATACATATGTAACTAACCTGCACATTGTGCACATGTACCCTAAAACTTAAAGTATAATTAAAAAAAAAAGAATGAAATAACTCCCTTGCTTCCATTTTAATCAAAGGCTCTAAGTCTATTAAGTGATTCAGGTCTGAAAAGTGGGTTACACAGTATAATTCTCTATTATGAAAACTTATGTTGGGACTTGACTACTACATTTAGTCCTCCCTCCCGTTCCACCACTTACATAGATCAGGCACTATTGCCGCATGATAATCATCCTTTTCCTTCCTGAGGACAATGTGAACAGTTAGCCTGCTCCAGAGATCCCCAAAGTCCCGGATATTCTGATTACTAGTATGACCCTCATGCTATTTATGGTAAGTGATCCCCTCTTGTGGTTAAGTGGCTGTCATTTGGCTTCTGTGACCTCAAGATCCAGTCATCCCATTGAAATCAAATAACCCATCTCAGTTGTAGCATCTTCCACAGTCATACCTGACTCACAAATAAGAACAACCACAGGGTTTTTAAGTAATGTCCGTGCTTCCCTCACTAATATGTATCTCATCAGTTTACTGGAGGGAGTATTTTCTTGGTCTTCTTTTGAGATGTGATTGAGGTTGATGTGTAAGTTGCAGAAACTAAATACATTCCAACCTTTCTATCTCCTGAAGCCTTATGATCATTTCCTCCAAATCCAATTTCTGTCTGGAAAAGACTTTAGTACCAACCACATTAAATGTAGGCCACCTTTAAATATAAGTTTCAGTTAACCAAGCAGGTATTTGCTGGAGCTACTTACAGCTGCATGAGCTAACACACTAAATTCAGAATCTTTAGTAAGTGCACATTCTAATTGTTTAATTCTAATCTCCTTGGTCTAACACCCTTGGAATCCACCCTCATACCTGTTCTCAGGGTGTCTGTTGACACATATTTGCAAAATCTTGAAATATTTTGTGTGTAAGCTATTTCCTCTTGGATCATAGTGTGTACCTGGCCTCCAGTATCATGCTGATATTTGATTTTAGCTATGAGTCTGGTGCAAAGAGGAGGTGATAGTGGTGAGTTTGAGAAAAATAAGTATCCCTCTACAAACATATTCCCTGATGAGGTTATCAACGAGTTTTCAGGAAAGTAAGAAAAGTCTCCTTAGACACAGATGACCTGCTACTTCCACTGTTAAGAGAGGCTCAGAGTGACTGAGTCTCAGTTTCAGTGGAGTCCTGTTAAAGCGTTTATTTCAGCTTTCAAGGTCTCATTCCTTTCCAATCAAAACTCTAAATTTCATATGAGAAACTGGACAATATTATAAGTTAAATCAACATTCTAATTCTGTAACCAGCACAGTTAATTTTATGTTTGATAATTAATAATCTTGGCTCTATGGCTGTAGGAAATAAGAGATTAGCCATGCACGGTAGCTCACACCCGTAATCCCAATACATTGGGATGCCAAGGCAGGTGGATTGCTTGAGCTCAGAAGAGACCATCCTGGGCAACATAGTGAGAACCTATCTCTACATAAAACACACAAAAAGTTAGCTGACCATGGTAGTGCAAGCCTGTGGTCCCAGCTACTCAGGAAGCTGAGGTGGGAGGATCACTTGAGCCCAGGATATCAAGGCTATAGTGAGCCATTTTCATGCCACTGCACTCCAGCCTGGGTGAGAAAGCGATACCCTGTCTCAACAAAAAGGGAAAGAAAAGAAAGATGGAGGGAGAGAGGGAGGGAGGGAAGGAAGGAAAGAAAGATAAGAGAAAGAGAAAGAAAGAAAGAAAGGAAGGAGAAAAGAAAGAGAGGAGAAGAAAAAGCAAAAAGAAAAGAAAGAAAAAGAGAAAAGAAAGAAAGAAAGAAGAAAAGAAAGAGGAAAGAAAGAAATAAAAAGGAAGGAAGGAGAAAAAGAGGGGAAGAAAAGAAAGGAAAGGAAAGAAAGAAAGAAGAAAAAGAAGAAAGAGAAAGAAAGAAGAGGAGAGGGAGGGAGAGAGGGAGGGAGGGAAGGAAGGAAGGAAGGAAGGATTGCTGCAGTCCTACCATGGAAGATATCTGGTTCTTAGATCACGATTCAAATTTATAGTTTAATAATCTGAACTGCCAGGAACTAACTTTAATTCTCATATTACTATCATAAACCACAGATAATAACTTGATTAATTATGATGGCAGTGTACACCATAGATTATTACTATCCCATTTTCTATAAGCAAGATGTTCGGCAAGAATGTATCAAAACCAATTCAAAAATTCCATAACTGAGGGACAGTGTTCTAGGTCCACTGTTGGCATGAATTCTGTATCAAAGTTCTTTTAACAGGCTGAAACCATACTGGTTATACAGGCCAGCAGAGATTTGCTAAAATGTAACTTTTCTCAGTTAAGTATTCTCTTTCTTTCTTTCTTTTTTCTTTCTTTTTTTTTTTTTTTTTTTTAAGAGACAGGGTCTCACTCTGTCACCCATGCTGCAGTGCAGTGGTGTGAATGCAGCTCACTGCAGCCTTGAATTCCTGAGCTCAAGCAATCCTCCCACCTCAGCCTCCCAATTAGCTAGTACTACAGGCACACAACACCACGCCTGGCTGATTTTTAAAAAACAAACTATTTGTAGAGATGAGATCTTGCTATGTTGCTCAGACTGATCTCAAACTTCTGGGCTCAAGTGATCCTTCCACTTCAGCCTCCCAAAGCACTGAGATTACTGGGATGAGCCACCACGCCTGGCCATATTCTCTTAACACACTGTTTATAATTTCAACCATTTGCACATGTCCAGACAACTTTTGATTTATTTCTGTTCAAAACTCTTATTGCCATTTATTAAAGTATATATTATTAGGTGTCACAGGTATTTATTATACAAAAAATATATAATTATTTATATATATAATACTCTTAAGCTCCACAGTGTCAGAGATGTTGGCCTCCTTTCCTTACTGAATTGTCCCATCTCCAGTAACTGTGACTAGGACTTGGCAGGTCTCAATAAACATTTGTCAAATAAATCTAATGAACTCTATTCCAAACGAATAAAGAGTGACTCCTAAAGAAGGACAAGCTTGGGTTTCCTTCTCAGGATTAGGACAAATTATAATCCTAGCATTTTTAAGAGACACATGTTTTTAGAAGTTTGATGAGATGTTTTACTGAGAGATGAAGCTAAGAAAAATGATATTGCCTGTATGAAAGATTTTTGGCTATAAATATTGAAAGTATTTCTGTGGGGATTCATCAGTCATTTGAGAAAAAGGAAAGAGGCTTTTTAAAAATCATTATTGAATTATTTATATTAATAATATTAAAATGTGCTGGTAAAGAGCTGATATTGCAATGAAGTAGTACATTTAGAGAATGTTTATATGCTTTTAGCTTCGCTAAACAAGGTAATATTTCTGACACTGAAAATTAATATATCCTTAACATCTTGCTTTAGAAAAATTATTTCATCTGTACATTGCTTATATTTGTCTCTTCCATTGATGTCCTGGCCTTGTTGCCCAGGGCAGAAGGAGTAAAATAGAACTAGTAATGGTATTTTTGCAAAAAGTAATCAACCATAAAGACTATAATTGAACACACAAATATAGTCATTGCATGATTAATTACTTTGGCGAATCAGCCGCCTACTTACATCATAAAAATATTCAAAGGTGACTAGAACATAGTGTACCAAAAGCAGACTTGCCATGAGCATAATCATAGCCATCAGTGGTGTGTTTTCTATATTTCTCAGTTTTCACCATTTTTCTCCCTGCTAATCCTCTACATTCACTACATTTTAAGATTAATGTTTTTATGATTAAGTGGTAGCAAGGCAGACATTAGCTGAGGCAAATGTCTTTTCAAGTTTCCGTCACACACACTAACGATTAAGCTCAACGATTTATTTGGCAATGTATGCGTCTATTGTTGACTGATATATTACTGAGCTCATTTTTATATTTCAATAATGCATCAGTTGTTTAGTAGGTGATATAGCAATATAATTGTTTTCTCAAGTTCAAATCCATTCAATGCCATCTATAAGATTCTGGAAAATACTGCAGAGAATGAAATCATATATATGAAATCTGCTTAAAAGACAGTTTCCTTTTTACTCTGATGTTTTTATATATGGATATGAAGTAAGTAACTTTTGCAGTCATCCTGGAACCTTGATAGAAATCAGCCTGAGAACAAAGCTGACACATTTCTTAAGGCAGATCACAGAGATAAGAATCTTGGTCATGTGTGACATCATTAAACTCTTGAATGAAATAGAGATAGAATGTGCCCTGAATCTGGACTTTACGCCTCCACAAGCTTCTTCTCTTGTTCAAAAGCCTACAGTGTCTTTCAATTACACATATGCTCTTATTAAAATCATTTAGATTTACAATGAAAAACGTTCAATTTACTTCTCACAGTCTAACTCAGAGTGATTGTTATATGGTATCAGTACCCCAAACTACTCATTTCAAAATAACATAAAACTTCTGATATCTTTGTGAGGCAAGAAAATCGGGTCTGGAGGGAGGGAACATGAGGCCGATTCACACTTCAGCTATAACAGGAAATATCCTCTCCAAAGGGCGTACGCCATAAATGACTTTGTACTTTACTTCATCCTCTTCATTAACGTAGGACATACCCAAAGTATCTAATGGAATCCTAAAAATTCAGTAACGGGGCTTGAGTTTCTATGCTCAGGCCCACTCTCGCACTGTGGAGTGTACTTTCATTTTCAATAAAACCCTTCATTCCTTCCTTGCTTAGTTTGTGCGTTTTGTCCATTTCTTTGTTCAAGATGCCAAGAACCTGGACACCCTCCCCCGGCGATATTTGCTTTGATTGAAACCTCTGTTGGATGGTGCATCCTTAAAGAAGGGAAAATTTTGAGCAGCTGCTTTCCTAACACCCAAAACCCTATGCAGTGATGGGTGACGCAGGAGTGAGCATCTCCTACAAGCCGGGTCATGAGAATTCCTTCCCTGAATTTTAGAATTGGCTATAAAAAAATTCCAGACGCGGTCTGCTTTTTCCAAAAAATCAAAAAGATGTGACTCTGGAGTGTTTGTGGTCGTGATTTCTGACGGAAGGATTTAAGAAACTGCAGAAATTCATTTTCACTGGGGAGGAAAGAAAAAGATAAAAACAGCAGAATTAGCCACTCAGAAAGGAAATCATACAACAGTTTGAAACAGAATGTTAGACATGACATGTCTGTATATTGAAATCATGTTATATATTAAGAGAGAGAAGAGAAAGTAGAGCAAACATGAAGACCCTGCAGCCAAATATAAAAACCATTCAATACATCAAAATAACATTTCTAAAATTAAAATGTGTTAGAAAAAATGCATTAAAAACTTCAGTGGATTTGACCAAGAGTTGATCAGGTACAACTAAGACTAGAAATGGTAAATTGGAATATAGATCTGAGGAAGTCACCAAAATGCAGGACAGAAATAAAAAATACAGGAGAATATGATAAAAAGGAATGAAATCATGTCCCTTGCGGCAGCATGGATGCAGCTGGAGGCTATTATCCTAAGTTGATTAACGCAGGTACACAATATCACATGTTATCACTTATAATAAATATAAATCAAATATCACGTATTATCACTTATAAGTGGGAGCTGAACTATGGGTACTCGGACATAAGGATGGCAACAATAGACACTGGGGACTACTAGATGGGGGAGGAAGGGTTGAACAGCTAACTGCTGGATGCTATGCTTACTACCTGGGTGACAGGATCATTCTTAGCCCCAACCTCAGTGACACACAATTTACCCATATATCAAACCTGCACATGTACCCCTTGAAATTAAAGTTGGGGAAAAATAGTACTAGTCAGAAACAGAAAAAAATTAAAAATATGAAACAATGGAAGTGTTATAAATGGAAGACAAAAAGGAATAAAACAAGATTTGAAGAATAGAGAGTGGTGAACCATGAATATTTAAAACAAATTGGTATGTATGAATATTATCAAGCGTTGAAAGAAAAAGAACTCCCAGACTGAAGGAACATATTGTGTCCTGAGCAAAACTAATAATAAGGCATTCACCGCTGATAAAAAAAAAATAACAAATCATAATAAACCTGAGAAAATTAAAGACAAAATTTAAACAGCTACCACAAATAAAAGACATTCATTTAAGGGAAATAAAGTTGAGACTAACTACAAACATATCATTAATAAGAAAAGATGCCAAAAAGCTATGAAGTAATATATTCAAAGTACTGTACAAAATTTTAGTAAAAAAGTCATGAAGATGTACTCAGAATTAGAGTGGAGGAATAAACTATAGTGTTCTATCCCACTGTAGGGTGACTGTAGTTAACAATAATATATTATATGGTTTCACATAGCAAGAATGAGGATATGGAATGTTCCCCAGCACAAAGAAATGATAAATGTTTGAGATGATGGGTGTACTAATCACGCTGATCTGATTACTATACATTATTTGTATAGAAACACCTATATGTATCCCATAAATATGTACAATTATTATATATTAATTAAAAATAATATATATATTTGATAGATTTTTTTGCCAAGTGCTAGAAACTTTTCTGGATCTTAGGCAAGCAATTGTCCTCAAAAGCATAAATCAAGCTAGAGAGATAGACCCAGACAACCTAACCCTACACACAGGATACATGTTTTAATAGATGCATTAAAAATAAATTAAAATGGGCAGGAAAACTAGATGCATTGATAAACGAAGAAATTAGCAAACATATTAGTACATCTAAATTGTCATGGATAATAAAATATTAATGTATAATATTGGGTGCTCAGGTTTGAAAAATGTCAAAAGCAAACTTTTTAACATTGTATTCTATATATTATGAATATCCTACAAAAAGTACATAAAATATTGTAACAATTATCTTAAAAAATATAAATTTGTAGCTAAACTTGTAAAAAGAAAAAACAAATAGGCACCTAAAGTAAAGAAACATCTGAAATCTGAAAAGTGCATTATCTTTCTTTACAATTAAGAACATATTTAACATACACCATATAAAACATGATCAATATAAAGCACCAACACGTCTCTCCTTTTCCTATGATGATGTGACTTCAGGCTTTATCTGTGCAGTGAGAACAACTACAATCTTGTGAGGGTGACAGTTTATCATTTTGTTTTATTGTCTTCTCCATATTAATAAATTTCTTTTTAAATTTTAACCATTTTCTAAATTTTTGGCTGTGGTCATTGTTGTTTTAAATATGCCATAAATTCTTCTGGGTTTTTCTGTTTTAAAGCTGATGCCTTTCCATTAGTAGTTTTTTTCAGTAGGTGTTTACTTATGAACTGTTTTCTCATATTTGTATAAAAACTGTATTTCACTCACAATCTTGTATGATATTTTGCTGGATATAAAATTTCAAGCAGCATAACTTTTCTTCACTATTTTGAAGATACTCTGTCTTCTGTTATCTTCATATACTTTTCAGTGTAAGTGTCTGACACTAATCTAATCATTATCCCTGTCTTTTAGTTATCTGAAAGCTTTTAAGATTGTATTTGCTCTTGATTATTTCAGCTTCATTATCAAATGTATAGATGTGGATTTACTTTTACTGCACAGAATTCAAGGTGCATTTTTGATGTGGGATAATTATGAGTCAAATATTTTAAAAGATTTCTGGATTTATGGCAGGTAATTAAATAGCATAATTATTGGTTACTCTGTTTTCCCTATATTACTTTCCCACTTTACCACCATTATTTCCTTTATCTTTCTAGTAAGCTTCTTCTGCCTGAATCTTCTTTCTGAGAAAACTCAGTCAGATAGAAATTGTAATATATGAAGTTTTCTTTGCTTACTTCTTTCTTCCATGACCAGATGATATGGAAGTGCCCCAGTTCTTAGACCTTAGTCTTCTACTCTTTTCTATCTACACTTTCTTTCCCCTTCAACTTATCTTATTCCTGGTTTTGAATACCATCAAAAGTCAACATCTTTGTGTAAGAGGTACCCAGAGGCAGGGAAAAATTTGAAGTCTGCAAAACTTAAACTCTCTTTTTGAAACCTGAATTCACACACCCTGCTGCCTATATGATATCTCCACTTGGAGATAACATATCCAAAACTGAACTCCTGAATTCCTCCCACCAACAAAATCACCATACCCCTCTTCCTTTTCTAGTTTCTGGCTACTCAATACTTCCAACTGTTCACACCTAAAACTTTGAAGACATCTTTTTTTTTTATTTCTTTTATACACCACATACAATACTGTCTTCTCTACCTTCAAACTGTATCCAGAATCTGACCACTTTTCTGCAACTCCTGTTACCACCTTGGTCAAGGACAATATTTCTCCTGCCTACATTAGCACAAGTGTTCCCTAACGTATCTCTGTGCTTTTGCACTTCCCCATCTGAAATCTGTTTCCTGTAGCATATAAAGTGACGCTTCAAAACTTGTCTCATCATGCCATTCCTCTGTCCAAAATACCTCACTGACTTTTTACCACCCTCAGAAAATACAAATACTTTATAATAGCTTGCAAATGCCCACCAGATTTCTATGACCTGTCTAACCTCCTTTCCTGTCTACTTCCTCTTATTCACTCTAATGTGGCCAAAATGTTCCCTCTTCCTAAAATATTCTGCCCTCAATTACCCTAGTGGTTATTTCTTTCACCTTCTTCAAATATTTTTACAAATGTCACTTTTCTTATGGACCCTATGCTTGTTACCATAGTTAAAATTGCAAACCACCTTTCTGTCATGCACAGATATTTCTATACTTCTCTCATACTTTTGGTTTTTGAAAACACTTATCACCTATTAAAATATCTTTAACTTATTAATTTTATTATCTCTTTCCATCAACTGGAAGGACAGATACATTGGGCAGAGATGTTTGTCTTTTTTATTTATAATGTGATTCCAGCACTCAGGACAGTTCACGATACATAGTAGATCCTTAATTAGTATTTGTTAAATAAATGAATGAAGAATGGATGTGTGTGTGTGTGTGTGTGTGTGTGTGTGTGTGTGTGTTTCTGTGAAAAGTTCTGAAAGGATGAATGTGTAGCTGATAATGAGATAACTGGGTATCTTTTAAATCAGGAGAGTGAAGTCATAGAGACAAGTATATGAAGATCTGGAGGGAATAATAGTAAAATAATGTACTAAAAGAAATGGAAAGGGGTCGAATACAGCTCATTGATCCAAAATGATGAAGTTTCAGGCAGAGACACCCAAGTCCAGTTGACAGTACATATACACACCATCATTAAAATGCACACAGTTTTGGATATACATGGACCAGTCAATAATGTAAGTTAAAATGAATAAAATATACTAATATCATCATCTTATAAATTATGGTGCTGAGTTACAAGTTAAACCAAAAATATTACAAAAGCAACAAAACAGCCTATCTCTTGATTTCTTAGAACTTAGTACCTGAAAATAATATGCACCAGAAAGCAAAAAAAAAAAAAAAAGAAAAAATCAGAACAAATTTTGTAGTACTTCATTGGCTTCATTAAAAATGAATTTAATTATATCAAGGTATGTAAATACGTATTTGATTCTGGATATTTTCAACAAAGGATCTATAAGAACCATGTGAAAACATATCTCGTCCTAATTTGTGGTTGATGTTGTTTCCATTGACTTCCTTCAAAAACATTGCTGGTGTTTCTTCTACTCAATTTTCATCTTGAGGATTTCCCTGTAATTGCACTTGGTGAGAATTTCATATTGAGCAATTATCAGTATCACAGTGCTAATTTGAGTAGAAAAAAATTGTGTGCATGTTACCATTTATTAATTAAATATACAAATGGTCCCCTTCCAGGTTTTTATGATGATCTGGAATTTACCCCAGAAATTAATTGCATTCCTTTCTACCATCACTAACTAAATTATTCATGAAAGCTTGTAGAGATTAATTCTGAATTATTATATTACCAAAAGAGAAGGTCATATGATCAAGTTAAAATGGAAATGGCAAAAGAAGGGAAATCTCTAATCATTCTGAAACAATTATTTTTGGGTTATCACTGTATTTGATTTTATTGCTTCTATGCAATTATTCCTTTAGAAATTGGATGCAGATGGTTTCAGCAGAAATGGCTGACATAGCTTATCAAAGATGAGATAGCTTCATTTATCTAGAACTTATGCAGAAAAAAAGTTTTCTAAAAATGAAGCCAATAAACATGAAATAAGTAAACCAAAATATTTCTGACCACTCCCATATATATAAACAACAATATACAAATTATATACACTTATAGAAAAAAACTGTGAATGCATTTAGGTCATTATATGACAAAATGCAAAGCATTGCTATAATTTAAAAGGTTATATAACTAAGACTACATCTTTATTTTTTAATTTTTTTGTATTTTTTTTCCATGGGATAATTTCTGGTTCATGGACTTGCAGATAATACTCAGAAAAACATGTTGAAATAGGATATTTTTCCATGCATGCCTTTGGCAACAGAAGAATTATATGTAAATGAATGTGTTTATGTGTATCTCTTATCTAAAAATGCAAGTTGATATAGTATTTGGAGCAAAAACACAGAAATAATGATTTATTGAAATATATTTTGTTTTATATTTATTTGGTAAAGAGTATTTTTATTACAATTTTTTTTTTTTTTTTTGAGACAGAGTCTCGCTCTGTCGCCCAGGCTGAGTGCAGTGGTTTGATTTCGGCGCATTGCAACCTCTGCCTCCTGAGTTCAAGCAATTCTCTTGCCTCAGCCTCCCCAGTAGCTGGGATTGCTGGCACGTGCCACCATGCCCAGCTAATTTTTGTATTTTTAGTAGAGATGGGCTTTCACCGTGTTGACCAGGCTGGTCTCGAACTCCTGACCTCATGATCTGCCCCCACCTCAGTCTCCCAAAGTGTTGGGATTACAGGCGTGAGCCACTGCGCCCTGCCTTCATTTGGTTTTTATTTTATTTCTTTGATACAGGGTCTTGGTCTGTCACTCAGACTGGAGTGCAGTGGTGCTATCAGGTCTCACTGCAGCCTCAGCCTCCTAGGCTCAAGAGATCTTCTCCCCTAGCCTCCTGAGTAGCTGAGACTACAGGCATGTGCCACCATGCCTGGCTATTTTTTTCTTTTCTTTTCTTTTCTCTTCTACTTCTCCTTCTCCTTCTGTTGTTGTTTGTAGAGACAATGTCTCACTGCATTGCCCAGGCTGGTCTTTTGCCTTAGCCTCCCAAAGTGGGATTTTAGATTTGAGCCACTGCACCCAGCCATAAAAGATACTTTTAAATGAGATTTGTGATGAACCAGTTGACACAAGAAAGTTTTCAAGCCTATTTATTCTGACTATGAAGATGTTTCACCATTTTACAACCAAGACCACCGTCTATATTATATATATGAACCTTGTTTTTACTTGGTCGCCTATGATGTTTTCTTTTATTTCCCTCTATTTATCTATTAGTTCAGGTCTATTGAAGCATTTTCCAACAATGATATTTGCTGTTTTTAATACAATTCAGTGAGTTTTGACAAACACATAAAGTATGTGAAACCACTACAATCAAGATATAGAACAGTTAGATCAATTCTTGAAGTTTCTTGGTGCCTTTTTGTTTGGTTGGATTTTTGTTTATTGTGGGGTTTTTTGTGTGTGTTTTATTTTTGTTTGTTTTTGTTTTGATCGCTTTTTTATTTTATTTTATTTTATTATTATTATACTTTAAGTTTTAGGGTACATGTGCACAATGTGCAGGTTAGTTACATATGTTTACATGTGCCATGCTGGTGTGCTGCACCCATTAACTCGTCATTTAGCATTAGATATATCTCCTAAAGCTATCCCTCCCCCCTCCCCCCACCCCACAACAATCCCCAGAATGTGATGTTCCCCTTCCTGTGTCCATGTGTTCTCATTGTTCAATTCCCACCTGCGAGTGAGAATATGCGGTGATGGTCGCTTTCTTTCTAACAGTCTAGCCCTGGGCAGTAACTGATCTGGTTCCTGTTCTTATTGCTTTCCGTTTTCTAGAAAGCCATACAAATGGAATCACAGAGTATGTAGCCTTCTGGGTAGGTCTTTTTTCACTTAGCATAAATAATTTGAGAATTCTCCATGTTGTTGAACATGTCAGAAATTTGTCCTTTCAAAATTGCTTAGTAGTAGTCCATGGTACACATGTGTTACAGTGTGTTTAATCTTTACTTAGCTTAGGTATATTAGAGTTGTCTCAATAATTGCCCTTTACCAAGCTACTATAGATATTAATATATAGCTTGTTTTGTAAACTTAACAGGCCATAGCTTGGCAAGGGTTGTCAAGAATGCGAAGTAACTGGAAATCTAATACATTCTTGGTAGAAATGCAAAATTATAAAGCTATTCCAGTTAATAGTTTAGCGGTTTCTTATAAAGTTAGACATAACTTACTATGGCATGCAACAATCCACTTTTAGATATTTTTAAAGTAAAATGAAAACTCATGTTTTTAATATGCTTATTTGCTATTCATACATCCTATTTTGTGAAATCTCTGTTCAACTCTTGTCCATTTTTAAATTGAGTTTGCTGTTGTCGTTGTTATATATTCTAGATACAAATCTTTTGTCTAAGTGTTTCACATGTATTTACTTCCAGTTTGCGGATGTTGTTTTTCCTTTCCTTAAATGCCTTTATTTTAAGAAGAGCAGAAATTTTTAAATTTTATGACGTACAACGTAATTATGTAATGAATCGTGCTTTTTTATCATACCTATACCTAAGAAACATTTGCCTACCACCAAGAGTTTTTCACTGTATTTTTCTTCTAGAAATTTTAAGAATTTCCTAATTTATGTTATGCATTTAAGGCTTAATCCATTTTAAGTTAATTTTTGCCTAAAATGAAAAGAATAGATTAAGGTTTTTTTTTTTTATTCACATGAATATCCAATTGCTTCAGCAGCATTTGTTGATAAAATTCCTCTTTGTCCATTAAATTACCTTTGAAGTTTGTAGAAAATCAACTGACCATATGTGTATAGGTTTATTTCTGGGTGCTATCCTGTTTCATTGATTTTTGTGTCCATACTTTACAAATACCACACTATGCTGATTAGTATAATTGGAAGTGTTTGTTTACAGGATTCTTTGTCCTTGTCAGGATTTTAATGATATCACTTCATTGTTCTTTGAAGTTTTTTGAAGTTTCCAAGTAGAACTAACAGTTATGTTGAGCAAGATCACTGGCTACAAAGTTAATTTACAGAAAACAATAGTGTTTCTATATAGTAGCAATGACCATTTGGAAATTACAAGTTTTAAATGTTCACACATGCAATTGTATAGAAATATAACAAATCTACTAAAATATGTTTACTGCTAACAAGATCCATTGCTAACAAGACCGATTTACTATAGTAAATCTTAAAATAATAAAATGTGCATTTTCTAACTGTACCTTTTTTACAAAACTGTTTTTGCTATTCTTGTTTCACATTGCTTTCTATATACATTTTAGTATTCATTCATTGATTTTTACAGAAGCAATCAAACAAAATGTTAGATGCTGGCATTTTGATTCATATTGTGTTTATTCTGTAGACTTATTTTAGAAAAATTGATGTCTTACAAGTAGAGTCTTCAGATCTATGAAACTGGCATATTCCCTTTTTTGGTTTCATTTCCATAATCAGTACTTTATTGTTTCCAGGAATCAGTCTTGATAGTAGGAAACATATTTTGGTAAATTTGTTAGATTTATACCTAATTGCATGTGTGGACATTTAAAACTTTTAATTTCCGACTGGTCATTGCTACTATATGGAAACAAAATTGTTTTCTGTAAACTAAATTTGTAGTCAGTGATCTTGCTCAACGTAACTGTTAGTTCTATTTGGAAACTATGTATATAAAAAAATAAAGTGACATCATTAAAATCCTAACAGGGAAAAAGAACCCTGTAAACAAAGACTCCTACATTCAGCATGTTAAGTAGTTCAATTTTATTTTAATGTAGACTTGAATAATTAAAATCAATATCATGAACCCCAAGGTAATCATTAATTTTTAAGAGATATAAATAATGAGTCAATGTTGGTGGTAATTTGGTTAAAAATAATATAAAACAGATAGTATAAAAGGAACAGAAACAGAAAGAATAAAATATGAGAAAGATGGTAGACATTATTTCAATAATATCATTAATAATTCAATAAAATTGAAATACACTTGAGCATACATTTAAAAAGATGATACTTAAATGGCCAAAAATATAAATAAATGTTCATCTAACTTATTATAAAAGCTTAGAAGAGTCAGGATTCTCATATACTAGTACCAGAAATAAGAATTTCTAAAACTTTGGAAATTTTTTAATAAATTTGAAGATAAATATATTTTAACTCATTCATCTTACTTTTAGATATATGCCCCCTAAAAATATGTACATCTGTATTAAAGACAAGCAAAAATATTCATGGCATGAGTATACATAATAGCCGAAATCTAGGAACAACCTAAAAGTTCATCAGTACAAAAATGGGAAAATAAATTTTGTTATAATCACAAAATGGAATACTGTACAATGAGAATAAACTACAACTATATATAACATAGACACATTTTTAAGTATGTAATTGTAATAAAAATAAATTGGATATAAAAATAATATGTAATGAATGGTTCTATTTATATAGACTTTTAAGTGCAGGAAAACATAAACTTAGAAAATGCATAAAGCAACAAAACTCTAAAAAAAACAAGGATGTGATTATCAAAAAGTTAAGAAAGTGGTCACCTGATGAGATGAGGGAGTGCAGAGTGAGGAATGCTAAAAAAAAAAAGGCTTCTATAATTTTGACATTGACATTGTTTTACATTGTCATTAGTGTAATGGCTATAGGAATGTGTTTTTTAAAAATTAGAGCTGTACAATTTTGCTATGTGTGCTTTTTTATTTGAGCATTATATTTTACATATTATATAAATTATATATATATAAATTATATATATATATATAGCGGTTCTTGATAAACTTAGCCTTGTAAACAATAATAAGTAAGTCACACTTCTTCCCCCACATCCCACATTAATAGTCACATTAAAATGCATGACAGACACAAAATACCAAGTCACTGTAAATGACAAATACTCCAATGATCTGACAGATAGCAAACACAACTTTTACACATGAATACATGGAAGGAAATCTGAAGCTGAGCACTAGAGGCAGAAAAAGGGCAACTGAAAATGCCTTCTCATTCTGCCCTACGTGCATAGACTTTACATGTATATGTTTATTGCAGAACAGAATGACAACTGACATGGAAAATATTTTTGAAATTAACCTGCACCATTTCTATTTTCCATAATGTTAATTTTAACATCTCCTTCAATCCCTTGTCATGAATAGTAATGTGTAAGTAGTAGGAATCTTGCCATCATAGAACTAAAACTCAAAACAACAATAACAAAAAACAGTTGATCTTTGGGATGTTTGGCACCCATGCACTGTTTTGGCAAAATAATGACTAAAATTGCTTTAAAATTCCTCTAAAATATAACCTGCTACTTTATAGTATCAATAGATAATGGCAGCTAAATATTCCACTAATATTAAAATAGTGATAAATTATTTATAACACTGATAAAAGAAATGTAAAAGATCCAGTCAGTCAATTAGTGCTCAAGGGGAATCTAGCTCCCACTATTGAAATAATTACAGACTTCTGCACTATACAAGGAGACTATAGAACTAAAGATTCAGAGAAAATGTGCAGTTTTGAAATATACCATTAAACTGAAATTTAGAAAGTATGTACTTAGTTATTTCAATAAGTTTATTAATTATTAAAATATAGATTCTTTATAATGAGAAATTCAAGATACTTTCAAAAGAAATGTGGATGCAATTAAAAGGGAAATGGATGTTATAAAAAGTTTTTGGACAAGACAAGAACAATATTTTAGGAAGAATTCAAATGAAACAGCAAAATTTAAACTTTCATTAAAAAACAAAATGAATGCTGATAATATTATTGGAAAAGATTAAACCAATGTCTAACAGCAGAACTTGAGAGATTTTATCAGAAAAAAAAGAAAAAATGTTTTCAGAAATGTGTGTGAATATGTGTGTTGTGTGAAACAACATGAATGGCAGAGGAAAGAGAGGAGGGCAAAAGAAAGAGATCCTGCATAATAATATTGATATTCTTAAAGACTGCAGAGAATAAACAAGTGGCACAGGAGCAGTAAAAGGCATAGTCTAAGTCTTTTCTGAGGTTAAGAAAGAATATAATATTTTAATCAAAATTGTGCAATGAATAGCAAGAAAATATGTTGAAAAGAAAAAGAGAGGCAGAGCAAGATGACCAAATAGAAGGCTCTACAGATCATCCCCTTTCCAAGGACACCAATTTAACAGCTATTTACACAAAACTGGCACCTTCATAAGAGCCAAAAGTTAGGTGAACACTCACCTGACCTGGTTTTGAATTCATAATGCTGAAAGAGGCATTACAGATGGTAGAAATGGCTATTGCCACCCCTTGCCCATTCACTGGCATCAGCCTCACAGCATGGAGAATCTGTGCACCCAGGAGAGGGAGAACACAGCAATTCTGAGAAATGGCATTGAACTCAGTGCTGCTCTGTCACAGCAGAAAGCAAAACCAGGCTAAACTCAGCTGATGCAAATTCTGGCAAGCCTTGCCACCATCAGGGCTAATGTATTCTGGGGCCTTAAATAAACTTGAAATGCAGTCTGGGCAACAAATACTGACACTCCTAGGTGAGTCCTAGTTCTGACCTGGGCTCAGAGCCAGTGGACTTGAGGAAGGCACAAGACTTACTGAGACACCAGCCCAGGCAGCTAAGTAAGTGCTTGCACCACCCCTCACCCAAACCCAGGCAGCATGGCTTGGGACTCTAAAAGAGACCCCTTCTCTCCTTCAGGGGAGAGAAGGGGAGATGAAAGAGTAAAGAGGTCTTTGTGTTGCATCTTTGATACTAGGTCAGTCACAGTAGGACGGGGCACTAGTCAGACACATAAGGCCCCCTTTCCAGGTCCTAGTTCCCAGATGACATTTCTTGACACACACTGGGCCAGGATGGAGCTTGCTATCTTGAAGGGAAGGATCCATCCTTGGCAGGAGCCAACACCTGCTGACTGATGAGCCCTTGGACCCCAAATAACCAGCAGCAATACCCAGGTCATACACTGTTGGCCTTGGGTGAGACCCTGAGAGTAGCTGGCTTCAGGTGAAATGCAACACAGTGCCAACTGTGGCAGCTATGGGGAGAGACTCCTTCTGCTTGAGATAAGCAGAGGAAACAGTAAAGGGGAGTTTGTCTTGCATGCTTAGGTACCAGCTCAGCCACCATGTGTTAGAACACCAAGTGTGCTCCTGGAGTGCCTTATTCCAGGCTTTGGCTCTCAGATGGCATTTCTAGACCTGCCCTGGGCCAGAGGGGATCCCACTTCCCTGAAGGGTGAGTCCTAGGCCATACAGCACTCACCACAAGCTTACTTAAGAGCTTTGAGCCTTAAGTGAACGTCATTGGGTAGCCTGGGAGTACTCCTTGTGAGCTGATTATGATGGTAGCCATGTGGTGAAGCTCTTCTATATGTCAGCAGAGAACAATCTGAAAAAGAAATCAAGGAAGTAATCCCATTTTCAATAGCCGTAAATAAAATAAAATACCCAGGAATAAACTTGGCCAAAGAAATTAAAGATGTCTACAATGAAAACTATAACACATTGATGTAAGACATTGAAAAAGACACATAAAGTTCATCTGTTAGAAGAAGCAATATTGTTAAAATGTCCATACTACCCAAAGCAATCTATAGATTTCATGTAACCTCTATCAAAATACCAAAGACATTCTTCATAGAGATAGAAAAACAATCCTAAAATTTATCTAGAACCACAGAAGACCCAGAGTAGCCAAAGCTATCCTAAGCAGAAAGAACAAAACTGGTGGAATTGTGTTACCTGACATTAAATTATACTACAGAGCTATAGTAATAAAAACATCCTGGTACTGGCATAAAAACAGACTCTCAAGTCAGTGGAACAGAATAAAGAATCCAGAGATAAATCCATACATCTACAGTGAACTCATTTTTCACAAAGGTTGCCAAGACAGTCTCTTCAATGAATGATGCTGGAAAAAACTGGATATCCATATGCAGAAGAAAGAAACTTGACCCTATCTCTTTCCATATGCAAAAATCAAATGAAAATGGATTAAAGACTTAAATCTAAGACCTCCCACTATGAAACTACTAAAAGAAAATATTGGGGAAACTCTCCAGGACATTGGACTGGGCAAAGATTCCTTGAGTAATACCCCACGAACACAGACAACCAAAGCGAAAATGGACAAATGAGATCACATCAAGTTAAAAACCTTCTGCACAGCAAGAGAACAATCAACAAAGTGAAGAGACAACCTACAGAATGGGAGAATATATTTACAAACTCCCCTTCTGACAAGGAATTAATAACCAGAATACATAAGGAGCTCAAACATCTCTATAGGAAAAAATATAGTAACCTAATTTTAAAAATAGGCAAAACGGGCATGGTGTTGCACACCAGTGGTTCCAGCTGTTCACAAGGCTGAGATAGGAAGATTGCTTGAGCCAGAGAGGTGGAAGATGCAGTGAGAAGAGATCATACCACTGCACTCCAGATTGGATGACAGAGCAAGATCTTGTCTCACCAAAAAACAACAACGACAACAACAAAACCTGAAAGAACAACAACAAAAAAAACTTCCTACTCTTTCTATCCATAATAAAACATTATATTTGTATACAATGCCATTATATTTGTATACAATGCTCCATCACTTTAAAGGTAAAAAATACTTTGACATCTTATCACATCTCATCACTTGTAATGCAGCATATTATACACGTTTTGTTTTCTTCATTTACTGAAGGGAGAATCCTTTTATACAAGTTAATTTTGTTTCTCTTCAAGCTTGAGATCTTATTGGAAATTGAGAGCAAGGAAGTAGTCAGTCATGACCTGGAAAAATACTAGAAGAAATGTGGCATGTTTGGCCTCTCTTCATACTTAGCTTTGTGAAAACAGAGAAGCAGAAAGGCACAGAGAAAACAGTTAGCTTAGGAGTTTATCAGATGAAATCCCTATATCTTTTATTGAAGCTAAAATTACTGATGTAGAATTTCTACTCTTGCAATGTCTGAAATAAATGGATTTTAGCTCTACTTTTCTAAAGAAAAAAAAGTTCTTCCTTCCATAAACACACATTCAGATTCGAAATAGAAATTGCCTTATATAGAATCTGGAAGTCGACTTTTCTAAGTTTTATGAACTTATGATTACTTTCCCTTTATTTTTGCATGTTTTTCTCTTTAAACCTTCAATTAATTTATGGTATAAAGCATACTGTTTTATTTTAGGTAATAAAATATTGGATACTATTGAAGTTTTGTAGCCTTTTTTTTTTGGTTAAATCATTGTTAAGTTACTGACCCATATACAGTAATTTTTTCCCTCATTTTGTCATTTGATGAAAGTTGTAAGCTCTTTAATGAATCAATTTTCTAGCCTTACTGTACTTCTCAATTTTAATGTTTCATTATCTATGGTTTGGCACCCCAGATAGCCCATTTTAGAGGTTTACTTCTCTAAAAAGAAGTGATTCATTTTCATGTTATGAAAATTAAAAAATCAATGTGGACTTGCTCATGCATAGCAAACCCACCTTAATTATGTAGCTTCTGCAAGTGAGGTAACTGAATTAATTCTTGCCTGTCTTGACTCCTTATATAAATAAGAGCCAGATTATCTTATATATAGATTCAGGGCAAGCTCTTCTTCAATACTTAATTACCTCTCCCATGCTATCTTCCTTAATGATAGTGTATGAAATCAATTCTGCAACATCCTCTGTGATAGCATACATAACAAATTATTTAATGTTGTAAAAACTACACATCCTTTGGTCTGGGACTTTTACTTACTTTGAAATGGCTAGAAGTGTTTTTCATACTTTCCCGTTTATTGGAACTTGCAGTTTCCTCTTCATAATGTTAGTTTTCCATCAGAGTATATGCAAGCAACGCACAATAGTTTTCTTGTACTGTCACTTTTTCACTACATTTTTTGGCTTTTTTTTTTTCCATTATTTGTTTCAAGAAAAGGGAATCTCTCATGTTGTTGTCATTCTTAATAGGTCATGTTATAGGCACATACCTATTAAAAGATTTTGTTATCTCATATTTCTCTATAATCCAGTAACAGATAGGATCAGTCCTTTTTCATTGAGTATGTCACATTTCCTTTTTACCAGATTACAATCACATAATCAGAAATATAACTTTCAGAATCCCCCAGATGTTATACATTGTATTAAATTGTAAAGTCTGTAGGCATGCAATTAATGTTTTCTGAAATATTCAAATTATTTATTCTTAAAATATAGGTTGTGTGTCATTTATGAAAGATATGATCTAAGCGTCTTAAAAAAATCAGCTTATTACATTGATAGGATAAGATGAACATTTTACTAAATCATGTTGATTGTCAGATATTTATTTTCAAAAATATCAAACTAAATTTATGCCTCACACATCAAACAAAGATAAATTTCAAATACATTTTATACCTAAATGCACTAGAAGAAAACAGGTAAGTTCCTTTATAATCATAATGCAGGGAACATTTGAGCTTCAACTTGAAAACTAAAGCCATTTCAAACATTCCGTAAATTAAACTACTTAATACATCTTAAATATCCTATGTTAGCAGAAGAGTAGCCAGGAAGGAAGCACAATTTGCATTCAAAAATGTGGTATCTAAATATATTTTCCTACTGAAAGCAATGATGATGGGTCTCCAGGGAGACCCAGCTGAACAATGAGAACACGTGGACACAGATCATGTGTTGATAGGTGTAGCAAACCACCATGACGCATGTATACCTACGTAACAAACCTGCACATTCTGCACATGTATCCCAGAACTTAAAAAAAAAAAAAGTCAGTGTTTTGTTAAGAAGAGAGCCACAGTTCCTGTTATTCTCCCATTGTTACAGAGAATCTTGCAGTGGGCAGAGTGCTATAAAGAACACCTGGCGTAGACGTGAGTTTTGAAGACAGTCCATTCTGTTTGTAAGGGCAAGCCTTGACAGCAGCCTTGTCAGTAAAGGTAAAACTATTGAGGCACCAACAAGTTTGCACTTAGATGCCACTGTACATTACTATTAGAGTTTTCTGAAAATTCCAAATATCTAGTGTAGAGGCACAGAGAGAAGACAATCAATCCCATAATATTTTCAGTTTGCAAAGAAGTGGGGATAACTGATTCTAGCTTGCTCTTGATCTAGCCAACTAGAGAAAGAGTTCAATGTCATTTTCAGGCAAACTACATTATTATGCTTCATCCCCTGAACCAAAGTGTCATTTGAACAACAAATATTAACCATATTTTTAAAACTTGATGTAGTATTAGGTCCATATTCAAAGTTATCTCAAAGACAATATTTAATGCTGGTTTCTTAAAACTAGATCATATCAGATTAATGTAAATGTAAGTTCTGAATGTTGACTTGGTTTTTGATAAGTTATATGTCTCTTAACCTATGCCAGTCCCTGGGAACCTTTTTATGTTATTGTTTAAATGCATTAAGTATTAAAAAAAAAAAAGGTCAATTTTTTTTAAGTCAAAACTTTTAGACGTGTTTTTTTTGTGGGATATAATTCATATGGTAAATACTTTCACTGCTTATTTAAAATGGGAGTTAGATTGAAATGATCAAAGAGATTTGGACTGGATATTTTAACAAGAATACTCCCTAAGTTGCATTGTGTATTTTGTTATTCAAATGCAGCGGAAGACATGCAATGTCTGAATGCCCCTCTATTGATGATGTTACGATTGATCACTTAAAGTATTAACAGGTGGAGTTTTTTTATTGCAAGCTTCCATGTCCTCCTTTCAAATCATATGTGATTTTTTCATCTAATATTTTGGCACTATGTATTTACTCAGTTTCACATAAACTTTCATCTAATAATTTTGGCATCCATTGATTTTTATTGTCATAGTAACAATTTTCTAATTTTAGGATTTCTTCTATATTTTCAGCTAGCATTATTCTATAAAGAAGAGCTTTCATGAATCAAAACAATATATGGACAAATTGAAAATATACTTCTAATTTGAAATGTGGAGCTAAAACTTGATTCTCTAAATGTAGAAAAATGCTTTTAGAATAAGAAGTTGGTTAGATAACTACTTCCCTTTGCTACAAATGAAGTACATTTTTGTACTTTTTTCATGTTATTATGGATTTATATACATTAATGTTGAAAACATCCTGACTGTGGATAGTAGTATCTCTTTCATGATGGTCCTTGTATTCTATTGATATGATACATTAGTTTTCTTCTCTTTCTGGTCTCTCAAGTCTGGTATTTCAAGTTATTCCAGGAATATTTTATATAGATAGGCTTCAAGTACTGTCCAGTAGAACTTCTACATTAATGGAAATGTCCTACATTTCTATTACCCATTCAGATAGGCTTCACCTATGTGTGGCTATTGAGCACTTGAAGCGCATTTAGGGCAACTGAGGAGGTGTATTTTAAATTTTACTTAATTTGAACAAATATCAATTTTAATTACAATAATCGTGTCATTACTGGCTACTGTGTTAGTCCATCAAGAAGGATAAATAGATAAGAAAAAAATAAAGAAGGTCGAGTAATAGAGTACTGGGATAAAAAGAAAAGAAAGAAAGGATGAAGGAAGAAAGAAAAATAGATGTAGAAAAATACTTAAAATCGATAAAATAGGAGATTTTAAAAATAGTAAAATAATTTAAAAAATGTTATAATAATGGTATACCACGTAATTCTAGTGTATTAATATTGTATAGTTTTTCTATTTATGATTTTAATATGCAAATTCAGAGATGGAATTTTGAACACAATGTATTATCAGTTCTACCTCGTGTTGCCATTTGTCCTTGAAGAGGGTCTTGAATATGATCTGTAGAAAAGACTGACATAAAGCATCTCACTAACAGAAGAAATTTGTGATGAAATTTCTTCTTAATCTAGATTAATTAGCTAGATTCTTAATCTAGTATCTAGCTAATGATATTAGATTAGCTCATTACTGGGTGCTTTTTTGTTTTCATTTGAACACTTCATTTTACTAGTTGTGTCACGTAAACAGATGTCAATATAGTGTAAATTATATTAAGAGATACTACTGCTTGTATTGTATTCATTTTGTAATTTAAGATTAGATGTTGCAATATCTGAATCCCATTCCCAATGGCCATACTTCAACATGAGTTTGTAAGGGCCGTAACAATCATTCACATTTTGTACCAGCGTAGGTCACTACTCCTGAATCATTATGACAACTTCATCTATAGAAAGAAATAGGGAGATTATAAGGCAAGATGCAAGAAATGTAAGCATTCAAACTCCTTTCAAACCAATTGGGAAGTATTTTTTATCTGAGTTCTTAGTGGGTTAACTGAATTTCTTCTATGGAACTGATAGGGACAGGAGGCAAGGAAATTCTGGGCAGAAGAGGGTGAGTCCCTAGTGAGTGCCTCACCCTCAAGCCTGGAACCGTGGCCCAAAAGGAGAACATGCATTCCTGTTTTCCTGCTCGAATATTGCCTTTTCTAAAACCATGAAAGCCCCAGGCTCCACTGGGAGAGAGAGGAGAAGAGGAGAAGAAGTGGGACATTAGAGACTATGGTTGGTTGGAGGTTGGAGAGAAGCAGCTTGACTTCAGAGGAACAGCTTGACCACTTGCTTCCAAGAGGAGTCAGGCGGTAGATGGATAGACTCTGGGGAAAGGTTATTTTCCTACTCCATCCCCTTTTCAGCTCCCCTTCCCACTGAGAATCACTTTCGATGGCAATAAGATCCCTACATTTACCACCTCTAGTTTGTTCGTGTGACCTCATTCCTACCGAGTGCTGGTCAAGAACTCCAGTGCAGGTGCAAAAGGCTGTCACACTGACCCTCCACTGAGCTGTTAACACTTAAGTCATCCATGGGTGGCAAAGCTAAAAGAGCACTTACTGTAACACTTTTTCTGGGGCTTCAGTGGTTGCAGGCACCCCCCTACAGGCTGCTGCGGGGCTGCACAGAATTTTGCTCCTGCTGGCACCCAAAAGTGTTTGCCCCAGGTCCTGTACTTGTGATCCCCCTCTTGCAAGGGGTGCAATGCAGCGGGACCCTAGCGAGTGGAGTCGGCCCCTGCTGGCACAGAAGAGGCTGACTAGTTTTTTTTAATTTTTATTTTTTATTTTATTATTACTATACTGTAAGTTTTGGGGTACATGTGCACAATGTGCAGGTTTGTTACATATGCATACATGTGCCATGTTGGTGTACTGCACCTATTAACTCGTCATTTAGCATTAGGTATATCTCCTAATGCTATCCCTCCGCCCTCCCCCCACCCCAGAACAGTCCCCGGAGTGTGATGTTCCCCTTCCTGTGTCCATGTGTTCTCATTGTTCAACTCCCACCTATGAGTGAGAACATGGCAGTATTTGGTTTTTTGTCCTTGCGATAGTTTGCTGAGAATGATGGTTTCCAGTTTCATCCATGTCCCTACAAAGGACAAGAACTCATCATTTTTTATGGCTGCATAGTATTCCATGGTGTATATGTGCCACATTTTCTTAATCCAGTCTATTGTTGTTGGATATTTGGGTTGGTTCCAAGTATTTGCTGTTGTGAATAGTGCCACAATAAACATATGTGTGCATGTGTCTTTATAGCAGGATGATTTATAATCCTTTCGGTATGTACCCAGTAATGGAATGGCTGGGTCAAATGGTATTTCTAGTTCTAGATCCCCGAGGAATCACCACACTGACTTCCCCAATGGTTGAACTAGCTTACAGTCCCACCAACAGTGTAAAAGTGTTCCTGTTTGTCCACATCCTCTCCAGCACCTGTTGTTTCCTGACTTTTTAATGATTGCCATTCTATCTGGTGTGAGATGGTATCTCATTGTGGTTTTGATTTGCATTTCTCTGATGGCCAGTGATGATGAGCATTTTTTCATGTGTTTTTTGGCTGCATAAATGTCTTCCTTTGAGAAGTGTCTGTTCATATCCTTCGCCCACTTTTTGATGGGGTTGTTTGTTTTTTTCTTGTAAATTTGTTTGAGTTCATTGTAGATTCTGGATAATAGCACTTTGTCAGATGAGTAGGTTGTGAAAATTTTCTCCCATTTTGTAGGTTGCCTGTTCACTCTGATGGTAGTTTCTTTTGCTGTGCAGAAGCTCTTTAGTTTAATTAAATCCCATGTGTCAATTTTGGCTTTTGTTGCCATTGCTTTTGGTGTTTTAGACATGCAGTCCTTGCCCATGTCTATGTCCTTGAATGGTATTGCCTAGGTTTTCTTCTAGGGTTTTTATGGTTTTAGGTCTAACATTTAAGTCTTTAATCCATCTTGAATTAATTTTTGTATAAGGTGTAAGGAAGGGATCCAGTTTCAGCTTTCTACATATGGCTAGCCAGTTTTCCCAGCACCATTTATTAAATAGGGAATCCTTTCCCCATTGCTTGTTTTTGTCAGGTTTGTCAAAGATCAGATGGTTGTAGATATGTGGCATTATTTCTGAGGGCTCTGTTCTGTTCCATTGATCTATATCTCTGTTTTGGTACCAGTACCATGCTCTTTTGGTTACTGTAGCCTTGTAGTATAGTTTGAAGTCAGGTAGCATGATGCCTCCGGCTTTGTTCTTTTGGCTTAGGGTTGACTTGGTGATACAGGCTCTTTTTTGGTTCCATATGAACTTTAAAGTAGTTTTTTCCAATTCTGTGAAGAAAGTCATTGGTAGCTTGATGGGGATGGCATTGAATCTATAAATTACCTTGGGCAGTATGGCCATTTTTACGATATTGATTCTTCCTACCCATGAGCATGGAATGTTCTTCCATTTGTTTGTATCCTCTTTTATTTCACTGAGCAGTGGTTTGTAGTTCTCCTTGAAGAGGTCCTTCACATCCCTTGTAAGTTGGATTCCTAGGTATTTTATTCTCTTTGAAGCAATTTTGAATGGGAGTTCACTCATGATTTGGCTCTCTGTTTGTCTGTTATTGGTGTGTAAGAATGCTTGTGATTTTCATACATTGATTTTGTATCCTGAGACTTTGCTGAAGTTGCTTATCAGCCTAAGGAGATTTTGGGCTGAGACAATGGGGTTTTCTAGATATACAATCATGTCATCTGCAAACAGGGACAATTTGCCTTCCTCTTTTCCTAATTGAATACCCTTTATTTCCTTCTCCTGCCTAATTGCCCTGGCCAGAACTTCCAACACTATGTTGAATAGGAGTGGTGAGAGAGGGCATCCCTGTCTTGTGCCCGTTTTCAAAGGGAATGCTTCCAGTGTTTGCCCATTCAGTATGATATTGGCTGTGGGTTTGTCATAGATAGTTCTTATTATTTTTGAGATACGTCCCACCAATACCTAATTTATTGAGAGTTTTTAGCATGAAGGTTGTTGAATTTTGTCAAAGGCCTTTTCTGCATCTATTGAGATAATCGTGGGGTTTTTTTCTTTGGTTCTCTTTATATGCTGGATTATATTTATTGATTTGTGTATGTTGAACCAGCCTTGCATCCCAGGGATGAAGCCGACTTGATCATGGTGGATAAGCTTTTTGATGTGCTGCTGGATTCGGTTTGCCAGCATTTTATTGAGGATGTTTGCATCAATGTTCATCAAGAATATTGGTCTAAAATTCTTTTTTTTGGTTCCGTCTTTGCCAGGCTTTTTGGTATCAGGATGATGCTGGCCTCATAAAATGAGTTAGGGAGGATTCCCTCTTTTTCTATTGATTGGAATAGTTTCAGAAGGAATGGTACCAGCTCCTCCTTGTACCTGTGGTAGAATTCGGCTGTGAATCCATCTGGTCCTGGACTCTTTTTGGTTGGTAAGCTATTGATTATTGCCACAATTTCCGCTCCTGTTATTGGTCTATTCAGAGATTCAACTTCTTCCTGGTTTAGTCTTGGGAGGATGTATGTGTCAAGGTATTTATCCATTTCTTCTAGATTTTCAAGTTTATTTGCACAGAGGTGTTTGTAGTATTCTCTGATGGTAGTTTTTAGTTCTGTGGGATCGGTGGTGATATCCTCTTTATCATTCTTTATTGTGTCTATTTGATTCTTCTCTCTTTTCTTCTTTATTAGTCTTGCTAGCAGTGTATCAATTTTGTTGATCTTTTCGAAAAACCAGCTCCTGGATTCATTAATTTTTTGAAGGGTTTTTTGCGTCTCTTATTTCCTTCAGTTCTGCTCTGATTTTAGTTATTTCTTGCCTTCTGCTAGCTTTCAAATGTGTTTGCTCTTGCTTTTCTAGTTCTTTTAATTGTGACGTTAGGGTGTCAGTTTTGGATCTTTCCTGCTTTCTCTTGTGGGCATTTAGTGCTATAAATTTCCCTCTACACACTGCTTTGAATGCGTCCCAGAGATTCTGGTATGTTGTGTCTTTGTTCTCGTTGGTTTCAAAGAACATCTTTATTTCTGCCTTCATTTCGTTATGTACCCAGTAGTCATTCAGGAGCAGGTTGTTCGGTTTCCATGTAGTTGAGCGGTTTTGAGTGAGTTTCTTAGTCCTGAGTTCTAGTTTGATTGCACTGTGGTCTGAGAGACAGTTTGTTATAATTTCTGTTCTTTTACATTTGCTGAGAAGTGCTTTACATCCAACTATGTGGTCAATTATGGAATAGGTGTGGTGTGGTGTTGAAAAAAAATGTATATTCTGTTGATTTGGGGTGGAGAGTTCTGTAGATGTCTATTAGGTCCGCTTGGTGCAGAGCTGAGTTCAATTCCTGGGTATCCTTGTTGACTTTCTGTCTCGTTGATCTGTCCAATGTTGACAGTGGGGTGTTAAAGTCTCCCATTATTATTGAGTGGGAGTCTAAGTCTCTTTGTAGGTCACTAAGAACTTGCTTTATGAATCTGGTTGCTCCTATATTGGGTTCATACATATTTAGGGTAGTTAGCTCTTCTTGTTGAATTGATCCCTTTACCATTATGTAATGGCCTTCTTTGTCTCTTTTGATCTTTGTTGGTTGAAAGTCTGTTTTATCAGAGACTAGCATTGCCAACCCCTGCCTTTTTTTTGTTTTCCATTTGCTTGGTAGATCTTCCTCCATCCCTTTATTTTGAGCCTATGTGTGTCTCTGCATGTGAGATGGGTTTCCTGAATACAGCACACTGATGGGTCTTGACTGTATCCAATTTGCTAGTCTGTGTCTTTTAATTGGAGCATTTAGCCCATTTACATTTAAAGTTAATATTGTTATGTGTGTATTTGGTCCTGTCATTATGATGTTAGCTGGTTATTTTGCTCGTTAGTTGATGCAGTTTCTTCCTAGCCTCGATGGTGTTTACATTTTGGCATGTTTTTGCAGTGGCTGGTACTGGTTGTTCCTTTCCATGTTTAGTGCTTCCTTCAGGAGCTCTTTTAGGGCAGTCCTGGTGGTGACAGAATCTCTCAGCATTTGCTTGTCTGTAAGGTATTTTATTTCTCCTTCACTTATGAAGCTTAGTTAGGCTGGATATGAAATTCTGAGTTGAAAATTCTTTTCTTTAAGAATGCTGAATATTGGCCCCCACTCTCTTCTGGCTTGTAGAGTTTCTGCCGAGAGATCCACTGTTAGTCTGATGGGCTTCCCTTTGTGGGTACCCCGACCTTTCTCTCTGGGTGCCCTTAACATTTTTTCCTTCATTTCAACTTTGGTGAATCTGACCATTTTGTATCTTGGAGTTGCTCTTCTCGAGGAGTATCTCTGTGGCATTCTCTGTATTTTCTGAATCTGAATGTTGGCCTGCCTTGGTAGGTTGGGGAAATTCTCCTGGATAATATCCTGCAGAGTGTTTTCCAACTTAGTTCCATTCTCCCCGTCACTTTCAGGTACACGAATCAGACGTAGATTTGGTCTTTTCTCATAGTCCCATATTTCTTGGAGGCTTTGTTCATTTCTTTTTGTTCTTCTTTCTCTAAACTTCTTGCTTCATTTCATTCATCTTCCATCACTGATACCCTTTCTTCCAGTTGATCCCATCGGCTCCTGAGGCTTCTGCATTCTTCACGTAGTTCTCGAGCCTTGGCTTTCAGCTCCATCAGCTCCTTTTAGGACTTCTCTGTGTTGGTTATTCTAGTTATCCATTCATCTAATTTTTTTTCACAGTTTTTAACTTCTTTGCCATTGGTTTGAATTTCCTCCTGTAGCTTGGAGTAGTTTGATCATCTGAAGCCTTCTTCTCTCAGCTCGTCAGTGATTCTCCGTCCAGCTTTGTTCCGTTGCTGGTGAGGAGCTGCGTTCCTTTGGAGGCGGAGAGGTGTTCTGCTTTTTAGAGTTTCCAGTTTTTCTGCTGTGTTTTTTCCCCATCTTTGTGGTTTTATCTACTTTTGGTCTTTGATGATGGTGGTGTACAGAAGGGTTTTTGGTGTGGATATCCTTTCTGTTTGTTAGTTTTCCTTCTAACAGACAAGGACCCTCAGCTGCAGGTCTGTTGGAGTTTGCTAGAGGTCCACTCGACTAATTTTAGTGCCTGTTCACTCCAGTTCCCCTCTGCAAAGGGGTCAGGGAAACTTTCCTGCTTTAGAACCATGCTGTTCATTGCAGATACCCATGAGCATTGGTAAATGTCTAAGTGGATCTGGAGACTACAATATTTTGGTCTCAAAGATATAACTTAGACTCACACAAAGTCACAAGTTATGTGCCACAAATGCCCCTCAATACAGAGGTGGAAATTATCAGGAAACAGAAGTAAAAACTCTCATTTCTAGAAGGGAATATTGGAAAATAGAGTACTTGATCAAAGAAGCAAGACTAAGCACTCTTTTCCCTGACTGGGGAAGAAAGTCCTCACTTAACAAATCCTGTAGTACATGTGTCTGCCTTCTTACTCATTATCCTCTGTGGCTTCTGTCTTGCGCTTTGTGAAGTTCTTCCATGTCTGTTTTCTTTTTTTTTCTTTGTTTTTGTTTGTTTGTTTGTTTGTTTGTCTTGTGATGGACTATCTCTGTTGTTGCCCAGGCTGAAGTTCAGTGTCATGATCTCAGCTCACTGCAACCTGTGTCTCCCAAGTTCAAGAGATTCTCCTCCCTCAGCCTCCCAAGTAGCTGAGATGACAGGCATCTGCCAGCATGCCCGGCTAATTTTTGTGTTTTTAGTAGAGACAGGGTTTCACCAATGTTGGCTAGGCTGGTCTAGAACTCCAGACCTCAGGTGATTCACTGACTTCGGTCTCCCAAAATGTTGGGATTACAGGCGTGAGCCACTGCGCCTGGCCACATGTCTGTTTTCATCCATGGTCACATCTGATATGAATATAGGGAAAGATACTTTTTGGAGAACCTGCACATGTCTTCCAGCTAAGGTTCAGGGAATCTTGGAGTCTCTTTAAGAAAATTAAAGCTGTCTTAACAGTGGCTATACAATACTTGTAAACGTCAGCAGTTGTCTGGTGTATTTTGTCCAATCAATTCCATGTTAAATAACCACAGCTAAACTTCTCATCCAGACATAGTTGTGGAGCCTGAACATTCTCACCTTTTACTTATTGGCTTTCATGTTCTTCATACTTCTATTGATTATTTTGAATCCACTTGAAATAACCTTCTAGGTGGGAATGTTATACCTTATTCTAACCTTCATCAGTGTGCTTTCTCCTGTTGTGCAGTAAGAGGACGCTTAAGAAAATTGCTTACAAGGGTTGGACCACAGTGTTATCTCTAACTAATGCTGCTCCTTAACAGCCAATATTGATGAATGTACCAGGTTGGAATACAGTAGAATTTGTCTTTTTCGTCTCTGCTACATTTCAAAGTAATGAGCTCACAGTGAAATTAGACTGCAAGCTATTGGCAGATAAATTTCTCAAGCCTTCCTTTTCTCTGCTTACTTCCCTACTGATTCTAACTTCAGTTTGTCAGTCAAAAGCATCAAGATTGAGTATACACTATATTTTAAATTTTTCTACAATTGTAGATCAGGTAGTAATAGTACAACCTTGGTTGACATGTTATCTGCTTTCAAGTATACAGCAACCAACAGTTTGAACAAGCATTTTACTATCACATAAAGAAAGTGATCAACTCTCCAGCCCTTAATATTGAATGCTTAGTATTTGCCTTATATCTCCATTGAGTCAATTCTACTCATGTTTTGTTTCTGCAAAAGACATTTCCAGGTACGAAACTTTATGCTAGTTACAATTAAATTTATCTGTATAGACAACAGAAATCATAAAAACATAAAAACAAATAATAGTTTCTTAAAGAGAGTAGACTGTTAAATGTTTCTTTCATGTGAAAAGATTCCAAATACAGCAGGTCAGTGCTAATATGGTGTCTACGAGGTCTCTGCAGTTATCAGCAATCCAACCACTATTTATCTGTTCCATAACCTTTGTGACAAGTTTCCAAACTCAAGGATTGCCTCATTTTCATGAAACAGCCATTATAACTGTAGTCATCAGATCCATGTTCTAGGATGCCACAAGGAGGAAGGGACAAGCATAAAAGGGGAGAGTACTATAACAGTCAGCCCTTTTTAGGGTGGTTTCTTGGAAGCAAAATCCAACAGTTTCTGTTCAGAAATATAGCTTAATAACCTGGGATATGCCACATCTTGGTTTAGTTTTCTAAAGAAAACAAAGGGGGAGACAACATGGTAGGCAGATTACTAGGAGTCTCTACAGTCTAATCATACATTGGTTTTATTATCTGTAACGTATATTCTAATTTATAAGGCTATTGGGCCCTCAGAATAAAATTATTATAAATAAGGATGGGTTGGTGTTGACTTTGCCCTCGTCAAACTTTTTGGAAGTTCCATTGAAGAACATATTAGCAAATCTAATAAAACAGTATATGATTCAATATATTAGTTTCCTGATAGGCATACTTTAGTATCCCAGTATCTGGAGGCCACTGTCTCTTTCTTATTTTATAACATGTAACAAACACTTATATGGCTTTAAAAGAAAACACCCTGCAGTAAATTTCAGATTAGATTTTGATTTTTTATTTTCTTGCTACTCTTAATTTTAATGAAATTTTCTGAGACAACTCACAAGAAAAAGCTTTTTAATGAAACTTATTTTATACATTAGAGTTAACATATTTTGAAAGAACATTGTCTGCCACTGCTAGAATATTGCTCATTTAGTGCTGCTTTTTGGTGCTACATCAAGTTTTGACTTCCTATAAAACTAGAGAAATATCATACACAGCATATACACAAATAAGCATCACATGAAAAGCAATACTTTAAAAGTAAAAAAGAGGACACTGTATTTGTTAAATTGATTTAACTGTGGCCAAGTACACATATATTGTTTTGCCTTTTTTATGCTTCTAGTTATGTATTGTTTTGCCTTTTTTATGCTTGTAGTCAACCCTAACATTAGAAGTTAATATGACATTAGATACTTTACCAATATTCAAATTTGAAACAGAGAAAAATTTCCATACATAATTTATAATAACAAAACTGACAATCAATTCATTGATGAGACTGAAGTTTGAATAATGATTGTCACTTATACATCTCCTACCACAAACTCATTCATCTATACATCTGTGTGGTAAGAGAGTATACATGCAGAATTAGGAAGAGAGGCGCTTTCCTAAGAACAGCATATCTGTAGCCATAGAGGTATTATTCACATAGCCAAAAGGTGGAAACAACCCAAATATCTATCAGTGGATAAGTGAAGAGACAAAATGTGTTATATGCATACAGTGGGATATTATTCGGCCTTAAGAAGGAGAGAAATTCTGATATATTCTACAACATAGGTGAACCTCAAGGACATTATGCTAAATAAAATAAGTCAGAAACAAAAAGGTAAATACTGTATCAATGATTCTTCTTGCATGGGTACATAAATAATCAAACTCATAGAGATAGAAAATAGAAGAGTGGTTTCCCAGGTCTGGGAGGGGAGTGTGAATGCAGAGTTGATTAATACATTTAAGTTCTGTAAGATAAAAGTAGTTCTGGAGATTAATTGTACAACAGTTTAAATGTACTTAACGTTACTGAACTGTACATTTAAAAATAATTAAGATGGTAAATTTTATGATACCTAAACATTTTGTGGGAAAATACTTGATAATTGAAAAATGTGTTTACTTTTGCTGGATTGGAACAGGGTGTGATGAATGAGAAGGGTTAATTCTGTTATTTATTTTTTGGATTGTTTTGATCTTTGAGTCATGTCATATAAATATTCAAACTATTCAAAATTTTAATGTTAGTAAAATGTCATGGATGGAAATATAGAGGATTTAATACTAAAGCTGATGAGCATAATTGCCTTTACAAAGTGAAATTAAGGGTCAATAGTAGTAATTAAGAGAAACTATTTTCCTTCTAAACATACCTTATGCATGCATACCTCATATTATTGTGCTTCACTTTATTATGCCTCACAGATAGTGAGTTTCTTGAAAATTAGATGTTTGTGGCAATTCTGCATTGAACAAGTCTATCAGAACTTTACTTCCAATAGCATGTGATTACTTTGTGTCTCTGTGTCACATTTTGGTAATCCTCACAACACTTCAAACTTTTCATTATTATTACATCTGTTATGGTGATCTGTGATTAGTCATCCTTCATGTTACTATTGTAATTGCTTTGGGACATCACCAACTGCACCCATATAAGCTGGCAAATTTAATTGATGAATGTTATGTGTGTTCTGACTGCTCCACTGACCAGCTGTTCTCCCATCTCTCTCCCTCCCTCTTTTTGGGCCTCTCTATTCCATGAGACAGATCAACACTGAAATTAGTCTAACTAATAACACTACAATGGCCTCTAAGTTTACATGACAGAAAGAGTTTCATTTTTCTCACTTTAAATCAAAAGCTAGAAATGACTGAGCTGAGTGTTGAAGGTGTATTAGTTTATTCTCACATTGCTATAAAGAACTGAGACTGGGTAATTTATAAGAAAAATATGTTTAATTGACTCATAGTTCTGCAGGCTATACAGGAAGCATAGCTGGGAAGGCCTCAGGAAACTTAAAATCATAGAGGAAGGTGAAAAGGAAGCAAACATGTCTTACATGCTAAGATGAGGAGGAATGTAGAGCAGGGGTGGGAGATGCTACATATATTTAAACAAGTAGATCTTGGGAGAATTCTGTCATAGGTTAACACTGGGGGATGGTGCTGAAACATTAGAAACTGCCACCATAATCCATTCACCTCCCATTAGGCTCTACCTCCAACATTGGGAATTACAATTTGACATGAGATTTGAGTGGGGACACAAATTCAAACTATATCATTCTACTCCAGGCCTCTCCCAAATCTCATGTCCTCTTCACATTGCAAAATACAACCATCCTTTATCAAAAGTTCTCCAATGTCTTAACTAATTTCAGCATTAACTCAAAAGTCCACAGTCCAAAGTCACATCTGAGACAAGGCAAGTCCCTTTTGCTTATGACCCAGTAAAATAAAAAAGTTAGTTCCTTCCAAGGTACAGTGGGGCTATAGACATTAGGTAAATAAACCCTTTAAAAAGGCAGAAATAGGCCCAAACAAAGGGGCTACAGGCCCCACACAAGTTTAAAACCTAGCAGGGAGGCCATTAAATCTTAAAGCTTCAAAATAATCTCCTTTGACTCCATGTCTAGCAGTAGGTGGATCTACCATTCTAGGGCCTGGAGGACAGTGACACTCTTCTCACAGCTCCACTAGGCAGTGCCCCAAAGGGGACTCTGTGTGGGGGCTCCAGCCCTACATTTCCTGTCCACACTGTCCTACTATAGGTTTTCATGAGGACTCCACCCCTGCAGCAGACTTCTGCCTGGGCATTCAGGTGTTTCCATACATCCTCTGAAATCTATGTAGAGGCTCCCAAGCCTCAAAACTTGCTGTCTGCACACCTGCAGTGGAAGCTTATGGCTCACACCCTATAGAGTAGTATGGCCAGGGGCATATCTAGGGCCCTGTTAGCCACGGCTGAAGCTGGAGTGGCTAGGACACAGGGAGTAGTGTCCTGATGTAGCACCAGAAAGTGAAGCCCTGGGCCCAGCCCACAAAACCACTCTGTCCTCCTAGGCCTCTGGGCCAGTGATGGTAGGGACTGCCCTGAAGTTCTCTGAAATACCTTCCAGGCATTTCCACCACTGTTTTTGCTCCCCTTTACTTATGCAAACTTCTTCAGCCAGCATAAATTCTTCCCCAAATAATGTGTTTATCTTTTCTATTACATGGTTGGACTGCAAATTTTCCAAAGACCTATGTTCTGCTTCCATTTTAAATATAATTTACAGTTTCAGATCATTTCTTTGCACATACATATGAGCATATACTTTTAGAATCAGCCAGTTCGCATCTTGACACTTTGTTGCTTAGAAATTTCTTCTGCCAGATACCCTAAATCATTACTCTCAAGTTCAGAGTTTCACAGATCTCTAGGACAGGGACAAAATGCCTCCAGTCTCTTTGCTAAAGCATAGCAAGAATGACTTTTACTCAAGTTACTAATAAGTTTCTTATCTCCATCTGAGACCACCCCAGCCTTAACTTCAAACTCTCCAATTTTATGAAGGCTGCCAGAGGTGAAAAATATGCAGAAGAAAGGTTATAAGCTAACAAAAGTTGGTCACAAGGTTTAAGAAAAGAAGCCATTTCATAATGTAAAACTTTTCTAGGTAGAGAGGAAAAGTCAATTATTGGCTTTAAAGCTTAAAGGGACTAGCTGACTCTCCTGTTACAGCCTAATGCAACTGGTGACTCTAAGTTGAAGCCATGCTAATTTACAGTCTGAAAAATCTTAGGGCTCATAATAATTATGCTAAATTCATTCTGCCTGTTGTTTATAAACAAAATAACAATGCCTGGATGGCAGTACATCTGTTACAGTATGGTTTACCAAATATATTCAACTCACCATTGAGACCTACTGCTGAGAAAAGCAGACTCCATTGAAAATGTTACTGTTCATTGGCAATACACCTAGTCACTCAAGAGTTCTCACAGAGTTGTACAAGGGGGTGAATGTTGTTTTTATGCCTGTAAATACAGCATGTATTCTGTAGCCCATGGATCAAGGGGTAATTTCAAATTTCAAGTCTTATTATTTAAGAAATATATTTTATAAGGCTATAGCTAACATTGATAGTGATTCCTCTGATGTATCTGCACAAAGAAAATTATAAAACCCCTAGAAAGAATGTAGCATTCCAGATGTCATTAAGAATAATTGTGATTCATGGGAGAAGGTAGAAATACCAACATTAACAGAAAATTAAAAGTTGATTCTAAACCTCATGGATGACAGTGAGGAAGCAGTTCAACAATTCAGTAGACAAAGTAACTGCAGATGTGGTAGAAATAGCAAGAGAAACAGAATTAGAAGTGGAGCCTGACGATGTGACGGAGATGCTGCAATTTTATGATAAAACTTTAACAGCTAAGAAATTATTTCTGATGGATAAGTGATATGGTTTGGCTGTGTCCCCACCCAAATCTCATCTTGAATCATAACTCCCACAATCCCCACATGTCATGGAGGGACCCAGTGGGAGGTAATTTCGTCATGAGGACAGGTTTTTCCTGCTGTTCTTGTGATGGTGATTGGGTCTCATGAGATCTGATGGTTTTATAAAGAGGAGATCCCCTGCACAAACTCTCTCTTTGCCTGCTGCCATGCATGTAAAATATGACTTGCACCTCCTTGCCTTCCACCATGATTGTAAGGCCTCCCCAGTCATATGGAACTGTAAGTCCAATAAACCTCTTTCTTTTGTAAATTGCCTAGTCTCAGGTATGTCTTCATCAGCAGGATGAAAATGGACTAATACAGCAAATTGGAACCAGAAGTGGGGTGCTGCTGTAAAGACACCCAAAAATGTGGAAGTGACTTTGGAACTGAGTAACAGACAGAGGTTGAAACAGTTTGGAGGGCTCAGAAGAAGACAGGAAAATGTGAGACAGTTTGGAACTCCCTAGAGACTTGTTGAATGGCTTTGCTCAAAATGCTGATAGCAATATGGACAATAAAATTCAGGCTGAGGTAGTCTCAATGGAGATGAGGAACTTGTTTGAAACTGGAGAAAATGTGACTCTGGTCATGTTTTAGCAAAGAGACTGGTGACATTTTGCCCCTGCCCTAGAGATCTGTGAAATTTTGAACTTGAGGGAGAGAATTTAGAGCATGCTGGTTGAAGAAATTTCTAAGCAGTAAAGCATTCAAGATGTGACTTGGGTGCTGTTAAAGGCATTAAGTTTTATAAGGGAAGCAGAGAATAAAAGTTTAGAAAATTTGCGGCCTGAAAATGTAATAGAAAAGAAAATCCCATTTTCCAAGGAGAAATTCAAGCCAGCTATAGAAATTTGTATAAGTAATGAGAAGCCAAATGTTAATCCCCATGACAATGGGGAAAATGTCTCCAAGCCATGTCAGAGGTCTTCACAGTAGCCCCTCCTATTATAGGCCCAGAGGCCTAGGAGGAAAAAGTATTTCTGTGGGCCAGGCCCAGGATCCCCATGCTGTCTGTAGCCTAAGGACTTGGTGCCCCACATCCCAGCCACTTCAGCTATGGCGAAAAGGGGCCAAAGTAGAGCTTGAGCCATGACTTCAGAGGGTGCAATCCTCAATTCTCGGTATCCTCCATGTGGTATTGAGCCTGCAGGTGCACAAAGTTAAAAATTGAGGTTTGGAAACTTCCACGTAAATTTCAGAAGATGTATGGAAATACCTGGATGCCTAGGCAGAAGTTTCCTGCAGGGGTGGGGTCCTCATGGAGATCCTCTGTTAGGGCAGTGTAGAAGGGAAATGTGGGGTGGGAGTCCCCACACAGAGTCCCTACTGGGCCACCACATAGTGGAGATGTGAGAAGAGGGCCACCGTCCTCCAGACCCCAGAATGGTAGATTCACGGACAGCTTGCATTGTGCACCTGGAAAAGCCACAGACACTCAATGCCAGACTGTGAAGGCAGCCAGGAGGGAGGCTGTATTCTGCAAAGCCACAGGGGTGGAGCTTCCCAAGACTATGGGAACCTGTCTTTTGCATCAGCATTACCTGGATGTGAGACATGGAGTCAAAGGAGATCTTTTTGGAGCTTTAATATTTGACTGCCCTGCTGGAGTTTGAACTTACATGGGCCCTGTAGCCCCTTGGCTTTGGCCAATTTCTCCCATTTGAAATGGGTGTATTTACCCAATACCTGTACCCAAATTGTATCTAAGAAGTAACTAGCTTGCTTTTGATTTTATAGGCTCCTAGGCAGAAGGTACTTGCCTTGTCTCAGATGAGACTTTAAACTGTGGACTTTTGGGTTAATGCTGAAATGAGTTACGACTTTGGGGGACTCTTGGGACGGCAGGATTGGGTTTGAAATGTGAGGACATGAGATTTGGGAGGGACCAGGGGTGGGATGATATGGTTTGGCTGTGTCCCTACCCAAATCTCATCTTGAATTGTAGCTCCCACCATCCTCATATGTCATGGGAGGGATCTGGTGAAAGATAATTGGATTATGAGGGTGAATTTTTCTCCTGCTGTTCTAGTGATGGTGAATGGGTCTCACGAGATCTGATGGTTTTATAAAGAGATTCCCTGCACAATCTCTCTCTATCTTTGCCTGCTACCATCCCCATAAGATATGACTTGCAGCTGGGTGCAGTGGCTCACGCCTGTAATCTCAGCACTTTGGGAGGCTGAGGCAGGCAGATCATGGGGTCAGGAGATCAAGACCATCCTGGCTAACACAGTGAAATCCTGTCTCTACTAAAAATACAAAAAATAAGCCGGGCGTGGTGGTGGGCACTTGTAGTCCCAGCTACATGGGAGGCTGAGGCAGGAAAATGGCATGGACCTGGGAGGTGGAGTTTGCAGTGAGCCAAGATCACGCCACTGCACTCTAGCCTGGACGACAGAGCGAGACTTCTCAAAAAAAAAGAAAAAAAATTAAAAAAAAGGTATGACATGTTCCTCTCCCTGCCTTCTGCCATGATTCTGAGGCCTCCCCAACCATGTGTATGTTTAAGTCTAATAAACCTCTTTCTTTCGTAAATTGCTCTGTTTCAGGTATGTCTTTATCGGTAGTGTGAAAATGGACTGGCACAATGAGCAAATAAATATGATTTCTTAAAATGGAATCTATTCTTAGAGAAGATGCTGTAGACATTGCTGAAATGATACCAAAGAATTTTGAATGTTAAAGAAATTTAGTTGATAAAGCAACAATTGTGTTTGATAGTATTGATTCCAATTTAGAAAGAACTACTATAGGTAAAATGCTATCAAAGAGCATCACACGTTACAAATAAGTTATTCATGAAAAGTGAGTCAATCTTAGTATTGATTCCAATTTAGAAAGAACTACTATAGGTAAAATGCTATCAAAGAGCATCACACGTTACAAATAAGTTATTCATGAAAAGTGAGTCAATCTACATCGCAAACTTCATTGTTATCTTCTTTTAAGAAATTGCTACAGCCACCTCAACCTTCAGCAACCACCACCCTGACCATTCAGCCACCATCACAATCAAGACAAGACCCTCCAGCAGCAAAAATTAAGACTCATTGAAGGCTCAGATGATCGTTAGCATTTTTTAGTAATATGATATTTTTAACTAAGGCATATACTTTTTTCAGACATAAGTCTGCTGCACCCTTAACAGACTGCAGTATAGTATAAATAAAACATTTATATACTGATCAACCAAAAAATTCATGTGGTTTATCTTATTTCAATATTCACTTTGTTGTAGTGTCTGGAACAGAATCTCTGTGGTATGCCTGTAATTTAATTTTTGCCATCTATTTTGAACATTTTCAAAAATAAAAATACTGCTAGGAAAGATAACATTTGAAGTTATCACCAGTCACTACAGTGCCTCAGAAAGGTGTGGTACAGTATGGGGAATGGATGTTAAAGAAGAGGGACAAGAGGAGAGAATTAAGCATTCTCCTCTCCACCACATATTTTCAAAAGAAAAGTGATAGCTCACATTCTTTAGAAGCTATATAGTTATTATTATTGTGTTGTTATAAAAGTATTATTTTCTATAATCTTAACCAGTGGTAATCTAGAGCCATTATTACCAGTATACATAATAACATCAGATGATATTTACTATATAACTACTCTTTCTGGTGTACATAAAGAAAGCAGGTGGTATTTGTAGTTCTGTAGTTCAAGAATGTCTTTTTAATTTATTTTTTATGTTCTCTAAGACCCAGCTATCACAAGTAGACTTGGATGTGATTGTTTTATTACATTTACTCACATTAACCAAAATAAGACATCACTTTATTGTCCATCAGCCAGTTAAATTGAATAAGTTCATTGTGATATGTTCATGCTATGTAATACTCCTTGGTATTAAAATATGAACAGAATTTTGATTCATGCAACTACACAGATGAATATCTAAAACCTATTGAGGAAAATAGTCTAGACACTAAGGAGTTCACACTGAATGATTTCAACTATATAAAGATTTTAAATAGGCAATAATAATTTATGGTAATAGACATCAGATCTGTGGCTTAAAGGAATAGAAAAGAATATATCTCATATGTGGCTTAAAATTTTTGGTCGAAGCTCCACTGTTCATATCCCATGTTCCATGTGGACTGTAAGTCAAATAGAAAACACTCCAAACTTAATGGTGGTGTAAACAGGAATCCACATAGAATGAGAAAGCAGTCATTAATAGTGGTTCCATATCTGTTCCAGTTGGCTCCAGCTCAGAAGACAATCTGGAGCTGAGCTTGCACCATAGATCCAATGAAGGATTCTACTTCCTGTCAGTTTTTTTAAGAAAACTAATTTCAGGGAGTGGCTGACAGATGGCTGAATAGGAACAGCTCCAGTGTGCAGCTCCCAGTGAGATCAAAACAGAAGGTGGGTGATTTCTGCATTTTCAACTAATGTACACACCTGATCTCATTGGGAATAGTTAGACAGTGGGTGCATCCCACAGAGGGCAAGCCAAAGCAGGGTGGGGTGTTGCCTCACCTGGGAAGCTCAAGGGGTTGGGGAAATCCCTCCCCTAGCCAAAGGAAGCTGTAAGGGACTGTGCCTTGAGGAATGGTGCACTCTGGCCCAGATACTATGCTTTTCCCACGGTCTTCACAACTCACATACCAGGAGATTCCCTCAGGTGCCTACACCACCAGAGTTCTGGGTTTCAAGCATAAAACTGGGTGGCCTTTGGTCAGACACTAAACTAGCTGCAGGAGTTTCTTTTCATACCGCAGTGGCATCTGGAATGCCAGTGAGACAGAACTGTTTATTCCCCTGAAAGGGGGCTGAAGCCAGGGAGCCAAGTGGTCTAGCTCAGCAGCATTCACCCCTGTGGAGCCCAGCAAACTAAGGTCCACTGGCTTGAAATTCTCACTGCCAGCACAGCAGTCTGAAGTTGACCTGGGACTTTCGAGCTTGGTGAGGGGAGGGGCATCTGCCGTTACTGAGGCTTGAGTAGGTGGTTTTCCCCTCACAGCGTAAACAAAGCCGCCAGGAAGTTCCAACTAGGCAGAGCCCACCACAGCTCCACAAAGCCACTGTGGCCAGACTGCCTCTCTAGATTCCTCCTCTCTGGGCAGGGCATCTCTGAAAGGAAGGGAGCAGGCCCAGTCAGGGGCTTATAGATAAAACTCCCATCATCCTTTGACAGACACCTGGAGGAAGAGGTGGCTGTGGGTGCAGCTTCAGCAGACTTAAACGTTCCTGCCTGCCAGATCTGAGGAGAGCAGCAGACCTCCCAGCACAACACTCAAGCTCTGCTGAGGGACAGACTGCCGCCTCAAGTGGGTCTCTGACCCCTGTGGCTCCTGTCTGGGAGACAGCCCCCAGCAGGAGTAAACAGACACCTCATACAGGACAGCTCCCACTGGCATCTGGCGGGTGCCTCTCTGTGACAAAGCTTTCAGAGGAAGAAACAGTCAGCAATCTTTGCTGTTTTGCATCCTCTGCTAGTGATACCCAGGAAAACAGGGTCTGGAGTGGACCTCCAGCAAACTCCAGCAGACCAGCAGCAGAGGGGCTTGACTTTAAGAAGGAAAACTGACAAACAGAAAGGAAAACCATCAACATCAACACAAAGGATGTCCACACAGAAATCTTACCTGAAGGTCACCAACATCAAAGACCAAAGATAGAAAAATCCTTGAAGTCAAGGGAAAAAAGGCTGAAAATTGCAAAAACCAGAATGCTTCTTCTCCTTCAAATGACCACAACTCCACACCAGCAAGGGAACAAAATTGGACACAGAATGAGTTTGACAAGTTGACAGAAGTAGGATATAGAAAGTGGGTAATAACAAACTCCTCTGAGCTAAAGGAGCATGTTCTAACCCAATGCAAGGAAGCTAAGAACCTTGAAAATAGGTTACACAAATTGCTAACTAGAATAACCACTTTAGAGAAGAGCATAAATGACCTGATGGAGCTGAAAAACACAGCACGAGAACTTCGTGAAGCATACACAAGTATCAATAGCTGAATCGATCAACTGGAAGAAAGGATATCAGAGATTGAACATCAATTTAATGAAATAAAGCATGAAGACAAGATTACAGAAAAAAGAATGAGAGGAACGAACAAAGCATCCAAGAAAATGGGACTATGTGAAAAGACCAAACATACATTCGATTGGTGTAACTGAAAGTGAGGGGAGAATGGAACCAAGTTGGAAAACACTCTTCAGGATATTATTCAGGAGAACTTCCCCAAACTAGCAAGGCAGGCCAACATTCAAATTCAGGAAAAACAGAGAACACCACAAAGATACTTCTCAAGAAGAGCGACCCCAAGACACATAATCGTCAGATTCCACAAGGTTGCAATGAAGGAAAAAATGTTAAGGGCAGCCAGAGAGAAAGGTCGAGTTACCCACAAAGGGAAGCCCATCAGACTAACCGTGGATCTCTCAGCAGAAACCATACAAGCTAGAAGAGAGTGAGGACCAATATTTAACATTCTTAAAGAAAACAATTTTCAACCCAGAATTTCATATCCAGCAAAACGAAGCTTCATAGCAAAGGAGAAATAAAATCCTTTACAGACAAGCAAATGCTGAGAGATTTTATCACCACCAGGCCTGCCTTACAAGAGCTCCTGAAGGAAGCACTGAATATGGATAGCAAAACCCAGTATCAGCCACTGCAAAAACATAACAAATTGTAAAGGTCATTGACACTATGAAGAAACTGCATCAGATAATGGGCAAAGTAACCAGCTAGCATCATAATGACAGGATTGCACTCACACATGAAGCTATTAACCTTAAATGTAAATGGGCTATATGCCCCAATTAAAAAACACAGATTGGCAAATTGGATAAAGAGTCAAAACCCATCAGTGTGCTGTATTCAGGAGACCCAATTCACATGCAAAGACACAGATAGGCTCAAAATAAAGGGATGGAGGAAGATCTACCAAGCAAATGCAAAGCAAAGAAAGAGAAAAAAAAAAGCAGGGGTTGCAATCCTAGTCTCTGATAAAACAGACTTTAAACTAACAAAGATCAAAAAAGAAAAGGAAGGTCATTACATAATGGTAAGGGATCAATGCCACAAGAAGAGCTAACTATCCTAAATATATGTGCACCCAATACAGGAGCACCCAGATTCATAGAACAATTTCTTAGAAACCTTCAAAGAGACTTAGACTCGCACACAATAATAGTGGGAGACTTTAACATCCCACTGTCAATATTAGACAGATCAATCAGACAGAAAATTAATAAGGATATTCGGGACTTGAACTCAGCTCTGGACCAAGTGGACCTAATAGACATCTATAGAACCCTCCACCCCAAATGAAAAGAATATATCTTCTTCTCAGCACCACATCACATTTATTCTAAAATTGACCATATAATTGGAAGTAAAACACTCATCAGCAAATGCAAAAGAACAGCAATCAGAAAAACAGTCTCTCAGACCACAGTGCAATCAAATTAGAACTTAGGATTAAGAAACTCACTCAGAACTGCACAACTACATGATAACTGAACAACCTGCCACTGAGTGACTGCTAGGTAAATAACGAAATTAAAGCAGAAATAAATAAGTTCTTTGAAACCAATGAGAACAAAGACACAACGTACAAGAATCTCTGGGACACAGCTAAAGCAGTGTTTAGAGGGAAATTGGTAGCACTAAATGCCCACAAGAGAAAACAGGAAAGATCTAAAATCGGTAGTCTAACAGCACAATTAAAAGAACTAGTGAAGCAAGAACAAACAAATTCAAAAGTTAGCAGATCACAAAGAATAACTAAGATCAGAGCAAAACTAAAGAGAGAGAGACACAAAAAAAACCCTTCAAAAAATCAATGAATCCAGAATGTTTTGAAACGATTAACAAAAATAGAGCACTAGCCAGACAAATAAAGAAAAAAAGAGAGAAGAATCAAATAGACACAATAAAAAATGATAAAGAGGATATCACCACTGATCCGACAAAAATACAAAATACCATCAGAGAATAGTATAAACACCTCTATGCAAATAAACCGGAAAACCTAGAAGAAATGGATAAATTCCTGGACACATACACCCTCCCAAGACTAAACCAGGAAGAAATCGCATCCCTGAATATACCAATAACAGGCTCTGAAATTGAGGTAGTAATTAGTAACCTAGCAACCAAAAAAACCCCAGGACCAGACACATTCACAGTCAAATTCTATCACAGGTACAAAGAGGAGCTGGTACCAGTTTTTCTGAAACTATTCCAAACAATAGGAAAAGAGGGACTCCTCTGTAACTAATTTTATGAGGCCAGCATCATCCTGATACCAAAACCTGGCAGAGATACCCACAAGAAAAAAAAATTTCAGGCCAATATTCCTGATGAACATCGATGCAAAAATCCTCAATAAAATACTGGCAAGCTGAATCCAGCAACACATCAAAAAGCTTATCCAACATGATCAAGTTGGCTTCATCCCTGGAATGAAAAGCTGGTTCAACATATGCAAATCAATCAATATAATCCATCACATAAACAGAACCAATGACAAAAACCATATGATTATCTCAATAGATGCAGAAAAGGCATTTGATAAAATTCAACACCCCTTTATGCTAAAAACTCTCCATAAACAAGGTATTGATGGAATGTATCTCAAAATAATGAGAGATATTTATGTCAAACCCACAGCCAGTATCACACTGAATGGGCAAAAGCTGGAAGCATTTCCTTTGAAAACGGGGGCACAAGACAAGGATGCTCTCTCTCACCAGTCCTATTCAACATAGTATTGGAAGTTCTGGCCAGGGCAATCAGGCAAGATAAATAAATAAAGTGTATTCAAATAGGAAGAGAGGAAGTTAAATTGTCTCTGTTTGCAGATGACATGATTGTATATTTAGAAAACCCCATCGTCTCATCCCAAAATCCCCTTAAGCTGATAAGCAACTTCAGCAAACTCTTAGGACACAAAATCAATGGGCAAAAATTACAAGCATTCCTATACATCAATAGTAGACAAACAGAGAGCCAAATCATGAGTGAACTCCCATTCACAATTGCTCCAAAGAAAATAAAATACCTAGGAATGCAGCTTACAAAGGAGGTGAAGCACATCTTCAAGGAGAACTACAAACTACTGCTCAAGGATATAAGAGAAGACCCAAAAAAATGGAAAAACATTCCATGCTCATGGATTGGAAGAATCAATATTATGAAAATGGCCATACTGCCCAAAGTAATTTATAGCTTCAATGCTATCCCCATCAAGCTACCATTGACTTTCTTCACAGAATTACAAAAAACAACTTTAAATTTCATATGGAACCAAAAAAAAAAAAAAAAGCCTGTCCAGCCAAGACAATCCTAAGCAAAAAAAACAAAGCAGGAGGCATCAGGCTACCAGACTTCAAACTATACTACAAGGTTACAGTAACCAAAACAGCATGGTACGGGTACCAAAATAGATATACAGACCAATGAAATGGAACAGAAGCCTCAGAAATAACGCCACACATCTACAACCATCTGTTCTTTGACAAACCAGACAAAAACCAGCAATGGGGAAAGGATTCTCTATTTAATAAATGGTGTTGGGAAAACTGGCTAGCCATATGCAGAAAACTGAAACTACACCCCTTCCTTAAACCTTATACAAAAATTAACTTAAGATGGATTAAAGACTTACACATAAGACCTAAAACCATAAAAACCCTAGAGGAAAACCTAGGCAATACCATTCAGGACATAGGCATGGGCAAAGACTTCATAACTGAAACACCAAAAGCAATGGCAACAAAAGTCTAAATTGACAAATGGGATCTAATTAAACTGAAGAGCTTCAGCACAACAAAAGAAACTATCATCCGAGTGAACAGGCAACCTACAGAATGCGAGAAAATTTTTGCAATCTATCCAACTGACAAAGGGCTAATATCAAGAATCTACAATGAACTTAAGCAAATTTACAAGAAAAAACAAATAACCCCATCAAAAAGTGGGCAAAGGATATGAAGAGACACTTTTCAAAAGAAGACATTTATGTGGCCAAAAAACATATGAAGAAAAGCTCATCATCACTGGTCATTAGAGAAATGCAAATCAAAGCCGCAATGAGAAATCATCTCAAGCCAGTTAGAATGGCGATCGTTAAAAAGTCAGGAAACCACAGATGCTGGAGAAGATTTAGAGAAATAGAAATGCTTACATTGTTGATGGGAGTGTAAATTAGTTCAACCATTGTCAAAGACAGTGTGGCAATTCCCCAAGGATCTAGAACCAGAAATACCATTTGACCTAGCCATCCCATTACTGGGTATATACCCAAAGGATTATAAATCATTCTGCTATAAAGATACATGCACATGTATGTTATTGCAACACTGTTCACAATAGCAAAAACTTGAAACCAACCCAAATGCCTATCAACGGTAGACTGGATAAAAAAAATATGGCACATGTACACCATGGAATACTATGCAGCCATAAAAAGTATGAGTTCATGTCCTTTGCAGGGACATGGATGAAACTGGAAACCATCATTCTCAGCAAAGTAACACAGGAACAGAAAGCCAAACACTGCGTGCTGTCACTCGTAAGTGGGAGTTGAGCAATGACAACACATGGCACAGGGAGGGGAGCATCACACACCAGGGGGTTAGGGGAGGGATAACATTAGGAGAAATACCTAATGTAGATGGCAGGATGATGGGTGCAGCAAACCACCGTGGCACTTGTATACCTGTGTAACAAACCTGCATGTTCTGCATATGTATCCCAGAAATTAAAGTATAATAAAAATAAAAATAAAATAAATCTAATTTCATATTGAAGACAAATTGTGTGGCCAGACTCATAGATATGGTTCAGTGTCTGATTTAATGAATTGTATAATTAAGTGTGTCACATTCTGCAGGAAGCATAGTATATGAGGTTATACTTTCAAACTAGGAAATGGATATATGACAGGCTTTCATTATCTTTTTCTTGTTCATCATTGCTGCTTCATTAGGTCACTTCTATGCTTTGGAGACTGCTGCCATGTTAAAAAGCTCTTATAATTAATTCATCCCCGACGATGTTATTAGTATGTTGTTCAAATATTACAGTTGACAAGTGTATCAGTGGAGCTAGGAAAATAAACAAACATGAATTTAAGGAGTTGTGTTTTGCATTTTAATATTTCAATTTAAAGAAAAAAGTTGAAAAAAATAAATAATATGCTTGCTACAAAAAATTTAAATATCAGAATTCCATATTTTATTAAAATATCACAAATAAAAATATATAAGAAATAACATTTTATGGTTTATATCAGAGTATTTTGTCATGTTTTAAATACAAAAATAAATTTTGTTTTTAATGTTTTTATTTAACTAAAATACAATTTGTGGTGAATAAATGATGTTGAAAGATCATTATAATCAGCATAAATGTTTACTAATTTATATATTTAAAATAAAATATGGACTCTGAATGTGATTATCATTTGATAATCTAATATTTAAACAATTAAACAATGCTTTCACTAGCATTTTTTAATAGAATTTATGACTGAGAATTGAATAGATTCAATAGCAGTGTTGTTATGGGAATATATTTACGGTTCTAGAGATGCTGAAATTTATTGCAAAATATTGTTTCTACTTCAGACTTCAGATGCCTATTTTTTATCCTAAACGAGTTTTTTAGCATTAAAAATTTTTTTCAGTCAATTAAAAACTTACAAAAGAAACCTAAATTGCCTGGTATAGATACATTTCAAAGATGCTCAAAAAAAAAAAACATGATTACACCATTTGCAATTCAGTTTGACATCTTAATACAATGTAAACATTATTTGTCACAATTTCTCCATTAGAATTCTATATGCTGACAGCATACACATGAAGTTCAGAGTCTTCAAAAATGTACTTATGGCATAAAAACAAGGTAGAATATCAGAAGATGTAAACACTATTTTTTCTGTCTGACCTTTTGTTTTCATTTTAATGCTACAATGTTAAATTTATAAACATTGTTTATTTACATTGTGTGTAGCACTGAGCAGGAGACAGATATATATATATATATATATATATATATATGGTGTGTTCAGTGAATGATGCAGATTTTGATTTGGTTGGTTTGGGTTTGGTTTCTCACATTATGAGGCTTGTGTTATAAGTTGGTTGACAAATGCGAGAAGTTTAGGATAAATGATGGCATATTATTAATGTGATGTGGAATATCATAGCTCTTACCAGGCAACATGATTTGTACTGGAAATTTTTAATGAGAAGATGAGCAGTGATAATATTTCAGAAGTCTGTAATTTAATTTACAGTCAAGAGAAAGAAGAGATCCAAAAAGAAGGGGATTTTACAGGTGGGTGGGTGTGAGGGAAGACCAGAATAGATATATTGCATGTATTCTGAGTACAAAGTATTAAGATTCTGAACTATGCCTGTGGCAATTGCAATACAAAGGAAGGGATAGACCTAAGAAATTTTTGAGAAAAAAATAATTTTTGAAGGAATTTGACAACATGTTGGTTAATTTATTACAGGGGTAATCAGAAAGAAACAGTCAATTTTATTTGTGATTTCCACTTTTAGCACTGGGAGACTGCTACCACTAAGAAAAACACAGAAGTCAGTTTGGGTTGGCAGAGTTATCGGGAAACAGGAGCAGATAGGTGGGGTGAAAGCTTGTAATCAACTTAATTTTAAAATGAATTTAGTTTACAAGATAGATGCAAGACAGATGGAAATGATCACAGAGATGAAATTAACAACAAAAAAATGTGTAATTGCTTCTTGGAAAAAAAATGTCTGTAAAAATTACATTTGGTGTAAGATAATACCTCTCTGTTAATGGAAGGGAAGTCACTACATTTGGGCTAATTGCAGAGAAGATTGTACAAAGTTCTTTCGCCCTCAACGTTAGCATTATTATAACACACAGATGTGGGAGTCTAGGTTGTCAGTGGTAACTAAAACACTATCTACTACTATACCTTACTCTTACTGTCAAGACCGTGCCTCAATCCAAAAACTCACTACAAAACCGGCTGGCCTTCCATTTTCTCCCAAAATGTTACATCAACTGTACTCTCAGCACTGCTAATGCATGACAATATGAAATGCTGAGGTCAAGAATACACCTGCTAATATGAGCCAACTAAAGATTTCTATCTTAACTCAGGGAGGTAGGTAAAATATAAAGAAATTTTATTTTAGCCAACTTTACAACACCTAGATTTAATTATGTCAGGCCATCTAAATAATGTTTGCCATCTTTTACTTAGATAGCAAAGGAAATATTAGTTATGTATAGCCCAGAAAAAATAGACCCATGTATACATATGTATCCTAAACCTTCACTGAAAATATGAATATATTTTGTGCTATTTCAGAAGATTTTAGGATTACCAAATAAAAATGTATTAGATAGTGTCTCTTTATAGCCTGGGGACTAAGGCTGCAAAGCAAGAGAAAGAATATTATCTGGGAAGACAAATGGAGCTGCATTACAGCTCCTTAATTCTAAAGAAAATAAATCATTATTTATAATAAATTTATGTGGAAAATATTAACAATAACAGTTTATTTCAAAAGCCTGATCTGTCTTATTTCACTGGGAAACATAGTTTTCCTCTAGGGCACGTTTTATCATTTAAATTATAGAAAAATGTGATGAACATAACACTTGAAATAATAGAACCTGAAATTTATCTTAAATGAGATTAGACCAGGCCATTGTTCCTAAAGGTATATGTCTTTGTAAAAACAGCTGTTGGGAAATGAATTCAACATTTCATTATATATTCTAAAACAATCTCTATGAATTTTTTGAGATTAATTGGCTTCTCAAAAATTTCTCTCTACATATTAAAAAAGAAGAAAGCAAAGAGAAACTAACTCTTCTTTATAGCTGGAGGTGTGTATCTGAGACAGTTAATGCAACTTTGAAAGCACATGTTCACAGGTGCCAAAGGAATATTTAATAATCTCTGTATCCTTTTTCATAAATGTTTAGTTAGGTTTTCATCATAGGTGATGGAGACCCCTTGGCTAAATAAGATATCTCACTTATTTTATCAATATCATATTCATACAGTGTTTTAAAAATAAAACATCCACAAAGAAAATTCAGGGTGAGGCAGAGCCTAAGATACACATTAATATATTAATATTCAAAGGTGGGCCCTGCTTTAGGGTAACTTTAGATTTCTTATTCAGCTTCTCATTTGCTAACATAGTATTTTACAAGAGGCAGATGGAATTTAGTGATACTAAGACAAGAAAAATACATATGGTAAGCTCTGGAAAAGTAACTGTTGTCCTACAAACAATCCCTAGGTAAGTAACGATTTGTAGTCTCAGAACACAAAATATGAGTTACCCCTAACTTGTTATTTTTTTCCTATATAAAATAAGTCATTAAAATTTATTTTATATTTTTAATTCATAATAAATAGGAGGTACTAAGTAATGTATTGCAATTATTGTAAATAAATTGACAAACCTTTACGGTGTCACAAAGTTTAAAGTTGACACATATTTGTAATTCCATTTTGCATAATATGATATGGAATCATATATTTTGCTTGAATACATACAGGAAAATATACAAAATCCATCTCTGCCATCATTGTCAATTCTCTTTCATTTTACTGTTTCAATAGTGTTATTTTGACAAAGATTTCTTTCTGCAAGACATAATTGTCAATGGAATTTTAAGTGGCTATTTGGTGACAATGCTCTGATTCTTCAGTATAAGTAAAGGAGGATCCAATTGTAATCAGGGCATATGACAATCAAAGAGGAAAGAGCAAAAAGAGTATGTGCCGAGAAGGTAGAATTGGTAGGAAATGAGGAAAGGAGAAAGGAGATTGAAGCCTAATGTCACCAGCTTCACAATCTTTTTTTGTGTTTTCACTATTTAAAAGGTACTAGAGCTTTCCTGTTCTCATATTTCCATGGAGATAACATCATGTCATAAATTGTCTTCATAAGAAACATACTTTCCAGTTTTTACTTTATTCTCATTCTGAAAAAGCCAAAGTGCCAAATAAAATGATACACATTTTAAAAGTGCCATGTCTTTAAAATTTCTGGCATAAAGTGTCTGTTTCAGCTATGAAAATACTTTAGTTTCATGTCAGTTGTGTATACACTATTTACTTTGAAACAATATTAAAAAGAAGCAAGTTAAATATTAAAGATTTTTCATAAAGTAAGATAAAAATAGATAAATTTAGTCATGTATTATTAAGGGCATTTCATTTTTGTAATGACTTTACTTTCACCAAAGGACAATGATCTATTAATGGAAGATGAGGTACTAGAGAAGAAAATATTGGTGACCCTGAAGACATAGCAACAGAAAGTGTCTGAAATTAAACATAGAACAAAAATAATTTTTTAAAAAATATATAGTAAATTTTAGGACAAATTCAGGTAAACTAATATGTATGAGTGGAGTTCACACAGAAGAGAAGGGAATGCAGAAATAAAATTTAAAAAATAATATCCAAGCATTTTCCAAATATGATGAAATGTACTACAGTCCAAATACCCAAGAGCCTCAACAAAACTCAAACAAAAGAAACATGAAAAGTGTACACCACGGTGCGTGAAAAGTACTGGAAAACAGTAATCATGAGAAAATCTTAAAATCAGCCACAGAAAAAGGACATTCAGGTACAGAGGAATAAATATAAGACTAGAAGCAATTTATTTGGTTGTGAATACATTAATATGTGCTACAATTTAAATTGTTTTCTATTTTGAGGTAAAGAAAGTAAAATGTATTATGTAACATAAGGTTAATTACTGAACTTACTCTCCATACAAATATACAGCAAAATATCTAATTACACTAACTAATATACAGATTGTATTAAAAATGTTTTCACAAACTTTTAAAATATACCTCTAGGATATTGTTTTTCATGCAGAACACCATATAAGCTTTATTGCTCATAAAATCAGTAGAGTGTTAACTCACAAGGACTAGGTATTTGGGTGTCTATAGTTTATTACTTTTCATATCTGCAGTGTTCTGATATAATTAAATCTAATTTTCACCAAATATTTACAATTTTTTAAAAAACATACTTTACAAAATCAAACATGTCAGCAATGAAATATTTTCCTTGACATATCTAAAATATATAGAAATCTATATTCAAAATATAATTTATAATATTTCTTAATCAGGAAGGTTATTTGCTATTTGCTGACATGACTTTTCTGACATGAAGTACTTCATTAATCAATTTGATATGTGCAAATCAAAATTATTGAATTAACATAAAATGTTAGCTCTTACACAGTATATAACATAATGCCAGAATTGGAATAGAGAGACAGATTGCCTCATCATTTAAATCTGTAAGACAATTAACTTAGCATAAATGTAATTTCTAATACTATTTTTTGTGTTATTAAGTCCTTTCTAAAGAACAAAACCTATAAGCTTCCCTAATAACAAATAATTTTTTTAAATAATTAAGGAAAATCATGAAATTGACTATAAATATTTAGTATTCTGAAATTCAAAACCTAACCATAATAAATGCTTGTCACTTCATCATTTATAGATGTCTCAGAAAATAGATAATTTAATAATAAACATGCAAAGCATTGCTAATTTACTTGGAATTTTTCTTAATTGTTTTTACTGTTTTAAAGCTCTGAGCATATTGTAGGGGTTATGGTCCGTACACTTTTTTTTACAGCACCGTTGAAATTAATTCAGTGTATGTTTACTCATTATTTCATTTGCAAAATGTTCTACTCTTCAAAACTATAGAAGGTAAACAAAGTGTATTTATTTGCCCCTGAGAACTCACATATCATGGTGGAAATAAGCAGAATATGTAAGATAATATAATACAAATTAGAGGTACCCTAAGATTAAAAATAATTATAGATAAATAATGTGATATCCACAGATGAGAGGGGTAATTTTACGCTGACATTTTTGCTATTATGTTATCTGTTATCTAAATAGAAAAGTCTAAAATTGTAATGAAAAGGGAAGAAAAAACTGCTATATGCCCATGTATCTACATGAATGCTTATACAATAATTTTCAGTACTTAACACTGATTTTGTTCTGTTCACCAAGAGATAGCAGGGGACAGACTGCTTGTTTCTCAGCACCTCTGTGTCAGCAGAGCACCTACACTAATACCAACAGAAACTACCAGAGCAACGACAGCAAGAACATACAAAATAACAGGAAAATTGACAATGAAAAAATTGTGAATCCCAATGCAAGCAATAATAGTGTAAATACTCAAATGGATTTTCTTTATTTTTTGATTTCATATTTGGGTTTATTATTTTTTATTATAAAATTATTTTATTGTGTATATTTAAAGAATACAGTATGACAGTATGAGAAACATATAAATAGTAAAAAGGTTACTATAGTGAAGCAAATTGACATAATTCATTATTTCACACTTCGTGTAGCAAAAGCAGCTAAGCAGCAGCTAAGAATTACTCATCTAACATTAACTTCAAAACAGTACAATATAGTCTTAATATTGTATATTAGATCTTTCGTTAAGAGGGGACCTTTAACCCTCTCTGCCTTAGGAGAGACTCTTAACTCTCCTAAGTTGGGCCTCTAACTCAATCCCATTCTTTACCCAGGTACACCACCACTTACCCAAAGTCAGCCAATCACCACTGCAGTCTACTTCCTTTGGATCAGGGTTTTTCTTCAGTTTTGACACTTTGGGGTTGGCCAGAAAGATGTTACCAGATGCCACCACTTACCCAAAGTTAGCCTTTGGGTTGGGGGTTTCCTCACTATCATCCCTTTGTGGTTGTCAGAAAGATGTTACCAGGAAGTGGTCCCAATCCAGAACCCAAGAGAGGGTTCTTGGATCTCGTGTAAGAAAGAATTCAGGGTGACTCCATAGAGTAAAGTGAAAGCAAGTTTATTAAGAAAGTAAAGAAATAAAGAATGGCTACTCCATAGACAGAGCAGCCCCAAAGGGCTACTGGTTGCCCATTTATATGGTTATTCTTTAATTATATGTTAAACAAGGGGTGCATTATTTATGCCTCTGCTTTTTAGACCATATGGGATAATTTCTTGACATTGTCATGGTATTTGTAAACTGTCATGGCACTGGTGGGAGTGTAGCAGTGAGGACGACTAACAGTCGCTCTTGTTGCTATCTTGGTTTTGGTGGATTTTAGTCAGCTTCTGTATTTAACCTGTTTTATCAGTAATGTTTTTATGACATGTATCTTGTGCTAACCTCCTATGTCATCCTGTGACGTAGAATGTCTTAACTGTCTGGGAATGCAGCCCAGTAGGTCAGTAGGTCTTATTTTACGCAGCTCTTATTCAAGGCAGAGATGCTTTGGTTCAAATGCCTCTGCCACTAAGAATTGTATTTTTTTGTGCTACAACAAATAGTATTTTTTGGCCTGATGTCTTTGTTAGTAAGCTTGTTATTTGTTATAATAATGATACGGATTGTTTTATTTTGATTTTCATGCTGCAGTGTCACTAAATTTATTTGTGAGTTCTAACTCTGTGTGTGTGTGTGTGTGTGTGTGTGTGTGTGTGTGTGTGTGTGTGTGTATGCTTTGGGTTTGTTTACATAGGAAATTGTCATCTGAAAATAGAGTTAATTTTACTGCTTCTTTTCTGTTCCGTATACCTTTTATTTATTTTCTTTTTTTTTCTTTTCTGACTGCTCTTGTTATAATTTCTGGTACTATGCTGAACAGAAGTGGCAAAAATGAACATCCTTGCCTTGTACCAGATCTTAGTGAAAAAGCTCTCAGCTTTTCCCTTTTGATTATAAAATTAGCTGTGAGTATCTCATAAGTGACCCTTGTTTTGTAAGGAAGCTTTCCTTCTATTCAAAAACTGCTCAGAGATTTTGTCAAGAAAGAATGTTGGACTTTTTCAAATGCTTTTTCCATGCCAGTTGACATAATCATGTAGTTTTTATCTTTTCATTCTGCTAATGTGGTGCATAACATTGATTTACTTGCATATGTTAAACCAACCTTGCATGCCAAAATAAATCCCACTTGATCATGATGTGTAATCTTCTTGATATGTTCTTGGATTTGGTTTGATAATACTTTTTTGAGAATTTTTGCGTCAATGTCCATTAAAGAGATTGGCCTGTAGTTATCTTTTTTTGTGATATGTCTCTGACTTAGGTATCAAGGTGATGCTGGCCTCATAAAATGTTTGGAAGTTTTCCCTCTATCTCTATTTTTTGGAAGAATTTAAGAAGCATTGGCCTCAATTGTCCTTAAATGTTTGGTAGAAATCAGCTGTAAAGCCATCTGTTTCTGAGCTTTTCTTGTTGGGAGGTTTTTAGTTGTTTTTTTTCAATCTCTGTATTTATTGGTCTGTTCAGCCTATTTCTTCCCAGTGCAATGAATCAATAAATAATTTTCTCACTTTCATTTTTTATTTTATTTACTGGACTCTTTCCTTTTTTCTTAGACTAGCTAAGGGTTTGTCATTTTAAGTTTTTTCAAAAAACAAACTCAGTTTTATTGCTTCTTTCTGATTTTTCTGTTCTCTATACAATTTATTTCCATTACTATTTTTATTATTTGCTTCCTTTGGCTAATTTTAGGTTCTGTTTGTTGTTCTTTTTCTTCTTTTTTTAGGTGTAAGTTAGACTATTTATTTGAGATATTTTTTTCATTTTTCAGGTACAAATTCGTCACTCTAAACTTTCCTTTTAGAACTGATTTGCTGTGTTGAATTGATTTTGATGTATTGTGTTTCCATTGCCATTTGCCTCAAAATATTTTTTAATATCCCTTTTGATTTTTTTTTTTACTCATTGGTTATTTAGGAGCATGTTCTTTAAATTTCACATATTTGTACATTTTTCACAATTTCTCCTATTATTGATTTCTAGTTTCACACCATTGTGGTTTAACATAATACTAGATATGATTTCAACCTTCTTCAAAGTTTTGACTTGTTTTGTGACCTAATATACAAGGTCTATCTTGGAGAATGTTTCATATGCATTAGAGAAAAATGTGTATTATGCTTCTATTGGGTGGTAAGTTCTGCATATATCTTTCAGTCCATTTAGTCAAAAGTGTAACTCAAGTCCAAATTTGCCTCATTAATTTTTTTGCCTAGTTGATCTATTTCTTGTTGAAAGTGGGATATTGAAGTCCTCTACTGTTATTGTATTGCCATTCACTTCCCTCTTCATGTCCATTAATATTTGCTTTATATATTTAGGTGCTCCTATGTTGGGTGCAGATATATTTACAATTGTTATTTCCTCTTGATTAGTTGACCACTTCATTATTAAATATTAACCTTCTTTTTCTCTTGTGACAGTTTTTTGTCTTGAAATCTGTTTTAGCACATACAAGTGTAGCGACCCCTGGTCTCTTTTGGTTACTGTTTGCATAGGATATCTTCTGCCATACCTTTATTTTCAGCCTATGTATGCCCTTGAAGCTTAAGTAGACCTCTTGTAAGCAGCATATAGGTGAATCTTGTTTTTTAATCCATTTAGCCATTCTATGTCTTCTGATTGGTGAATTTAATGTATTTAGGTTAAGTAGGTTAGGTTTAATTCATCACGTTTTTATCCATTTAGTTTTTTAATCTAGCTAAGGTTATTATTGATGAATAGGACTTACTGCTACCATTTTGTTATTTGTTTTATGAGAATTTTGTAGCTCCTTTGTTTCTTTTGTCCTCTCTTGCCTACCTTTGTTATTGGGCATTTTTTTTTTTGTAGTGCTAAGCTTTGATTCCTTCTTCTTTATCATTTGTATATCTACTGTAGTTTTTTGTTTTGTAGTTACCATGAGACCTACATTAAATATCTTATAGTTACAATCAACTATTTTAAACTGATAACTTCTGCTGAACACACAATTTTTAGATTTTCACACTCCCCCTCACAATTTATGCTTTTGATGTCATAATTTACATATTTTATATTGTGTATGCCTTAACAACTTATTGTAGTTTTAGTAATTTTTGACCGTTTTGAATTTTAACCTTCATAATAGAAATATGTGTGATTTATACACCACCATTACATTATTTTAGTATTCTTGTTTTGACTATGTATTTACCTGCACCAATTAGTTTTGTACTTTCATATGTGTTTACAATAGTAATTATCATTTTTTCAATTCTGCTTGAAGAACCTTCTTAAGAATTTCTTATAGAAAATGTCTAGTGGCGATGAATTCCTTCAGCTGAAGGTATCTCCCTTGGGTCCACAGCCCACAGGCAGCTGCAATGGCACTGGATTCCAGGGCACAGATGTTTGGAGCAGCTGTAGAGCCAGGTTTCTGGGTTTACGGGCTTGTGAAATTGTGGCATCAGGGACTTGAGGGTGAGTTCACTTTTCAAAGTCTGAGTGGATGCAGTTTTTCCCCTAACCTGGAATGTGTTGCTCTGGAACATACCCCAGCAGCTTCAGTACAAGGGAGTTGAAATGTAGCTGTGATACTTATGTGGGGGTCATGGAACAGCACTGGCATAGCTCTGGGAAAGAACAGGTGCTCTAAAGCCTTGGACTTCAAGAAGAGGGCACAGGTGCAATTCAGGACCCAGAGTCAACAGAGCACAGTGGCAGCTCAGGCTCCTGGGGATGGGGGAGGACAGTGAGGTTACTATTTAATGGTGACTCTGGGCCCTGGGATGGTGGAACATGGCAGTAGCCAAGACTCTTGAGGCCAGATGCAGCAGCAGCAATTGCCCAGGAATGGCAAGATGGCATAGCATAGGCTTTTCTCTGGAGGCAGCTCAGCATGTGAACTCTGAGGTGCTCCCTCAACTGGGCTCAGAGCCTGCAAGGACTGTGGGAGTTTTCACTGGTGACGACTGTAGTAGTCCACAGTAGTGATGGGAGCTGCCAGTGTTCTGTTGCTTACCTTTTCACTGTAGAAAGGAGTGTCTCCTGGTTCTGAGCTGATCCCAACTGGGGGGCCCAACTGAGGAGTGGGTTGGCAAAAGCAAGCTGTTTCTGTCCCTTCCCTATGGAGCCATACTGGGTTTCTATGCTCCACAAATTTCTGTTGCTTCTTTGCTATTCTCCAGAGCTCTCCTCCAGTTGCTTTGGCAAAAATGTAGTTGTTTATTCATTTTATGTATATACGTGTGTGTAGTTTTGTTTTGTTTTGCCAGGGGAAAAAGTGCTAAGAGCTTCTAGTTGGCCATCTTGCTGACATCACCCCCAGATTTGTTCCTTAAAAGCATCTTAGGAACACATTTGTTTTTGTCAGGTCTGGCTGCTATAACAATACTATAGTCTGTAGACATAGAAACATTTATTTCTCATAGTTCTGGAGTATCCAGTTAGAAGATCAAGACACCACCAGATCTGGTGTCTAGTGAGGGTAATCTTCCTGGTTTGCAAATAAATGTCTTCTTGCTGTGTCCTCATATGTTGGGGAGCAGACAGAGAAGAAGCAATCTGTCTGGTGTCTTTTTATAATGGCTCTAACCTACCCATGAAGGCTTCACTCTTATGACTTGATTACCACTCAAAGTCCCCACTTCCTAATACCATCACTTTGGGGGTTAGGATTTCAACATATACATTTTGGGTGGATGCAAATTTTAGTCCACAGCAATAATTATTTCCAATCAGATGATGCCTGATTGGTTTACTGTTTTTTCTTTTTTTCTTTTCTTTTCTTTTCTTCTTTTTTTTTTTTTTTGTTGTTCTTGTTGTTTTTGAGACAAAGTCTTGCCCTTGTCGTCCAGGCTGGAGCGCGATGGTGCAATCTCAACTCACAGCAACCTCCACCTCTTGGGTTCAAGCGATTCTCCTGCCTCGGCCGCCTGAGTAATTGGGACTTCAAGGTGCCCGCCACCACACCTGGCTAATTTTTTGTATTTTTAGTAGAGACAGGGTTTCACCATGTTGGCCTGGCTGGACTCGAACTCCTGCCCTCAGGTGATCCGCCTGCCTTGGCTTCCCAAAGTGCTGGGATTACACATGTGAGGCACCACATGCCCTGGTTTACTTTTTAAAAACAACTGTATGGGCTACAATCTACACATATTATACAATTCATCCATTTTATTTATTCAATTTAAAGCTTGTTTTGTATATTTCTGTTTATAATTCTACACTCAATTACCACAATATAATTTTAGAACATTGCACTAATCACACTAAAAAGATCTTATTTGCCTGATTAGTTATTAGTCTGTCATTCTTGAACTTCTAATAATGGGCATGAATGGGAAATGCTTATGATACATGTCTAAAAATTCTTATAAAAGAGAATAAATGGTTTGTAAAACTGAAATTCATAATGGGTACAAAATATTTACTAGCATAGATACTAAAATAATTTTAATAATTTTATTATTCCTAATTTTGAATGTAAGAGGTATTAAATATGTCATGAATTTTCAGTAATATTTCTTTTCAACCATCTGAATGAAAATGATATGCAATTGGTTCATCTTCTGGACAAATGTGATTTGGTATTTACCAAATAAACACACTTGATCAAGCACATTTTGTTCATATTACATTAAACAATATTTCTTAATCAAATATCTTATAGCATAAGGTAGTGAATACTGTTAAATTAACACATCTAAAAATAGTGTATGATTTAAATAACCTTTCAATTTAATTAAAATTTAGACAATTACTATGTTAATTAAAAATTCATCTCTAATATAATTAGCAAATGTAAGATAGTAGCTATTTTTTGTCTCGTCCAACACCAAACATCAATACTATCAAGTTCTAGTTTATTTTAGTATTTAACCTATAGAAATAAGAAAGGGTAAGTAATAACACGTTTTAGGCATAATATCTACAATATAAAATTCTCACCCATACCGTATTTTTTTCTTTTTGGATATTTGGAAATGCGCCTAAGTGCAAACTCAGTTATTCAAAATGTATCAATCATTTCTGTTTCTGTAAGTGGATTATGGTATCTTTATTAATAAGTTTTATCTTAAATGTTATCTCTTGTTTTACGATTTTCTAATAGTTTACATATATTTAATAACTCCAGTTCATTGTTTCTCCAAAGTATTTTCCTTGAAGTAGTCTTCTATGGAATATGCTGACAGGAACAATTTCAAAGTCAAACAGCTTTGGGAAAGTGCATATTCTTTAGAAATTTTCAACATTCATGTACATATTAAAATGCCTCTGAAGCCCTGCAGCAAGAAAACCTATGGTTTTTGCTTGTTTATAATCCCAGTTCCCCAAAGTCATTTGCTCACAGATTTAAAAATACTATTAGAATGTAACAGCATCCCACAGAGTAGCGTTCTGTGGAGCATTTTTTGGGAAACATTGATTTAAGCCAAGATTACTAGCAACTGAGTGGGTTTGTTTTCTTTTTGTTTATTTTCATTGTAATGACTCTATTTTGGGATCCTTCATTCTGGATATTTTCCTGTCTCTTCATTCGTTCCACACTGTCTCAAGGACTGTAGCATTATATAAAATTTTAGCATGAAAGACTGCTAGTCTTAAACCTTTATTGCTCTCGTAAGATATTATTTTAGATATTTGATATCTTTGCATTTTCATAAAAATGTTAGAAGCAGCTAGACAATTTATTCAAAAAGCTCCTGAGATTTTTGTTGTGATGATGCTTAATGTATATATCAATTTAGGGAAAAATCAGTATCTTAAAAACATTGCATTTACGAAAATTTGTATGTGGTGTTAAGTCTTTACCACTCCAGGTCTTTTTAAATTCATCTCAACATGTTTCACTGGTTTCAGTGTACAGTTCTGCATCTTTTGTAAGGTTTATTTATAGGCAATTGATGTTTGTTGATGCTATTTTAAATGTTATTTTAGATTTATTTTGCAATTATTTAGTGTTACTGTATATAAAACTGTTTATATTGCCTTTGTTTCCCATAACCTAAAGTCACTTACCGGCTCTAGGAGCTGTAATTTGTGTAGTTTACTAGGATTGCTATAACAACATACTGCAAACTGAGTGACTTCAACAAGAAAAATTTATTATCTCACAGTTTTGGGGGTAGAAGAAGTCTGATATTAAAAGGTGCTGGCAGGGCTGTGATCCCTCCAAAACCGTTACGGAAGGATCTGTTCCAGGCCTTTCTTTTAGTATCTGGTAGCTCTTCGGGTTGTGGCTGTGTAACTAAAAATTCACATGGCATTCTCATTGTGTCCAAATTTTCTGGTTTATAAGGATACCAATCATATTGCATTAGGGGCTCAACTTCCTTCAAGACAATACAGCTTCATCTTTTCTAATTAATCTGCAGTGAGTCTATTCCCCAATAAGTTCACATTTTGTGGTACTGGGAATTAAGTCTTCAACATATTTTTAGGAGATATAATTCAACTCATAACAATGTTTCATATAGATTTTACAGGATTGTCTCTCTGTATAATTATGTAGTTTTCGAATAATGAGTTTTCCATTTTATTTTATAATTTATGTCTTGTGTATATATATATATATATATAGATAGATAGATAGATAGAGATGATAAGCACAAAGATACCTAGGCTTACAACATTATTACACTTTTTAAATTAGGGAGTGAACAAACACTTTGTTTAGGCAAAAAAGTCATCTCACGTACTGACATCAAATTATTAGTAGTAGAATTCCCTTTTGGTAAGTATCATGACAACAAATATGTTGTTACTATATATACATACATATATATAGGCAAACATGTTGTCACTATATATATATGTATGTGTGTGTGTGTGTGTGTGTGTGTGTGTATAGCCAACTGGGTAATATATACATATATATATGAAGGTTTAAATCCTGCGGTTACCTTAGAAAAGCTAAGTAACTTTCCCAAGGTATATATAACTAGTGGCTGGGTGAGCTGGAATTTATACTGTGACTTTCTGTCCTGCACTTTCAGTTACCGTATGCTAATGCTGTTAGCATTAAGGCAGGCTCATTGGTCATAGAGTTGAATAAGTGTTATTCTTTGCTTCAAGAATGGACTTTCTTATGTTTTACAGCAACTTACTTTCCAGGATCCCTGTTCTCATACAATCCCAAGTCAGTTTTCCATTTTTCATGTGGTTCTAATTTGGAGACTTTGAAATCCTTGAGGATAAATCTCATGTTTATTTCATCATTAAAGCCCCTCAGTTAACCAGAATGGCCAACACATTGTAACTGTCAAATACATGATTCATTCATTGAATCTGGAATGAAGTTTTTACTGCAGTTAAAATTTAGTGATTATTTTTAACATATTCTGTATTAGACTAAAAGTTTTTAATCAGAAGGAGAAAAAACAGATATTTAAATAACTACAAAAATAATTATTTTGAAGGATAAGCACGAAGATACCTAGGCTTACAACATTATCACACTTTCTAAATTAGGGAGTGAACAGACACTTTGTTTAGGCACAAAGTCATCTCACATACTGACATCAAATTATTGGTAGTGGAATTCCCTTTTGGAAAGTACCATGATCAATGGGGTTGTTACAATGGGTAGTAATGTCTGCAGAACATGTGAAAACTTTTTAAACATTCATCTGGATGAAGTGTCTTGTCAACATTTTAACTAAAAAAGGCTGTGCATGTGGCTCACACTCCTAATCCCTGCACTTTGGGAGGCCAAGGCAGGTGAATCAGTGGTCAGGATTTCTTTTCTTCTTCTTTTTTTTTTTTTTTCCTGAGACAGTGTCTCGCTCTGTTGCCCAGGTTGGAGTACAGTGGCGCGATCTCAACTCACTGCAAGCTCCGCCTCCCGGGTTCACGCCATTCTCCTGCCTCAGCCTCCCGAGTAGCTGTGGTCAGGATTTCAAGAGCAGCCCGAGCAACCTGCTGAAACCTCGTCTCTACACACATGCACAAAAGTACAAAAATTAGCCCAGTGTGGTGGCATGTGCCTATAGTCCCAGCTGAGGTGAGAGGATCACTTGAGCCCCAGAGGTGGAGGTTGCAGTGAGCCAAGATCATGCCACTGCATTTCAATCTGGGCAGCCGTGAGACCCTGTCCAAAAAAAAAAAAAAATTAACTAAGAGAAAAATACATGTAGGGACAAGAACACAAATAACTTTTCTTCCCTGATGGTTTGTATAAGACATAGCTCGAGTTCAAATTCTGAAAAACCCATTTGAAAATACACCTTAACTTAATGTCAGTAACTCAGTTTCTAGTAGACAATGAAGACACTTAGATACTTTGCATCAGAAATATTTTCTCAGAACTAAAAGATGGAACATGAAAGGTAATTATAAACTAACATGGGAAAGCAGGATTACTCAGGAAGAAAATGAACAATAAGAAAAAAATTAAAATTAAAATTGCATTTTTCTCCTATACTTGTGTGAAAATAAAATGATCTTATAAAAGCTTAATTGTAATGGTAAGTCTGCATGTTGAATGTGTAGAAGTTTAGCTAATAAGCTCAATAAATTTGATCATATGCATAGATGCTTCTATATTCAAATTCATAGTTTTAATAATTTGAATTATTTTTCATACTAATAAAAAATGCTTGAATAGTCTTTAGAGTAGCATTCTTAAGCCACAAATTAATGAGCTCAGAAACTCATAAAAATTAAAGAAAATATATTAAGTTTTAAATTAATAAAAAGAGCATAATTCAGAATCACAAAAGAAAACAGAATTGAGTATTAGTGTCAAATGTGCAATATGGATAATAAAAAAGTAAAAATAAGGGATTAACATTGGTGTGGGGTAGTATAATTTTGAATTAAGAGTTATAGGAAGAAAATTAGATTACTAAAATAGGCAAAAAGTCTTCAATTGAAGAATATTATTTTTTCTGGATTGGTTGTCGGAAGAAATTAATTTCCACAGTAATCGACAAAACCACCAAATATAGGCTCAGTTCTCTTTTGTCATTTCGTAGAGAAATTTCTTGTGTTTATATTTACTTCAGTTAAATCCATTTACTTAAACAAAATATTTAATCCACAACACTATGAAAATAGCACAGTCTACTTTAAATGTAAAGATTAAAATAGGTTAAAAGTAAAAGGATGGAGAAAAATACATCAGAATGCTAATTAAAGGTAAAATCTGTACAATTTTCAGACAAAGAAGGACTTAGAATACATCTTATCAGAAATAAGGAGATCCATAATATAATGAGAAAAATGTCTGTTATCCAGGAAAATATAAAAATCTTAAACCTTTATGCACCTAACAATGGAACATAAAAATACAAGGATCAGTACAGACAGAACTGAAAGGAGACAAATAGACAAATCCACTCTTATAATTCTGTATTTTAGCACTTCTTTTTAATAATTGATAGACCAAGCAGGCAGAAAACCACTAAGGATATGATTGATCTGAAAAGCACTATCAATCAACTTGATCTAATTGACATTTAAAGAATACTCTACCCAATAATGCCAGAATACAAACTTTACCAAATTTAAAAGAGCAGAAATCATACAAAGTATACTCTGAGAGCACAATTGAATACAGAATTAATGGCCTTCCAAAATAGAAAGCAATAGGCCCAGATTACATCACCTTTGAATTCCACCATTGGAAGAAGAAATGATACTAACCCTCCACAATCTCAACAAAAAAATGGAAGCAGGGAGAGCACTTTTTAACTGATTTTATTAGATCAGCACTATCTGAATAACAAAACCAGATCAAAGACATTACAAGAAAGAAAAACTAAACACCAATATCTCTCATCAACACAGATACAAAATACTTCACCAAAATATTAGCAAACGTAATGGAATAATTCATAAAAATAATTTTATCACCAAGTGAAATTTGTTTCAGATATATAGGACTGGTTCATTATCCAAAAGTAAATTAAAATAATCCACCACATCAACAGGCTAATAAGAAATATGATAACAATATTATCAGATCAATTCATGTGAAAGAATCCTTTGACAAAAGCCAGTATTCATACAAGATAAAACTTTCAACAAAGGAGGAGAATTTCCTCAACCTGATAAAGAATATCTACAAAAAAATACAGTTAATTGCATATATAGTATTAAGAATCTGGACATTTTCCTCATGTTCAGGAACAGGGCAAAAATACCTTGTTTACTTCTATTCAAAATCCATACTGAAAGTCTAGTTAATGAGAAAATACAAGAAAAGGAATGAAAACATATAGATATTGAAAAATAAATCGAACTTTAATTGTCCAGAGATGACAAGATTTCCTGTGCAGAAACTCCAAAGACCAACAAAAGAAGTGAAACTAGTATTCAAGTAAAGCAGTGTCATAGGAATCAAGATAAATATACAGAGTCAGTTGCTTTTTGATATACCAGCAATGAAGTAATTGAAATTAAAGAAAATCATACAAAATATAAATGTATCAGAAATACGAAATACTCCAGGATGAGTCTAACACTATATATATGATCTATATGTACGATATATCTACATGCACAAACTCTCTGATGGCAGAAGTCAAAGGTCTAAATAAATGTAAAGATATTCTGTATCATGGATTGGAAGACTCAATACCGTTAATATGTCAATATTTTCCAAATCATTCTATCTGTTCAACACAGTTACAGTCAAAATCATAAGAAGATATTTTGTATATATCAAAAACTAATTCTAAAATATGTATTGAAAGGGGGAAGACCTACAATAGCCAAGAACATTTTGAAGAAAAATAACTAATTTGGAAGCTCACACTACCCAACTGTAAGACTTGCAATAAAGATACGGTAATCAAGAGCGCATGGTATTGGTCAAAGAATAGACACATAGATCAGTGGAATAGAATATAAAGCTCAAAAATACACCCTTACAAAACAGTTGACTGATTTTTGGCAAAGAATCAAAGGCAATTCAATGGACAAATTCTTTTCAAGACATTGTGCTAGAAAAGTTAGACACTTCTATGCAATAATTGAACCTAAACACAGGTATAACATTTTAATTGCATTATAGACCCAAATGTAAAATTCAAAATGAGCAAATTCCTGGAAGAAATTATAGAAGAAAAGTGATACTGGGTTTAGCTACATATTTTAAAAGAAAAGACCAAACATTTTTCATGAAAAAGTCATAAGTTGAACTACGTTAAAAGTAAAATTTGCTTTGTGAAAGACACTGTTAAGATAATCAAAACAAAAGCCAAAGAATGAGGAAATATTTGAAAGTCACATGTCTGATAAAAGACTTGTATCCAAAATATACAAATAATGATTAAAACTCAACAGTAAGGAAACAAAAAGTACAATTTACAATTTTAAAATAGGTACAAGATCTGAACAGATCTGATCTTAAAATTCAGATATTGTTGAAAAAGAAACAAACATCAAAAATGATTTATCAATTTTTTAAGTAATTTTGTGCACATAAGGAAATATTTTTGATAACTTTGAATTTCAAAGTGTATAATAACTCATAGGTAAAAATAACCTGTGTTACTATTATAAGAGATGATTAACAACAGGTGAGGTGATTAAGAAAGATGCAAAGGAGTTAAGGGCATAGCTTCATGATCTAAATTACCTGAGTTGGAAGTTTGACCTGGTAGTTTCTTGCTGTCTAAACTTTAACAAGTTACTTAGCCTCTCTGAAATATAGTTTCCTCATTTAAAAAATGAATCAAAATAACTATGTCTTAATGTTAGTAGAATAAAGAAATATAGAGAACTTAGAACAATGCCAAACACATGGTAAACACTCAATAAAAGTTGTCTATTTAACTTATGCATTTCAAAATCAAAAGGTACTCAAGGTTATAATTTGTAAAAGATACATCTTAACTGCATCTTCTGTCATCTAGTTTCCTTCTGTATTAGGCTTTTTTCGATCAAAGAAGCAAAACCACTGGGATATGGTTAAATATATATTTATTGCTGGGGTCTGACCAACACAATTTTAGGATAAGGTCAAACAGTCTTTGTAATGCTGTTCACTTTGTGACTGACACTGAAGCTTTAAGTCTGTGAGGCAGAAGGGAAAAGAAATGTAAAGTGGCCATCAGCAAGGACAACGTGGAAGCCACCTGCACCAGCTGAAACTCACAAGGGGTAACTGAAACGCCTCTCAGTTTTCAAAGCCTCTAACTTTGATGATGTGAATGATCTGCAGAAGAAGCTGGAACCCTTCCTTCATCAAGGAGCTAAACACGCACCTGGCCCAAGCATCAGAGAGGCTGACTGGGGATCCAGGGAAAGGTGTAGCAGTGACAGCCCTGGCTGCTGCCTTATACCCACAAAGTGAGCCACCAGATGGGGGACAGTGAGGAAGAATGACAGGAGTCACCGATGACCCTGCCCCAACCTTCCAAGCATTAAAAAGTGACTGCTGCCCTACTTACACCCTCAAAATTTGACACTAAAATGTCTGTGGTGTCCCATCCGAACCAGAAACATGCAGAAAAAGGAATTCTGGGAAATATAATTCATCCTTGTCAAGAAGTCACAACTACAACATCACTGCCACACCACCTCTGGGCAACTAATGGTATCAGATTGTTTTTATACTTCTAGATGCAGTTTATGTTTGTATGAAAAATAAGTATTATTTTAAAAATTTAGAACACTATTCTAAATGTACTTTCAGAGCAATAAATCAACTTTCAGAAATTGGACGTTGTTACAATAGCGTCAAATGAAATTTGACTTTTTATCACTTCGTTGATCGTGGAGTTCAATTGTTTGTTTGCTTGTTTGCTTTTAATAAAAACCACTGTAATGTCATATTACACTCATGCATATTTCAAATTTGGATGTTACCTTAACAAGTGAAGTACAAATTAGGTGCATATTAAAATTACAATTCATTTTTTCATACCACACCTCTACAGATAGTATTCCTTTGTCCTTTTGATTGTAGTATACAACAGAGAAATTTGATTTCTGATTAAGACTTTTAGCTTATCTCATTATTCTGCATGGATTTTATTAATATGCTTAGTTTACCCTGAAAATTTTAATTTTAATGAATTTTCTTTAAACTGCAGTCAGTATTTTGATCAGATTACAAATAAATATTTTTCTATGATATTTAAAAATATGTCTCCTGTTCATGCACCTTTTTGCCACTTTATCTATACCTGTTTTGTTCTACTGCTGTTTATACAGAAGCTTTCTACTTTTAAAAAATATTAAAACTTCTCTTCAGATAACCTTTTGGTTAGCAGTAGATTATTTCAAGATCTTTTTGTGGGCCTTCTGAGTTAATGCCACAATGTTGTTTAGTATTTTTCTAAGGCCACACATTAGCTACTTTCTCTTTTCTTATGTTTAAAGTAAGATTTGTTCAAACTTAAAAAGAGATGTCTATGTTCTCATTTTATGCCTGCTTATGTGGTGGTCAAATCTGCCTCTGAAACAAAATGTTAACCAGCAGGTTGATGTATAAAATTAACAGTCCAAATACAGACTTTTATTTAGAGTAACTCCATGCACTTGTGGGTTTTCTTCCTCCCACTGCTAATTCCTGGCTTCCTGTTACTCTAGTCAAAATTTGTTCTGAATGTTCTGCCATTTATATCACTTTACTTTAGAGAGAATTGCCTAAAAGACTTCCAGCCACTTCATTTAGTTATTTCATGGTATTGACAATCATTTCATGAAGATACATACATGGGGGTGCTATAGGGCAGGATCATGTAAGGATGAGGAGAATTCATGCTTTGCAAATTTGCCTACTCATCCTCTGATGGGTTGTGGAGAGTGCATGCCCAGTTTTCTTATTTATACTTTAAATTTTCAACCCTTTCTGTCTCAGTGCTTCTAAATGTTATTAAACACTTCCATTAGTAAGTATAGCTCTGTGTAGATAATAGTTAATTATTAATATGGTAACTAATATCTGTTTAACATTTATTGAGGATTTACAATATGTTGAGCACTGCTCTAGGCAGTTTATGTGGATTATCTTATTTCAGCCTCCAAACAATCCAGTGATTTAGTTTGGATTCCTATTTACAGTTGAAGATCCCAAGTTACAGAAAATAAGCAGTTTGACTAGTGCTATAAACTTGGTGGAAGAGTCAGGATTCAATGGTACATAATTAGGCTCCTAAAGTAGCTCTCGCAGTTGAACTGCCTTGTGGGCAGGTGAGTAAAGTTAGAAAAACAAAACCTCTCGATTAATTCTGGAAGAACCCAGGGCATTCTCTCTCCATGGAGAATCCCTGGTGTAGGCTGTAAATCTCAGCATCAGAGCATCAAAAGACCAATTATAGGGATTTAGAAACTTCTGCATTTCCATGTAGCCTATTTTCAAAAAATACAGGCAAAATTTACTACATATTGAAACCATGAGAATTTACTCAATTTTACTGTCTTATTTTTAAGTATTTATTTTAATGGTTGTATGCACATAGTAGGTGTATATATATGAGGTACATGAGATATTTTGATACAGGCATACAATGTGTATGAATCACATCAGAGTAAATGGAGTATTCTTCTCTCCAAGCATTTATCCTTTCTTTGTGTTACAAACAATCCAATTATACTTTTAGTTATTTTAAAATGTACAATAAATTATTGTTCCCTTTAGTCACCTTTTTGTGCTATCCAATAGTAGATCTTATTCATTCTGTCTAACTGTATTTTTGTGCCCATTAACAAACCCCATTCCCCAGCTCACTACCCCTTCCAGCCTCTGGTAACCATCATGATACCGTCTATGTCCATGAGTTCCATTGTTTTAAGTTTTTAGCTCCCACAAATAAGTGAGAACATACAAAGTTTGTCTTTCTGTACCTGGCTTATTTCACTTAATGCAATGACCTCCTGTTCCATTCATGTTGTTGCAAATGACAGAATCTAATTCTTTTTTATGGCTGAATAGTACCCCACTGTGTATATGGACCACATTGTCTTTATCTGTTAATCTGTTGATGACAACTTAGGTTGTTTCTAAATCCTAGCTATGATGAAGAGTAATGCAATAAACATGAGAGTGCAGGTATCTCTTTGATATATTGATTTCCTTTCTTTTTTGTATCTAGCAGTGAGATTGCTAGATGGTATGGTAGTTCTATAGTTAATTTTTTGAGGAAACTCCAAACTGTTCTTCATAGTGGTTGCACTAATTTACATTCCCACCAAGAGTGTACAAGGATTCCATTTTTCTCCACATTGTCTCCAGCATTCATTATTGCCTGTCTTTTGGATATTAGCCATTTTAACTGGGGTGAAATATATCACATTGTAGTTGTGATTGCTATTTCTCTGATTATTAATGATGTTGAGCATATTTTCATTTGCCTGTTTGCCATGGTCTTCTTTTGAGAAATGTCTATTCAGATCTTTTGTCCATTTCTAAATTGGATTATTAGGTTTTTTTCTATAGAGTTATTTGGCTCTTTCTATATTCTGATTAATAATACCTTGTCAGGTGGTAGTTTGCAAATATTTTCTTCCATTCTGTGATGTGCCTTTTCATTTTGTTGATTGTTTACTTTGTTGTGAAGAAGTTTTTTAACTTGATATGATCCCATTTGTCTATTTTTGCTTTGGTTGCCTGTGCCTGCGGAGTATTAATCGAGAAATCTTTGCCCAGTGCAATGTTCTAGCAAGTTTCTCCAATGTCTTCTTTTAGTGGTTCTATAGTGCGAGGTCTTCAGTATAAGTCCATTTTAATCCATTTGTTTCAACCCATTAGTTTTAATCCATTGTGATTGGATCTTTGTATATAGTCAGAGATAGTGGCCTAGTTTCGTTCTTCTGCATATGGATATCCCGATTTTCCAGCAGCATTTATTGAAAAGACTGTTCTTTCCTCAATGTATATTCTTGACACCTTCATTGAAAAATGAGTTCGCTTTAGATGTATGGATTTGTCCCTAGGTTCTGTATGCTGTTCCACTAATCTATGTGTATGTCTATGCCAGTAACATGTCATTTTGTTTACTATAGCTCTGTAGTATAATTTATAGCCATATGATGTGATTCCTGCAGTTTTATTCTTTTTGTTTAGGAAAGCTTTGGTTATTCTGGGTCTTTTGTGGTTTCATATAAAGTTTACAATATTTTTTTCTATTTCTGTAAAGACTGTCATTGGTATTTTGATAAGAACTGCATTAAACCTTTAGATTGTTTTGGGAGGAATAGACATTTTAACAATATTGATTCTTCCAATGCATGAACATGGAATACGTTTTGATTTTATTGTGTCTTCATCAATTTTTGAATCAATGTTTTATTGTTTTCATTGTAGGCATCTTTCATTTCTTAAGTTTATTCCTAGGTATTTTATTAGCAACTATTGTAAATGAGATTACTTTCTTAAATTTTTCAGATTATTATTTACTAGCATATAAAATGTTACTGATTTTTGTATGTTGAATTTGTATGCTGAAACTTTACTGAATTTGTTATCAGTTCTAATATTTTTTGGTGGAGCCTAGCTTTTTCCAAATATAAGATTATGTAATCTGCGAACAAGGATAATTTGACTTCTTCCTTTCTAATTTGGATGCCCTTTATTTCTTCCTCTTGTCTGATTGCTCTAGTTAGGACTTACAGTAGCATGTTGAATAGTAGTGGTAGAAGTGGATATCCTTGTCTTTTTCCAGATCCAAGAGAAAATTCTTTCAGCATCTCCTCATTTGGTATGATACTAGCTGTGAGTCTGTCACATGTGGCTTTTATTGTGTTTAGGTTTTTTTTGTACTCATTTTTTGAGGGTTTTTATTGTGATGAGATGTTGAATTTTATCAGACGCTTTTTCAGAATCAGTTGAAATGATCATATGGTATTTGCCCTTTATTCTGTTGATATGATGTGTCACACTGATTGCTTTGTATACGCCGAACCATCCTAGCATCCCAGGGATAAATCTCACTAAGTTGTAATGAATGATCTTCTTAATGTGTTGTTGAATTCAGTTTGCTAGTAGTTTGTTGAAATTTTTTCCATCAATCTTTATCAGGGATATAGGTCTGTAGTTTTCTTGGTTGATGGGTCTTTGCCTGGATTTGGTATGAGGGTGATAATGTCCTCAGAGAATGAATTTGGAAGCATTCCATCCTCCTGTATTTTTTTGGAATAGTTTAAGTAGGATTAGAATCCATTCTTTGGTTAAATTCAGCAGTGAAGCCATAGGATTCTGGGTTTTCTTTGCTGGGAGTCTTTTTATTTTGGCTTTGATCTCATAGCTTGTTATTAGTATGTTCAGGTTTTTATTTTCTTTATGATTCAATCTTGGTAGGTTTCCCGTTTCAAACTACACTACAAGACTACAGTAACCGAAACAGTGTGATACTGGTAAAAAAGAACAGATGCATAGACCAATGAAACAGGTTAGAGAACTCAGAAATAAAACCACAGATATACAACCATCTGATCTTCAACAAAGCTGACAAAAACAAGCAAAAAGGAAAGAAACTTCTATTCAATAAATGGTGCTGGGATAACTGGCCAGCCATATGCAGAAGATTGAGTGTGAACCCCTTCTTTTTGCCATACACAAAAATAAACACAAGATGGATTAAAGACTTAAATGCAAAACCTAAAAGTATAAAAACTGTACAAGAAGATCTAAGAAATATCATTCTAGACATAGGCCCTGGTAAAGATTGTATGACAAAGATGCCAAAAGCAATTGCAACAAAAGCAAATATTGACAAGTGGAACCTAATTAAAGAGCTTCTGCACAGTAAAAGAAACTATCAACAGAGTAAACAGACAACCTATAGAATGGGAGATAATATTTGTTAACTGTGCATCTGACAAAAGTCTAATATCTAGAATCTATAAGAAGCTTAAACTAATATGCAAAAACAAGTAACCCCATTAAAAATAAGCAAAGGACATGAATAGACACTTCTTAAAAGAAGACATACACACAGACAAGTATATGAAAGAATGCTCTAGATCACAAATTATTGGAGAAATGCAAACTAAAACCACAATGAGATATCATCTCACACCATTCACAATGGCTATTATTAAAAAGTAAATCATCATTCTCAGTAAACTATCCCAAGAACAAAAAACCAAACACCACATATTCTCACTCATAGGTGGGAATTGAACAATGAGAACACATGGACACAGGAAGGGGAACATCACACTCTGGGGCCTGTTGTGGGGTGGGGGGAGGGGGAGGGATAGCTTTAGGAGATATACCTAATGCTAAATGACGAGTTAATGGGTGCAGCACACCAGCATGGCACATGTATAAATATGTAACTAACCTGCACATTGTGCACATGTACCCTAAAATTTAAAGTATAATAATAATAAAATTTAAAAATAAATAAATAAAAAGTAAATAAATAACACATGCTGTGAGGTTGCAGATAAAAAGAAATGCTTATACACTATTGGTGGGAATATAAATTAGTTCAGCTATTGTGAAAAGCAGTTTAGAGATTTCTTGAAAAACTTAAAACAGAGCAATTATTTGACCCAGCAATCCCATTACTAGGTGTGTCTCCAAAGGAAAATAAATTATTCCACTAAAATATATATGACTTTGATGTTCATTCCACCACTATCACAATAGCAAAGACATGGAATCAACCTAGATGCCCATCATTTGTGGACTGAATAAAGAAAATGTGGTACATATACACCATGGACTGCTACACAGCCATAAAAAAGAATAAAATCATGTCTTCTGCAGCAACATGGATGCATTTTCAATGAAGGCCATTATCCTAAGCAAACTAACACAGCAACGGAAAACCAAATACCACATGTTCTCACATATAAACAGGGAAACATTCAGTGCACATGGATACAAGGAAGGGAATAATAGACACCAGGGCCTACCTGAGGGTGTAAGGTGGGAAGAGGGTAAGGATTGAAAAAGTATCAAGTACCATGCTTATCACCTGGGTGATGAAATAACCTCTCCATAAAGCATCCACAAAATGCAATTTACCCATGTAACAAACATGCATATTTCTCCCCTGAACCTAAAAGTTGGAAAGAAACAACAATCTTGATAGATTGTATGTGTCTAGGAATTTATTCATTTTTTCTGGGCTTTCCAATTCACTGGGCATATAGTTTCTCATAGTAGCCTCTAAAGATCCTTTGAATTTCTGCAGTACCAGTTGTAATGTCAGCTTTTTCATCATTGATTTATTTGGGTCTTCACCCTTTCTTTCTCATTGAGTCAGACTAAAGATTTATTTATTTTGTTTCTCTTTAAAAAACAATTACTATTTTGTTGATTTTTAATTATTTTTATTTCAGTTTCATCTATTTTTGCTCCAATATGTATTACTTATTTTCTTCTACTAATTTGGGGTGTGGTTTGCTGTTTGTTTTCTAGTTCTTTAATATGCATCATTAGGTTTTTTATTTGAAGTTTTTTGTTTTTGTTTTTGTGGTGTAGACACTTATTGCTATAATTTTCCTCCCTTAGTACTGCTTTCACTATATCCATAGGTTTTTGTATGTTGTGTTTCCATTTTCATTTGCTGCAAGACATTTTAATTTTTCTTCTCAATTTCTTCATTGACCCACTGGTCATTCAGGAGCATATTGTTTAATTTCCACATATTTGTATACTTTTCCAAATTCCTATTGTTATTGATTCCTAGTTATATTCCATCGTGGTCAGAGAAGCTGCTTGACTTTATTTCAATTTTTTGAATATTTTAAGACGTTTTGGGATGTAACATTGGACTATACTTGAGAAGAATTTATGTGCTAAGGAGAACAATGTGTATTCTACAGCTGTTGGATGAAATGTTCTGTAAATATCTATTAGGTCCATTTGTTCTGTAGTGCAGATTAAGTCCGGCATTTCTTTATTGATTTTCTGTCTGAGAGGTCTGTCCTATGCTGAAAGGAGATGTTGAAGTCTCCAGCTATTATTGTATTAGAGGCCCTCTATTTAGTTCTAAAAATATTTGCTTTGTATATCTAAGTGCTCAGTGTCGGGTGCATATATATTTAGAATTGTTATATCCTCTTTCTGAATTGACCCCTTTATCATTCTGTAATGATCTGCTTTGCCTCATTTTACAGTGTTTGTCCTGAAATCTATTTTGTCTAATATAAATATAGCTACTCCTGCTCTTTTTGGGTTTCTATTTATATAGAATATATTTTTCCATACACTATTTTTAGTCTATGAATGTCTTTATAGGTGAAATATGTTTTGCATAGTCAGCAGATCATGGGGTCTTTTTATTTTACTTCTTCATCCACTCTATGTCTTTTGATTGGTGAGTTTAGTCCTTTTACATTTAATGTTATTACTGATAAGTAAAGACTTATGACTGCCATTTTGTTATTTGCTTTCTAGATGTTTTGTTGTCTTCTCTTCCTTCTTTCCTTCTTTCCTGTCTTCCTTTTAGTGAAGGTGATTTTCTCAGGTAGTATGTTTTAATTGTTTGCTTTTGATTTTTTTGTGTGTCTGTTGTAAGTTTTTCTATTTCATGTTACTGTGTTTTTTAACTTTTTTCAACTTAATGCTGATTAAATAAGTAAACTACATACAAGCTAAAAAAAAACTAATAACAACTCTACACTTTAACTTCATCCCCCCACTTTTTAACTCTTTAACATTTTGGGGTCACTATGTATATTTTATTATACTGTCTATGTCTCAAAAAGTTGTTGTAGTTATTATTTTTGGTAGGTTTGTCTTTTAGTCTTTCTATTCAAGATATAAGTAGTTCACATACCACAATAGTGAATTTGTGATATTCTGTGTTTTTCTTTGTATTTACTGTTACCAGTGAGATTTGTACCTGCAGATGATTTCTTATTAGTCACTAACGTCCTGTGTTTCAGATCAAAGAACTCCCTTTAGGATTTTTTGAAGGACAAATCTGGTGTTGATAAAATCCCTCAGCTTTTGTTTGTCTGGAAAAGTCTTTATTTGTCCTACAACTTTGAAGGATATTTTCTCTAGATACATTACTCTAGGATAAAAGCTTTTCCCTTCAACACTTTAAGTCCATTATGCCAATCTCTCCTGGTCTATAAGATTTCCACTGAGAAATCTACTATCAGATGTATTGGAGGGCCTTTGTATATTATTTGTTTCTTTTCTCTTTCTGCTTTTAGGATTCTTTCTTTATCCCTGACCTTTGGGAGTTTGATTTTTGAATATCTTGAGGTATTCTTATGTGGGTTAAAAATAAGAACTACTTGGTGTTCCATAACCTTTTTGTACTTGAATATTGATATCTTTTCTAGATTTAGGAAGTTCTCTGTTATTATCCCTTTTAATAAACTTTCTTCCCTGATCTATCTCTCTACCCCCTCTTTAAGGCTAATAACGCTTAGATTTGTCCATTTGAGGCTATTTTCTAGATGCTGTAATTGTCCTTCATTGTTTTTTTTTCTTTTGTCTCCTCTGACTGGGTATTTTCAACTAGCATGTCTTTCAGCTTACTAATACTTATTCTGCTTGATCAAGGGTGCTGTTGAGAGATTCTGACACTTTCTTCAGTGTCTGTTAAATTGTTTAGCTCTAGAATTTCCACTTGATTCTTTTAATTATTTTAATTTCTTTGTTGAATTTATCTGATATGATTCTGAATTCCTTCTCTGTGTTGTCTTGGATTTTGTTGAGCTTCCTCAAAATAGCTATTTTGATTTCTCTATCTGAATGATCACATATCTCTCTCTCTCCAGAATTTGTGACTGCTACTCTATTTAGTTAATGTGGTGAGGTCATGTTTTCTTGGATGGTCATGATGCTGGTGGATGTTAATAAGTGTCTGGAGATTGAATTTAGGCATTTATTTTAGTCTTCACAGCCTGGGCTTGCTTGTACTTGTTCTTCCTGGGAAGGCTTTCCAAGTATTCCAGGGCACATGGGTCTTTTGATCTACACCTTTTGTCACTGCACCCATATCTACTTCAGTGGCCACCTCAAGCCCAGTAATGATGTGGCTGTTGCAGACTCATAGAGCTACCACCTTAGTGGTCTTGAGGAAGGTCTGTAAAAATTATGTAGATTGCCAGGCAGAGACTCTTGTACTTTCCCCTTACATTCCTTCAAACAAATGGATTCTCTCTCTTTCTGTGCTGAGCTGCTTGGATCTTGAGGAGGGGTGACACAAGCAACACTGTGGCCAGCACCACTGAGACTGTGTTGGGTCAGACCCAAAGCAACCAGAACAGTGGTTCTCACCCAAGGCCTGCAATGAATACTGCCTGGCTTGCCTATATTCACTCAGGGCCCTAAGGCTCTATAGTCATCAGATGGTGAATCTAGTCAGGCTTGTGTCCTTCCCTTCAAGGCAGCTAGTCCCCACCCAGCCCCTGGTGCATCTGGGGATGCTGCCTGGGAGCCAGGGCCTGGAGTCAGAAATCTTAGAGATCTATTTGGTGCTTTCTTCTACTGCAGCTGAACTGGCACCCAAGTGGCAAGACAAAGTGCTTCCCACTGTTCCTGTCCCCTTCCTTAAGCAGAGGAGTTTCTCCCTGTGGTTACCAGGCCCACAGAGAGTACTGCCTGGCTATGTCCAATGTTTGCTCAAGGCCCAAGTCTCTTTAGTTAGCTTGTGGTAAATGCTGCCAGTTATGAGACTCTTTCTTCAGGGCGGTGAGCTCCCCTCTGGCTCAGGGTGGGTCCATAAATGTCCAGGAGCCAAGGCCTGCAATCGGGGACCCCAGGAGCCTACTTGGTGCTCTACCCCACTGTGGCTGAGCTGGTACCGAAGCTGCAAAACAAAGTTTTCTCTTCTCTCTCCTTTCCTCAGGCAGAGGGGTTCTCTCCCCATGGCCACCACAGCTGGGAATGTTCTGGGTCACACATGAAGCCAGCATGGCTCTGAATCTTACCCAAGGGACACAGTGAGTACTGCCTGGCTACCATGGCTGATTATTCAAGGCAGGTGATGATTCTGTCAGGACTGGATCTTTCCCTAAAAAGCAATGGGTTCCTTTCTGGCCCAGGGTACATTTGGAGATGTTGAACAGGAACTAGGGCCTGAGATAGGGGCCTCAGGAATGTGCCTGGCACCCTATCTTACTATGGCTGAGCTGGTATCCAACCTGCAAGACAAAGACCCCTTTACCCTTCTCTGTCCTTCCCTCAAGCAGAAGGGCAAAGTCTCTCCTGGAGCTGCGAGCTGTGCTGCCTGCAGTTGGGGAAAGGTGGAGCATAAGCATTCCCTTGGTCACGCTGGCTGGTGTTTCACTGGGTCATGTGCCGTCAATCCACTGGCTCTGTGTATATCATAGCATGAGGACTTGCACAGGAATTGCAATCCTTATGGCCTAGACTGCATTTCAAGTTTTCAAGTTTATGTAGGACCTGAGAGCACTTTTGCCCACAGTGGTGACGCTGGCTGGAACTCAGGTTCTGACCACTGGGATGGACAATTTGCATCTGGATTGAGCTGGCTTAAATGCTCCCTCCATGGGTACAAGATGAATCCTGTCACATGTTGCTTTCCCCTGTGAAAGGGCAGCACTGAGTTTCAATGCAAAGTACCACAATCACTGCACTCTCCTTCCCTCAAGCACATAGATTCATGCAGCCATTGACAGGGAATGGAGAAAGGGTAGTGTCAGTAATTCAAGACTGTCTTTCCTACCCTCTTCAGTTCCTCTTTCCTTGATATAATTTTAAACACATATAATGATCACTCACCTGCTTTTTGCTTCTTCTGGAGGTGTTTTTGTGTGGATAGTTTTTTAATTTGGTGTTCCTGTGGCAGGGGCAATTGCTGGAAGCTTCTCTTTGGCCATGTTGCTCTGCCTCCTCATTCACCATCTAATTTTGTTTTAATTTTTACCTTTTTGAACTCCTGGCATTATATTATCTGAGAATCTCAGTGTCTGAGATTATTTGTTTTTGCTTCTCTAGTTTTGTCATAATGCATAATGGGAAAACTGGGAAATATTTCTTGATGGGCAATTAGGAATGTGCCATTCTATGCAAAACCTTAAAACTAGTTTTAATTATTTAAGCTAATAAATGTATCCCAAATCAAAGAGTAGGTCTTTTTGGAGTTTTTGTTTCCTGATTTAATATTTTCAATACATTTAAACCAAACAAGAGACATTAGGTATTTTGATTTTAGAAGGTTTAAACACTTAATAACTAAGCCTTATTAAATTGAGGGGCTTTAATTTCTTTCTCCTCTCCATGAAAACATATTCCATATAAGGTAGTTAATAAAGATAAATGGATTGTTTACTGAAGAAAAACAGAGCACTAACCATAGAGTACTGTAATTAAATTGCCAAACAAATAAAAATATTGAAATGCCAAGCAGTATTCCAAATTATTTGTTTTTATATGTATATATGATTTGGTAACAAGCAATATAGCCCCATGCTTAATAGCAATTGCATCCTTTTCTGTAAATTTTATGGAATATAAATTTAGGGTATAAAAAGACAAATAAAACAGTAAAATAAATAAAAAATACACAATGTATAGGGGAATTGGAAGTTTGCTTTTGGTTAAGAACTTATTTATTAATGAGATGAACTAAAAACAAATTGAGATTTCAGGAGTGGGAATAGGCATATTTAGAAAAATCTTTCAAATTAAGAATTTTTTCTTTTTATAATGGCTTATCTATTTTTTAATTCATGATTAACTTTCTCATTTATTTTAGTCTCTTCCATAAAATGTTTTGATAGAAACATTTTTTAATCTTTCAATTTATATAATTTTAAAATGCCTAGTCCAAACCTGTTCCATTTACTAAGATATGTATTTATATATGTGTTACACTAAAATATTGATTGCTATTTTCTTTAATAACTGGCATACAAGAAAATTGCACAGAAACTACACAGGAGTTGCATTAAATACACTGGTTAGCATTCCTTACCATGTCGTACATGCCTGTTTGACAGTAGGAGTAGTCTATTCCAATAGTGGTGATTCTTAAAATTTGTTATATTTTAAGCTTGAAAAAACACTTCTAGAATAATAACATTTGAATATACACTCCAGGCTCAAACAACCCAAAATCATGACTAATATATCAAACAACATTTTTCTTTTTTTCTCTTTTTTTTGAGATGGAGTCTTGCTCTGTCACCCAGGCTGCAATGCAGTGGCACGGTCTCAGCTCACTGCAAGCTCTGCCTCCCGGGTTCACGCCATTCTCCTGCCTCAGCCTCCCGAGTAGCTGGGACTGCAGGCGCCCGCCACCACGCCCGGCTAATTTTTTGTGTTTTTAGTAGAGACGGGGGTTACACCGTGTTAGCAAGGATAGTCTCGATCTCCTGACATCGTGGTCCGTCCGCCTCGGCCTCCCAAAGTGCTAGAATTACAGGTGTGAGCCACTGCGCCCAGCCCAAACAACATTTTTCAAAGCATTGAAGATACACAATTAAGGGCAGTTCTTCCTATAGATAGAAACAAACAAGGTGAGCTTTACTAATGACACGGTATCCTGTCTATAAAGAATTTCCTGCCTGGGTGCCTATAATCCCAGCTACTGGGGAGGCTGGGACAGGGAAATCACTTGAACCCAGGAGTCAGAGGTTGCAGTGAGCCGAAATGGTGCCGTTGCACTCCAGCCTGGGCGACAAGAGTGAAACTCCATCTCAAGAAAAAAAAAAAAAAAAGAAAGAAAAGAAGAAGAAGAAGAATTTTCTGCCTGTCTGGCAGTGAGAAGAAACCCAGGCAAGCACAGCACTCCCAATGAGTTGAGGAGAGGGGGTTGAGAGTCCATAGGACGAGAGGGTAGAGTTCACAGCCAGTATGCCCAGAGGAGGAAGCTACACAGAAAAAGCAGTCTGCAGATGTGCAGCGGTTCCCCTGAGTCTTCAGCTGAGTCCTGATCGGTGCCTATGTATGAGGAAACTACCTAACACGTTTTCAGAACTCACAGGGAGCTAAGTATAGTTCCTAGCTCCACAGGCAGAGTGGAAAACCTCCTGATTCACAGGTTATTTGGTAGAGTTCTCAGAGGGGATTTGCTCAACCACTGGGGAAACGTAGACCCAGAATACATGCTGTTCTGGTCCTGCTTAACAAAACCTTAAAGTAAGACAGGAAATCACGCTGTTTTAGGTAATTTGACTGTTCCAATAACAAAGCTCAACAGTATTTATAGAAATGCAAAGGTACAGACATGGCAAGGTAAGTATCACCTGTTTGTATCTATTCAAACACGACCAGGTATGCAAAAAAGCATGGAACTATGACCCACGGTAAAGGGGAAAAATCACCCAATCAAAACTAGCCCCAAAACACAGATTGCAGAATTAGTAACAATAACACTGAAACAGTTGTTATGACTGTATTCCATATGCACAAGAAGCTAGAGGAAATGAGAGTCTGTTAAATAAAACATGGAAATATAAAAAGATGCAATTTGAATTTGAGAGATAAAAACTACAGTATCTGATATGTAATAGAACTGGTGAAATTAACAGAAGATTAGAAATTGCAGAATAAAAGATTAAGAGACTTGACAGTAGACATAGAAATTATCCAAATTCAGAAAAGAAAAAGGGCTTTAAAATAAATAGTGCATCATTGAGCTGTGAAACAAATTTTGAGCAGTTTACTATAAATATAATTGGAATCTCAGAAAGAGAGAAGGGGCAGGACAAAAGTTAGAAATGATACTATTAGAAAAAATAATAGTAAAAAATTTTTCCAAATTTGATGAAAGCTAAATCCACAGATCCAAGAAGCTAAGTGAACCCTAAATATAGTGATGACAAAAATTATTTGAAGACACATTATAGTCAAGTTGCTTAAAACCAGGGGTAAATAAATACATTAAAAAGCAGAGAAAAACCAAACAGTGCATACATAGATATGAATAAGGTAGACTTCTCAGAGGAAATAAGACAAGTCAAAAGTTAGTGAAGCAATATGTCTAAAACAAAGGAAGAAAAATTTAAAGGAAAATTTTCAAAGAGAAGTAAAATGACACCAAATTGAAATCTGGTTATACACAATGGATTAAAGAGTTTAAAGGGGTAATTATATGGATAAATGTATAAGTTTTTCTTATTATGTAAAAATTTCCTAATGATAAGTGCCTCTTTAAATAAAAAACAGTAATATTCAATTGCAAGTTTTATAATATATATGACATTAATGACAAAATGGATAGTAGAAAAAAATGAAAATATACTTCTGTAAGATTCTTATACTATGCACAAAGTGGTATCATATCATTTGAAAATAGATTATAATAAAAATTTGTAATGTAAGAAAAAGGAAATATTGAAAGCAGACAATCAAAAACACAAGCAAACAAAGAATTACAGCGAATAAGTCAAACAATAAAGAAAAAACAGAACCATAAAATACACTAAATCTAAAATAATGCATTAAAAAGTAAAAAAGTAGAGCAGGAAGAAATAGGACAAATAGACAACAGCAAATGACAAATTAATAACCAACCATAACAATAGTTATATTAAATTATCTAAACTGTTTAATAGGCAATGATCATCAAAACTGATAAAGAAACAAGACCCAACATAACTCAGCAACTCAATTAAAAATAGGCAAAAGATTTGAGCAGATAATAGTTTTCTGCTTATTAAGGAAGAAGAATATGTTACAAATAAGAATTTGAAACGTTGAACGTTATCATAAAAAATTGCAAATTAGGTCGGAAGCCGTGGCTCATGTCTGTAATCCTAGCACTTTGGGAGCATAGATGGTATATATAAAGTACTATTGAAAGTAATTCAATATATATGTGCTGATACACATTATTACGCTCTCTCTCTCTCCTCTTTCTCTCTCTATGTGTGTGTGTGTGTGTGTGTGTGTATATGCAAAGTGACAGAATGGAAGAAGGAAGCTAGACTGCAGTGTTTACCACTGCAGAAGAGCATGTGTATTCAGAAGGAAGAGAGGAATATACTGTTACTTTGTTAGAAGTTTTGTGCCTACTCTTTTTTCTTTTTGAAACAGAGTCTTGCTCTATTGCCCAGGCTGGAGTGCAGTGGCAGGATCTCGGCTCACTGCCTCCCTGGTTCAAGCAATTCTCCTGCAACCTCTGCCTCCCTGGTTCAAGCAATTCTCCTGCCTCAGCCTCCTGAGTAGCTGAGACTGCAGGTGTGTGCCACCACGCCCAGCTAATTTTTGTATTTTTAGTAGAGACGGGATTTCACCATGTTGGCCAGGATGGTCTCGAACTCGTGACCTGTGATCCACCCGCCTTGACCTCCCAAAGTGCTGGGATTACAGGCGTGAGCCACCGTGCCTGGCTGTGCCTACTTTTTAATAATTTTTAAATGTATGGTTTGTGGAGAAAGAGTGGTGCAAATACTGGGAGAAATGAAGAAATAAATGTGTCATGGTTGCAAAAATTAGAAAAATCATCTTTCTAAAGTCCATTGTTCAAAGAAACAGCAACTATTGCCTTTGTTCTTATCTTCATGTACAGGTAAGCATCGCTTGTGTTCTGCTCTTGCACCCTGATCTACCTCCCCTTCCTTACCCTAGAGCACCCCCATGCTGGTAAGATATGTGGAGATGAAAATGGTAACAAAAGTTGATCTATATGAGGCCGTTATATGTAATCTCTAGGGAGATGCATCTCAAACTTTGTAATTTATTTCATATTATCAACATATCATTAAGAATATTTTGAATAATATTTCTTACGGTTTCTGAAACCTGTTTTTGTTTTTTTTTTTCAGACAGAGTCTCGCTCTGTTGCCAGGCTGGAGTGCAATGGTGAGATCTCAGCTCACTTCACCCTCTGTCTCCCAGGTTCGAGCAATTCTCCTGCCTCAGCCTCCCGAGTAGCTGGGACTACAGGTACGTGCCACCACGCCAGGCTTATTTTCGTAATTTTAGTAGAGACGGGGGTTTCACCATTTTGGCCAGGCTGGTCTTGAACTCCTGACCTCAAGTGATCCGCCCACCTTGGCCTCCCTAAGGGCCGGGGTCACAAGCGTGAGCCACCGTGCCTGGCCTGAAATCTTTAGTATTGTTCTAAATGGTTGAATAAGTTAAGCCTAGAGCACAATACACATCTCCCTTCTCCTGGGCTCACTCTCCTAGAGGGTTGTTTCTTTGTTTCATTTTGTTGCGTTTTAAAGTAAGTTAAACATTTAAGGCTTAAAAAAAATATTTGGTTGTTGTCATAGAAAATAGTCAACAGATGGTCAATAGGTGGTCACAAAAATATGAGCTATTCCTTGCCAAGATTTCTCTTCGGAGTTGTGTGACGCACCTGGAGGACCACTCTTGGGGGTCTTGTGTGCTGGTCTTTATAGGAAGGGGTTGGTGCCACCTGTTGGCCATGGCCAGCATGAAGCAAGTCAGCACTGTCTTGGTCAGCCCAGAGCAAGGATGTTCTTGTCTAACCCTTCAAGAGAGCTCTTTAATTTGAACATTCTTAGTAATGCCTTATGAAAAAGTTATTTTTATTTTAAACATATACATTTTTAAAAACTGATTTGGTCCGTAGTTTTTTTACTTTATCCTGTATCCAAAAGACTTTCTGTGAGAGTATGTATCACTCGAAGTATAATGTAGACCAAGGCAACATTATGACTTGATTTACCAAATAGGGGTTTTGCATGACCTTTTAAAGAAATACTCGGCATAAAACGTATTTTGTATCTTTAAGATATTAGGCTTACTTTATTAACGCTGAATCGCACATGTTGACAGTTGTGGAAATTGATCTAAAAAACTGTATTTTAAAATTACTATCTGGTTGATCATTCTTTTTGCTATTTTTGTTGCCTCAAGTTCATTCAGATTTTTCTGTTTGTTAATTTTCATGCTCTTGTTTAAGCACAATAATTTTTGAAAATCGTGTTGCTGATTCCGTGAAGAAACGAGTGTTTAGTTTAAAATATCGTGAGGGAAGTTTTATGGTCTAAAATATCTTAGACTAGATAAAGAAAAACTGGATTCCTTAATGTAACTTAAATTCGTTGTTTAATGGCTGCAATAAATCCTGGTGCATTTTTTCCCTCTGCAAAAGAAGAAAAATAATCATTTAATAGTTAACAAAATTCCTCAATTTACAGTTGAGGTTAAAAGTATTCATTTTGATGCTTTTGAAACATCAACCACTTTATCATACAAAATAGCTGTGAAGAAACTTTTTCAGCACTAATTCACTTAATAAGAAATATCAGAACTTTCAACTTAGCAACTTTTAAGTAAAAAATGCATAATGATTTTTTTGTATTGTTTCACACAAAACCAAATGCATAAACTAGCTAGCTTTTTCAGCTTTACATGTTTAAAGCTCATTTTTTGTGTGTGTGGGAAAACCAGCTTTTTAAGTTGAAGTTATATGAGAGGATGAAGTAAGTGCATGAATAAAGACAATGTTATAAAAATGTATTTTACTTTTTCAAAGTCTTGATAGGTTTCCACACAGAAGACTGCAATAATGTATCACATGATTGAGAAAAAAGAAAACATTTTCCTTATTTTTAGAACTAGCCTGTAAATTAAAATAAACAGACCAGAATAAATAAGGATGATTTGGAAAGAGAGAGAGAGAGAGACATAAATAGCGATGTGTCATCTTTTGTCATATGTATTGGAAAAGGGAGTACAGGAAATGGTTTAGTTGATTCATGTTCTTCTCAGTACCTAAATGCAGGGCTAACAAGGGTGATCATCTGCAGGACAAAATGAGGGTTAGTGTGAATGAGTGGACAGGTTTGCATTGCATTCTAAACAATGCTTACAGGATAATGGACTCTGAGCTATCGGTAATGACCCAGGAAAGACATCATGTAAATAGAAGTCTGGGCAAGAAAGGCTTTTAAATAATAAATAACAATGAGGATTATGTTAGAGTTCTTTTGTTTGAATAAGATTTATTATGTAGTGAGGAAACAGGGAATTTTTGCACTTTAAGTTTGGGTAATGAAAAGGGGGAGATGTTAACAGTATACAGGCTTCCAATAATTAGATTAATTTTAGGGATATTCTAGAGATCTCTTGTTGTTTCTCATTTCTCTATCATATTCTATTTATACATCTATTATCTATCTACCTGTCTCTATCTACCCATCTCTTTTGCTTATTGAAAATTGTATAGAATCTATCATGTAAGTTCAGAAAATAATTTTTAAAGTATTCAGTATTGAATTATTTAAACTTAGAGCATGGTCCCAAACCCCAGGCTGGAGATGCGTACTGGTCCATTGCCTGTCAGGAAAAGGGCCTCACAGCAGGAGGTGAGCGTTACCTCCTGAGCTCCGCCTCCTGGCAGATCAGCAGCGGCGTTAGATTCTGATAGGAACAGGAACCCTGTTGTGAACTGCGCGTGTCAGAAATCTAGGTTGCCTGCTCCATATGAGACTGTAATGCCTGGTGATCTGAGATGGAACAGTATCATCCCCAAACCATCTCTCCCCACCCTCCACCCTCACTTAGAGGACTGTATTTTGGAATCTAAGTCATATTTGACATATAAGAGCGCCTGGATACTCAACCCTGTGAGATAGGTCAGATACTACTATTTCCATACAAACAAGGAAATACGAATTGTAAAATGCCTACAACTCCCTGAAATAATTGGTGTGAGGAAGTGTAATCATTCCCCTAAAACATGACCACTGTTTTTTCAACATTTTATTTTCTTCTAATAATTAATCCTATAGTTGGGCAACAATTTGGTTGGCCTTGAGTTTATCAATCAGCCTTAAAATTGTTTAGTTTACGTATTTACTCATTCAATCCGTCATTTATTCAAAAGAACACAGTACAGTCAAAAATGTGAGCGGTGATAAAGTGGCAGATATTAGCAGACAACTTAGTTGTTTTCTTTAAGGGACTGACAGTTGTTTCAAAGATTCTAACATCTTATGGAAATGATGCTTTTTATTATTTGAATGTGCTAATATAAATAACTTTAAAATAATCAAAATCATATTGTAATACAATGTTTTGTAGGTCTGGAGTGAGTCTGCTGAAGTTCAAATCTCAGTTCTCCCACAGTCTTGTTGTCTACTCCTAGTCAAGTAATTTGTCCCTCAGTGACTTTACCTTTAAGAGAAAGTGATAATAAAAATACCTACCTCATAAGATTATTGAGAGGATCAAATTGGTTAATTCATGTTAAGAGCCTAGAAGAGTGCCTGGCAAATAGTTAGAATTTGATAATCATCTCATAGTATTACATGTACATGAATCACTCTTTTATATGCTACCCCACTTGTCCCTAATACTGGTCATATCACATGTTAATCTATACTTTACATATATATACTTTAAAGTTTAAATTGTACGTGTATAATCTGGAGAAAACACCTATTCACAACTGTGTCATATATCCTTATTGAATTAGTAGACTTCTTTCCACATAAACTAAACTTTCTGTGATCTCCATAGGCAGCTTTTGGAGATGTGATAAGAGGATGAGTTGCAATGAAGTGTATCCATTAGTTAAGTTTGCTTTATTTCGAGAATGATATGAAACTCACATGGTCGTAGTTTATCTCCTCCTGATCAACACATCTAATTAATACTTGTGTATGTGATTAAGAAAAATGAAAAAAGTAAATATATATTAAAGTTGAGTCTGTAATCTTAAAGTTTCAAATGTATAGGCAAAACAAATATTGTATGTGGATGCTGTATTTTGGGAAACTTATCTATTACTTTCCTTATAGTTGCCAAGAAGGTAAATACATAGAAATCATTGGAGATTTAAATCTCCCTTAAATAAAGCCTCAGGAGAATATGTTAAGCAAAATGACCTATTGCTTATTAATATTTACTCAATTGCTTTGCTGCTTTGAGTTTATTGGTTTGAATTCCAGGCTTATCATTTACTCATCTTTCAATGGAACTACTGAAGTGGCCTCCCCTAACTGGTCTCCTAGCTTCCCCTAGTGACTTTTATAGTCCATTATCCACAAGGAAGTTATAGTGACTTATTTTTACCCCTTAAATAGACAATACCAAACCCTGCAGAAGAACTTACCCATTCCTTCCTATTGCACTTAGAGCCTTAAATGTGAATGATCTAAAAAATTACCACAAACTAGGTGGCTTAAAACAACAGAAATGCATTCTCTAACAGTTCCGGAGGCCAGAAGTTCAAAGTCCAGGTGTTGGCAGAGCCATTTTCTTTCCAGATAGTCTAGAGCATAATGTCTTCCTTGCCTTCTCTGGTTTCTGGTAACTACCAACACTCCTTGGTTTGAGGCCACATCTCTCCAGTTGTCAATTTCATCATCATTAAATGTCTCTTGTTCCATCCTCACATTGCCTTATTTTATATTTCTGATGTTCCTCTACCTCTCTCTTACAAACACACTTGTGATGACATTTAGGATTAATCTTCTTTAGGGTTAATCCAGGGTTAATATCTCATCTCATGACCCTCAACTTAATCACATTCACAGGCTCCAGGGATTAAGATCTGATATCTTCAGGACTCACCAGTCGATCCACTACACCAGGCTTCTTCCACCCACCCAACTCCAGCTCATCTTATGCTAGTTTCACTCATCATCATAGCCACATTGGATGTCTTTTAGTATCTGTAAAAATGCTGGAGTTTCTCTCACCTCAAGTGGCCTCATTGATGCTATCCCATCACCAGGGCTTATTCTTTCACTCCCTGGTTCCTGATTAAGGTCTGCTTAGTCCTAGGACACATGGTAAACCTTACCTTCCTGTAGATATTGTCTTGTGTGTCACAGTTTAAATAGATCCTGTTATGCCCCTTCACAGAATCCTGTTATTTTTGTTCATATCACTTATAATAGTGTTTAACTAGGAAATCATTTCTGTCATTATGTAATAATTTCTGTATTCTCCATGATAGTAGATGCTTCATGAGGACAAAAGAGATATCTCTTTTGCTCACAAATGTAGGCCTACCATCATTTACAGTGTGTGTAACTCAACAAATATCTCTTTTTAAATTCAGACAATCTCTATAATAATTATGCATTTATTTGACAAATATAAATATAAATGTTCCAGACACAGTTCTAGTACATAATTATATTTTGTTCTATTTAACAAGTAGCACACTCTTTAATTTACTTTAACTTTTTATATAACAAAAATACTTTAGTGACAATTATAAAGTTTTAAAATGACATTTTAATGTGTATTATTTTGGAGTCTGATTTTCAAAATATGCATATGTAAAGTAATTTAGCTAGGCCACCATATCTAGGCCAAAAAATGGCCTTTTACCTAAATTCTGAATCTTGAATTTGTTATTAAAAATAAATTCATTTATCTTGCTCTTACATTTTGTTTCAAATCAGCAGGCTGAGCAAAGTGTTCAAGATAATATTTGAAATGTATCAATAAAAATAATACATTTATAAACTATAAATTGTATTTATTACAAATTAATAAAAAAGTACCACATATGATTCACACTAGTTTTTTCTTTTTAAACTTTTATTTTTATTACCAGAGACATTCTAATATACTATCTAAAATCTTTGATCAGCAAAGTGCAGCTTGTAGTTGTGATGAGCATCTTAAAGTTAATTCATTAGCTTATACCTTTAACTTACTTTTTAACATATGTGTATAATAATAGTCTGGAAAAAATAAACTTTATAAAAATCAAAGCCACCACAATAGCTAATGAAATTCCACTGAGTGATAACTAATCTGCTCAGTAATGGTGATCATTGGAACCATAAGTATACTCATTTGAAACATACTCATAAGTTCTTGTATTGTTCCCTTTTAAAGAGTGAAAATATTTAAATATAATTTATCCTTAGATTTTTAATACAAAATAAAATTGAAACACATTTTTTCCTGTATCTAATGATGCAATTACCTGTTAGGAGATAAAATTCTCTATGCGACCTGAGCATTATTTTGTGTTCTTGTTCGGCATGTCAAGAATGCAAGGCTCCGAGAGCTCCTTACTTGGGCCATTTACCAGGATCACATTTGCAGTGAGAATCCTTGAGGGATGAAGTAGCCTTTCTTGGACAAAGAGTAAGCTTGCTTCTGTTAACTATAAATCCCCCAGCTCAGTGTTCCCTTCTGTACCTCAACTCACTGTGTCTATAGGCATCCATCTAGGCTTTGTGAATTACTCTTCCCCAAGTGGGAACATGAGAATGGGAAATAAACAACAAATTGAAGCTGTGGACAGGGTTGTTGCTGTGAGTAGTAATGCATCTTCTTTCTGACCCAATAATCTCATGTCCTCTGCCTGTACTCATGGAATAACAGAATGGCTTATGAGTTTTAAGGGGGTAAAATTCCAGGCCCTTCACAGTTTTTGACATCACCCTAAAACCCTTTTGTGAAACAGAGCACTGATGAGCAACTGGCAAACAACAGATTCTCACTATTTATTTTCAGCCACTAAACAAATATTTTGAACAGTAGCATTGCCTACAACATCATCCATTTTAAATTAAAATTCTAACTTTATTGCTTCTACTGTTGGGAGCAGGCCCCCCAAAATCTGGCCATAAACTGGCCCCAAAACTGGCCATAAACAAAATCTCTGCAGCACTGTAACATGTTCATAATGGCCCTAAGGCCCACGCTGGAAGGTTGTGGGTTTACTAGAATGAGGACAAGGAACACCTGGCCCGCCCAGGGCAGAAAACTGCTTAAAGGCACTCTTAAGCCACAAACAATAGCATGAGCTATCTGTGCCTTAAGGACGTGCTCCTGCTGCAGTTAACTAGCCCAACCTATTCCTTTAATTCAGCCCATCCCTTCATTTCCCATAAGGGATACTTTTAGTTAATTTAATATCTATAGAAACAATGCTAATGACTGGTTTGCTGTTGATAAATACATGGGTAAATCTCTGTTCGGGGTTCTCAGCTCTGAAGGCTGTGAGACCCCTGATTTCCCACTTCACACCTCTATATTTGTGTGTGTGTGTGTCTTTAATTCCTCTAGCGCTGCTGGGTTAGGGTCTCCCAGACCGAGCTGGTCTCGGCATCTACTTAAAACTCTTGACTTCTCAGTGATTCTTACTGAAATCTAAACCCCTTTTGATTTACTTTAGATTATTGAGGTTTAGAAATACTCAATACTACACATTACTTAAGTGGAACTCTTCTGTATGCTTTCCAGACCTCATCCTATTTTGCTCTTTTCTTCCTTTTCTATCGTCATCTCCCTGCTGGGATGTCATCCTCACTTTCCTCTTTGATGAATTACTTCATATCCTTTAAAAACTTCGGTTCGTTCTTACTGAAAAAACTCCCTGACTCACATGGACATTCTTCTTTCTCCAGCCCATTCTCCAGCTTTCACATGTATTTTATTTTCTGAAAATATATTATCAAAAGCATAATCATTTCTTTAGCAGTTCAGGTACTTGAAAAGTCGCTGAGGTTTGTCATCCTCTCTTTTTCACTGTGGACTCACTTCAAATATAACTATCAAGGCCAGCCTCTTAGTGACTTGCAACTGCAGATTTTCTCTTACTCCCAATATATGGGAGCTGAGGATTGACTATAGCAGCTGTGCTTTATGTCTCTGTCATTCTAGGACGCAGGTCAAAGAAGCAACCCCAGCCTGGGACTTGCTTATCTTGTAGAAGAGAAAAAGAACATGAAATCGAAAAGATAATTCCTCAAGCTTTATTGGGAACTGATTCATTGTGCCTTCTGCCCACACTGGTCAAAACACATACATGAACAAATCTGACATCAGTGGAGCTGAGAAATATGCATTCTACAGAAAGTTGCCCCAAGTCAAAAAAAAGCGAGAGGTTGTTGTTCTACAGGAAGTTGGTAGCAAAGTCAATTACAGTCTATTAAGAACAATAGCATCCCTCTTTCATTTGTTTGAAGAGAAATTAAGTCTGTGTGTGACTGCTTTGCTGAGGTGCAGCCCATTACAGCCTATGTTCAGATAGGTACGAGGTTCCAGTGGCTTTAAGTTTCCTGTTAATTTACTTCAGCCCCCAGGAACTTATTTTTTTTTTAACTCCATCTTCAAACCTGGCAGTCTGATATTGTTTCATGGGTTTCTATTCCCTGTATCTACTAAGACTTTCTGTAGAAGATGATACA